>NC_083439.1:32092697-32696676 GCF_020745735.1 Hemiscyllium ocellatum | reverse complement strand
CTCCTGAATTTTCTTCTTCTGCAAGCCTTTTTTAAGTAGATTTCTCTAAATTGACTCTTTTGCAGCTGAGATAATTCACAAAGCTTTCCTGATTCTGCAACCCCGAGTGTAAATTAAATGTCTGGTCCCCACAATGACCCTTGCAGCCACGCTTCACAAAGCCTAAACTCAATGGGGGAGGAAAGCTCATTGTGACAGCTCTCTTTCACAGTCCCTTTCCTAGCCATTGCACTGCTTTTGTAAAGTTATCCCCTTTTCCATTAGGGAAATCAAACTTTATTCTTGAAGTCTTCTCTTGATATTTTCAGAGCCTTCTTCACCAAAACTTTGTTTTTTTCCTCAAAACACAGCTGGTTTTTCTCATTTTTTTTCTCTAGTCCACATTCTTCTCCCTCAGCTTCTTAGAATCCTGTTTTTACTCGGAGATGTTCCCAGGCTGCTGCAGTCCCTCTCTGCGAATAATCATGTTTCAGCTGCTGGCTATCTGTCTCTTCTTAAAATGACAATGCCTCAATGTTTTTCTTCAGTTATACTTTCTTCTGGTCCTTCAGGAGTTTTCTCCTTGAGGGGTGAGTCAGGTGTCTCTACAAGGAATTCAAATCACATGGTAGCAACCATACAGATATTTCCTGGATTCCAACCATTGGCACATGGTGAGCACAGAGCTTTTGAAGTAGCTTGCTGCCATCAATCCTCCTTGGTCTATACGTTGTTGAAGGACTATCTAAAGATTAGTAGTAGAGGATAAATCCTTGTACAGCCGGAGTTAGACATGACCATAATAGGTATAAAAACATTACCGACCAGGTATAATATCTAGGATTTTTGGTGGCTGTACAGAGTACATCTGCTCATGACAAAGGCAGGTGAAAAAGTCATTGGTTCCATCCAAAAAAAAAGAAGATATTATTAGATTAGGTGGATCTAATAGAAAATCAACATCTTTCAGCATGCAAGTTAGGATTGTATTAACTGCAATTTAGAAGGATGAAAGGGAAATCACATAGAACCCTATGAAATTCTAACAGGACCAGACAGGGTAAACACAGGAAGGATATTCCCATTGACGTGGGAGTGTAGAGCTAGGGCTCATAGTCTAAGGACATGGATAAGCCATTTAGGAACCAATGGAGGAGACATTTCTTCACCCAAAGTATGGTGAGCTTGTGGAATTTTCTGTTATAGAAAGTGGCAGAGGCCAAAACACTGAATGCTTTCAACAAGGAGATAGATATAGTTTTGAGGACTAAAGGGATCAAAGGTGAATGGAAGAAAGTGAAAACAGTACTGAGTTGGATGATTAGCCATGATCATACTGAAGGGTGGAGCAGGCTCAAAGGACCAAATGGTCTAATGCCTTCATTATTTTCTATGTTTCTATATTCCTATGATCTCATATACAGTCAGTTCTGCTATAATGTGATAATTGCATTCTCATGAAATCCCAGGTTTTATGAAAATTGTGTAATAGCAGCACCATTTAAATGAATGAGGCCGGAATCATGTTATAACCAATACATACTTTAAAAGCTCCCATTTTAGAAACAATGCCCCAATGCATTATAGTGAATTTACATTAATAAGATGCTCGTAATAGCAGAACGGTTTGTAATAGGCGTCACTGACAAAGACCAGCATTTATTTTTCCATAATAGGTATTTCAGGAGGTGGTTAAGAGCTAACCACATATTACTGCACATCTGGAGTCAAATGCAGGCCAGAAAGGAAAGGTCTCCTTCTCTACAGCATATTAGAGAATCAGATGAGGTTTTAGAAAAATTGATGATTGTTGCACAGTCACTATTGCTGATACCAGTTCAAAACCTCAGAATTATTATTTGAATTTCAATTCCATCAACTTCCACTGTTGGTATTGGACCCAAGCATTAATCCAGAGCATTAATCTGGGCCTCTGGATTACTAATCCAGTGACATCATGACTACATTCAGATCATGACCTCATTACAGCCTTGATTTAAAGATGGAAAGAAAATCTGATAGAAGGGAAGGAAATGTGACTGCCCTTGATATCAAGGCTGCATTTGACAGAGTGTGACATCAAGTCACCCAAGCAAGACTGAGTAAATAAGAATCAGTCAATAGACACTACATCTAGTCTTTCCACCACTGACAATCAGTGGCAGCAGTGCATACCATCTGCAGATGGCACTGCAGAAATGATAGATTCCTGAGACAATACCTTCCAAACCTATGACTAGTATACACGGACAAGGGCAGCAGATATATAGGAAAGCATGACTTGTAAGTGCACCTCCAAGCTACTCACCATCTTTGACTTGGAAATATGTCAGTGTTCCTTCAGTCTGGCTGGATCAAAATGCTGGAATGTGATCCCTAACAGCATTGTGGGTCTACCTGCAGCATTAGGACTACAGCAATTCAAAGATGACAGTTCACACCACCTCCTCAAGGGTAACTAAGGATGGGCAATAAATGTTGGTTCAGCCAATTATGCACATTTTCTACTCATGAATAAAAAAAACTACCACCTTTCCCTAATCACTGCTTTTCAATGACTTATCATAAACCTATTACAATTTTGTCACTAAGTCAATTAGCTCCAAAACTGCCTTTTAGTACAACAGTATCTGGAGCTTTCAGCATCTTGTTGTTTACATAAGCAAGCATGACTTCTTTGCCAATTAAATGATCAAAGATGATCTTGCAGAACATCACCAGAGTCAAAACAACACGAGAAAGACCAAGAAAAATGGAGAATTCATGACTATCAAGTACCAAACTTGGATATTAGTTGCACCCAAATCAACCATTGAGATAAAATCAGGAATAGATTACATCCTTTGTTTTGAGAGTGACAAAACTGCTTTTTGCAAGTTTCATGATAGTTTTTAAATATCCAAATTGATGGCTTTAAAAATAATCTGACATCTGATATTATTGCCTTCTGAGTGAATTGACCCTTAAACCATCAGCACAGAGTGAAAAATAATACTGCCAAATATCTTAATCACCGGTAATACCACAAGTGACATCATTGGCTTGACAAATCATCAGAGTGAGGATAGAAACTGATTTCTCAGGCTATAACACCACCTGTTCAGCACTGGATTATTTGTGGATTGAAGACTTCCTAAATATAGAATAGGAAGCACCTTTAATCCCACCTGTAGAAAACACAGTCCACAATCAGACATGGAAGACACAATCTTATGTGAACAGTTTGTGATACTGAGAGCATCACTGGGCAATCCCAGTGATTATGATTTTTGCTTTTAAACAGAGAGGGCTGAATGCAGCATGTATGCACTCTGAATAAAGAATAAATGCTTGTTAAATGACCCTCAATATCCATTACCTGGATAGGAATGTGTAAAACCACAACAAAAAGTAGAAGAAAGCCTGCTCATGAATTTAGATCTGACCAATGATCAAGATTCTATTTCGGAATATTATTGTAAATTTAATCGGCTGTAGAATTTATTGAAGGTAACGTGAGTGGACAGCCAGTGGGACTACAGCTTCGCCTACTTCAGGGAAGGCCAGGTGGATTAACGGTCATTCAGGCACAGAGGGTCAGCAGCAGGTGATCCCTGAGAGAGGGTAGGGGGTCAGTGTGAAAACTCCGCCTATTGAAAGCAGCAGGCCAGTCAGTGGCTGGCAGCTGTCCATGGCAGGCAGCAGCAATGGGATCAGCAGCAGCCTCTGGTACTGCAGCTACTCAAGGGCCCAGGATCAGTGAGGCACCCAGGCCAGAGGTGAGTGAGGGCAAGATGGACGATCAATGTCTTCCAACTTTCCAATGGTGATTTCTAATGAGACAGTGTCTGATAACAAGTAAACCTCACCCCCATGGAGCCTACAAGCAAGCCTGATGGGGCTTTTCTTTACAGACTCCCCAGAGAAATAGCTGTGGCAGTGAGAGGGGCCCTCAAATGGTAATTAATTTCAAACAGTGGGGCAGGAAGGTTGGCCAGGGCTGTTACTGAGCCTTGGACACATTTGGGGCGGAGACAGGAAGGAACTGGACTTCCCCTTCTTCCCACCTGACTTTATGCTCCCTCACCTCAAAAACCACCTTAAGAAACAGCATTAAATTCCATCCACATTCTGCTGAACGTGAGGTTCTTCAATTGGAAGGCTAACAAAGTAAAACTACTCTTAATACAATTCTCAATACCGATCAAAACTTTAATTAAACTAAGTGTTGGCAGGACAAACCAAAATATTTATTTACTTAAACATAAATTATCCTTAAGATTTTTTAAAATAAAAACTTGTCTAAACAGTGTAGAAATACATTGAAAACACTAAACATGAAGCACAGTGTGCTAAACTGGGCGATCAATTGGACCCATCAGTTTTACATTTATTATAGTGAAACCTCAGAGCCTACCCAGAGTTATTTCAGTGTTTGTGGCCTCTTCTTCCTTCTGCTTAACATAATAGACATTGCTAAGATGGAAACAGAGTTGCCAATGCACTAATGTTTGGACTGCCTATTCATTGGGCGGCACGGTGACAGTGATTAGCACTGCTGCCTCACAGCGCCAGAGACCCGGGTTCAATTCCCGCCTTAGGCGACTGACTGTGTGGAGTTTGCACATTCTCCCCGTGTCTGCATGGGTTTCCTCCAGGTGCTCCGGTTTCCTCCTGCAGTCCAAAGTCCTAGTGTTAGTTAAGGGGTAAATCTAGGGGTATGGGTGGGTTACGCTTCGGCGGGTCGGTGTGGACTTGTTGGGCCAAAGGGCCTGTTTCCACACTGTAATGTAATGTAATCTAATCTAATATGTTGATGGCATCTGTGACTCTACCTTACCACAATTAACTTCTCAATCTAAACTAACTGCAATGACCAATGACAAAGAGCAACGCCACTCACTTCTAGTGAATGCATGAAAACCACAGATAAATGCCCACGATTTTTCACAATTTACAATAGTAAGCCAGGCAAAAAGACAGCAGTACTTCAGTGGAAAACTAACAGGAAAAAAAACCTAAAAACTCGTGAATGACAGACTGATCTTGTATACCGTAATATGAAGCTTCAGCACAACCAGTACATTCTTTTCCAAGTTCACTGTCTTTCTTTTAAAAAAGTGTTTTTCCGCTCATAAATCAGATCTTTCCACCTACTATAAAAGCTACAATAGCCTGCAGAATGGACTTGCAATAATGAAAGACCAGTTGAACCAAATGATCTATTTATATGCCATTGATCCTATCACTCTTTTGTATAAAGCAGGAACAAATGAACAAGCTTCAGAAACTGACCAATTATTTGGAGCACTTCACAAAGAATGGCTTGATGGCGTTGTATAACATTCAGCGAAGTAACTACATAAATTAGCCCGATGTCACTCTTCGAGACAGTAACCCAGAATTACAGGGACATCGGGGGTTTACAGAGGACTTACACAATGTTAGCACTCTTGCTTTGTGAACAAAACCTCAAGGGTTCAAGCCCCACTCATGGGGTGAACTGAGAAAAATAATTAGAATGTATGTGTTTGCGGGTTGATCTGTGTTCTTTTCAAATCATTTGATAGCACATTTGAGAGACACTTCAGTCAAGATAGTTTTGCAGTGCTTGCCATTCCACGAAATGAAGCTTGTCCACAAGGCAAGGTCTTCTCAATGCTTATTTAGAGAAGGCTCTCAGTTTAAGTCTGCAAGGCAGCTGAGATAACAAACGGCTGCAATGCTCAGATATACAGTGAACTTAACGATCTAGCTGTAAACTCTGTCCCTATTCAGCTCCAACAAAACGTGACAAGCAGAGAAATTAGAGCATTTTAACTCCATCACACAATTTCTGTATTCTGTAGCTGATATTGTGCAGTTTCTCAATGCAAACAGCAGTAATTCTGCACCCTATATGGAATGAGTAAGAGCTGGGCTATCAGTATTAGATCACTGGATTCTCACCTCACTCTCAAACAATTCAGTGTTCCAGTCTTTCATGTTCCATGCAAAAGTTTCCCTTTGTTACTGGTCATAGAAATTGTAGAACAACAAGTTCATTATCTCTGATGTTCTGACAGCAAATGTGTTGGCTTCTCAGCCTGAGGGCCAAGCTGAACTTTGAACAGGTAAATTTTTAAATCTTGAAATTTAAGAGATCAAATATTTGGTTTACTTTGATGGTTGGGACTGCTAGATTTTGACTACAGTCATTTGACGAGCTGGCATTAGAATGTGGCAGCTTCCCAGTTGAAGGAGGAAGTAAAAGGGAAATGGAAGACTTGTTTTCCTGTTCCAGGAGTGGGCTTCCTATACCTGGCCTTATAAAAGAGTAAACGTGCAGACCCACCCAAGTACCTAATACGTGGGCAAGCCTGAGGGAACTGCTGTTGCAAGCCTCCTTTCACCAGTTCACCAGTGATACAAAGGAAAAAAGCGTCAACTGTAGGAATGTAGTCCACAGACTATATCGTCCACAGAGGCAGCACTGTGGACCACGATTCTAGGTCTACTACACATTATCCAAAAAAAGCCAGAACAAATAATCATTGCATCAAGTTGGTAACCTACAAGAGCTAAAAGCACAATTATTTTCCCTCATTAGCCAACCATCAAAGAGGCAGTTGGCTGTTCTCTAAGTCTTATATACTGGCTATTATTCAAATCTCCATCACCAAATACTCCTGTTCATTTTTGCATTGTGATGCACTCTTTTCAAACTATTCCTGTCGTGGAACCTAAGTGTTGGGGCCTGGATATGGGCTGTTAGCTTGTTCCATTTATGTGGCAGGTTTGGTAATTGTTTTTGAGTGTTGCTGACAGAAACAGAAGGAAAACATATGTCAGAGAGTTATCTGGAAGACATTCTTTCAGATGGTGATTGTTACACATCATGGTGCAAAGCTTGAATGTACTGTGCTGATTTTTAAGAAAATATTCAGATTTTCGTTTGTGGAATGTAGGCACAGCCAGCATCTACTGCCCATTTCTAAGTGCTCTTGAGAAGGTGCTGGTGAGGCACTTTCTTGCAGCAATGTTGTCCACAGCCTTTTTCATTGCTTGAAATGTGGTGGAGTTCCAGGATTTTGAGTCAACATCAGTTACAGAAAGCTAATTTGCCAAATCAGGATGGTCGGTGACTTGCAAGTGGTGGTACTCCCATGCATTTGTTGACCTTGTTCTCTGGAGGTTGCAGTTTTATCAATAAGCTCTTGTTGCACTGCTTCCTCGAAGAAGTACCCATTATTACCACTACATATCAGTAATGAAAACAGCGCATAGTGAGAAACTGGATGGTATCAAGTTTCTTGAATGCTGTTGGAACTGCAGTCAACGAGACAAGTGAAGATATTCTGTCATATTTCTGACAAATGCATTATAGATGGTGGAAAGATTTTGTAGAGTGAAACATTGGGTCACTCACCACAGAATTCTGAGACTCTGCCCTGTTCTTGTAACCACAAATATTTATACTGACAGTTTAGTTCAGTTTCTGGTTAATGGTAACCCTGGAGGATTTTGATGTTGCTGGAATGAACAATGATAAAAGTGTTGAATCAAAAGATGATGAGATTCTCAGTTGTTGTCAGGCATTCACGTGAGATGAACGGTACTCATCACTTATTAGCTCACATTGTCCAGAAATTGTTGAACATGAGAAAGGACTGCTTCAGTCTCTGGGGAGACTGAAGTGGTACTGAACATAAAGCATACATCAGGGCATATCCATAATTCTGAATTTGTGTAGGAGACAGGAGTTCTTTTTTTTTAAAAAGATGACTTACAGTGTGGAAACAGGCCCTTCGTCCCAACAAGTCCACACCGACCCGTCGAAGCGCAACCCACCCAGACCCATTCCCCTACAATTGTCCCTAACACTACGGGCAATTTAACATGGCCAATTCACCTAACCTGCACTCTTTTGGACTATGGGAGGAAACCGGAGCACCCGGAGGAAACCCACGCAGACACGGGAAGAATGTGCAAACTCCACACAGTCAGTCGTCTTATGAAGTAACTGAAGATACTTAGGCCTAGGAATAACTCTTGCAATGGTCTACTGATCCTGAAGACTAAACGAGTGAAGACAGAACTAGCTGGTTTAAATAATATTACAAAGATAGAAGGAGTAAAGAACATAGGGTTTTTAATACAGGGTGAGAATTTTAATAAACAAGACACTACTTGACTGGAAGCAATGGGGTTTAGTGAGCATATGGTCAAACACAGAAATCAAATCTGATACAATTTACAACATAGTGTGCAAAATGAAACGTGGCCGCAAGTTTATAGACTAGAGAACGTGGGAGGCCAGCCAAGGGGGCATTGGAATTGTCAAGTCGAGAAGGAATGTGGGTTTCAAAAGTGGAAGAGCTGAGGCGGGGATAATGTTCAAATAATGGAATGCGTGTGTCAATAAATGAACCTCCCTTACACGATTATATTTTATCAGAAACTCGTTTTCGTGGGCTTGTGCTTAGAAATATTAAGATAACACTCATTCCAATTGTCATTTGTTTTTTGACGATTTTTAGTGAAGAAGCCGGTATCATAAGCCCTGAGGGGACAGTAAAGTACAGTTTCAGCACCAGCCAGGGTATAAAAAGTGGAGTGTAAACTCTTATAAACTAACTATTCTAACTCTGACATGAATACCTTTTCTCATTGGTTGGTTCTGGGGAAATACCATATAGACTTGACCATGATGGATTTTCTGTCTTTCCACTGGCAAATTATACTCACAGTGAAAATATGCATATTCCAAATCAGGTAAGTAAACCTCCATGCTGTCAACTGTGAGCTCAGTGATCACTTCTTACCTTCGAATCAGAAGACTGCAAGTTCAAGACTTAGTCCTGAAACACAAGCACAAAATCTAGGCTGACACTCCAGATCACTGTTAGAGGTGGGGAGTTTTGTTGGAGTCATTAAAACCAAGACGCAATTTACCTACTGGCTGTAAATATTCCAAAAAGGAACAAGGGAAATTTCCTGACTGCCCTGTTATCCCTCAATCAACATTATTAAAACAAATCATCTGCTCATTCTCACATTGCCAACTGTCAGAGTTTAGTGTTTCTCTCAACTGGCTGCCACATTACTTTCATGACACCAGTGATTACACTTAAAAAAAAATGCTATTGGCTGTAAAATACACCGGAATGCCCAAAGGTTGTGAAAAGAGACACGTTAATGCAAGTACACTTAAGTTTTTTTTCCAAATGTAACAGTGCTCCAGTTGACAGAAAAGTGCATATCTGTTTGAGTAAATAAATGTTTTGGGGAATTTTGGCACATTTATAGCAAATGAATTAAATTTTCAAATGAAAACAAAGCATGCCCTGATTCTTCAGTCAGATCACCCATCTTGCCAACAATCAATTTTAATTTTGCTTTAATAGTGCACATCCAATTTAATATCAAGAACAATAAATTTGGACCTAATTTATGATGTCAACATGAATCTGTCTGGAAAAAGCTATACAAGTGATGTATTATACTAAACTAGTGGCACCACAGTTGAATGACCTTCAGGCGAACAAAGAGGAGGGAATCTCATCTCAATAAGAAGTTGTGTGTAACTCATGCTGAAATTTGCCTTATTGTGATTTGATGATTTTTAATGTGCTGCACTTTGCACTCAGATCCTGCACATAAAACAGCTGATTGGCATGAGACATTGATTTTTGAGGGCAAATGTGAACTTCAATCTTGTTTTTGTGACAACTCAATGCTGTGTTTTTTTCTTATTCTCTTTGACAATGTGCCTATTTTCAGGAAATATTTCACTTAAATTTTTGACACGAAGATCCATCATCAGTAAAAATTAAAATTCTGTTCATACAAACTGTATTGAAGGTTCCTTTTTGTTATTTCATAGAGGAACAGAATGAAAGAAAAAAATACAATCAACTTTATAGAATTCAGTTCAACAAGAAGGCAGTGAAAAGAACTGTCCCAATACTGTAGAACTTTAAATTTAAAGAAATGAAAAATGTAGGAGTTAGTTCATTTATCAAAGTAGGAATTTAGCCATTTAAAGTTCAGATGGTACTGTGTGACAACTTAGAGAATATACTTAGAATTTTTCCTGCTTCACAGAACCTCTACGTTAGGTTTAACATCGATTTCTACAGAAATCAATGCTTCATTTATAGACTTTTCACTTAAAGTTATGGTTTTCAGAAACACAAGTCATTCTTTAAATGAGATAACCATGTATTTCAAATTATATCTCTAGACAACTAGTACCAAAGGGATCAATGAAGTCAAACACCAGTGCAGAGATGCATCAGTTACTGAGGAACTATCCATCAAATTCAATTTCTACCCCTGCAGTTTTTGTGTCCTGCAGGTTTAACCAGAGACTAGAGCTTAATAGATGGTCTCTACTCATTAAATTATCTGTTTTCCCAGTGATGAATATATTTGGCTAGTTAAATGAGGAATGACAAGGGTTGGGTGCTATACAGGACTAGTTTATTAATGCCAATTGCTTGGGTTAAAAATAAACTTCTGAAGTGCATAAGAAGCATTTGGAAGGGGATAAGCTGAATAGGAAAGGAGGTGGTGATTTCTAAGTGATGAGACATGCTAAAGTAACAATGACATTTTTAAGGAACTCATATGGTGGGTACACAAGAAAATTTGTGAAAATGTATAGAGCCTCAGAAGCCTTTTTGTAACATGCCACATTGTTAAAAGGGTGTGTAACAGAATCAGGAAGTAGGTGCACAGATCAGGAGTTGTTGAGGCAATAAAATCAGGGAGCATGGCAAAATAAGCATTCAGGAGACTGATGGAAATTTAAAGATAACAAGTTAACACAGCATGCAGGCCGAAGACATTGCAACTTCTTCAGAAAACTGTGAATGAGTACATTTGGAGAATCTAGAACAGGAATGTGAAGAAACAAAAAGGGTCAGGAGCTCATGGATACATGAACGTTGGAACAGACAAAAAAAATTAAGGGATAAGGGTTTAGGGTTCTCTGCACAGGAATATGGAATATAAAAGCAATAAAATTGCTATTGTAAAAGAAATGCAGTGAGACAAACAATGCATACCATTGAAGAAATCACATTATTGAAAGGAGATTAAAGCAGTGGAACAGTGCATTGGAAAATCAGTTAACTTGTACAGGGGTTAGCGATGCAACTATGAGTATTTCAAAAAATTGGACTTAGTCACTAGAACAGAAAAAAGATTACAATGAAAATGCATGAGATTCTAAAAGTCAATTCAAAGTTTTGAGAAACATGAGCAGTGTAGTGATTCCATTAGTTGATAAAAGAGGAATGCATTGAGGATTCTCACTATCTGGAAAAACTAAATACGAAGTTGGAAAAAATATTGTGAACAAAGGTAATTATTAATTTTAAAATGGAGAAAGACTGAAGAAAGCTACATCATGGAGAAATGAGATTAAATGTAATGTTAACATCAAACTTTAGCAGGTAATAGGATAGGCAAACAGAAAGCTGGCCTCCATTTCAAAAGGGAGTGGAATATAAAAATAAGGATGTCTTGCCAAAATGAGACAAGGCATGAATTAAACTACACCTGGACTCCTTATCCAAAGAAAGGTACTGGAAGCAATCCAGTGAAAGTTCACAAGGTTAATCCCAAGTATGGTTGGATTTCTGTATGAAGAGAGGCTAAGGAAGATAGTGCTGTACTCAGAGTTTAGAATAATGTGAGGTCACTTTATTGAAATATACAAGGGGCTAACAGAATAGATTTGGAGATGCTGTTTTCCTTTGTGGGAGAGGTTAGAATGAGAGGGTATAATCTCAAAGAAGTGGTCACCCATTTAAATTTGAGATGAGGACAAATTTCTTCTCTTAGAGGGTGATGAATCTGAGAGATTCTTTACTTCGGATGGTTGTTGAGGCTGAGTCATTAAGACCATTCAAGGATGAGATAGACAGATTTTATCAGTAAGAAATTAGAGGATTATGGGAAAAAGGCAGTAAAGTGGAGTTGAGGATAATCAGATCAGCCACGATCTCACTGAATGGCAGAGCAAACTCAATGGGCCAAGGATTTTGAAATGGTATCTTATAGTCTCAAAAGCAAGTACCAAGTTCAAGGGTATAACATCATCGAGAAAGATGTGAATCTAAAATGAAGAAATTTAAAAGAATGTGGGAAGCGCAAGGGATGGGATGATTAGTTCACTTAATGCTGGAAACAATCTCAGCAAAGGACTGAGTCACCTCCTTCTGAGATACAATTTCTATGGCTTGACCCTGAAGTTAAAAGTGCTGACAGCAAATGTAAAACTTTCTATATCTTTAAATATAAACACTGTGTTTACGAAATCCTTTTTAGTAAAGGATTTTCAACTTTAAAGCTACAACTTCTAAACAATAAATTGGTCAAGGAAACTAAGTATACTAGTTAAATCAACATAAAAATTGTTTTATAATTAATTCTTATTATTAGATGACAATTTCTTTGATTGTTAAACAGTAGTCAAGGAAATCAGATCATACAAGCAGAAGTTTAAATTTGAAACTTTTTCTGTATTTCCCATGAGCAGATAAACAGACACTGATCATGTTAAACTTATTGTTGTTACTGAAAAGGAAATGGGCAGGATTTTTCTTCAGTTGCATTGCAGTCAAATCATGTCAGAGCAACAGATGTTTGACACTGACACTATTTAGCGGCCCACATAAGAAAAACAGCAGCATAGTTTGCCTCCAATGCCCATCAATGGTTACTCTTCAAGTGTAAGAGTGACAGGAAATAAATCCATTTCATTCTGCAAATAATGAAGTAGTATTATATACACTAATCAATCTAAAAGATTGCTAGGGTTATCTGTTATAGAGTCATAGAATCATACAGCATGGAAACAGCTCTTTGGTCCAACTGGCCATGCCAACCAGATATTGTAGATATCTTGTCCTGTTTGCCAACATTTCACCCATATACCTCTAAACCCTTCCTATTCACGTGCCCATCCAAATGCCTTTTAAATGTTGTAATTGTACGAGACCCTACCACTTCCATTGACAGCTCATTCAACCCTCTGAGCAAAACACTTTCCTCTTAGGTCCCTTTTAAATCTTTGCCCTCTCACATTAAAACTATGCCCTCCAGTTTTGAATCTGTTATTCATTGTCAGGCAATTATGGATGAATGTGTACCCTAATTTCTGATATTCAAGATCACTCTGTCTTGTTTTTGTTCATTGATAAGGCTAAACCAGCATTTATTGTCCATCCCTAAATGCCCTCAATAACTTTGTGCTGAGTTGCTTCTTGAACTGACACAGCCCTTGGGATGCAAGAACACTCAAAATGCAGTTAGGAAAAGAGTTCCAGGATTTTGACCCAGTGACTGTGCCAGTACAAATTTTTAAACTACCTTTCTCATTTTTTCTTTGCTCTGCTATGGATAATCTAAAATGCCAAAGATTTAATTTGTGATGAGATAATGCACAAACCATCAGATGATGCCGAATCCCATAGGCCCATGGATTTGTTAATAACATACTCAGAGTTGCGGCAACAATCAGATAACATAGCCACTGACTACCATGAACAGAAAGCAAAATATCGTGGATGCTGGAAATCTAAAACAAACAGAGAAGAGTCATACCATGCTTGATACGTTAATTGTTTCTGCTTGTCTATCCACTGATGCTGCCAGACCTCCTGAATTTCTTTATTACATGTTTTAATTTCAGATTCCCAAGTAGTACAATTTGGTGCTCAAGAATCCCATTCTTTATTAGTCAAGGATTCTGGCAGTATGAAAATATCTCCACACATTTGTCGTCCAAATTAGGTGCTATGCATTCAAGGGATTGTTTTCCTCACTGATCCCTCCAAGTGAAGGAAGAGTGAGGCAAAAATTGGTGCAGCAACTTACTGTTCCAGCTTTCCAGCAGAATGCGATGGGACTTTCCACTGGAGGCAAGCAAAGGCTAAACGATGAAGTCAAGATGGCAAGCCTTATTCTGCATTGCTACCAATGAGTGCAAACCTATCCACAAACCTTGGGTGGTATACATTGTAACGCAGGCATCCCAAACAACATTCAGTGGCTCATTGCCTGCCCTCAACCAATCAAAATATTAGAAACATTGGAAGACAATTTGGGCCCACTAAGATTTTGACATTCACATGCCTACTCTTCTGCACAATACGGATTGCACACCGATTCTCTGACAGCAAATCTAATGTTCACTTCTGAGGTTTTGAAAAAAAAAGTGTCTTGCTTCCTGAAGTGTATACTGGGCAGAAAATGCAGAAGTCAGTTCCTGGGACATTCTGTGGAAAAACATTCCCTGTGAATGGTACAACTTCACTGTATTATACTCCAGGTCTTTCTGCATTTTAAAGTAGATTAAAATGCAGACGGTGGCCACATAATGCCTGAATTATGAAGAAGCATTATTTTCTTCATGGTCCTTCTGCAATGCATTTTTTAACTAGTTGAGGAGATATAAACACAGCCAATCATACACACAAACTGGATGCAACATTTTCTGCTTTAAAATATGGTTTACACTCACCAGTATGAAGTGTTCATGTGGTGTCAAGAACGTAACAGGTGCCATATAAGTGCAATGAGAGGCAATAGCCTAGTGGTATTATCACTAGACTATAAATGCAGAGACCCAGACAATATTCTGTGGACCTAGGTTTGAATAACACCACAGCAAATAGTGGAATTTGAATTCAATAATAAAAAAAATCTGGAATTAAGGATCTAGTGATGAGTGTGAAACCATTGGTGATTGTCGGAAAAACCCATCTGGCTCACGGATGTCTTACAGGGAAAAGAAATCTGCCATCCTTACCTGGTCTGGCCAAGATGTGACTCACAGCAAAGTGGTTGACTCTCAATTGCCCTTTGAAATGGTCGAGAAAGCCACTCAGTTGTACCAATTGCTATAAAGTCTCAAATCACACAGATCACCTGGCATAGGTACTGGAAATGACAACTGCAGAAACATCACTGTCAACCCTGTAAAGTCCTCCTCACTAACATCTGGGGGCTAGTGCCAAAATTGGGAGGGCTGTCTCACAGACTAGTCACTCATGGAATCATACCTGACAATGTTCCAGATGCCACCATCACCATCCCTAGATATGTCCTGTCTCACCTGCTAGACAGAGATGGCAGCACAGTGGTATACAATTGGGGCAGTTGCTCTGGGAGTCCTCAACATGGACTCCAAACCCCATGAAGTCTCATGGCTTCAGGTTAAACATAGGCAAGGGAACCACCTGCTGATTACCACATACTGTCCTCCCTCAGCTGGTGAATCAGTACCCCATGTTGAACAACATTTAGAGGAAACACTATGGATGGCAAGGCACAAAATGTACTCTATGTCTTCATAGGAAATCCCCACAAAGTCACGCTTTCACATTGAAAATAATCTCCATGATCTTGTGTGGCACTCTCACTGTGCTAAATGGGACAGACTGGGCATCCATGAGACGTGTGGTCATCAACAGCAGAACGGTTCTCCAGCACAATCTGTAACATCACGGCCCAACATAACGCACACTCAACCATTACCATCAAGCCAGGGGATCAACCCTGGTCCAGTGGAGAATTCAGGAGATCATGCCAGGAGCAGAATCAGATATACCTGAAGATGAGATGTCAACCTGGTGAAGCCACCAAACAGGACTACTCGCATTCCAAACAGAATAAGCAACAAGTGATAGACAGACTTAAGCGATCCCACAAAGAATAGACCAGATCTAAGCTCTGCAGTCCTTCCATATCCAGTCATGAATGGTGGTGGATGATTAGACACCTCATTGAAAGAGAAGGCTCCACAAATATCCCCAACCTCATCAGTGCAAAAGATAAGGCTGAAGCTTTCACAGCAACCTTCAGCCAGATCGATCCAACTTGGCCTTGCCCAGTGGTCCCCAGCATTACAGATGACAATCTTCAGCCAATTCAATTCACTCGACATGATATCAAGAAACAGTTGAAGGTACTGGACACTGCAAAGGCTGTGGTGGTCCGTGACAACATTCTGATGATAGTACTGAAGGCATCTGCTCCAGAACTTGCCGCTCCCCTAGCCAAGCTGTTCCAATGCAGTTACAATACTAGCATCTACCAGACAATGTGGAAAATTGCCCAGGTATGTCCTGGATGTAAAAAACAGACAAATCCAACCCAGCCAATTACTGCTCCATCAGTCTACTATCAATCATCAGTAAAGTAATGGAAGGTGTCACAAAGTGTTATCAAGCAGCACGAGCGCAGTAATAACATGCTGTTACACCCAGTTTGTGTTCTGCCAGGACCACTCAGCTCCTGATCTCATTAACATCTTGGTTCAAACATGGACAAAAGAGCCTAATTCCAGAGGTGAGGTGAGAGTGACAACCCATGACATCAAGGCTGCATTCAACCTAGTGTGGCATCAAGGGGACCCAGCAAATCTGGAATCAATGGGTATCAAGGGAGTCATACCTGACACCGAGGAAGATGGTTGGGGTTTTTGGAGGTCAGTCATCTCAGCTCCAGGACATATCTGTCGGAATTCCTCAGGGTAGTGCCCTAGGCCCAACCATCTTCAGCTGCTTCACCAATGACCTTCCCTCCATCATAAGGTCAGACATGGGGATGTTTGCCAATGATTGCACAATGTTAAGCAGCATACATGAATCCTCAGACACTGAAACAGCCCATGTCCAAATGCAACAAGATCTGGACAATATCCAGGCTTTGGCTGACAAGTGGCAAGTGACAATCGCGCCACACAAATGACCATCACCAACGAGACGATCTAACCACCACTCCTTGACATTCACTGGGGCTACCATCACCAAATCCCCAACCATCAACATCCTGGGAGTTATCGTTGATCAGAAACCAGACTGGATTCAGAACGTAAATGTAGTGGCTACAAGAGCAGGTCAAAGGCGAGGAATACTGCGACAAATAACTCACCTCCTGATTCCCAAAAGCTTGTCCACTATCTACAAGGCACAAGTCAGGAGTGTGATGAAATACGCCCCACTTGCCTGGATGAGTGCAGCCCCAACACCACTCAAGAAGCTTGACACCATCGAGGACAAAACAATACGTTTGATTAGTGCAGCATCCACAAGCATCCCCTCCCTCTGCCACTGATGCTCAGCAGTACCTGTCTGTACTACCTACAAGATGCACTGCAGATATTCACCAAAGATTCTCAGTCAGCATCTTCCAAACCCACGACCAGTTCCATCGAGAAGGACAAGGGCAGCAGATATATGGGAATATCACCATCTTCAAGTTCCCCTTCAAGCCCCTCACCATCCTTATTTGCAAATATATTGCCTTTCTTTCAAAATCGCTGGGTCATCAACCTGGGAATTCCCTCCTTAATGGAACTCAGAGTAAACCCACAGTAGGTGGACTGCAGCATTTCAAGGCAGCAGCTCATCACCACCTTCTCAAAGGCAACTAGGGAGGGGTAATAAATACTGGCCCACACAGTAATATCCACAACCCACAAATAATGTATGAGAAAAACTACTTCTTGCTTTTGTGTCAAACAAAAAAAGCCACATTGACAGGTTTAGTCAAAGACCTATGCAATTTTCAGGGGCGGTGACAAGAGCAGCTTCCCTATGGGAGATGTAACAGAGTTGTGTCACTTCATAACCTGCTTACTAGCGACCATCTCTCACCAACTGCCTGTTGCGATCGAGGTGAAACCTGGAGTTACGTTGCCTTGGATCAGCCAGGTGGACCTCATAGAATACATGCTCCCTAACTGAGGCTATTAATCTGTTTTAATCAACGAGCCCTGGCTGACACATAAGGGCAGGATTGTCTAGTGGTGCAATGGTAGTGTCCCTACCCTTGAACTGAGACACTTAGGTTCAAGTCCCAACTGCTCCAGAGGTGTGTAGTAACAAATCTGAATAGGTTAATTAGGAAAATAGGTTAAATAAATAATAAAAGGAACAGGACATCTGGACAGTCTGAGCGCTGGCACTGACGGAGCTGAATCAGTGCCGATGTTTCTCCATGTAAAAATAAAAGTGTGATGGGATACTGGTCTCCAGAACATAGAAGAGTACAGCACAATACAGGCCCTTCGGCCCTTGATGTTGTGTCAACCTTTTGGTCTATTCTAAGACCAAACTAACCTACATTCCCTTCAATTTACTATCTTCCATATGCCTATCCAAGTGTCATTTAAATGTAGATGACTCACTACCAACGCTGGCAGTGCATTTCACACAACCCACCATTCTCTATGTAAGGAACCTACCTCTGACAACTCCACTAAACCTTCCTCCAATCACCTTAAAATTATGACCCACTGTGATAGCCATTTCTGCCCAGGGCAAAAGTTTGTGAGTATTCACTCTCTCCATGCCTCTCATCACCTTGAATACCTTTATCAAGTCACCTCTCATCCTTCTTCACTCCAATGAGAAAAGCCTCAACCTTTCTTCGTAAGATGTACCCCAAGCAGTATCCTGGGGAATCTCCTCTGCACCCTCTCTCAAGCTTCCACATTCTTCCTATAATGAGGTGACCAGAACTGAACACAATATTCCAAGTGCGGTTTAACCAGGAATCTACAGAGCTGCAGTATAACCTCACTGCTCTTAAACTCAATCCCCCATATACCATATGCCTTCTTCACAACCCTATCAATTCTTTGGAGTTATTTCACTTCCAAGTTATGACCAGAGTTATCAGAGGCATGTATCAATCTGCAGCCCATTTTTTTTTAAAATCAGAGCTCTGATGGCAAATTGGCTAAACCAAACATTGAAAATATTTTGCCTATGGCATTGGGGATTCCCACGACTTTAAGAATTGTTCCAAGTCCATGGTATCAATAACTGCATCTACATTGACCCCACTGATTCCCTCATCCAACCTCCATGAATCACAGACCCTTCCACTACAAAAATGTGCAATTGGAACATAATAACGAGCTGTGCGTCAAGCAGAGCTGTGTCCAAAATGCCATGATACTTGCATTTGATGCCTGTCTTTAAACCCCACTTCTAACAACTTCACAACAAATGAAAGGGTGGTGGCTACATTCTGCACACTTGTCTCATGACCTCTCTCAGGAAGGATCCATTGGCAACTGACCTGTATTGCAACCAGATTGCACCCAAGCCTTGCCTGAGCAGATGATTGGAGCTCTCAACTCTCTGCCTCAATGGATTTGGAATTTCACAAGTCATGGGGATCAGTGTCCTACACGGTCATTTTGAGATGCTGTACAATATTCTCTAGCTAGAAGAACAAAACTTGTAGGTACTATCAGACAAGGAAGAGAACACTTGACTTTGAGCACATAGGAGAACTCCCATTTGCATTCAGAGTTCTCCAACAGCACTTCAACAAATTGCTTTGACTGATAACAGTCATTGCTGAAAAATGTGTTGCTGGAAAAGCGCAGCAGGTCAGGCAGCATCCAAGGAGCAGGAGAATCGACGTTTTGGGCATAAGCCCTTCTTTCTTCAGGACCTGCTGCGCTTTTCCAGCAATGCATTTTTCAGCTCTGACAACAGTCATTGGCAAACAACGGTCTCAGAATATCCACTTTCCAATAAACTATATGGTCCATTTGAAAAATACTGACATTTGTATCAACTAACATTGCACAGGCATCAGCTAATAACAAGAACACTCCATGCATGCACCTACTTCAAGAAGTACAGTCATTCTACTGGCTAACTACAATAGACTGGAATGTCAGAGCTGGCAGGAGGGATCACTGAGTTCATGCCCACTCTTATGTTGAGGTTTGCCAACATGGATTTGGGGGACATGTTTAGCGTGGATGAAACTGTCCCAATCCAGCCTGTAGATCTGCACCATTCCCAGTTTGGATCATTGAGATCAGCAATTTGGCTATACATAGAATTCCCTAATTTTAAAAATTAATTTATGGGAGGTGAGCTTCACTGATTGGGAAAGCAATTATAATTACCTATTCTTAATTGCCCTTGAACTGAGTACCTTGTTAGGCTATTTCTGAGAGTGGTAAAAATCAACCATATTGCTGTACACGTGGTTCTTCTGACAAAGGAGCAGCACTCCAAAAGCTTGTGATTTCAAATAAGCCTGTTGGACCATATAACTTGGTGTCATGTGACTTCTCACATTGCTGTAGGTCTGTACTCACATGTAGACCAGATGAGGATAATAGATTCCCTTCTCTAAATAATATTAGTGAACCAGATGGGCATCTATGATAATGGGCTAACTTTTAATTAACAACGAACAAAGAAAATTTACAGCCCAGGAACAGGCCCTTCGGCCCTCCAAGCCTGAGCCGATCTAAATCCACTGTGTAAACCTGTCACCCAATTCTTAAGCATCTGTATCCTTCTGTTCCCCACCTACTCATGCATCTGCCCAGACTCATCTTAAATGAATCTACTGTGCCTGCCTCTACTATCTCTGCTGGCAAAGTGTTCCAAGGACCTACAACCGTCTGTGTAAAGTATTTGCCACGTATATCCCCCTTAAACTTTTCATCTCTCACCTTGAAAGCGTGACCTCTCGTTATTGAATCCTTCACCCTGGAAAAAGTTTATCTCTATCCACCCTGTCTATACCCTTAATGATTTTTTAGACCTCAATCTCCTTTTTTCTAATGAAAACAATCTTAACCTACTCAACCTCTATTCGTAGCTAGCACCTTCCAGACCAGGCAACATCTTTGTAAACCTTTTCTGCACTGTCTCCAAAGCATCCACATCCTTTTGGTAATGTGGTGACCAGAACTGTACATAGTATTCTAAATGTGGTCGAACCAATGTCTTGTACAACTTTAACATGACCTGCCAGCTCTTGTACTCAATACCCCAGTCGAAGAAGTCAAGCATACCATATGCCTTCTTGACCACTCTATCCACCTGTGCAGCAACCTTCAGGGTACAATGGACCCAAACTCTCAGATCTCTCTGCTCATCAACTTTTCCCAAGGCTCCTTTGTTTACTGTATAATTCACTCTAGAATTAGGCCTCCCAAAATGCATCACCTCAAATTTTCCCAGATTGAACTCCATCTGCCACTTCTCTGCCCAACTGTCCTGTCTATCTATATTGTCCTTTATTCTTTGACAGTCTCACATGCTTTCGGCTACTCCACCAATCTTCGTGTCATCTGCAAACTTGATGATCATACCAATAATACCCTCTTCCAGATCATTTACGTATATCACAAACAGTGGCCCAGCACTGACCCCTGTGGAACACCACTGGTCACCTTTCTCCATTTCAAGAAACACCCTTAAACTACTACTCTGTCTCCCATTGCTTAACCAGTTCTTTATCCATCTCACTAGAACACCCTGCACACCATGTGACTTCATTTTCTCCATTAGTTTACCATGGGGAACCTTATCAAATGCTGAAAAATATGCTGGAAAAACACAGCAGGCCAGGCAGCATCTGAGGAGTAGGAGAATCGATATTTCAGGCATAAGGCCTTCTTCAGGAATGAAGCTGATGTGCCAAGCGGGCTGAGATAAAAGGTGGGGGGGGGGGGGGGGGGGGGAGGGAATACGATAGGTGGAAGGAGGTGAGGGTGATAGGCCGGAGAGGGGATGGGGGCGGAGTGGTCGGGAAGAAGATTGCAGGTCAGGGGGGTGGTGCTGAATCCGAGGGTTGGGACTGAGACAAGGTGGGGGGAGGGGAAATGAGGAAGCTGAAGAAATCTACATTCATTCCGTGTGGTTGAAGGGTTCCTAGGTGGAAGATGAGGCGCTCTTCCTCCAGCCGTCGTGTGGCCAGGGTCTGGTGATGGAGCCGGCCAAGGACCTGCATGTCGTTGGCGAAGTGGGAGGGGGAGTTAAAGTGTTCAGCCATGGGGTGGTTGAGTTGGTTGGTCCGGGTGTCCCAGAGGTGTTCCCTGAAACGTTCCGCAAGTAGGCGGCCTGTCTCCCCAATGTAGAGGAGACCACACCGGGTGCAGCGGATACAGTAAATGATGTGTGTGGAGGTGCAGGTGAATTTGCGATGGATATAGGAGGATCCATTGGGTCCTTGGAGGGAGGTGAGGGGGGAGGTGTGGGCGCAGGTTTCGCACTTCTTGTGGTTGCAGGGGAAGGTGCCGGGAGTGGAGGTTGGGTTGGTGGGAGGTGTGGACCTGATGAGGTAGTTGGGGAGGGAGTGGTCTCTCCTGAATGCTGATAGGGGTGGAGAGGGATATATAATCGCTGGTGGTGGGGTCTGTCTGGAGGTGGTGGAAATGACAGAGGATGTTACGATGTATCCGGAGGTTGGTGGGGTGGAAGGGGAAGACCAGTGGGGTTCTGTCCTGGTGGCGATTGGATGGGTGGGGTTCAAGGGCAGAGAAGCGGGAAGTGGAGGAGATGCGGCAGAAAGCGTCGTCGACCACGTCAGAGGGGAAATTGTGGTCTTTGAAGGAGGAGACAATTTGAGTTGTTTGGTTGTGGAATTGGTCCTCCTGGGAGCAGATGCGGTGGAGGCAGAGGAATTGGGAATATGGGATGGCGTTTTTACAGGGGGCAGGGTGGGAGCAGGTGGAATCTAGGTAGCTGTGGGAGTCGGTCAGTTTGTAGTAAATGTCTGTGTTGAGTCGGTAGCCCGAGATAGAAATGGAGGGGGCTAGGAAGTGGAGGGAGGAGTCTGAGACAGTCCAGGTAAATTTGAGGTCGGGGTGGAGGGTGTTAGTAAAGTGGATGAACTGTTCAACCTCCTCGTGGGAGCACGAGGTAGCGCCAATACAATCGTCGATGTAGCGGAGGAAAAGGTGGGGGGTGGTGCCAGTTTAGCTGCAGAAGATGAACTGTTCCACATATCCGACAAAGAGGCAGGCATAGCTGGGGCCCATGCGGGTGACTATGGCTACTCCTTTGATTTGGAGGAAGTGGGAGGATTGGAAGGAGAAGTTGTTAAGAGTGAGGACCAGTTCAGTCAGTCGAAGGAGGGTGTCAGTGGGAGGGTACTGGTTGGGTCGGCGGGAAAGGAAGAAGCGGAGGGCATGGAAGCCTTCGTGATGGGGGATGGAGGTGTATAGGAACTGGATGTCCATCGTGAAGATAAGGCGTTGGGGGCCGGGGAAGTGAAAATCATGGAGGTGGTGGAGGGCATGGGCGGGGTCCTGAATGTAGGTGGGGAGTTCTTGGACTAAGGGGGAACAGAAGTGTCGAGGTATGCAGAGATGAATTCGGTGGGGCAGGAGCAGGCTGAGACAATGGATCGGCCGGGACAGTCGGGTTTGTGGATTTTGGGTAGGAGGTAGAAACGGGCGGTGCGGGGTTGTGGGACTATGAGGTTGGAGGCAGTGGATGGGAGATCTCCGGAGGTGAATAGGTTATGGATGGTCTGGTGGTGGGAGGTGGGGTCATGGGTCTAGGGAGCAATAGAAGGAGGTGTCCGCAAGTTGGCATCTAGCATCAGCGGTGTAAAGATCAATGCAGCAAACTATCACTGCGCCTCCCTTGTCTACCGGTTTGATGGTGAGGTTGAGGTTGGAACGGAGGGAGTGGTGGGCTGCGTGTTGTGAGGGTGAGAGGGGTGGACAGGTTTGAGGCGGTCAATACCGCGGCGGCAGTTGGATATGAAGAGATCGAGGGTGGGTAAGAGGCTAGCACGGGGTGTCCAGGTGGGTGGGGTGTGTTGGAGGTGGGAGAAGTGGTCGTCAGAGGCTGGGCGAGAGTCCTTGTTGAAGAAGTAGGCACAGAAGCGAAGGCGGCAGAAGAAATGCGCGATATCTAGCCGCATGTCGAACTCATTGATCTGGGAGCATAGGGCGATGAAGGTGAGGCCTGTACTGAGGACTGATTTTTCATCCTCAGAGAGGGAGAGGTCTGGAGGGATAGTGAAAATATATCAGGGCTGGGAGCTAGGACCTGGTGTGGGGCTGGACCGAGGAGTGGGGGCGGAGTTAGTCGTGGGGCACGGAGATTGACGTGGGGCAGCATGGTCCTTGAGCAGGTGAGTGACGTCACTGGGGGCAGAAGTGGCATACTGAGCAAAAACGGCGCTGGTCCCGGCGGCAATGGATCCCGCGTATCTGTCGGCGATGGTCTTCCTGGCAATCGTGGAGGCGGTTGTGTGGGCGGCGATCGCGGAGGCTGTTGTCCGTGCAATGGTGGGGGCAGAAGTGACGTCACCGTTCGCCGCGGCAGTGGTGGCTGCAGCGGCCGCGTGTGCAATGGCGCCCGAGCAGTTCCGGAAGTCGTGAGAAGGTTCTGGAACGGTCGAGAAATTTGGAGTGTGGGGGTGAGTACATGAAAGTTTTTTGTATTTACTTTCAGGTTCGATATGGCGAGGAAAAGGCTTGTTCAGTGTATGAATCCTTCTGAGAACGAAGAACAGCAAAGGTCCTTTGCAGGTCTGGGAGAGTGTTGTCCTGAGCTGGGGCAGGGCTGACTGCAGGGAGTGTAGGTGGCTGCGCATGGCTTGAAGCGTGGAGCAGAGGATCCGGAGGGAGGTCTGGTATTGGAGGCTTCGGATTTGTTGCAGGTACAGGTTGTCCTGGTTTGGTCCGAATTGTGTTTGTTTGAATGTAGTCCAGAGTCCATGCGGGCTCAGTCGGTTCCGTAGGCGGGTGCTGAGGAAAGAGACGTGGCTGTAGTAGCGAGTTTATCTCAGGATGTGGCTGAAGAGCTTCAGGGCTCTTGATGCCTTGGAGGGAGGTGCCTTACTTAAGTCCACGTATATGACATCTACAGCCTTTCCTTCATCTATCAACTTGTCTCTTCCTCAAAGAACTCTATTAAGTTGTTAAGGCACAATCTCCCCCGCACAAAACCATGTTGCCTATCACCGATAAGCCCATTGTTTTCCAAATATAAATAGATTCTATCCCTCAGTATCTTTTCCTGCAACTTTCCCACCACTGACATCAGGTTCACTGGTTTGTAGTTATCCGGAATATCCCTATGACCCTTCCTGTACAGGGGGACAACATGAGCAACCCTCCAGTCCTCCGGTACCTCACCTGTGTTTAAGGATGCTACAAAGATATCTGTCAGGGCCCCAGCTATTTCCTCTCTCACCTCCCTCAGCAACCTGGGATAGATCCCATCCGGTCCTGGGGATTTGTCTACCTTAATGACCTATAGCCTACCCAACATGTATTCCCTACTTATGTCAACGTGATCCAGTGTAATCAAACTTCTATCTCTAATCTCGACATTCATCATGTCCCTCTCCTCAGTGAACACTGATGCAAAATAATCATTCAGAATCTCACGCATTCTCTCAGGTTCGACACACAGCCTTCCTTCCTTATCCTGAATGGAACAATCCTTTCTCTCGTCACTCGCTTGCTTCTAACATAAGAATTAAAGTTGTTGGGATTCTCCTAAATTCTGCTCACTAAAGCTATTTCTTGACCCCTTTCAGCCTGCTGGATTCCTCATTTAAGATGGATCCTACTCTTCCGATATTCCTCCAGGACTTGTTATGTACTTCACGGCCTGGACCTTACGTAGGCTTCCCTTTTCATCTTGGCTAGTCATACGATTTCTCCTGTCAACCACAGTTACGAATCTTCGATTTTTATTTTATGGTGGGAGTAAATCTCATGCCCCCAGCCTGGGGCTCTGGATTACTGGGCTAGAAACATTACCATTACATCACCATCTGGGTTTATGGGTATAGTCCTCAACTGCATTTCATATTTGGCCTTGTTAACCTTCCTCTCACTGACTATTTCACTTTAACAAAAAGCTTGTTTTCTTTTATATTGGACTTTTCTTCCCCAGATCAAGCGCTTATTTTTTCAGTTATTGAATGTGACACATCTCATTCCCCATAAATTTGACTACAATCCTTTTGTGAACAGCATAATTGAATCGCTTTCAGCAGTTTGAAAACAATAAGTATTAGGATATGCAAATAATATCAACATAGGAGTCTTGAGTCAGAAATTGGAATGAAAGTCCCGTTTTGTGGAAAATTAATATCTTGGTTAACATTACATCCTTTTAACTGTCACATTTGCCCTCAAAGTGCAAAAAGCAAAATAGGCAAAAAAAATTCTCCATGCTGACATGTGTATATATACCTCATCACAATTGCTCATGAACAGGATATATAACTTTGTGAATGGTATTATTGAGGTAAAACCACTGTGAAATTAATGTGGCGAAGGTCAATGAAAGTGCACCACACAAACTTGGCAAAAGATGAAATTTCCCACTGCTAGAAATAACCCAAATCAAAGCCACATATAAGCTGGAGATTTTTTTAATTCCAGAAATGAATATCAAAACTGCCAGCAAGTTAACAATTCGCAATCCTAGTTTAAAGGTCCCGGTGACTGATCGCCTATATGGCAGCCCCTTGACTGCATCAGTGAAAAAGGCTCAAAATCTAGTCAGGTGAAAACTATTACTTCCAGCGAGCTGTCCACCATCACAATTTAATACAACTGCAGCAACATCTGCCAATTGCAGGAGTTATTTTAGAGGAGAATTTGGTGCGAGTTGGAAGCTCTTATTAAATAGATTTGAAATATCTTCAATGAAAATCAAGGTCACACCCTGTGCAGACACGCCTATTCTAGCTCAGAATCCAAAACTCATGTTGTGAAGAGATAAATTACTTCTCCCCGAATCCTGCCTTTTAATTTTCTTCCTAACACTCAAATCTTCTTTCAGGACCTCATCTCTCTTCCTATCCACATCAGTCAATTGCATAGCTTCTACTGATAACAACAATGAGGAGTCATTAGTACCGATGTAAACCATAACTTCTGGCTGATCCATCACCTCCAGAAGGATATCCTGGAGCCGTTTTGTGACATCCTCAATCCTGGCACCAGGGAGGTAATGCTGGAGTCACGTTTAAAGAAACGTTTGTTGGATTGCCTAACTATCACTATTGCCCTTCCAGTCTTCCTTCTCCTGACTTGTTTCAAATGTTTGAAACACCCTCAATGTCTGGTACTATTACACCCTGCACAGAAATTCCTACCTCCTACTTTGAACAGAAATCTATGCTCACCTGCATTTTGGCCCCATTACCTTAATCTTCCATGAAGCTGAGCAAAAGAAAACAGAGCAGCCTCAGCCATGCCCGAAACCAGAGAGACCACCTTGAGTAGACTCTGGACTCAGTGGATGGGTGGATATTAAACTGACAGTGCAGCATTCTCCACCATCTGACCAGCCACTTCCCAACATCACTGCCATTTCCACAGACCTAGCCTCACAACAAAGGTCGGGGCTGAGGCCTCCACAGAAGACCCTGGGACTAATATAGACTTTGAGAAAGGATATCCATTGGAAGTACAAAGCAGGTCAGCAGTCAACATGTTTCACTTGGTACATGTGACAGCAACATGATTGGGGTTCATAGAATCCCTGTAGTATGGAAGCAGGCCATTTGGCCAACCGAGTCCACAGTGACCTGCCGAACAATATCCCACCCAGACCCAACCCCCTACCCTGAATTTCCTATGGCTCACCCACTTGACGTACACATCCAAAAACACAATGGGCAATTTAGCTCTACCAATCCTCCTAACCTGCACATCTTTGGGCTGTGGGAGGAAATTAGACCACCTGGAAGAAACCCATGCAGACTCGGGGAAAATGTGCAAACTCCACAGACAGTTGCCCAAGGGATTCTTGAAGCAAGGCATTTGTTCAGATGGTCGAGCAAGCCTGATCAGTTCAAAGACAATTCAGAAAGCCAGCTTAATCACAAACATCTACAACCTGCAAAGGGATAAACAGGAGAGCTCTATACACTCTCAAAGCTTGGATGTGTTTGATTCAATTCCTAGTAGATTGTTGATCATGAAAGTGTGTTCTCTTCCATGTCGTGAACTTACAGACTTTAAATCCCAGCACACCTGTCACCTTGACCAGGATGGCAGAGATGTTATCTAAGCCTTTGATCAAACCAGTCTGCAGCAGAGTGAGAGGTGATAATGTGGCATAAAGGAGGGAGATGAGAATGCAAAGGAACACAGAAGAGGAACTCTCCTCAAAGTATTCCCACTTCTCACCCACCAACACCTTTGAACTGTTCCTGAGAAGATTCCATGTTGCGCCCCTGCATAAGTGAGAGTGCAGCTGTCTATTCTAAATATCCCTCCCAAGGCTCTAAGACTCCAAAACCCAGTGATCCATGGCCAAAAACATCTCAACAGTCGCAATAGAGATCTAAGCAATCTGACTCTACTGTCCTGAAACCACATGGACTATACCAATGAAAAGCAGCAAGAAGCACAAGTTGAAGTAATTTCAATTCATCAAGGGTGTCAACAAGGTGAAAATGCTTTGTTGCAAAACTTCCTTTGAACAAAGGATTGAGATAGAATGACCATCACCCATTTCATAACTCACCTATTATTGCAAGTGGCAATTCACACTTTACATGTTTAATGATGAATGCTAAATATGCAATGGATGGATGAGTGGTTAAAGGCAGACATAGGTGCTGGGTAATAGGAGTAGTTTTTTTTAATGCTTCACTCAAGAGAGAGTCTTCATAATATTAGGATCGTTGATAGCACAATAAGTTCTCCATCTTCATCTTCCTTGAATGATAAGAGCTCTTTTGTCCTCCTCCACCTGGAAATCTCTCCTCATACAGGGAAAGTGCAAGAACATAACGCTGAGGTGGACAGTCAGATATGAACTAATTGAACGGCAGTGCAGACTCTATGAGCTCAATGGCCTACTCCTGCTCCTATTTCTTATGGTCTGAATCAAATCCAAGGTGCCTCCCATCTCAGCTTGTCGTTGGAAATGGTCAAAATATTGAAACACACCCACTCACAGTTGACAATATCAGACACTGGACATAAAGAGCTAGCAAAACTGAAACAGCTGGCGGTGATTGAGGCGAGGGGAAACTAAATGGTCGTCAAAAACAGAATTGAAATCTTTTTGGACCCGGAGAGGCCAGATCACCATATAAGATTGCATTGTATTCTGGGGAGCAAACATGATTGCCCTGAGCAGTAAAAGTCGCTGCCAGATTGTGGCTGAATTCCATGAGGGTCATCTAAAGGGCTTCAAATGTAGATGTTGACGAGAAGTGATGCTGGTGGCCAGGACTGGATGTAGACATAGCTGTGTTGGTGGGCCAGTGCCCAGAGTACCAGCAAGGACTAAAATTACAACCAGCAGCTCCCCCACATTCATGGGAATGGCTGGGTAAACCCGAGACTCAATCGACTATAAAAGTCCTTTCATGGGCTTAATGCTTTTAGTCATTATGGACCCCACTCAAAGTGGCTGGATGTGCTCAGAGTTAATTTGGCAAACACAGAGATGATGATAGAAAAACTGGTGTAGGAACCATGGGAATGGCCTTGTATGGCTAAGAAGCATGGTTGACATGAGGTCAAGTCCAGTGACATATAAGGTTCGGGTAGGTGTGACAATCCTGAACAAACAAGTGGGCCATATGAGAACTGAAAAGTTTCAAATGGGGTGGCTCCTTGGAACAGACAGAAAAGCTGGCGGAACCCATAGGTTCTCCCCCTCTGTCAAGCGTTGAAGATACCAGGAATCTGAGATGGACACGGCAGATGTCACCATCTCGACACAGTAGCCACCTAAAGATGAGAATGAATTTCTTCTGAGACGCTCAGGGTGCAACAGGTAAGTTACAGTGTATAACACACTGTCCGTATCTGAAGCAGAGTCAGAGGAACCTGACCCAGTGCTAAAATGCCCCAGGAGGAACTACAAAAAGAGAAGCTGCCGCCTATGTTCTTGGACTCAGAGAGGGAGGGAAATAGTGATTGTAATGAGTTCAGCCAAGTGGACTTCACAGAATGAGTTCCCTGATTGGGGTTGGTCATCCGGTCTAATCAGGGAGCCCTGGCTGACAGATCTAAACAAGAGTGTCAGAGGTTCTGTTCATTCTGAACGCTGGCTCTGAGGGAGCTGGATCAGTGTCAAGGACTTTCCATGTGTAAATAAATGGCGACTTAGTGATGGGACACCAGCCTCTTTGGAGTTCATTGTAACATATTGATGTTAGTTCAATTTGATGAATGCATCAACTTACATCGAGCAATGCTTCAGTCAAGACTTTAAGTGAGAGAAACATTAAGTATCCAACTTAATTTGCTTTCTAATTTAATCAGTAAACGAATCATTCATAGGAAAGTGGAAATCCTGCAAGTGTTTTTTCATGTATATTTAGCACAATGGGACATCTAAAATATTTCCAGTTTAACTTTAAATAGTTTAGATTACCTCATAAAATGATGCAAACATTTAGATAAATGGATTGAGTTATGATCAGCTAGGTTTCTGTATTAAAACAACCCAAGAGCACAATTTGGTCTTCCACATTTTGGCTCAGACATCAAAGTTGTTTATAAATTCCCATTGCAAACTGACTGGAACAACATCAAACACCAAGTTATTGCTAATCTTCTTCTAATACTGTAAGCTTGTTGAAATAGTTAGCGATATGGCAAAGCACATGAGGAAGTGTACTGACATATGCAATAACGTAATAGCTATTTGGTTTATTTATCTATTATTATCTCTGAAGCATTTTTAACGCACGAAAATAGAGTATGCCTGTGGCTCACAGGAGTTTGGAAGTTTCAAAAATAGGTTGGAAGCAAACAAGTACTCAATGTTAACCAGTTCTTTAGTGACATTTGATGACAAATAGATCTGATCCAGGTCTTAGTCCCAGAACAAATCCTAGAAACAGCAGCACAAACTCCACTCATTTGTAGTATCTGTCCCACAAATGTGCAAGGGAAGGAAAGCTGAGGGAGAAAGATAAATGACAAGGAAATCATTTTAAATTGCCCTTCATTGATTACAGCAGTGCATTTTTTTAATGAAGTTTTCTGCTTGACATTATACGACAGAGGATATACGATGTGGAATAAATGCAGATTTCTTTAGAGCATTTTATAGAAACATCTAATTTTAAACTAGTGAGGGCATGGCTGGCAATGAGAAAGGGAGAGGTGTGCACCCAATTATTACACAGGTTCTTTTAACTCCTTTTCAAACTGCAAAACATCCAACGAATTAAGAAAATGAGCACTTAGAAATAATGTTCATCAATCCAAGCCGGCTGTAGTGTACAACCATGAAAAGCTTATTTCTCCAAGTACATAACCATATCAACTACATGATGAGAAAACACCTCTTACATGACAGAAGCCTGTCAAATATGCTACAGAAACAGCAAACCTAAAACAGAAATTTAATCCTGGATGACCGGCCAAACCATGTGAAAACAATTTTTTTTTATGAACAGAACTCCAAGGCTAAGACAAGGTACAGAAGCCAAAGGAAAATCAAAATTATTAAGGCTCGATCCAGAAAACATGATGTGGATGCAGAGAAATGTTTTGCAAGGAATTGCTAACTTACAGTTATGTATTTTTTAGTGCAATGCAGTTAATAGTGAAAATTCCCAATATACTTTGCAAACACCAGAGAGAAATAACATAAAATGGCAAAGCAATTACAATATGGAACTAATCAATTTATATTGGTGTTTATCCATTTTAGCACTAGTTCAAGACTATTCTATCCTGCCTTTTATCAAATTATTTTTATCCACTATTCTTTCAATCAGCCTTGCAATACACAGTTACTATGCATGTGGCATTTATCTTAAGCATTAACTCAATTAGAGCATTCGACAAATTTCCATCCAACAAGGAAAACAAATTCCGCCACCCACCAGTCTGAATTAAATCTCTCATATCTATGTTACTTTTTTTCCCAAACACTTCAGCCATTGGAAACAATTTGCTTTATTTTCTCTGTACTAACCATTCAAAATTTTTAGTACCTCTGTCAAATTCCCCAGTTGTCAACTCCATTTTAACAAATGTAATCCCAATTTTAAAACAACTTGCCTTTGCATTGTGTCATTGATATTGTAAAGCCTTGCAACACTCTTCACAAAGATGTTATAAACCAAGTTTTGACACCAAACTATACATGGAGACCTCGGGACATATCAGGGATAAAGAGGTAATTTTGAAAGAGCATCTTAAAGAAGGAGATGGACACAAAGAGATAGAGAGGCTCAGAGAAGGAATGGCCAATACTTTGCAGCTGAAATAACATCTCCCAATGTTAAAATTGAGGATGCCCAACTATCCAGAGTTAAAGCAACACCAGATATCTTAGAGGTTTATGGGGCTAGAGGAGATTGCAAGAGACAACAAGTGGTGAGGCCATAGGGGATTTGAAAACAAGGTTGAGGAGTTTAAGGGCTTAAATGAATCTGGAGCCAGGCTTTGGTGTATCCAAAGTTTACAGAAGATGGGATGTAGGACACAGGCCAACAATCACACTTACAGATGAGAAAGGCATGAATGATTATTTCAAAGGCATATAAGCTGGGATGGTGCCGGAATTGTTCTGTTACAGAGATAGAAATAACCAGTCTCAGCATTCGCACGTCTTTCAGTCAAATACACCACCGAGGTTATGAATAGCCTGGTTCAGCAATGGACAGTTGCCAGGGAAAGGAATGGAACTGATGGCTCAGGAGGAGATGCTTCCAAAGCTATTTCCTAATATGATCCCATTGCCTGGTTTGAAAACAATTGCAACTACTTGTTGAGAACTGAGAGAGTAATGATCTGTCATAGGAAAAGTTTGGCTGTCCCAGTTCCACTAAGCCACTGCCTGGAATTTTGCGATCACAGAAGTTTACCCATGATCATACATGGGAAAGCCCTTCTCAAAGCAACAGGTTATTGGCAAACCTTTTTCTTTGCAGGAATACAAGCAAGGTAGAGTGACGTCAGAAGAGAAAACTGGAGTGATGGTCTATAAATGATGCATGATGAAGGACGGTGGGGTTGTAGTACTGAATCAGAAGTGCAGATGGTAAAATTTGGTTCATTTAGCTGCAAAATCAGAAGTTGCTGGAAAAACTCAACAGGTCTGGCAGCACCAGTGGAGAGAAATCAAAGTTAATATTTTAGGTCCAGTGACCTTTCGTCAGAACTGATGGTAGCTGGAAAATGTTGGTTTATATGCAGAAGATAGGAGCGGGGGAGGGGGTAAAGGGAAAGAGCCCAGAGAGAAGAACAGTTGGACAGGCAAAGGAATCAGTAAGAAGCTGGCTTGGAGGGGTAAATAGCTGTTAATGGAGACAATTAGTGGCTAACAATAATTAGTGTGTAATGGCAGACGGCATGATAATAAGGCCTGGTGTGTATGGTAGGGGGCTAGGGCATGGGGGGAGTTCAAGCTGTCAACTTATGCAATTCGATATTGAGTCCAGAGGGCTACAGAGTCCCCAAGTGGAAAATGAGGTGTTGTTCTTCCAGCTTGCTCTGAACTTTGCTGGTGCACTTCTAATTTACAGCATCCACTGTTCTTTCAGTTCATTGAACTGGATGGATTGATACAAACAGGTTGCACAGAAATATCAGTCACAGTGGATGGGAGCCTGGGAGTTTCATAGGTATTCTTCACAGGTGAGAGTGGTAGGAAACCATAGGAGGAATAAGCAAAATGTAATTGTAATGCCATACAAATGCATTTTGTTTTAACTTCTAAAGACAATGCTCACAATTTAAAAAAATAACTTGTATTGCTTGCAGCAAACAAGATGCTGAAAACAGAAATTCCTCTTAGAATTCCTAAACAGCTGCACAACAGATGAACAAGATGGGTTCATGAGAGGACAGGCATTACAACATCTCGGGGCTATTTTTACTTGTCAATACCCTCAGATCCAGCATGACAGCTTTGCCGCCATTATCTAGTCAGAGAAGTCAGTCCTATCTTCGCTGTCTGTGCTTCACATGTATGTATCTCAATGCATGAAATCACCACTTGACAAAAATGCAGCCCAATGTAATAGCATATTAGAACAGAACACAAAGTCTCTCGCATAACATTCAGAATGAAATTTCGAAAGATGAATTAAAAATGAGGCTCTCTCTTTCATACTCATGTATGGAAAACATCTGAAACCACTGCTGCTCATTCTAAGTAATAAAAATTACAAGATTACAGATTACAACAGCAGTTAACATGCCAAGTTTTTGAAGAGGCATGCCAAATCAGCCAGTCTACTGTGCACAGGTTCATTGAAGAGAGAGGTGCGCTACTTACAAGTATAAAATCACTACAAAATGCTCCGAAAGCTAGCGTGCTTCCAATTAAACCTGTTGGACTATAACCTGGTGTTGTGAGATTTTTAACTTTGTACACCCTAGTCCAACACTGGCATCTCCAAATCATACTTACAAGTACGTACACTACTTTAACTTTGACTTGGAGGTGCAGGTGTTGACTGGGGTGGACAAAGTTAAAAATCACACAATACCAGGCTATAGGTCTACAAGTTTATTTGGAAGCACTAGCTTTCAGAGCGCCAGGGTGGTTGTGAAGGTTGAGATCATGCTCACAGAATTTATACCAAAGGAGTCCTGTCTCAAGGAGATATGATACAGTAAACTTAGATTAAAGCTTTCATCTTTTATAATGGGATATACTGGTTTCTGCTCTTTGATATGTAAATCCCAGAACTTCTTTTAAATTACATTCTCAAGATAGCTCAGCTTTTTACACAATAGGTGTGAAGTCTGTCTGTGTCCCAATGCTATGTCAGACTGACAAAACCTCGGTGTATTTTTAGAGTTTTACATGGATTAATACAGGTTTTGAGCAAAGTAAAATGTAATGTAATTTTGCAAAAACAAAGTCACCCCATAAGCTAATATATGTGCGCATGTTGGAGCAACAGATTGCGCATGTGAGAGAGAGTGTGTGAGTGTGAGTGTGTGTGTGTGTGTGTGTGTGTGGGGGGGGGTGAGTGCATGTGATCATGTGTCTATGTATGTTTGTCTGTAAGCTTGGTTAAGTGTGTTTGAGAGTGTGATGGGGTATGTATGAGAGGGTATGTGTATTGGCCTGAGTGTGTGGGGTCACCTGTAGTGTGGACATGAACCCAAGTTCCTGGCTGAGGCCATTCGCATGGATACCAAACTTTGCTATCAGCGTTTGCTCAGCCACTCTGTTGTTGCTTGTCCCTAACTTCCCCCTGGAGGAAGTTCACCCGAAGGTCTGAGGCCGATTGTCCCGGACCGGTGAAGTGTTGCCCGACCAGGAAGGAACACTCCTGGCTGGTGATTGTTGTGTGGTGTCCATTCATCCGTTGCCGTAGAGTCTGCTTGATCTCACCAATGTACCATGTCTCAGGGCATCCTTGCCTGCAGCATAAGAGAGAGACAATGTTGGCCAAGTCACATGAGTACTTGCTGTTTACATGGTGGGATACTCTGACACGTCTTGCAGCGGCTGCTGTGGCGGGTTGAATGGTGGACTGGGCATTTGCTATGAATCATGATCCGTTTAAGGTTTGGCAATTGTTTAAAGGCAAGAAGTGGTGGCACGGGGAAGGTTTTGGCGAGGTGCCCATCCTCACCAATAATGTGTTGCAAGCTGTGAAGAACATGACCCAACATGATCAACAGACATCATTTCAGTGATGCAAAGAAACCAAGTAACTAGTGGCTGGTAAAATAATCATTTTATATAATGGTCTGATATCTAGAAACCGTGCCAAATTATGTAAAATTGCAGAGAATTATATAAAGGCTAGTCTATTCAGATGGCCCATAGTAGAGCCAAGTTATTCTTTATATATCAGCCAACTGATTCCAGCTACATGTAACAGCCGTTCTGTTTGGAAAACATGATGACATTGAGGTACAGGTTCAACCAGACCGAAACTAACAGGTTACTGCCTTGGCCATTCAGGGGTTGTGCTTCTGAGACCAACAGCAGGGTCCAAACCAGCAATGACCCTTTTCATCATTTTCTAATAATTAAGAACAAGCCTGTACATCACCCAGTAAGTTAGGGCCTTTTGATCTTTCTTTGATCTTTGTTCAGACTTTACCTAAGTCAAAGGCCCTCTGCTGATGAAAAGCATTGCAGCTTCATTATTTCCAGATCCTAAAAGATTCAGCCCAGACCATCACCTTCCCTTGATATTGCACTTTGAGAACTGGAACTGCCAATTGCCAGACTATTTTTTAAAAAACTGGGCCAAAAAAACACTTTTGCAGTATTTATTTCTGTCACCACAATGATGATATTTTGAAATATTTGTTTTCTTTACAATCACTGTCTCTAAATGTGAGCGGAGACAAATAAATACCTTTTTATTGGCTTATTGAATAATCCTTGAAAGGTTTCATTATTGGTATTTAACAAATTAACTCAGTCTTTGTAAAAACATCAGTAGACATGATTGGTTCTTAGCCTCATGACCCTATGCTTCCCTCTTCAGCTGTTTGCGACAGCCTCTCATTTTCAACATCAATAAGTAATATGACTAAAGAAAAGAATACATGAGGTGGTTTCCTGCTGCAGTCCATGACTACTAATGGTGAATGCTGTAACTGGAATTACAACCCTGCCCCAAACAACACAAAGATCTCAAATAACACTGTCATCCTGAACATGTACAATTAGTTCTCTGCTTACACACATCTTTATTTTCCTATTGCTGAAGTAAACAGTGTAAGTTCTTTACCACAGCATTCTTTACTCATGAGCACAGGGCACAGCAGGTTTATAGCACACTTGAGTATTGCCTTAAAGCTGATGCAGCTTTCAAAATGCAGCTGGTTTCTACTGCTCTCTCTTAAAAACAGCCTCATTCTGCAACTTTTACTATGTCCTAGTGTAATCTCCAGTTTTTTTTGCATTATGCCTCAGCAAAATGCCTTGGGATATTTTTCCAATACATTAAAAGCGATGCAAATGCAAATTGTTATCGTTAAGTATATTTTTGCAATCAATTTATTTACTTAAGTTCTCAAGCAGAGTTGATTATAAATGGTGGGAGGAATGTAGCTGAACGGAAGCAAGCAAGGACAGACTGAAGGAATAGATAGCCAACCTTGATGATTAAAAGACACTGCTATCTCGAGCAAATGCATGGTGAAAGCGATTGATTTTGTTCCAGACCAGTTTTGCTTTTAGACTAAAACACTTGATGGTAAACCGTAACAACTGTTTGTGCTGCCCACCAAGGCTCGGATTTATCTACTTGCATTGTCTTGAGCTTCATCAACTCTATGCTCGGAAATTGAGATCTTGCCCTCTAGGCACAACAGTCAGAAGCCAAAGTCACTGATACTCATTTTTAGGTGCAGCTTTCGCACAGAAATGAAGTTGTTCAGTGGTCACTAATTACTCCCCATTTTCACGTTCATGGCAAACCTGGTATAATGGGAATGGGATCAGAATATTTTCAAAAGTTATCTGAACAATTTCCTGCGTACATATTTTGTTTACAATTGATTAACCCACGGTCATCCTTTCGTTTATTTGCAGCAAATACCTACTCAGTTTACTATGCATTATTTAGATTTAATGGTCTGAAAATAACAGAGGTTAAGTGTGTTCCCCATTATTACAGAATGAATTGGGTAACAACCGTGGAGGACATATAATGTTTCGTACCTTCAGAACACAAGCAAAATAAATTATTTTCTTCTTTTCCCCCTTGCTCTTAATGCCATTTACCTTTTTCTTATTTTAATTTTCATTCACTGTGTGATCTGAATCTACTTTATCCTTCCTGGCTTTGACTTTCCTGGTTTTGTACCTCATACAAGAGTACTTATGTAGGAGGGAGGGCACAAGAATTCACTCCAATGACAATAATGCGCTAATTTATCAGCACCATCCAACTACTTGTGCCATTTGTCCACCCCAATATCCCCACTCCAGGTGGCCGTCACAGCAGACTGATTATCTAACATTCCAGACCAACTTTGAGGGTCCTTCCTCAAATGTCACTGCAGACTGCCCCAAGATAAGGCTCTCCTCCCACCAAGGTGACCCAGCTGTGGAGGCCAGTTTTACGCAGTGGTCAATATTGGGAGCACGTTTAACTCTCTCTTACCTGGACTGCAGTCTTCAGGCCATTTTCCCAGAACTACGGTGTTGTGATCTTCATTCAACCCTCCCCCACATCAGAGGCCGGACTCAAAAGGTCAAGTCCTGCCCTGCATGTAAAGAGGTGGATTCTTCAATTTGATTAGCTAAAGAAGTTGAGTGTTGTCTGCTTTAATAAACCTGCAAGATTCCTTGTAGGGGCGACTACCCTGGGCCAGCTGCCCAAACATAAGCATTCACCAAAAATAGGATCATAGCCTAAAAGGGGAGGTCCCAGAAAAGTGGGGGAGGGTGGGGTGGTGGGTAGGATGCAGGGTCTTGCCTCACCACTATGACACAGGTTTTTGAGGAAGTGACAAAGATGACTGATGAGGTTAGGATAGTGAATGTTGTTGACATGGACTTTAATTTGAGAAGGCATCTCATGGTAGGCTGATCTATAAAAGTAGGTCCCACTGGACCCATGGTGAGTTGGTCAGCTGGATCCAAAATTGTTCTACAAGACAATTGTGGAGAGGTATTTTTCTGCTTGAAGATTTGTGACCAGTGGTGTTCCAAAAGGCTTTGGAGAAGGTGCAGAAGAGGTTTAACAGGATGATGCCTGGATTGGAGTGTACAAGCTAAAAAGAGAGATTGACACAATCCAAATTTGGCCAATGAGTGCATCAGAAGCTGAGGAGTGAACTGATGGAAGCCTGCCATCTCAGCCTTCTTTAGAGCTTTCCAGCTTAACAGATACCAGCTTTCAGGCAATTCAATTCACTCCACGTGATATCAAGAAATATCTGGAGTCAGCGCACACTGCAAAGGCTATGGGCCCTGACAACATTCTAGCAATAGTACTGAAGACTTGCGCACCAGAACTTGCTGCTCCCAGAGCCAAGTTGTCCCATGATGTGGAGGTGCCAGTTTTGGACTATGGTGGACAAAGTCAGAAGTCGCATGACACCCGGTTAAAGTCCAATACATTTATTTCACTTCACCTGAAGAAGGAGCAGTGCTCCAAAAGCTCATGATTTCAATTGTTGGTAACCTTGAATCACCTAATGTTGTGTGACTTCTAACGAAGTTGCTCTAATAAAATAACAACACTGATGTCTACCTGACAATGTGGAAAATTGCCCAGGTATATCCTGAACAAAAGAATGGAATTTCAGAGGTGAGGTGAGGTGGGAGTGACATGGTTGAAATCAAGGCTACATTTGACCAAGTGTGGCATCAAACAGCCCTAGCAAAACTCGAATCAATGGGTATCAGGGGCAAACCTTCCAATGGTTAGAGTCATATCTGACACTTAGGAAGATGGTTGTGGTTGTTGGAGGTCAGTCATCTCAGCTCCAGGACATCTCTGCCTGAGTTCCTCAGGGTAGAGTCCTAGGCCAAGGCATCTTCAGCTGCTTCATCAATGACTTTCTCTCCATCATAAGGTCAGGTGTGGAGAGATTGCTGATGATTGCACAATGTTCGATACCATTTACGATTCCTCAGATACCGAAGTAGTCCATGTTCAAATGCAACAAGATCTGGTCAATTTCCAAATTTGGGTGGACAAGTGGCATGTACCAGTCATGCCAGAAAAAGACCATTTCCAATAAGAGACAATCTAACCACCACTCCTTGACACTAAATCCCATATGATTAACATCCTGGGAGTTACCATTGACCAGAAACTCAAGTGGACTCACCACTTAAATACAGTGGCCACAGAAGCAGATCAGAGGGCTAGAAATAGTAACTCATCTCTTGCTTCCCCAAAGCCTGTGCACCATCTGTAAGGCACAAATCAGCAGTGTGCTGAAATAGTCCCCACTTGCCTGGATGGGCACAGCTCCAACAACACTGAAGCAGCTTGACACCATGTTTAACATAATGCATAGATTTGTCCATTTGGATTGGTTTCTGAATATATCTCATATACATACTTTACGATGAGTGACCCTCTCAGAACCGAACCCTTAGCATCCCACTCAGTGCTGTGCTCTTGCAGCTCTTCCCTTCCCTCATTGCCAATCCTTTAGATGAGTTTCTGACCAAATTATCCTGAATCATCGTAGCTTTGAATTAATGAATAGCAGATGTAAGGATATGATACAGGTTTTGGGAAGGGTAAAGGTTTACTTCAGGCTGTCATTTCCTTTAAAAAAAATGAATGCTTGCATTTTTGTACCAATTTGCACAACCACTGGATGACTCAAAGCCAATAAATTTCTGAAGTGTAGTCACTGTTGTGATGTAGGAAATATGGCAGCAATCTGACCACATCAAACTCATACAAAGTACTCTGCTAATTAGCAGATCTTTTGCTTCTATAATATTGATTGTGAGTGAAATCTATTGGCAGGGATATTGGTCATAATGCCTCTCTTCTGCTTCAGAATTCTGCCACGGATGCTTTCTATCCTCCTGAAAGATCAAATGAGACCTTGGTTTAACACCATATCCAAAAAGCAGCACCTCCAACCAACCAATCCTCCCTCTAGTCTTGCACTGAAGAGTCAACCTTAACTTTTCTGTTCAAGTCCTGGAGTTGAGGTAAGAAAGCTACCAACTAAGGCATAGTTGACATGTAAATGATGTTGAAGCTTTGTCAAGTAAGACCTTTCCCTTCAAAATCCATTTGAATTAATAACTAGATTACTGCTCTACAGATAATCAACAACGGTGAGAATTCCATTATTTTACACGAAATGGCATAAAAGTGCATGGTTGGCTTCATCCTTATGTACCTTTAAGAATGGCTGTCCCATTAGCTTAATGAAGTTTATAAATAACTCAACAAATTGCTATACCTATGCCTTTGAGGAGGAGGTTACTGATCTCCTCAATGCAGTCAGTAAGCCTTTGCATTCCTGACGATAAATTATGAAAAGGAGTGTCATAATCAATAGCATTCCTTCCTTTGAATGCTATTCCTCTATTACCGATTATCACACCTATGCTGTGAACAGCCAGCTGATCACATTACCAGCATTGCTAACAGTTACTGTATTCTTCACACATTATTTCTAAGACGTTAGGCCAGACTTAGAGGTAGTAGCCAAGGAACAGTAACCAGTATTCACATTATTTTGTTGAGTGACTGTTGAAGAGAAAATACTTTTGAGAGAGACCCATCCCTTCAAATCATGCATTTCGAAGTGCTACCTTTTTGAGTTACAACTGCATATCTTTACAATGAGAAATCTGTGATGAAATACCACCTAAATGTTTATTGAATGATAACTCTTTCATTCATAAAGGCGACAGCATGGATACGAGGAGCTCTAATGCCCATAACGGTATCATCTTTGATCTCTAAACAAAGCAGATTTGCCAGTGAATAGCAGTTCTGCTTGATGCCTCCTCTAAACAGGTAATTAAAGAGTTTTCCCTTAATGTTGCAGCTGCCATTTCCCAATACATATTTTTGTGTTATGCCTTGCTCAGTACATCAACATAACTTTAAGACACAGGCTGTACCCTGTGCTCATGAACTGAGGGTATAAAGGTCTCATAATCCAGCTAATCCCAGGATTACTTGAACCATGAAATGCTACAAGAAACATGCACTTCTACTGCAACTAATCAGTTAATATTAACCCAAATGCTTAGGTACCTGTAAATGTAATATCCATATACAATATCTAACTGTAATCAATGTCTGAAACAAAAACAGAAGTTGTTAATGTTAACTCTGCATCTTCCTGCAGATTCTGCGAGACCTGCTGAGTTTCTCCAGCAATTTGTTTTCGTTTCAAATTTCCAGCATCTGTAATCCTTTGCTTTATTTTAATACCACAATATCCACATACAGTTCATTATGTTACAAAAGAGTAAATAAACATTACTGCATCAGGTTAAATAACCTGTTAGAGGCAAAAATCACATTATGGATGTAGGCTGTGAACTGTCTTTGTGAAAGTAATCTGGTCAGGTAGCCTAGAACATTGCATTATTTTCCTGACGCCTTCACACTAAAGGAAAAACCTAAGATGTTCCAAAGTGGTTACATTGAATGAAAGTGTAGTCACTGCTACATCAGTGGAAATTTGTGTTACAATCTTAACTTCTAAAAGCCAACCTATTCGTAATCACCAAGTTATATGAAGCTCACTGCATAAAATGATTCCTGGGTTTTTTGCCACACAAAGGCAGCTTAATTCCTTGGCAGAGACAGACACCCTCTGCTTTTGTCCAGGCTACAGATCCTCAATCAAATGCTGATGTCGGCAGAATGCATCAAGGATCACTACATTAAGTTTACAGCCCCAACACAAGCTACCCTCATCTCCATCCTTCATATATTCTGAATCTCCAAAACCAATAGCCAATGCACATCTTTACGTCAAGTGCCAAAACCACTTATTATGAAAAATAAATCAAAATAGAGGGAATGCCAAAATAGAAACCAATAATGCATTCAATTATTTGCAAAGGTAATTATGTTTGGAAATAGAATACAAAGGCATGTCCTTGTTTAAGCGGGCTTGTTAGTTTCTAAGGACTCCAGGGTATTTTCCTGTTTTTCCATACAGGTGAAGCTCAGTTTGGAAACAGCATCAGCCAAAATTTAACATTCATTAGCAACAATTGTACACTGGCATGTTAATATATAAATGGAATCATATATTTGATCATGGCATTATGATGATCTCATAACGGTGTCATCATTCAGGCTTGCACATCTGTGACTAACGTGTGCCCTGTCTTTGCAATCATGTTTCATGTTCATATCACTGATCGGGTAAACATTTATTGCATATCCCTAATTACCCTTGAGAAATTGCTGGTCAGTTGCCTTCTTGAAATACTGCTTTCTATGTGCTACTGCCAAGGCAAACTCAATTGGCTGAATGGTCTTTTTTGATGCAGTAACTTTTCTGAGGTTCTAAGATCAATTAATTTGAGAATGATGAGTCACAACTTCACCAATCAATTGTCTTCACCTGCTTGCCACTCATGCGTTCCTCTCATGCTGTAATGAATTGCTTCATTATCTTATGATCAAGATCCAGAAACAAGGACAATGCCTTTCCAGATCCAGATAGCATTAAAACCAGAATAAGATGTGGGTGGAAGAGTTAGGGGTGAATAGGACTTGATTGGCTGCAGTCAGTGGCTGTTGTGGGAATGGATTTGAACCTGAAGAGGCCAAAGATTTGAATGAGAATTTACAAGATGAGACCTTGAGGTGTGCGCTAATTGGCAATGGATGGTCTTCTTGATAGAATGGGTGATAGAGTTGGAATGTCAGCTGACAGCAAGGAAGCAATGTTGAACACTGTTGGGTTCAGTCTGAGCAAAAAGCCAGAGAGTGGATGGCATCACAGCCCAAAATGGAGGGTTTCTGACAAGGAAAGAAATACAGCTTTCATTCTTCCAGCGTTAACTTAAAGGAAATTTTGCTTTAAATATGATAAAATTTGTAGTTAGATAGCACTACATCATGAGATCAAGACTGACAATAAAGAGATAATTCTGATTATCAACAGCAGTGACATCGAAGCTGTGCCTATGGTTACAAGTGATATAGCTGAGGAGTCATAAATATAATTTGAAAAAATAGAGTAAAGTATAAAGTTTGGGGTGGCTTAGTGTGACATCGGATGGAATAAGATTTAGGAGATAGATTTTTTTAATAGTTGTTACAGAAGTTGGCGGAGAGTAGACAATGATGTGACTGAGCAGTTTATCAGCAAAAGCACACTAGGAAAGGTGAAAGCATGAACATCACACTCTGAAGATATCCTCAAAATAAAATGGGTTTTCTTTATGGGAAAAGAAAGCAATCACAAGAAGCAAGGGCACATTACTTTTGCAATTGTCAAGTTAGGTTATTATGCAGTATTAAGTCTTTTTAATTGTATTAGTTGGGGTTAGTTTACAGTGTAAGTAAGGTTACAAAAGCAGTGCAGCCCAGGAAGACAAAAAATATTCCCTGAGCCACCAGTAATTGAAGAGTTAATTTAACAAGGAACAGCCTTTGCTATATAATTTAGTCTGGAGCATTAATTGAAGTCCAACCTTCTTCCATGCATCGTAGGTTTTTGTCTACTTCTTAATTATACTGATGAATGACACAAACAAAATCAACACTCTCAAAATGACAGGTCTGTCATTCAAGAGAAGACTGTTATTTTCATTGGCACGTGCAAATGAAATTCTGCTTAAACAGGTCTTTCAGTGTTACATGTTCCGCAGTACATTGATTGACAGGAACATTACCCTGCTATTTTTACTCAGCTATACAGCCTGTAGTGTACAAATAGAGCTACTTACTGAAATATTTGAAAGCTGGTTCAGCCATGGCTCATTTATAGAACTGCTGCTTCTGAATCAGAAGGTTGTGGGTTCAGTCTCACTGCAAAGACATGAGAAGCAAACGCAGACAAACTCCAGCTGCAATACCACTCAGAGCCTCCGTGAGTTGCTCGGTGGTCCATGTGCCCTCTCAAAAAGTGAAAAAAGATTTTCTGGCATTTTATCGCGCAAGAGCAGGGACATCCTCCCTGGTCTCTTGCCCAATATCTCTCAATATTCAAGTGAGCAAATTAGCATCTTTTTTGTGCAGAAACCTTTCCCTACATACATCACTTTGAAGTACATCATTGGTTTTCAAGTGCTTTAGGATGCCCTGGGATTATAAAAGGTGCTACATAAATTCAAGTCTTTAGCAACATGTCAAACAAATTACTTAGCAATTGTGTTAATCCAAGTTTAGACAATGAAGTATTTTAAGATCAATATACAAGAATTACTAGCTAATATAAGTCAGTACAATTCTTAATCTAGCATCACTGCACAAGTTGACACTAATTGATGTCCAGATTTCCAAGCCATTACACTATTTAGTAAAGGACATTAATTTCAACTGAGCCAATAGTGTCATTGATGAACTAAAGCCACAATGACAAGAATAAATCAACACAGTGGAATTGAAAGTACTCCACAGTATTCACCTTTATCAGATCTGAACTGCAAGGATTTGTACATTCATCAATTCAAAATGAATTCCTTTCATCACGCTGTTTTCAACATTTTAATTCTTAAAGTATTAAATGATCCGCATAAAGTTTCCATCTCTTGGACTTGTTCGATCACCATCAGGAACAGGTATGTTGGTGAGTTTCCAGTAGTCGTGAGTACAAACGGTTTTTCATTGCTTCAGAAATACTATGGTATTCACATAATTTTGCTACCAATTCTCTTTGGTCCACACAACTGGAAATTTACAGCAAGTGAGTTCACTCACTGATTACTCATCATGAAAGGAAGGTGTGGGCACTTGTTTAAAATTTTTTATTTTATTATCTAAACTTCTTCATGATGTGGTACATCACAGCTCGCAGACATTGGAAACAAAAAAAAAGTAGCTTTCACAACAAACAATGGAAAATCCACTCATTTCATTAATAATCATCTCTTCAATGTCAACTCCATAATTGGTAGTTTGATGCATATTCTATACATAAGCTGCCTAGATTTCTAGTTGACCTAAAGGGTCTTTAAATCAAACCCTTTGCCTTAAAAAAGCATGTTTAATCATCATTTTGTGCAGAAAGCACAAGAAGCTGACATTTCTTGCTTTTGAAAATGAAGCTTACCACAGTTCACTAAAATATATTATATAAGTTATGTAATAGTTAATATCTTAAAGTGGCATTACATAAATTTGTAGTTTCAAAGTAAAAGTGCAGGTACACAAAGAAAACATCAGGCTCCATAGAAGTGTGACTATCTATAATGTTTCATCAATTCAGTTCTTTTCCCACTGAGCAGATAGAATTTTCAAAAAAGGTCAGAAATATATTCTGAAAAGTTAGTTTATTAATTTTCCTAAACCTCTACTTTGACAGCTATTAAACAAAAACTAGAATAGCAGCTCCCAAGTCAATGACATCCCGTAGCCAGACAGAGGAAAAAACATAACACAAATAAAATCCCATATTATTGCTTTGAAGTTCAACCCTGAATGCACATTACTAATCCTCCAGTGGTCGCCATGTTACAACTAACTGGGAGTACTGCCTATACATGGACTACAATGATTTGACAGGACATCTGACCACATCCTTGCATTTTATCATGGTTCACTTTTAATTGGACGTCCGTTTTCTACCTCAGAACATGACCCCAGGCAAATTGTCAAATAATTGCAATGTTGAGTAAAAGGAACTTTGTAAACTTTGAAATTAAAGATATGAAGTCATGATGGTCACACAGAGCCAGACAAACCCATTTTTTTAAAACCACAGAGGCATTAGACAGAGAACTCCTGTAGTTCTGAACAGACCTGTGAAAAAGTCCATGTGACTAGGATCATTTATGCCAGTTCTTTGAAATGAGATGGTGTTGCTGAGGACCTGGAGAAATTGTGGATGAGATGTTCTCACATTTAATAACAGCTGAAGCAATAAATCAAGGGAGACTAAGCAATCCTGGAGATTAGAATATAAAGTGGCAGAAGCTGTGCGTCAAATTATACAACACCTTGGTCAGATTGCATCTGACAGACTGGATTTGATTCTTAGCATAACACCTTTGAAAGGATGTACTGGCTGAAGTGAGGGCACATCATTAATTTGCTCAAGTGACACCAGGTGGGAGTTTAGGACAGGTTGAATAACATCAATTTGTATTACCTGGAGTTTAGGAAGTAGAGCAATGATCTAATGAAGGCACTTAATTTGAAAGGAGAGAGTAACATAACTAGACCAGAGTTTCTCTCCTCTCAAGCAGGGAATAAAACAAAACTTAAAGATCCTGAGTGACCCTGACAGGACTGAAAGAATGTTTTCCCCTGTGAAAGAGACACTAGAATAAGGAGACAGTTTAAAATGGTAGATCACCCTTTGAGATGCAGGTAAAGGGAATTTGTTTTTCACCAGAGATTTGAAAATCTTTGGAATTTTCTTTCCCAGAGAGAAACAAAGACGGGGTCATTGAGTATTTTAAAGACGGAGACTAACAAGCAAGTGAGAGAGAAAGTGGCAACATGGAGCTAAGTTAACAATCAGATCAGCCATGACCCTCATCAGATGACAGAACAGGCTTGGTGTGGTTGAATGGACTCCAAATTTGTATGTTTGGAAATGGCAGAATCTTAAGAACACTTAGGAGGGCAACTGGAAGCAATCTTTCATCTACAAGATATGGAGATCTGATACTGTCCCTCAAAAGGCTGTGCATCCCTGAGATTAAAATATTTTCTCTCAATAAGAGCATCAATGGATATTAATTTCAGGCAGATAAATGTGACTGAAATATTGATCAGCTGACTGAATGCGTAAACAGATTTGACAGACTGAATAAACAACACCTATTAAAATGTTCTTAATATCAGGTACTTTCTAATCAATCTGTCAGAGACATTATTACACACTTTTGAGGCAGGTCAGACTTGAACCCACTTTGCCACAAGAGCTTCTAATGTCATTAGTGAAAATGTACCACAGCTGGGCTTTTTAAACAAAAAGATTGAGAGTCACACTCTATGAAGATCCTGGAGCCACTTGATAATATCACATGACTATTCACCTTTCATTGTTAAGTGATGAAAATGAACTGCGGTTCCCTATTTCTGAAAGTTGAAATTGAACTATACTATGTTTAGAATCTGAGCTGCAGAGTGGAGCTTACAAAGCTGTGCTGGCTAGCCACAATGCTGATACAAACAATCAATGACTATACTTACACTACAAGCTTGCAAGTAAGGTCCTGTGGGGCAAAATAATCAACTTCCCAACTGAACAGCTTTTTTTTTAAATAAATACTCCTAATGCTAATGTATTTCCACAATCAAGTATTTTTGCTCAGTAGGTTTCAAGGTTATAGAAAGCGGAAATTTCTCTACCTCCTTTTCACCTGAGAGGTCTTTTCTATATCCATATTTAAATTGTTCAACTTACATCACAGATAGAGTGCCGAATAAATGAGCAATCTCATAAGCTGAAACTAAGCAATTATATCAAGACTATCAATCTGCTCACAACACTACATCTGTACACCATTTGCCTATATTTATAGCCAGTGGCTGAAAGCAGACTCCAGACTGCATGCAACAAGATGTGTGGTTTCATATAACATTACTTACAATAGGCAGACAATAATCTCATTTATTACCTCAGAAGTTATTGCGCACAACATGTAGAACATACATCAGTAAAAAAACCTCCTCATTGCCAATTTTCTTTTACAATCAAAGCCAACAATCTAACATCACCACTCTCCATGAAGCACAACAATTGTTATTTACATCTTAGGATGTTAATATACTCACATTACTTTGTTTTAAAAGATTCTAAGTACATCTGTAATGCAGCTGCCTAAAGGCATACTGATACATAAAACATTACCCATCTTGGTTTAATAACTAAGAAAGATGCTTCAATTTTTTCTGCGAATAAAAATTAGGATAGAAAATTGAAATTCACAGTATTGGCATCATAAATATTATTTTTAAAAGACAGCATTTCTAGTGCCAAAAATGAAATGCATCACACTGTTATGATCCATTAGTCCTCTGAGGGGGGAGAAAACTATCTACATCCAGGTTTAGTTCCTCACACACACTGTACAAGGTCCAACATCTCAAACAATGGTGGCAACATATGCTGGAATCCTCCCAATATTTGATGTTGGCAGAACCAATATACTGCAACTTGAAGTTACAATATTACAAAATCACACTTTCAGCAAAGTTTTTTGTTGCCAGAGTTCAAAAAAAAGTGCTTAGACTCCCTGATGTTCCAATCCTTGGAAGAGATTTTTTTTAAAATCACGTGAAGTTCAGACTGAAATTTCTAACATTACAACAACAAAGTGGTTGAGAAGCAAACAGTCATATTTGGAAATTGATGTACTGGTCTTAACATTCAAAATGGAGGCCCAGTACAAGTTGAGTCAGACCATTATCTCTCATTTGCTAGGTTTACTGGCTTTTCTTTTTGGAAAGCAAGCTTCCAATGGATGCCCGGGTCTGTTAGATTACCAGTATGGACAATCAAATGGAGACCAGTGATCTTGGGTAACTACTCAAAGAGTAGCTTGAGTTATTTGGTATCTCAAGGGGACATGAACACACCTAAACAGATGAACACTGTTATTGAACTTGGGGTCATGAAGTGAATGGCTAACCAGCTGAAATTTATGTGCAAAGGTAGACAGTTGCAAGGAAATCAGTAACTGTTCCTAAAAAGTTCAGATCCCTTGAAACTTACTAAAAGCTGTTCCTGTTTGGAAATAAAATAAATCTGCCAATGAGTTGAAAGGCTCACATAATGGCTGCCTTGGCAACCTCCTTAGGTAATGTTTAAGTGAGCCTATCCACTCAATAAAGGGAGACAAGCTGTTCCTGCTGATGAAAAGAAATTGTGAAATCTGGGAGCAAACTGATTGCAGAAGCATGTAATGTGACAGCGCAGCTCTGTCACCACGGAAACACCCAGTCCTTGTGGAAATATTGCCTTCCATTAACCTGGAGAATGTACAATGTAAAAGCCCAAGGCTTTTGGCCAATACCTCAGGATAATTTTCTATATTCAAACTGATGGAATTGGATCTCATGTGATAAATATGCGGTTACAGTTGGACTGTAATGAATTCATTCACAGACCAAACTGCACGTGGTGACAGTTACATTGGAAATCTCCTTACATGTCACGGTCCAGAAAGAAACTGGTTGGCCCATCATGTCCACATCAGCTCACTGGAAGAGAAGCAGCACAGGGCTACAGTAATGTTTTCTTCTCAGGTCATCATCACTTTCATGGGATCTGACTTGTCAACATAGAAATGGCAATTTTACAGATTCATACATAATGTACAATTCCACCTGCAAAGGCTGTTGAAAAATTAGGAATGTGGTGGAAATTTTGGATCCACTTTCATCAATTTTTAATGACATCCTGTCATGCAAAGGGCCTCTAAAAGTGAGAATTCTCAGGTGTGTGTCGACACACAGATTCTCTCCACCCTGCGGGCACTCTGCCTCTATTCCTGATGAAGGGTTTTTGCCCGAAACGTCGACTTTTCTGCTCCTCGGACGCTGCCTGATCTGCTGTGCTTTTCCAGCACCACTCTAATCTAGAATCTGGTTTCCAGCATCTGCAGTCTTAGTTTTTACCTATACAAAGATATGCACACAGTCATAGAGATGTACAGCACAGAAACAGACCCTTCAATCCAACTCATCCATGCCAACCAGATATCACAAATCAATCTAGTCCCATTTGCCAGTATTTGACCCACATCCCTCCAAACCTTTCCTATTCAGATACCCATCTAACTGCCTTTTAAATGTTGTAATTATACCAGCCTTCCCCACTTCCTCTGGCAGCTCATTCCATACACGCACCGCCTGCTCCCTGAAAATGCTATGCTTAGGTCCCATTCAAATCTTTCCCCTCTCACCCGAAACCTATACCCTCTAGTTCTGGACTCCTCCACCCCAGGGAAAATACCTTGTCTATTTATCCTATCCATGACCCTCACGATTTTATCAACCTCTACAAACCTCTATAAGGTCACCCCTCAGCCTCCGATACTCCAGAGAAAACAGCCCCAGCCTATTCAGCCACTCCCTATAACTCAAACCCTCCAACATCCTTGTAAATCTTTTCTGAACCCTTTCAAGTTTCATAACATACTTCCTACAGACCAGAAGTGCAGACAATATTCCAAAAGTGGCCTAACCAACATCCATGCAGCTGTATATTACCTTAAAAGGCAGGGCTGGATATAACACCCACCCCCATCATTCTCGATCCTAATGGATAGGTTTTCAGTTGGCGGTGGGGGGGGGGGCAACATGAAACAGAAAAGGTTATGAACCTTCCACCCGCCCATTCAATCCCTGAGCTGTCTACCACAATGCAGTAGTGAGGAGATGCCAGAATTGGCAGCAGGGCTATCATTTATAAATAAATGAGTAGCAAGTCAATTGAGTGTGTGTTGAACTTTTCAGCAAGTTAGTTGATGACTGAAAACATTCTGCTGCCTGTGCCATAATTCAGTTGGCGCTTAAAAAAAAGGGAAAGGAGGAGGGTACTCATGACACGCAATGCACACATTATGGGCATTTCCCTTTCTCCAATCTCCTCCAAACTCTGGACCACAAACCCCTTGTCCCTCTACCTAGGCTGTCTGATCATTCCCTTCCCCAAAACCTCTCACTTTCCTGGCCCCAGAAAGTATGAAATTTCTTCACCAGGAACTCCCTGCAGATCCTGACTACACCCACTACCAACACGCCACACAATGAAATCCGGTCCAAAGCACACAGCATATAAAATGTCACAACATGAAAATAAACCCATTTGCCTAACCAGTGGCTTAAATCCATGTTAAGATTCTTGAAGAAGGGCTCATGCCCAAAACGCCAATTCTCCTGCTCGTTGGATGCTGCCTGACCTGCTGCGCTTTTCCAGCAACACATTTTCAGCTTAAATCCATGTTAGCAGTCTTCAGCATGCTATCCATTTTTTTCCCATCACTTCATCTTTTCCCTCATCTGGTTAGCAAATCCAATCGTTAATTCAACAGTTTCTGCATCAACCACTAACAAATGGAATGGAATTAACAGTGTGTGGCAAAGTAATTGTTTTGAATTTTCTAAAAAGGGTTATTTTTAAACCTTTTTAGTGCCATAATATTTTCTCAACCTCACCTCTTTCTGGGCATAGTGGAGTAATGCAACCATCTGTGACTTCCAAGTAAAGGAGTTCAATTTTTCTGTTTGGAATGCAATCACTAAGATTCTGGTTGAACATTATTTTTGAAAGGTTTCTTTCACAGCATGCAGGCATCGCTAGCTTGACTGTTTGTTGCCCTATTTGGTCTTGAAATGGTCTCTTCTTGAAGCTCTGCATTCCATCTCAGGTGCTTGTGCTCCCACAATACAGTTAGGATTTTGCTATATTCAAGATGTGTGTAAAGATTTGTAGTTCAGGTGCCAATTGCATTTGTTGTGATTTGGAGGTGCCAGTATTGGACTAGGGTGTATGAAGTTAAAAATCACACAACACCAGGCTATAGTCCAAATTGGAAACACTAGTGTTTATCAGGTGATGAAGGAGCAGCGCTCCGAAAGCTAGTGCTTCCAACTAAACCTGTTGGACTATGACCCGATGTTGTGTGATGTTTAGCAGTTGTTGTGGGTATGTTCGCCGAACTGGAAGCTTGGTTTGCAGATGTTTTGTCCCCTGTCTAGTTGACATCTATAGTGCTATGCAACGCACACATTACAGACATTTCCCCTTCTCCAACCTCCTCCAAAACCTGGACCACAAACCCAGTGTCCCTCTACCTAGGCTGCCTGATCATTCCCTTCCCCGAAACCTCACACCTTCCTGGCTCCAGAAGCTATGAAATTTCTTCACCAGGAATTCCCTGCAGATCCTGACTACACCCATGACCAACATGCCGCACAATGAAATCCAGCCCATAGCATACAGCATGTACACATCTCCTGTGAAGAGCTGCTGTACTGTGTCAGTTGGAATTTATTTGGTTTTATTCCCGCTGGTGTTTCTTAATCCCGTGTTTACATTGGACATGAGTAGCCCAGCTGCTCCCTCAGGTGAACTGCCATGTTACCAACAAACCGCCACAATGTTTTATCAAGCTAGACTTCATCTGAATTTCCCTGAATGAAGCTGGATTTAATTTCTCAGCACAATGACAGACTTAAGTAAATCAATCCCACAATGACCATCGAACAAAATATCTATTTTGCTGCATCAGAAATACAACTGAATGCTTGTTGCATTCTGATCAGAACATTTGCTGGGCAACTTAATCTAGCAATAACTTTTATATCCACATTAGATGTAGGTAGGCAATGGGAATTTGTGAAAGTAATAGAATTTCAAAATTGGATGCATGTTGTCTTTTTTTTAAAAATGTGGACTTCCTAAATTGGAAGGTGGCAAGATTAATCGATTCAGTTGCATTTGGCTTCCTTCTCTCTATTTTAATGTTTTCATTTTGAAGGGAAAATGGGAAAGAAATGTGAAAGGACAATGAAAATACAAATTTGCTCCAGATGGATTATATACACAACATGCAACTTGATGTCAACGCCAATAATATCAGTGTCAAAAGAAAGGGATATATGTTTTCCTAAAGAAGAGTTGCACTCAGTACTTGATTTCTCATTTACATTAGCTGTGTCTGATCTAAACCAGCTTAATATGAAGTGACAACATCAATGCTGCATATTTTTTCCATCATTCTGTAGCAAAATATTCCTGAAAGTTCAGTCATTCAAGCAAAAATAAAGAAACTAGGAGTAATCACGGCAACAGTGTGGATCCTGGGAGTCCAGTTTCAAGATGAGATAACTTGAGAAAAGAAAGAACGTGCCATTGCATTACTTGCTTCATTTGAGTTCTGTAGCAATAATGAAGGATAATCTGCACAACACCACACCACTTCTAATATCATAACGTTTCCTTCAAATATTCCCTTGACAGAACAACACCCATTGCAAATTCAGTTTCATATTTCTCAGTGTTTATCTCCATTGTTTCTCAGATGAAATGGACTAGGTCTATATACTCGTGTGCTGTAGGCTTCAAACAGAATCAATCCAACCTGCTGTTATCCTTCAGATTTTCAGATCAGGGCCAGAAGCCTTATTTCTGACCCCGATGGACAAGACAACAAAATTGATCAGTTGTACCTCCAAATCTCTTGGACTGGAGCCTCCTGTTAAATAGCCAGAGGCCAATCTAAGAATGCTCTCAGCAAGAAAATATCGAGCCCCTTATTGTTTTAGCAGTGAGCGCATCGATGGGGAATATTTGACTCAGGGTTAATGGGTGTGTGTGCGCGCGCACGAAAGAGAGGGTGAAGGAGTGTTGGGTCCAGGGGTCTGCGTTTGGTTGGGGTCATTCTGACAGGAATTGAGGGGAGCTGTCAGATTAGTTGTGGAAGAAGGAAATGTCAACTCTTGCAGGGGTCTTGGATCTGAAAGGAGGGATGTGGATTTAGGTATTGTCAGGGTCAGAATGGGTGTAGTTGGCTACAGTCAGTAGTGAGTTGGGGGTTCAGTTTAATATTTCCCAGGAGTTAGGGTAGGTTTTAATCTCCCAACTTTTACAGCTTAACTAACAACCTCAAAATTAGTAAGAACCCTCCAAATTTCAGACTTCAAGCTTCTTCAGAGTAATTTGCATATAGGTTAAGTACCCACCCCAAAGAAATTTAAACTTTTCTGCCAATTTCGTTAAGTCTAATTTGCCTTGTCAGGAGGATATTAAAGATTCAACAGCAGTATTCAAAGAACAGCATTCAGGCTGGATCATGAAAAACACGTGCAAAATGCAGCGGATGCAAAAAACCTGAAATAAAAACAGGAAGTGCTGAAATATTCAAGCAGGTCTGGCAACATCTGTAAAGAGAGAGAGAAAAACAGAGTTAACATCCTGAGACGAATACAAGTCTTCTGAAGTTGTACTTGCTGTGAACCAGTAACACGCTCTGTATCTTTATCCACATGCTGCCAGACCTGCTGAGTATTTCCAACACTTTGGTTTTAACATGAGAAATAGATTATGTGGCCATTATCTTATTGTACCTGGAATCTTGCAAATTGTTTAGAATCTTAGAGATGTACAGCATGGAAACAGACCCTTCGTTCCAACCAGTCCATGCTGACCAGATATCCCAACCAATCTAGTCTCACCTGCCATCCCTCCAAACCCTTTCTATTCATATACCCAATCAAATGCCTCTTAAATGTTGCAATTGTACCAGCCTCCACCACTTCTTCTGGCAGCTCATTCCATACATGTACCACCCTCTGTGTGAAAAAGCTGCCCCTCAAATCTCTTTTATAACTTTCCCTCTCACCCTAAACCTGTGCCCTCTAGTTCTGGACTCCCCGACCCCAGGGAAAAGACTTTGTCTATTTACCCTATCCATGTCCCTCATAATTTTGTAAACCTCTATAAGGTCACCCCTCAGCCTCCGACACGCCAAAGAAAACAGCCACAGCCTGTTCAGCCTCTCCCTATAGCTCAAATCCTCCAACCCTGGCAACATCCTAGTAAATCTTTTCTGAACCTTTTCAAGCCTCACAACATCTTTCCAGTAGGAAGGAAACAAAACTGCACGCAATATTCCAACAGTGGCCTAATCAATGTCTTGTACAGCCACAACATGACCTCCCAACTCCTGTACTCAATACTCTGACCAATAAAGGAAAGCATACCAAATGCCTTCTTCACTATCCTATCTACCTGCGACTCCACTTTCAAGGGACTATGAACCTGCACTCCAAGCTCTCTGTTCAGCAATACCCCTGAGGACCTTACCATTAAGTGTATAAGGCTGCTAAGATTTCCTTTCCCAAAACTGCAGCTCCTCACATTTATCTGAATGAAACTCCATCTGCCACTTCTCAGCCCATTGGCCCATCTGGTTCAGATCCTGTTGTGATCTAAGGTAACCCTCTTTGCTATCCACTACACCTCCAATTTTGGTGTCATCTGCAAACTTACTAACTGTACCTCTTATGCTCGCATCCAAATCATTTATGTAAATGACAAAAAGTAGAGGACCCAGCACCGATCCTTGTGGCACTCCATTGGTCTGAAAAACAACCACCTTCTGTCTTCTACCTTTGAGCCAGTTCTATATCCAAATGGTTAGTTCTCCCTGTATTCCACGAGATCTAACCTTTATAATCAGTCTCCCATGAGGAACCTTGTCGAATGCCTTACTGAAGTCCATCTCAATCACATCTACCACTCTGCCCTCATCAATCCTCTTTATTACTTCCTCAAAAAGTGCAATCAAGTGTGAGAGACATGATTCGCAACACACAAAGCAATGTTGACTATCCCTGATCAGTCCTTGCTTTTCCAAATACAAGTACATCCTGTCCCTCAGGATTCCCTCCAACAACTTGCCCACTTCCAACGTCAGGCTCACTGGTCTATAATTCCCTAGCTTGTCCATACCACCCTTTTTAAACAATGGCATCATGTTAGCCAACCTCCAGTCTTCCGGCACCTCACCTTGACTATCAACGATACAAATATCTCAGCAGTCACTTCTCTAGCTTCCCAGAGAGTTCTAGGGTACACCTGATCAGTTGCTGGGGATTTATCCACCTTTGCCAGTTTCAAGATATCCATCAATTCCTCCTCTGTAATATGGACATTTTGCAAGATGTCACCATCTATTTCCCTACAGTCTATATCTTCCATATCCTTTCCACAGTAAATACAGATGCAAAATATTCATTTAGTTGCTTTATTTACTAAATTATAACATTGATGACACCTTCAAAAGTACTTAGGCTGCGAAGGGATTTTAGGATGCTCTGTGACCATGAACAGTGCTCCAGAGTCACAAGAGCTTCACTCGTTCACAAAAAGCTCATGAAACTTCAGTGCAAAACAAGTTTCATCTATCTGTGATGTTGCCTTTAAACCTAGTTGATGTGCATGTTTTGTAATAATCTCAAATTTCTTCCAAAATATGAGTTTGTTTTATTGAAAAGGAAGATCCTGTACTTTTACCCACTATTTTGTTTTTCTGAAATGATTGCCCTCAAGCACCACAAAACATATCTGTTCCTTAACAGGATTTGGTGCATCATTGGCAACATCAGACAAAGCTTGTAAATAATGGACAAAACTTCCATTGTGAAGTTTTCTATCTCAAGTCATTTACCTGCGGTGTCTGCTCACAAAAATGGGAGCAGCAGTTTTTGCAATCAGTAGGTAAATAGCATTTGTGTATTGTTCATCTTTGCATGCTTCACCTCTTCCCTGTTCTCAATTCTAACCAGTTATCGTCTGCTGAAGTAGCTTTGATGGTTGAATTCGCTGTCTTAGATTAGATTACCTATAGTATGGAAACAGGCCCTTTGGCCCAACAAATCCACACCGACTATCCGAAGAGTAACCCGGCCCAGACCTATTCCCCTAACCTATATTTACGCTGACTATGGGCTATTTAGCATGGCCAATTCACCAATGCACATCTTTGGATTGTGGGAAGAAAGCAGAGCACCCAGAGGAAACCCACACAGACACGGGGAGAGCGTACAAACTCCACACAGACAGTCACCCGAGGTGGGAATCAAACCCAAGTCCCTGGCGCTGTGAGGCAGCAGTGTTAACCACTGAGCCACCGTGTTGCCATTTAAGTCAGGAAAACAGAAGAAAGAAAATGAAAATGAGACCCAGCATACTTCAACAATTAACAGACATAGTTTCTTTCCAGAACTATGAGATTTTTCATTTATGAGCTCGTTTTCATTATTGCTATGACCCAATGAATACATCTTGGCAGCAAACTCTTGTTTTCTTCAGCTCTCCAATGCTTTCATTGCTCAGGCCTTTGATTATAGGAATTGGGATGCCATGTTGAGGTTGTATAAGGTGTTGGTGAGGCCTCTTCTGTGTTCAATTCTAGTCACCCTGTTCTGGGAAGGACATTATTAAGCTGGGGAAATTTATCACAATGTTGCAAGATATGGAGGGTTTGAGTTATAAAGGAGAGGGTGGATAAGCTGGGGCTTTTTCATTGGACCATAGGAGTTGAGAGATGATCTTATAGGTGGTTTATAAAATCATGTGGGTCATAGATAAGGTGAATGGCAGGTGCCTTTTCCCTAGGGTGGAATATTTCAAGACCAGAGTACATATTTTTTAAGGTGAGAGAAGGATTTTAAAAAGACAAGAGGCATTTTTTTCTTTACACACAGAGTGGTTCATGTGCAGAGTAAAGTTCCAGAGAAAGTGGTAGATCTGGATACAGTTACATTTCAAAGACATTTACATAAATACATGAATAAAACAATGTTTGGAGAGATACAGGCCAAGTGCAGGCAGGTGGGACTAGTTAAGTTTGGAATTATGGTCAGCACAGACTGGTTGGTCAGAAGGGTCTGTTTCTGTGATATATAACACCATGAGCAGAGGTTGGAATTCCTGCCCATATCGTGTTCTGGAGATAATGGCAATTGATGTTCTCTGTAAACATTAAAGTGCCAACTGTTCTCGAAGGACATCCTTTGGCACTGTTTGAAATGAGCAGGCACGTTCTCCCACATATCACCATTATATTTACCCCTCAACACTATCAAAACAGCCTGCTGCTTGGAGAGCTTGCTGTGCACAAATTGGCTGCCACATTTCCCATAATGCAACAACGACTATAATTTGAAAATTATCTCATCCGCTGCAAAGTCTTTTGGGACATACTGTGCCAAATGATAGGCACATTATAAATGCATACCTTCTTTTTAAAACATATCATAGTTGGTGTATTAATGGTGGATTGAACTAAGATTTTTTTGATAGTTTTTGACAGTAATTTTGAAAAAGTGGATGCCTAAAACATGTACTAAAACAGTACATAACAGTGAGCCAGTCAATGAAGGGGAACACTCAACTTCAGTTTTGAACCACAATTAGCAGGCATTTAAACAGCTGAAATAGCAGTGTGGAAGGAGGTCAGCTGTTAAACTGACTACTGTGAAATGTAGCACACCAGGGTTAGAAAAGTGGAATCGCAGAGTAGGCACTGGAGGTCTGCTGGAAGCATGCACACGGTAGATTGCTCCCCTGATGTAGTACATAGGGGAACGTAACCGCAGAAAGTGTGAATCCTGTCTCCTGCACCTGCAGGAGTTGGAAGGACATCAAGGAGGTGTCAGAGTTCAGGAATTCTGCTCTCCAAAACAAACACTTCCCGAGTAACCAAGTAAAAAGGAGGCCCTCTTAGCAAACAGCTTAATTCTTTAAAGCCAGTAGAAAACAGACAGCCAGAGTGGGTTGCTATATGGATGTTTTAGAACAAGTAAAGCCCGTGGGATTAGAAAGGAAGTGGCAGCATGGCTAAGTAACAGAAAGCAGAGAATGTATGTTTCTTGGAATGAAACAAAGCATACTGTGGTTCTCCCTAGGATCAGTTTGAGGTCCACTGCTTCTTTTGGTCTACACTAATAACTTTGCCTCTGGTATACAAGGCATAATATCACAGTTTGCAGACATCACAAAATTCAATCATGGGATCTACTGCACAGAAAAAGGCACTTCAGCCCAGCAAGTCTACCAACTATTCTAACCCAATTTTCCATCACTTTGCCCGTATCTGTGTGTGCCCTCAGATCGCTAGTAAAACGTGAAAGTCTAACTTGGAAACATAAAGATGGTCATAACAGATAGCAGGAAGTCATTGACAGATTGATGTGAGCAGACATGAAATAGATTCTGTTTAGAAACACAACTGTGAAACATATTTGGTAGGAAAAGAGGAGGAGAGGCAATGCTAAGTAAGTGGTATGGCTTTAAATGGGGGTCAGACAAGGAGGCAACTGCGTGTTCTCATACATAAATCCTCTTGGTGGTGGGGGGGTCAGAGTCAAGAACATGGTGCTGGAAAAGCGCAGCATCAGAGGAGCAGGAGAATTGACATTTTGGGCAAAATGGGGGGGTGGGGAGGGGGAAGGTGGTGAGGGCAGCTCAGTGTGAGGAGGCTATTCAAAACATATGGAATCCTTGGCATTATTAATCGTGGAATATAGCAAAAGGCAAGGATATTATGATGTTAAATGTTTATAAAACATAGGTTGGAACTCGGCCAGAGATGACTATTCACTTCATTAAGCAGAACCAGAAGTTGGTGGGAGCTGTGCGGTCACCTTCCATCTCACTAAATGCTCTTCCATCATCTAAGTCGCCTTGGAGGAGACCCATAAAGTCCAACCAAAGAAGCCCATTTCTTTCTGGCGCAAGTTGATTCAATGGCAACATTCTAAAGTGAACGGGATCAACGTGTGAATGGAAGAAAAATACCCAGAGTTTTCGGAAGACAATAGTGAGCGGGACTGATCAGATAGTTCAATCAAAGTGCTTCTTTTATGCTGCATTATTCTCTGATGGGACAGTGGATCGAATGGATTCTACAACAGCAAAGGGAAAGGAGCGACAACCTCAGATGACAACATCTAGCTGGTGGCAGACAGGGGATTCTCCGGAAAGAGTCTCTATTCTCTTCAAACACATATGAGGAAGCCAATGGGAAAATACTTCTCTTTAATCTTGTCTAATACGGTCAATACAAACAATACCTATCAAGGCAATATCAAGGAATGGGGTTGACACCACTTGAGAAAACTTCACTTGCCGTGGATGCACATTGAAAACTGTCTTAAGCAGAACCCATCAATGACGTTATGTACTGTTGCTATGTTTAGAATGTTTGAAAGACCATGGTCACCTACATCACCCAAAAAGAGAAGCTCATGTACCAGAATGGCAGATAACAAATTCAGGGATATATGCTCCATTCAACTCCTTCTATCCTGAGAAATTCCACACTGGAAACATTAATTTCCAGAACGGATGCATTGTTCTTACCTAACTGCTGAGACACGCAACTGTAACTTCACACAGAATATACCACAGTGATGGTAAATCCAAACATTACTGTGGAAGGGCAAAGTTTTGGCAAAGATTAAATTTTGCTGTGTGTGTATATTTTTTCATGAAAGGAGAAACAGCTACAGCCAGCGAACCCAAGCTAGCCAGGGAGCAATCAGACCGATTCACAAACAACTGATTCACATCTGAGGCCAGAAAGTAATACATACGTATTAGCGGAACTGATCAGAGTGTCCAGGATTGAGCCACATCGGACATATAAAAGGAGTAAAGGAGCTTAGTTATTGAAGTCCATTCTCCTCTCCATAAAATAGGAATTTTAGTCGGAAGAATGCAGAGAGATAATCATAAAAGGGGACAATGCTTTGGGATACAGGAGCAAAAACACTAGGATGCATATGTCAAAATGTCATTGGAAATGGCTGACAAGTTGAGAGAGAGTGATTAATAAATCAGATGGCATCCTGGGCTTTGAGAAGAGGGGAGAAGAGCAATGAAGTCATACTGAACGTGCATACAACATTAGTTTTGTTTGAGCTGGAGTACTGTCAGTCAGTTCTGGACACAACAATTTGGGAAAGAGGTGAAGGGATTGGAAAAAGTGTGCAAATGCGATTCACGAGAATGATATTTACAGACGAGATACTTCAGTTATGGTAATAGATTGGCGAAGTTAGGACTCTGTTCCTAGAAGAAAAAGTTAAGAGATCTGACTATGGTACTCAAAATCTTTGTCTGGCTCGAGAGGACAGGGAGAAACTGGTGATTCATGTGAAAGAGTCAGGAACAGGAGGGCATAGATTTAAAATAATTGGCAGAAGAAGAAAATGCCTCATGTAGACAAACATGTTTCAAGTATTGGTCCAACATATCTGGAATGATCAAGTTTCACTTTTCCAAGCCACCTCAAAATCTATAAGCACTCAAATGGACCAATAATATGGTTAATTTGCCTAACTGATTGCTATTCAGGACAGAATCAATTCACACCAGGTTTTATCATTAACAAAAAATAATTATTTATTGTGGCACATTGAAATTTAACAAACATTCGAGAAAAGAAAGGGTTTCTAATTTACTATTATGGAACTTAAACTTTACCCTTCAAAGACACACTCTTATTCACAATTATGACAGTCAAAAGGCACAGTTTGACACTAAAACTAAAAAGTAGCAGAGAGAAAAACAAAATTTCAAAGTCTAGATTTCAAGAGTTAAATTGTCTCACATGCTTTTGTGATTTTTAGCACAGATGTGACGCTGCTGTCTCCAAGGTAATGCTCATTCTTTGATTTGATAGTTCTTTTTTGGGTAGACCCAGTCCTTTCATTTTAGAACTTAAAGCCTTGTTTTGCTATTTCCCTCTACAAAGAGGGAGGGGGAGGGATATGGATGCTTTCCAATTGCAGGCTCCAGATGTTTCTCTCTCTGCTGTCCTGGCACTTCCTACTTCGAACGCTATTCAGTTCAATCCAGAGGATTGTCATCAGGCAAAATTTCCTCGATTCAAAAGACTCTGTACCACTCCATTCCGAGTTCCCCCTCATATTGCTTTGACACCCCCTTACACAACTGGAAACCACACAGCACTTATTTTCAAGTTGCAAAACCTTCCTGGTACTTAAATGACAAAGCAAGCTAACTTCCACTTCAAAGCATAGGCCCAAAAAGTAAAAATGTGATTGCTTGCAGCACGAAAGATATTGCCTGAGAATGCAATAGAGGCAAGTTCAATTGAAGCATTCAGAAGGGAAGTAAACAATTATCTGAAGAGGGAGAACGTGCACAGTTAAGAGGGAAAGGCATGTGAGAGGCAGAAAGTCATGATGAACATTCTGACAGCCAGTTTGTTTTTGAGTCATAGAGACATAAAACAGACCCTTCAGTCCAACCAGACCATGGCGACCAAGTTCACCAAAATAAAATTAGTCCAACCTGCCTGCTCCTGGCCCACATCCCTCCAAACCTTTCCTATTCATGTACTTATTCCAAATGTGTTTTAAGCATTGTAATTGTGTTCATATTCACCACTTCTTCATGAAGTCCATTCAACATTCAAACAACTCATTGTGTAAAACATTTGTCTCTCATGTCTGTTTTAAATCTCTCTCCTCTCACCTTAAAAATGTGTCCTCTCATCTTGAAATCATCTGAGGGAAAAGATAACCCCCAAAGTGGGTGACACAGTGGCCCAGTGGTTAGCACTACTGCTTCACAGCGCCAAGGACCAGTGTTCAATTCTAGCCTTGGGCAACTGTCTGTGTGGAGTTTGCACATTAGCCCGTGTCTGTGTGGGTTTCCTCCCACAATACAAAGATGTACAGGTGAACTAAATTGCCCATAGTGTAGGTTATTAGTCAGAGGTAAATATAGGTTAGGAGAATGGGTCTGGGGTGGGTTGCTCTTCGGAGGGTCGGTGTGGACTTGTTGTGCTGAAGGGCCTGTTTCTAAACTGTAGGGATTGTAAATTCCATTAACTCTATCTATACCCCTCATGATTTTATAAAACCTCGACAAGGTCACTTCTCAACCTCCTACGCTCCACTGATAAAAGTCCCAGATAATCCAGCCTTTCTTTACAACTCAAACCTTCCATACCCAGCAACATCCTGGTGAGTCTCTTTTGCATGCTGGCCAGCTTAATAATATCCTTCATCTAAGTGGGTGACCAGATCTGGATACAGTACTCCAGAAGAGACCTCACCAAAGTCCTATATAATCTCAACACGACTTCCCAACCTGTTCAGGCAAATATCCTCCCTCAGTGTTGCTAGAATTCTATGGTTCTCCAGCAGCACTAAAAGATTTAGTCCTGTTGTGACCAGTTTAAAACAGGGCATACCTTCTAAACACTTTCACCTGTGCAATCTGTTCTCAGTCTGGACATCTGGGAGAGATGGTCATATCATAGGAATCTCACTCTATTAGTAATGCACAGGTCAAGGCTCATGGTCTCGTGACTTAGAGTCAAACCCAACCATGACAACAGGTGAAATTTAAATTCTATGAGTAAAATCTGGAATTAAACTTAGTCTCCCTAATGGTTACCATGAAACTATTATGAACCCATCTCATTCAATTATGTCCTGGAGAGGGAATACTGCCATCTTTACCTGGTCTGGACTACACATGACTCCAGAAGTGGCTGACTTTTAGATGCTTTCTGAAATGGCTGAGCAGACCTTTCTATTCAAGGGCTTTTCAGCAAGGGGAATAAATACTGGCTTTGCCAATGACACCCATATCTCAAAGAATAAAGAAAGGGATTTAGTGCCAATATTTATGCAGAAATGTTCAATTCATGGCTAACTGCAATGGCATGAGAGACAGTTTCTGTTCAGACATCTACTGCAGATTGTTCCACAGCTTGCGCCTCAGGCATGTTAGGGATATCAGTATCTAGAGAGGGTATCAACACCCTTCTGTAAATATTGAAAATATCTGAGGAACTATGCTTGAACATATCACAAGAACATAGATTATGGAAGGTTATTTCATGAATGTATGTTGCGACATTAAGAAGCGGTGCAGTTCTGGCATTCACTGAAAGACACCTTGAACCAATATCCAGTGCATTTGATCCTTACGATTCATAGTCCAGCAGCTAACTCCTGCATCGCTTTTATCACTGCACTCCACTATGGCTTTGGCATCTTGCTTTTGATCTTGCAAAGTAATGTCTCTTGGCAGAGCAAACATAACTCATCAGACAGCAGACGAAAGCAATTTATTAAGCACTGGAAGTATTGCTCCTGTACGGTTTCCCTGACCATTCAAGTTTTTAACAGACTAATGTCGTGTGCAATAATGGCTCTAGATACAGCTGCCCCTGTAATGACGCCATAAGCCCATCTGTCCAAGTAGCTCTTCCTCCACCTATACTATTTATATGTAAGAGCAGCATTTTCAAATTTAATATGTTGCTCATTTTCAGGAGATAAGTGACTGGCCAAACAACTGGTGTCCAGATTACAAACTAATTAGAATAGATTCATGAGAATGTGAAAAGAAAATCCTTATTCATTTGAGTCAAAAAACAGCAATGTGCATGTCTCTGATTAATAATACGTATGTAGTCAATTATTTCATGGAGTAAGAGACAGCCAGACCTCTATCATTTCATCCTGGTGGTACTGATCATGAGGAAGTTTATTGGCCCTACATGCTAATATATCCATACAGAGAAAAGGAGAATTTGTATCTGCAGAACTCTCTTCCTCAAGAGGAAGCAGTGTTTTTGAATATTTTTATAGGCAAGGCAGACAAGGACAAAATAATTTTTCGGTGTGTGGGATTCATCACATCAATGTTCTATTAAATGGCAGAGCAGAGGTCAAATAGCCTGCTTCTGCTCCTAACTCATGTTCATACAGAGAGGAAATTTGGACAACACTGCACACATTCCCAGTGTAAACTAGGTAGTGTCTAACTGATGCTCACTGGCAATGTCAGACAGATGATATATCTTATTAATGCCTTTCTGAAGTAGGTGACAGCTCACTCACATTTATACTAAAAAGTTGGTCTCCTTAGATACACCTCCTTGATCATCCTTGGATAGTTCTGCCTGGTCGGGAAATGGGGCATCGTCACATTGCCTAACAATGGTGCTTCTTGTACAACCTGTATTTCATTTGACTGTTTTTGTTGCTTCTCAATTGACAATTTCAGTGCAGAGCAAGTATTAATTCCAACAATTAGACTACAATAAAAGCCCTAAAGCTTACAATTTGATGACAAAGTCATTTTCATCATACTGTCAAGATATCACCTGCAGCATGTCAGTTCAGTTATGAAGGATAGCTATGTCACTGCACATGCAGTGTATCATAAAATCTTAGAGCACAAATGAAGCTTATCATGAATGTGCTGGCTCTTTGAAACAAGAATTCATCTCTTTCCCTGGTGTTTCCTCACAATCCTATGTTACTTTATCCAGCATCCATCTCAGCTGGAGTACAGGTAGTTCTCCTGTAATGCCATTGTTGTATTTCAGCAAAACCTCGCTTAATAGAAATAATGGGACCTATGGGAAAGGTGGGGTTAGGGGCAGACCAGCAGAAAATATCACTCACAAATCACTCAAACATCAGCTAAAAGCCTAACGCAAAGTATAGCACTGCCAGAATGAGGGTTTAAACTATACTTATTAGTGAAACAAAAATAAATTTAGCACATTATAATGAAAAAATATTGTTAATGCAGGGACAGAGGGTCATCATCACCACCTTCAGGTGCAGTTGTGGTTGCAGAAGTGGATGGCTGTGGTTGATTGTCTTCTGACTGTTTCTTGGGGATTGGTATATAAAAAAAGGACATCCAGTTTTTGCTCCTGTGCTGTTTTGCTTCTTTCCGACAGAAGTTATTCATAGGGTTCCAGATGATATCTTATTGAATGAACTGCTACTCTACTGTGTTCTGCGTTGTAATCATTGTCATCTAAGAGCTACAACTGCGCCTCAATTTCCCTCAGGATACAAATTAGAGAGCAAAAGGTATGTGTAAAAGTAATGCAGTCCTGTAGGAATTGTACATGAACAACATCATCCCAGAGGGAGAGCAATGAACGTTGATTAGTTTAGTTTTTGAGATCAAACTGCTCAATGTACAGTCCCGGACCCTTCTCATGCTCTGATGGTAGCTGGCATTGAGCATGAGCAGAACAAAGCATGCAAAACATACGCTGCTGGAGTCGTGCTATTCCAGAGATAAGCTTCTCGAAAATACTGTTTCCCAAATTCTTCAGTGATGTTATAGGCAAATCGCGCTGCTGGAACACATGCTATACAAGTACCACCTGTATGGTGTACATTTGTGGATGCCATATGATAGGCAGGATTTAAAGCATGCAGAAGAGATTTATGGAAACGGTTCCAGAGATGGGAAACTTCATTATGAGGATAGATTGGAAGAGTCAGAGCTGGTCTCTTTGGTAAGAAGTCAGCTGAGAAGGAATCTGAGTGTTTTCAAAATCTTTGCCAGTTGGATAGAGCACAAAAGGGAGAAACTGCTCCCTGTCATTAGATTAGATTACTTACAGTGTGGAAACAGGCCCTTCAGCCCAACAAGTCCACACCGACCCGCCGAAGAGCAACCCACCCACACCCATTCCCCTACATTTACCCTTTCACCTAACACTATGGGCAATTTAGCACGGCCAATTCACATTTTTGGACTGTGGGAGGAAACCAGAGAACCCGGAGGAAACCCACGCAGACACGGGGAGAATGTGCAAACTTACACAGACAGTTTCCTGAGGTGGGATTTGAACCCGGATCTCTGGTGCTATGAGGCAGCAGTGCTAACCACTGTCACCAGTATAAGTGGCGGGAGTGAGAGGGCATACATGGTAAGTGATTTGCAAAAACAAAACAAATGCGAGGTGAAAAAAAAGTTTCTACACAGTGCATAGTTAAGATAAGAATACACTGACTGAAACTCTGGTGGACAGACAGGAGGCTGGAAGAACACAGCAAGCGAGGCAGCATCAGGAGGTTCAAAGGTCGATGTTTTGTGTGTAACCGTTCTTCAGGGTTACACTCCAAAACGTCGACTTCTGCACCTCCTGATGCTTCCTGTCTTGCTGTGTTCTTCCAGCGTCCTGTCTGCCTGCTTTGGATTCCAGCATCTGCATCTTTTTTGTTTCAAAGTCTGATGGAGGCAGGTTCAACTGAGACAGAGGGCATTGGATGATTATTTGGATAGAAATTGCATGCAAGAGTATGAGGAAAAGGCAGGAGATTGGCAGTAGATAACAATGCTCAGTTGAAGAGTTAAAATTAGGTTTATTGTTATGTGTAAAAACAATGACTGCCGATGCTGGAAACCAGATTCTGGACTAGTGGTGCTGGAAGAGCACAGCAGTTCAAGCAGCATCCGAGGAGCAGCGAAATCGACATTTTGGGCAAAAGCCCTTCATCAGGAATAAAGGCAGTGAGTCTAAAGCATAGAGAGATAAGCTAGAGGAGGGTGGGGGTGGGGAGAAAGTAGCATAGAGTACAATAGGTGAGTGGGGGAGGGGATAAAGGTGATTGGTGAGGAAGGAGAGGGTGGAGTAGATAGGTAGAAAAGGAGATAGGCAGGTAGGACAAGTCATGGGGACAGTGCTGAGCTGGAAGTCTGGAACTAGGGTGAGGTGGGGGAAGGGGAAAATGAGGAAACTGTTGAAGTCCACATTGATGCCCTGGGGTTGAAGTGTTCGGAGGCGGAAGATGAGGCGTTCTTCCTCCACGTGTCTGGAGGTGAGGGAGCAGCGGTGAAGGCCCAGGACCTCCATGTCCTCGGCAGAGTGGGAGGGGGAGTTGAAATGTTGGGCCACAGGCAGTGTGGTTGATTGGTGCGGGTGTCCCGGAGATGTTCCCTAAAGCGCTCTGCTAGGAGGCGCCCAGTCTCCCCAATGTAGAGGAGACCGCATCGGAAGCACCGGATACAATAAATGATATTAGTGGATGTGCAGGTAAAACTTTGATGGATGTGGAAGGCTCCTTTAGGGCCTTGGATAGAGGTGAGGGAAGTGGTGTGGGCGCAGGATGGGAGGGTGGATTGTAGGGGGGGGTGGCGTGGACCTGATAAGGTAGTCTCGGAGGGAACGGTCTTTGCGGAAGGCGGAAAAGGGATGGGGAGGGAAATAGTGAAGTTTCACTCCACACTTATTGTTCCTGAGGTCCAATTAATACAGATCAACCATCTCAGGAAAATTCAAGGAGATTATGCTGAAGTACCACAATGCAAAATCCAAGATGTAATAAATGCAAACTTTGATCAGAGCTTCCATGAAATTGGTATTGTTTGGTCTCACAGCAAAAACAGGATCAGAAATTAGTGATCTGCACCACAATATGATCTCCAGCAATTACAAGTCCAAACAGCACAGGAACACATGTACAGCTTGCACAGTACTGCTAACAAATTATCAGCAGTGTCCGAGACAGAACATCAGGGGCTCACAGAGATCCAGGAATTCTGTTTGAATAGAGTCATGGGTGAAGCCACTATGCTTGGGTCAGCGGCAAGGGGATCTGGACCAGAGGTCCCCAAGGGCAGTGGTCTCAAACTCTGCCTCTGCTTATCAGTACATGGAATTTAGCAACTGATAGAGAAACAGCATGTCCGAGTATATGACCTCCCCAGCCAGAACACATTGATATGAAGGTAAAGCCAGTTAATTGCAACATGTAAAGAAAGGAAATGCAATCTGTTGCTCATTGACCTCTCAGAAGTTATGCACACAACTCCTTCTAGAAGGTATCACTTCTAATAGGTGATGCATATATCATGGTGCTCATGCAGTAAGGTATCATTACTATAGTAGGTCACAATGCAAATTCAAAAAGTTTCTAGTACTGAATAGAAAACTGATCAAGTCCTACTTGTTGGGTTGTTATTAAGTGCAAACATATTAATATATAGCATTGTTAGAACATACAGCCATACCACAAATCCAACCCAAACTCTGGATCAGATATGTTGATGACACCTTTGTAATCATCAAAAACACAGATATAGAAAAAACACACCGAATCATCAACGCCACACTCACAGGAATCCGATTCACACGAGAAGAGGAAAAGGATAGCCAACTCCCATTCCTAGACGTGTTAGTAGAGAGAACACCCAACGGAGAATTCACCACAAGGGTACACAGGAAACCAACACACACAGACCAAGTCTTAAACTATGAAAGTAACCACCCCAACACACACAAACGAAGCTGCATTAGGACACTATTCAAAAGGGCCACAACACACTGCAGTACACCAGAACTGCGAAAAGAGGAAGAGGAACATCTATACAAGGTATTCGCCAAAAACGGATACCCACGCAACTTTATCACCAGATACCTAAGAGATAGACCGAGGAACGAGGACATGCCACAACCAAAAGGACTAGCCACACTACCATACGTCAGGAGCGTCTCAGAACTGACAGCCAGACTACTGCGACCCTTAGGACTCATAACAGCACACAAGCCAACATCCACGCTCAGACAACAACTCACTAGAACAAAGGACCCAATACCCAGCATGAGCCAAACTAACGTAGTTTACAAAATACCATGCAAGGACTGCACAAAACACTATATAGGACAAACAGGAAGACAGCTAACAATCCGCATCCATGAACATCAGCTAGCCACAAAACGACATGACCAGCTATCTCTAGTAGCCATACACTCAGACAACCAGCAACATGAATTTGACTGGGAAAACACCACTATCATAGGACAAGCCAGACAGAGAACAGCCAGAGAATTCCTAGAAGCATGGCATTCATCCCCAAACTCCATTAACAGACACATTGACCTGGACACCATATATAAACCACTACAACTGAAACTGACACCCGGAAACGGCAAGAACATCCATCAACAGACACATCGACCTGGACCCCACATACAAATCACTGCAGCTGAAACTGACACCCGGAAGCGGCAAGAACATCCATCAACAGACACATCGACCTGGACCCCACATACAAATCACTGCAGCTGAAACTGACACCCGGAAGCGGCAAGAACAAACCACTATAAATATCGGAAGAAACATCAAAGCAGCGCTTCACACGAGGCTCCAACAGCACTGATGATGTTCCCTAGCCAGGGAACGAAACGTTTGCAGCAAAAACTTCCAGCTCGGCGAACAGAACCACAACAATGACAATGGTAGACAAAGCCATGCCAACATTGTAAATTCTTCCTTACTAAAAACTAGACACCTGTGCCAGAATCAAACAACAGCCTGACACAATCATACTCCCAAATTCATACTTTTCAGATAGCAGCTTAGATAGCACCATCACAGAGCAGTCAGCACAGTGGCCTTTTGAGTCCTCAACAATGCCTCAGGACCTTGTACTCTTGTAGCACCAAGTCAAACTTGGCCAAGGAAATCTATTGATTACCACTAGTGCCCTCCAACTTCTGGCTGATCAATCAGTACTTCTCCACGTTGAACATCACTTGGAAGGAACATTGAAGTGTTGCAAGTTCTGTGAGGTCTCAATGTTCAACAAGAATAGCTTGGTAGCACTGCTACAGACTGAGCTGGTCAAGTCCATGGCTACTAACTTGGATCTGCAGCAGGTGGGTAGGGGAGACAACAAGATGGAAGGTAGTAACTGAGTTTATTCTCACCAACCTACATGTCACAGACGTCTCTGTCCATGACAGTACCAGTATAACTGATCACAATGAAGTCAGGTTGGAGACAAACCCAATCTTCATTTTGAGGATTCCTCCAGTGTGTTGTTTGGAGCTACCGTACTAAATGGTAGAGTAATTGAACAGATCTAGCAACTCAAACATGAGCATTGAATAGATACTGTGGGGCATTAGATCATCAATTACAGAACCCCTACAGTGTAGAAGCAGGCCATTTGGCCCATTGAGTCTACACCGACCCTCTGAACAGCACCCCAGCCAGACCAAACCCCTACCCCATCTCCCCTACCTCTCATTCCTCCATGGCTTAGCCACCAGCCTCACACCCCTGGACACCGTGGGCAATTTACCATTGCCAATGCATCTAATGTGCACATCCTTGGACCATGGAAGGAAACTGGAGCTCCCAGAGGAAACCCACACAGACACGCGTGTGTGTGCAAACCCCAAACAGACAGTCGAGGGTGGAATTGAAGCTAGGTCTCTGGTGCTGTGGGACAGCAGTGCTAACCACTGAGCCATCATGCCACATTAGATTAGATTACTTACAGTGTGGAAACAGGCCCTTCGGCCCAACAAGTCCACACCGACCCATACCCCTACATTTACCTCTTACCTAACACTACGGGCAATTTAGCATGGCCAATTCACCTGACCCGCACATCTTTGGTCTGTGGGAGGAAACTGGAGCACCCGGAGGAGTTACAGCAGAATTGTATTTAACCACAATCTGTAATCTCATGGCACAGCACATTTTACCCATTACCATCAAGCCAGGCAACAAAACCTCGTACTATGAAGAGTGCAGGTCAGCCTGCTAGGAGCAGCATTAGGAATACCAAAAAGTGATTCTACAACAGGCGACTGTGTGCATGCCAAACAGTGCAAGCTGGATGAAATACACAGGACTAAGTGGTCCCACAACTAGCCAATCAGATTTAAGCTCTGCATTCCACCACATCCAGTCACGAATGGTGGTTGACAGTGAAACAAGTCATTGGTGAAACAGGTTCTGCGTGCGTGTGTATATCCTCAATGATGGGAGTGCTCAGCAGAAGGTAAGGCTTATGCATTTACAACTACTTTCAAGCCAGAAGTCCTGAATGTATGATGCATATTAGTCTCCCCCAGCATCACAGGTGCCAGCCTTCAACTAATTCACTCCATGAGATATTAAGACACCACATGCTGCAAAGGCTATGAGCCCTGACAACATTCCAGCAAAGAGCTCAAGACTTGGTCTCCAGAACTAGACACACTCATAGCTAAGCTGTTCCAATATAGTTCCAACACCTGCATCTATCCAACAATGTGGAAAATTGCCCAGATATGTCCTTTCCACAAAAAGATAGGAAAAAATTGAACCAGTCAATTGCAGCTAAAGTAGTTTACTCTCAATCATCAGCCAAGTGATAGATTTGATTGTTTGCAGTGCTAGCAGCAGGAGCTCAGCAACAACCCACTCACTGCACTCTGTTTGAGTTCTGCTAGAGACACTCAAATCCAAACCTCAATTACAGCCTTGAGTCAAGTACGGACAAAAAAGCTGAAATCTAGAGGTGACCGGAGACCAGTCGACAGCATTTGGCATCAGAAGCTCTAATAAAACTAAAGTAAATGAAAACTGGGGAAAAACTCTCCATTGGTGGAGAGTTATATTCAGCACAATGATGGTTGTGGCTGATGGAAGTCAATAATCTGAACCCCAGGATATCTTTTCAGGTATTCTTTGGGATAATGTATTAGGCCCAAAGAGCTTCAGTTGCTTCATCAACATCCACCCCTTCTTCATAAAGGGCAAAATTGGGAACGTTCACAGGTGACTGCACAAAGTTCAAAACCATTCACTACGCCTTAGGTACAGCTTTTGTTCATTTGCAGTAAGACGTGGACAACATTCAGGCTTGGGCTGACAAGTAGCAAATAAAATTTGTGTCATACAAGTGCCAGGCAATGACCATCTCAAGCAAGGTGTAATTACCCCTTAGATTGCAATGACATTTAGCATCACTGAATCCCCCATTAATCAACATCCTGAGGGTTGCTCCTGACTAGCCCAATACATACTGTGCCTATAACAGCAAGTCAGAGGCTGGGGATTTTACCACAAGAAACTCATCTCTGGATTCCCCAGTACCTATCAGCATCATCTATAGGACAGAAGTATCAATGAATCCTCTCCATTTGCCTGGATGAGTATAGTTTCAACAACACAAAGAAGCTTAACACATCCAGGACAAAGCATCCTGGTTGAAGGGGACTCTGTCCACTTTCAACATTTACTTTCTCCACCACCAAGGCATAGCAACTACAGAGTATACGATTTGCAAGATAAACTGCAGCAAGTCACCAGACCTGCTTTGAAAGCACTTTCCAAATCTATGACCTCTACCGGCTTGAAGGATAAGGGTTGCAGATGCATGTGATTGCCACCAGCTGCAAGTTTCCCTCCAAGCCTTTCATCATCCTGACTTGGAAACATATGGCCATTCCTTGAACATGACTGGGCCAGAATGCTATAAGTCTCTCCCTAATAGCACTGAGAGTGTACCTACTCCAAATACACTGCTGTACTTTAAAAAGGCAGGTCACCATCATATTCTCACAAAAGATTAAAGAAAGCCAACAAATGCTGACTTAGCCTGTAATGCTAACATCTCCTGAATGAATGAAAAATAAACAGGATATGGAGGCATGGCCTGTGGAGTGGTGCCCTTCACATATATGAACAATGGTCTTTCTAACAGAAGGAGGTGCCTCCATTCTTTCACAAACTATAGCTTATTAACTTACTTTACCTAATCAGTAAACTGTGGCCTCATCAACAAAGCAATGGATGTCAACTTTTAATTACCAGCTAGCTGATCAACTAGAACTGAGGCAAATTGCACCCCCTCCATAAGTCTCCAAAAAGACACAATCCATTAATAAAACAAGCTTGAGAAAGTTGCATGCTCAGTTGAAGCATCTCAGCAGATATGCTACAATAAAGGTAATTTCTTCACTGGATCAGGCAATAAGAAGAAATACCAAGTAATGGCAAGAGTTACTGATTGTTTTATCGAAAATCAAAAATGTCAGTGCATTTCTGGAGATCTGTCAAGAACTGCACAGTTTGTGCCTATTTTTATCTTCATTGACTAGATTATTCTATTGTAAATCAAATATTGTCCTGGCCCTAGATTTCAAAGTAATTATGGCTCAAAGTTATTCTCAAGGCCACATTCTACCCTTCGTTGGATATATATATCTTCATGATAACTCTGCCAATAATCCTCCAATTTCCAACCCATCACAATCATGTAGCTACCAAGAGGAAGTGGCTCAAAGCAGAAAATTCACTTTCTCTGGATAACTAACCACGTTCAACAAATGTGGTCTTGCTAGGTTTGTCCTTATCCTCTGAACAAAATGTTTCGATGTAATGTTTTTTGTTTTCTCACCTAAGAAGGGATTTTTCATCTAAGCTATAATCATCCCCTTCGGGGGTCTCCTATTCCCAGTAGGTAATTGGAATATTTGAAGGGAAAGAATACACTTTGTGACTCTACTCTGCCATCCCCTTAAGTATGAATAACTCTTACAGACACCACAATACCTCAGACAGTTTTCTCCATGGAGACAAATTAGTTTACTAACAGGCTTGATGGATTCCCAGGCAAAATCTTCAGGCACATCTTTGTACTCTCAAATGTGGAAAATCTATGCCATTGGTTTATAAGGTGCAATCTGCACTAAGAACAACGTATTGGAAAAGCTTAACCAGGTCATAACCAGCCCCACACGGAGCTACTTCTTTGGATGATAATTCCGAAGAGTCCTGATGTCTATGGAGATCATTTTTTTAATTGGCTACCTTTGAGGAGCTATAGGTTGACGCTCACTCATGATGATACAAATCATGAGATTGCAACCAAGTATTACACATCACTAAGATCTGAGCTACCAATTTGAAGATACCCTCCATTGCTGTACCAATGTCTACCCTTCCTGGAGAAACTGGATGCTTTCAGTTTATTATTTTACGTGGAATTCAGCGTCAATGGGCCATATGTGCCTTGCGCCAGTTTTTTCAATATCAATGGAATCAGATAATTCTCAAACTTAGGAATGTAAAAAATTCCTCAGTGCCAATTGCTGTTTACATTATGCAAAAGTTCATGAACCACTCCCAGCCTCTCACAACTGAATCTGTTTAATTCTTGGCACGGTCTCCTCAGCTCCAGAAATGCATGTGCAGCCAATTTGGCTGCATAGCTCGCGATCACTGTGTCAACCCTGGCTCCAAGGTAACACTCTTTTGAGTCTGAAGTTCATGGGTTCAAGTCCCACACCAACATTTGAGTACATAACCTATGCTAGGACTTCAGTGCAGCATTAAAAGAATGTGGCATTTGAAGAGGTGCTGTCATTTCAAGGATGCATTAAATTGAGACTGTCTCTGCTTGCACAGGTAGATGTGAAAGTTTCAACAATACTATTTATCACATCATCACACAGCCAAGTCCCACAAGCAGCTGTCAGATAAAATAATTCATTTATCATGGTTGATGGGCAAATGTAGAAAATAGGATCAGGAGTATGCCATTCAGCCCTTCAAGCCTGGTCCATCATTCAATATGACTGTGGCCGATCCTCCAACACAATACTCTCTTATCCCTTTCATCCCAGACCTTTTGATCCCTTTAGCTTCAAGGACAATATCTATTTCCTTCATGAAAACGTTCACCATTTTGGCCTCTATCACTTTCAGTGGCAGAGAATTCCACAAGCAAATGTTGATCAAGAAGCAAGGAGAAATTTGCACTGCTCTTTAAATAGTCCATTTCAATTACAGAAAGGTGTCTCAATTTAAGATTCCTGCAGGAATCCAGTACTTCTATTAGTCTTCACTGAAGTGTGAGGCTAGATCATGTGTCGAAATCTTGAAGTGGAAAGTTAATTCATAGCCTTCTGACTCAAAGACAATAATACAAAGTCTGAGCCAAGCTAATATCAACAGCGGCCTTCAAAGCAAAATGTTTTGTTACCTTGGGCAATATGGAAAGAATCACTGTAAAGGGGTTATACTTGGAAGTTAGTGAATTTCTGCGAGTTGAAGATAAATGTTTAATTTTGTCAATAGCATATGGCAGAGAGGTGGAAAGGGAATCATCAACAGATGGTTGACTCTAGACTATTGCCAAAAGAATCTTGCTGTCCTTGCTGTCCTTATCCTGCCAAAAACATTTGAAGCAATTTCATTTCTAAACCTTATATGTGCTACTAACTCACCAATTGATATGGGATACATAAAGATTTAGTAAAGTAAAACAGAAAATGCTAATAATGCTCAGAAAGTCAGACAGCATCTGCGGAAAGGTAAGTGAGCAAATATCTCAAATTGACAAACTTGATCAGAACAATACACAGTCTGAATTTTCAGTATTAATAAAGGAGAAACTGTCTAAACTATTTACTCCACTGAAATTGGCAGCAACCTCAGGAATTTGCGATATATGCAGAACAACATGGAGAAAACCATAAGTTGCGATCAGTGGTTCCTCTTCAAAATGGAGAATGTGCTGTTAGTCATCCCATACTGCAACATCCTTCAAACCCACAGCCACTTAAATCTAGAAGGCGACCCTCTGCAAGTCACTTATCATCCTGACTTGGAAACATATCAATATTCCTTTAGTGCCACTGGGTCAAAATCCTGCAATTCCTTCCGGAACAGCACTGCAGACAACACATGGCTGCAGTAGTTGAAGGCAGCAGCTCATGACCTCTAGGATAATGAGGGACACCAGCTAGCAACACCCACATCCCATGAATCAATTAAAAAAAGCAAATTGACATAAGCGTCTACTTCCATTTCACTTCAGGGGAGATTAGAGAGTGTTGCCATCATCAGTAAACACTGATTAATGAGTATGATTTTCCACCTAGGAAATTCCATGTCACTGGTTATGGGTTTGGTGTGGGTCTTTGCATGGCTAATGAGCCCAGTCTTATAACCAAATCTCCAACCACACGTTTGGCCGGGATCTCGGGAGGTGGAATTAGGCTTTGGCCTCGAGAACATTGGCATTTGTTTCTCCTGTTCCTTTTTCATACTGCCTGTTACTGATAGATGTTCTCGAAGAATTAAGTCTCTTCACATTGGAGCTTCCTCCAAGAGAGTTTCTTTTGGATGAGGGTGTCCCACACATTAACAACTATATGCATTTCCCAAGGGTAGCTTTAAAGGAATTATAGAGATGTACAGCACAGAAACAGACAGTTCAGTCCAATCGAACAGATTTCCTAAATTGATCTAGCCCCATTTGCCAGCATTTGACACATATCCCTCTAAACCCTTCCTATTCAAATACCCATCCAGATGACTTTCAAATGTTGTAATTGTATCAGCCTCTACCATTTCCTCTGGCAGCTCATTCCATACATGCACCACCCTCTGCATGAAAAGATTGCCCCTTAGGTCTCTTTTAAATCTTTCCCCCATCACCCTAAATCTATGCCCTCCAGTTCTGGACTTAGCCCACACAAGGAAAAAGACCTTGACTATTTACCCAATCCATGCCCCTTATGATTTTATAAACCTCTAAGTATTTGAAATGGTTCATCTGTTTTCCTATCATTCAGGTGCCTTTTTGAGCTGGGCGAAGATTGTTTACTTGGCAATTGGAACTCAGGCATCCTTAATACAAGACAGCAGATTTGGTCTTGGATGATAAAAGCCTCGATGTTGGTGCTATTGGCTGCTTCAAGGGCACTAATGTTAGTATGTCTGTCCTCCAAGTTGATGCAGAGAATCCTCTCAAGCACCATTGATGGTATTCTCTCACAGATCTGGAGGTGGTGTCAGAGCCATATGGAAAACAGATGAGGGTATATGATAATATCACAAGATTAATTATCTAGAGGTGAAAATATGTTGCTGGAAAAAGCGCAGCAGGTCAGGCAGCATCCAAGGAGCAGGAGAATGCTGCCTGACCTGCTGCGCTTTTCCAGCAACACATTTTCAGCTCTAATCTCCAGCATCTGCAGTCTCCACTTTCTCCTAATTATCCAGAGGCCCTCAAGACTGACACTATATTATTCATCAACTGTTGTGTAAAAAAAAACCAATCTATGAATAGGAAGCGTTTGGTGGGATATTGGCCAGGTGCTAGCAGTGGGACAAGATTGGGTTGGGATATCTGGTCGGCATGGACGGGTTGGACCGAAGGGTTTGTTTCCGTACTGTACATCTCTATGACTCTATGATTCAATTATGTTCTTTACAGCAGGAAGTCTGACATCTTTCTCAATTCTGGCTGATATGCAGGTCAAATTGACTTGTTAACTAAACTCTCAAATTACTTAGCAAGCTTGGTCAGTTCAAGGGCAGTTAGGGATGGGCAGCAAATGCTAGTCGTGTCAGGACACCCATATCCCTTTAAACAACAAAATAGATAAATTAATCTCTGCGTTAAAACCATTGAGAAAGTCAAACCATGTAAATTGAGGTGTACCAGGATTTCCAGCATTAAATTTGAGCTCCCAATCCTCACCAGCCCGACAAAGTTATTTTTTTTTACTTATTACACATGCAGTTTTATTTGTCTTATGACAAATACATCAAACATATTTAAATTCTTGTGGCAGTTTGGGATTAACTTTCCACTAGAGTTGGTTACTTCCAGCCCCCAACTCCCTCAGGTAAAGGTTAGGGGCAATTTCACTTGCTCTTTATTATCTTATTTTGCAGATACATAATGACTGTCAAATCTTTGGCTGAATTAATGGAGGCTACCTATCCATGTCAAAAAACAAGTCCTTCCTCCAAGAGTTGTAGACTTATTATAAAACAGCAGTTCTTTTGCCTCAAAGGCACCACCAGGAATGGTGGCCCCTGATGAGCTTGTAGCGAGTCCCCTAGAGCAATCAAGGTGAATCTAGGGTCTCACTGGAGGGAGTGCTGGCAAACCCCTGTGAGGAAGGGAAGAGTTCAGAGTTGGCAGGGTTGGCAAGTCAAGGAAATGCAGGATTTCAGAAAACCTTGAGGGGGCCAAACAGAAGGCACACTCTCCTCCGTATCCCCAATCCCCTTCCCCACTGCCCACAGTCTGGTCCCTGGGCCAATAGCTTTTACTGGGTGCTCTGGACACTTGGTATGGACATCCCCTTGTCACCTGGAAAAATCCCTGAGGCAATGGGAAGGTGCCTTTTAGTAGCCATTCATACCTCATAGTTCAATGCCCCACAGCTGCACAGCACTTTCCGCATGTTGTGGTCACAATCTACTGGGAAATGGGCACAGCACCATTGCAATGATTTCTCTCCAGTCCTTCTGCCTCATTCTACCTCCCACCCCCCACCCAAGAACTTGAAAAGTTAGTTTCCTTTGCTTCATTTTTGCTTCTAAATCCATTCATTACTTATTTTGAAAACTCAAACTGAAGTGGTGATTCATTTTTTCACTCGCTGTGGCTTCCTTTGAGTGGGAATACTTCACAGTGATTACAGCGCTCACTGACATAATTGTTCCTGGATGCTTAGTGATTTCCTTGATGTTGTGCCAGATGTAAACTGGTGTTGGGAAAGGATAGATCTGTGGCACCGAGATAGCTACAGAGAGGCCATTGATGTAGTCAACATGAAAACACCAAACGATAGTAACATCTTTGGGAAGATGTCCTTGACACAGACAGCTCAGTGTTCAGCAGACAGCACACCATCATGGCGACCTGTCTGGTGTGAAGCAGAGGTATTGACAGGGTAAAAAAGAAAGACTCATCATGTCAAGCGGAGGCAGTGGCCGGGTGGTATTATTGCTGGACAGCCGTGGGGAAGAGTGTTCAAATCCTGCCAAATATCTAGAATTAGGGTGTCTGTTTGCTAGCTGAGCTGTAGGTTTGATATCCAACCTAATGGGCGGCACGGTGGCACAGTGGTTATCACTGCTGTCTCACAGCGCCTGAGACCCGGGTTCAATTCCCGACTCAGGCAACTGACTGTGTGGAGTTCTCCCCGTGTCTGCGTGGGTTTCCTCGGGTGCTCCGGTTTCCTCCAACAGTCCAAAGATGTGCGGGTCAGGTGAATTGGCCATGCTAAATTGCTCGTAGTGTTAGGTTAGGGGTATGGGTGGGTGGCAGGTCGGTGTGGACTTGTTGGGCCGAAGGGCCTGTTTCCACACTGTAAGTAATCTAATCTAATCTTATCTAATCTAAACCTACAGCTCAGCGAGCAAACCTACACCCTAAACCTCAACCTGAGCTACAAACCTTGCATCTAAAATTAGGATTATGAATCCATTGTCAATGGTTTATAAGAACCCATCTGGTTCATTAGAGCACTTGAGGGAAGGAAACTGCCATCCTTACCTAGTCTGGCCTACATGTGACTCCAGACCCACAGCAAAATGGTTGGCTCTTGACTGTCCTCTGGGCAATTATGGAAATAGACAATAAATATTGGCCTAGCCAGTGATGTCGATGTCACAGGAATGAATAATAAAAAAAGTAGCTGAACCATTTCTTTAATGGGTTTCACATCCAGCAAACTGTGCTCAGATCACTACAAATTCCATTATTGCACAAACTGCTTGTTAGTCTGGCTCACAACTCCCTTCCTGGACAACTGGGATAAGGGGGCTGGGAAGAGAGGCAGGAGTATGTAATGGAGTGGAGGGGATTAAAGTCGTCTATGGCTAACCCCTCCATTTCCATTAACACAAATATTCCATTGGAAGTCAATGGAACATTCAGAGCACTAACACTCATCACTGCTTCCCTATCTCTTTGCATGGTGTATTTCTCAAAATAAAGTTTTGGTAGCTAATATGAATAATAATAGAAAGAATTAGGAATAAAGAAAAAGCCCTTTGCCAAAGTCATCTTGCAACCTGCATGATTCTTCCGTTTCGCCCTGCTTCTTTTCTGACAGGCAATTACTGTCTCTGTTCAAACAAAGCTGACCTTTACCACATACCAAGCGCCACTAGCTCTAATCTCTGTTTGCATCACACAAGAAAAATCTTCCTCAGTTGCTTCATTCCATTTGACCTGGTGACCAACTTTGAAACTGATCCGGTCAGGCAACCTTTTGCACTCCTGTGAAACTCTGATCCTGACAGTTCATTCCTCACGTGGTATTGAAGATGTATGCATCCAGATTACTTTTTTTTAAATAAGAAAAATATATACAATCTCCAGTGCTTCACAGACTTCCTGCTCCCAATGTTGCACAGTTTGACTCCAAGTCTATTTTTGCCAAGATTTCTGAAGTATGAAAATCCTTACACCTCTTTTTGTCTTTCCTACAGTCATCGGAATTTTATAACTTGAACTTGGCATGCTCTAGTCACCACTTCCTGATTTCTCTCATATTTCCAGCAAGACTCAAAGGGACCCTCAGCTGCGGTCAGGTAAAGTTGAATGGAACTTTTAGAGTCACTTGTGAGATGTTTATCTTCATAAATATGAAAGCTTTGCTTTCCTTTGTGCAATTTCACAATATTCTTTGCAGCAACCCAAATTTAAGAGGTTCAACGTTAAGAAACGATTTCCTGACAGGACAGATGACCAGTTGTTAATCATTATATTCTATGGGCTTGGTGAACACACAGTGGGATTCACAAGTTTAAAAATAGGGATCTTGTCAGAGTGCAGTTATATTTAACATCAAAGATTTTCCATATTTGCTGCAGCAACAGCTTACCCTCGAAAGATAGGTCACCACAGCCCAAACCTAGATATGGCACAGATGGACTGCATGAGTATCTGAAGAGACACAAATAGTGCTAAATATTGTGCAATCGCCACCAAATCTCTGACTTTGTGATGAAGGGAAGGTCACTAATGAATCGGCTCGGCTTGAGACATTACCCTGAGGAACTCCTGCAGAGGTGTCCTGGAGCTGAGATGACTGACCTGCAACAAACACAACTGTATTCCCATATGCCAGATATGACTCCAAACAGCAGAAAGTTGTGTTCCCAATTTACATTGATTCTGTATTTGCCATAGCTCCTTTGGTCAATTACAGCTTTGATGTCAAGGGCAGTCACTCTCATCACACCTAAGGTATTCAGTTCTTTGTCCACGTTTGAACCAAGGCTGCAATGAGGTCAGGAGTGGAGTGGCCTTATTAGAACCCAACTTGAGTGTCTATGAGCAGAGGATTGATGATAATACTCAATAGCATTACTGATGACCCCTTCCAGAGTATTAAGAGTAGACTGATGGGTGTTAATTGGCTGGGTTGGTTTTGTCCTGCTTTTTGTACGTAGGACATACCTGGGCAATTTTCCACATTGTTGGGTAGATGCCAGTGTTGTAACTGTACTGGAATAGCTTGGTTAGTGGAGCAGCAGGTTCTGGAACACAAGCCTTCAGGCACTATTGCCGAATGTTGTTAGGGCCCATAACCTTTATTTGTTAACTTATTTACTTAAAATTTCCATTAGTATCTTGCACAAGTGTGCCATACATATAATCTCCCAACTGTTAATCTGTAGTTTGATCTTCACAAAATGTCCATCGCTATCTGATTCATGTGACAAAAGACATGCAGAGAGTCAATTATGGCATGTCCCTAAAAAAAATCTAAGCTTCACTCCTAAATATGTACAAGCATAATCATATCATCACATCTTAATATTTGCAATGAAACAGTGGAATGGTTTAAACATTTCAGATTTTAACAAACATGTTGAACAGGAAATATTTGTCTGGTAACTCACTCCGAATGTTGAATCCTGACCGAATTTCCAACACCTTGTGCTCAGACTTACAATGTTGACTGAACAGGCTTTCCATGAAGCAAGCTAAGTTGGCACAGGTTAATTGATCTCAAAAAGTTCATGTCCTTAGTGAGTTGACTTTCCAGGAGCCAATTAATGTTCATTTTAAAAACATGTTAACTTGTTAAGCTCATACGTTGTTGTTATTTCAGTGGTTCAGTGGTTAGCACTGCTGCCTCACAGCACCAGGGTCCCAGTTTTGACTCCAGCCTCGGGTGACTGTCTGCGTGGGTTTACTTCAGGTGCTCCAGTTTCCTCCCACAATCCAAAGATGTGCAGGTCAGGGGAATTGGCCATGCTAAATTGCCCATAGTGTTATGTGCACTAGTCAGAGGGAAATAGGTCTGGGTGGATTACTCTTCAGGGGGTCAGTATGGACTTGTTGGGCCGAAGGGCCTGATTCCACACTGTAGGGAATCTAACCTAATCTCTTAGTTCCATTGAGTAGATAGCCTATCTTCCAGAAGAATTAAGTATGCACTGTCCTGTACTCATCATCATATTCTTGATGTTCATCCATTTAACTGAAGTTAAAAATGATGTGACATGAAGTTATAGTCCAACAGGTTTATTTATTTAAAAGTACAAGCTTTCGCAGCACTTCTCCTTTGTCAGATAGCTAATGGGGCAGGATGCATAGAAAACATAATTTATAAATAAAATATCAAAGTGTTATACAACTGATGTAATGTATTAGAGAAACCCAGATGGCTATTAAGTCTTTTATCATTTAAACTGGCGGTGCAAGTTTTGATTGATTAATATGCATCCCAGAATTTCCTTCAAGTCACAGCCCTGAGATAACTTAAGGTTTTATCAGTATATTAAAAAAAGTGACATATCAGCTCAGACAATGCATTAAGGGTGTGAGGTTCGAGTCTGTCTGTATCCCAACCTGGAGTCAGACTAGTTTTATTTCCAAAGTAGGAATTTATAAAATGCCACATTGACTGACTGCCTTTGAACAAAACAGAATGTATCTGCAAACTCACCCCACAGATTTATGTATATGTGCGCGCACATGAGGGAGAGAGAGAAAGAGAGAGAGAGAGAGAGAGAGAGAGAGAGAGAGAGAGAGAGAGAGAGAGAGTGTGAGAGTGTGTGTGTGTGCGCGCGTGCGCGCACAAGGTAGGGGCACCTATGGTGTGACATTAACCCAAGATCACGGTTGAGGCCATCCTCATGGGCACTGAATTTGGCTATCAACCTCTGCTTGGCAACTCTGCGTTGTTGCGTTTCCTGAAGTACGCTTCGGAGGTCATTCACCTAACGATCCAAGGTTGAATTTCCTTGACCACTGAAGTGCTGCCCCACCAGGACGGAACATCTATGTCTAACTGAAATAACACTTACTGGAGGTCTCAAACCTAGATCCTTTCAGGAAATGTGTGCATAGTGGGAAGATCATCTTGAGGCAGACAACAGCTTTTAATACCTAATCAATCATGATTTTTATTTTATGTTCTCTTGTTATGATTTGAGATACTACACATTGCATATAAACAGCTTTAATCATCACTAGTTACACTGTGTGCCAACTTCCCACAAAAAATAATGTATTATCAGTCTTTAATCATCCAACTGGTGCCAGATGTGGTCTGATCACAGCATTCTCATATCAGTTTCAAATCCCTCTCAAAGGACAAAATACAGGCTGACATTTCAGTCAAGTGCTGATGAAATCCTACACAGTTGGAGGTGTCATCTTTTTTGGCAAGATTTCTACCATCAAAAGGATATGTAGGGGAATTCTCCTGGAGTCATAGGCAGTATTTATCCCTAAACTGAAGCCATTCAAACAGATTATTTGGTGCTTTATCTCAACGCTGTTTGTAGAACTTAGCTGTAGTAAAAGCCAGCAGCCAACCCTCCCAGAATAAGGCGCCACTGGATTCGCTGTCAATCTTCCAGCAGCTCTACAAACAATGGGGAGAACTTTGAACTGATAATTCTCTAATTCCATTTTGTAATTCACTGACCCTGGTCAGCCATAGTCTACTCATGAAACATGATGACCACCTTCCTGCGTGACTGCTGGAAACACAGAGCGCACGATGACAAAGAACATGACCAATGGACTGCGTATATGAGCTCTGTGCTCAAGAACAGCACTGCTATTGCATGTCTTTTTCCTCACTGCTGGACTATAAATCAACATTGAGAGAGACCGTGAGAACTAAGGAGCAGACAGGAAGTAAAGGGACATGTAATTGAGCACACTTTGGATTGCCCAAGTCTGAAAAATTCATTGCACCAATAGCCAATCAAGAAAGCTTTATGCATGGCTCGAAGTCAGTCCTGTGACTTGAAGGAGATCAATGTAACTGCTGGCTTTGCTGTTGATAATTTCAAACCAACCTGTTCAGAGATGTTATAATACACTGCTGGACCAGGTGGAACTTGAACCTTGCTCAGAGGTAGGGACATCATTACTGCATCATGAGAGCCCCTTTTCTGCTGTGCTAGCTAAACTATACCGATTAAAAAACCCCAAAAGGGACACTTTTTTTTCAGACTGCCTAATCAGCAAACCTGCTAATTCAATAACCTTCTACTGGTAGAATCACAAGCATCTTGTTCAAAAAAAAGTTCAACTCAGTAACTTACTGGATGCTAGGATCCCTTGGTGAAATAGCAGGGTGAGTGTGGGAAGGTCCTACATTATCAGTCCTCCAGACTAATACCAGCAATATGTGGGGGCAGTGAATCAACCAAGTCAACCCAGATCAAAATCGACATTAAATGATCATTAACGAAAGTGGGATAACCTCTCAGAAGAATGAACACCACTTGAAGGGAATGCTCTTTTATCAACTGAAGTTTGTGTAGAATTACCTCAGGCTGCAAATTCCAGTCTGTTTGGGAAGACAGATAGTTCACATATATGTTTCCAAATTCCCAGTGCTGGAAGCAAACACTTTCTCCATCATATTCCTCTTCAAACAACTAAACAGTTCATTTTTCTTTCTATATGGTCATAGTCATAGTCATACAATGCAGAAACAGACCCTTTTGTCCAACCAGTCCATGCCAACCGTGATCCCAAACTAGCCAAGTCCCACCTACCTCTGTTTGGCCTATATCCTTTTAAGTCATTCACTCAACCAATTGTCTTTTAAATGTTATAACTGTACCTGCAGCCCCCACTTTCTCTGGCAATTCATTCCACACACCAACCATGTCTGTCATTTCCTCATTTAACTATGACTATTCTGTCATCAACAGTCATGTTAGCAGCTCCATATTTTTACACTTCACTTTTCGTTAAGTCCTGAACATGCAGATCCACACTCCGATACCTGCAGCCGTAACTCACATCTGAGCATAAAACTTACTTCATCCTGAATTTCCATCACCACAGATGCAATGAGCAAGAAATAAATAAAACAAACCCAGGTTAACCCAGGAGTAGACAAGATAGTTTTCAAGTTCCAAATCTGGGCTGAAGCTCCATTTATGCAGAGCACAAAATAGAACTGAAAACTCAACACTTGGCACAATGAGAATTCATTTCTGGCTCATTGCATTATTGCATCCAATGAATTTACTCAATAGAAAATTGTGCAGGGAAAACCTCTCTGCACCTGAGTTTTCTGTACATGTTTTTGTTACACAGAGCATCCAGAGTGCTAATACTGAAAACATTATTATTCCATAAGGCATCAGGTTCTAAGAATGAACATCCATGCAACTAATGTTCTAGAATTTTTTTTTAAACAAGGAATATATAGAGGCAGCTTATTTGTTGTTAATATCAGATTTCTGCTTCCTACTTGGTAGTTTCATATTTAGTCCAAACATGTCACCCAGTGCTATATATAAAAGCATTTAATCACATGCCAATATCACAATGTATTTTAGAAAAAGCATTTTCTTTCCTCGATATCGAATGAACCTACAGAAATCTGCACCACTAAAAGATGTCAGTGCAAACTTTAAATTATACCTTTTCAAATGTTTTTCTTTGGTTGTTTTATTAAGCCTTTGGAAGACATACCATGTTAAAAGGTTTCAAATGGTCTGACATCAGGCATATCATAAACAGCAAGTATTTCACTAGGTTAAAAATCTCAACACCAGGTTATAGTCATAACATAACCAGGTGTCGTGTGATTTTTAACTTTGTACACCCTAGTCCAACACCAGAATCTCCTAATCAGTATTTTACTAGATTGCATCCAAAAAAACAAGTTACTTTATAGTATGAAATTTGGAAGCGATCTCTTAAGGTCATGCCCAAAATGTGTTTGTATTTTACTTTAGTCGATGGATTGAACACCATGTTCAGCAATAAAATGCCACATTCTTTTGACTAACAAATCTGTAATCTTTCCAAAGTAGGCATGCTTATTTCATTATCAGTGAAATAGACCTAATGCAACAGAGTGGAGTGCCTGTTGTAAAGGTGAGAAACAAAGACAGAGAAGAGCGAATGAAGGGAGAGAAGGAGAAAGAGGTTATGGGTAAGAAGGGAAAAGAGTTGGGTCAGGCAAAGTACTGCAAACAAGAACAAATGAAAGACAAGGAAGCAGCAGGAGGAAATAAAGAAAACTCATAATTTTGCACCTTTTCAGCAACAGATAAATAGCCCTCAGGCATTACGTTCAGCACTAAAAGATAACCTCTGTCTCCATTCTTTGGGCAACAGAAGGCAGATAGTTGCCAGTTACAGCTTGTCAAGTCACGCTTGCTGCATGTATCATTTCAATCACTTACCTTGAACTATCATCCCTTAAAGGTTATTTAATCACTCCTGCTCTCAAGAACCAACAGATTGTCCCCCTCTGAAATAGCTGAATGAAACTGTAGCTTTTTATCTTAAAGGTTGTAAACTGCCTCAAGAATGAGGAACCCATTTCAAAGTTTACACAGTGATAACACTAGTCCAAATAGTACATTTTCATACAAAGGAATTCCTGAAGAAGGGCTTATGCCCGAAACGTCGAATCTCCTGTTCCTTGGATGCTGCCTGACCTGCTGTGCTTTTCCAGCAACACATTTTCAGCTCTGATCTCCAGCATCTGCAGACCTCACTTTCTCCTCCACTTTCATACAAATCCAACATCAGTCCTATAGGCAACATATCAACATTCCATGTAAATGTTTAATTTTGAATTATTACTTTCAAACTAGCAATATGCATAAGATGCACAGGTGATCACAAATCCAACTGGAGCCTTAACTTCCATCTGTCTTATGATTTTCCATAACTTAACCAGGCTCTGCGCTCAGGAATTCTCTAGTTTGAATCCAGCAAACACATTTACCTGCTTATCATGAACAGAAAACACAGTACTTAAATGTCTGCTTTCAGTTCATTGACTGCATCACTCTTAAAAGGAGCTACCACTCTCCCTCACTATACTCACCGACCCCGTCGCTGCTCCCAACCCGACTTTATACACCATTCCCATTGCTCCCTACCCTGACCATATACACCATTCCCATCATCACACCCTTCCACCCCAACTATATACACCATTCCTGTCGCTCCCCACCCCGTCCTGACAATACAACCTCTCCCCACCACCCCCTCCCCTGACAGTATCCACCCTCCCCATTGCCACCCTGCAGCCCCCCACCACTGATGATACATCCTTTCCCCACGACCTCTGCTGTATACATATCCAGTGTTTTACACAAAACTCCTGTATTCTGGTTCTCGGATAACATTCTCATAGGGAACCAATGTTACAGAAAAATTGATATTCAAACATTTAAACTGCCATGTAAATGTCAGGACTTGCTCAGGATCCAAGGGTGCATCAGCAACTGGAAATTATAACATTTGCCACGCCACACCTTTGAAGATTCTGACCATTACTATGACATTGACATTTGCAGCCAGATTTCGAAGGTATAACACGTGAAACTCCGCATTGATAATCAAGCGCAGGACATTTCCTTGGTGCTGGAAACATATTCAAATGGCATAATACAAGTATAGCATATTTCTTCCATTCTTGTTAGAATCAGGAATGTTTACTGACGTTTGACTAAAAGCATTGCCTATGATAATTTAGAAAATACTCTGCTTCATATAGAAATGAGAAACTGGAAACAAGATAAGCAGTGTATTATTCTCACTGACCTTCAGCAGTGCCCCTTTAAAGAGCACAGGGACTGTTTAATTCAATATTCAAAGCAATGACAGATATTTTCCATGAAGCAACATCCTATGATCACTGAAAGGGTTTCCTTCTCCACAGCCATGTAAATGATGATAAATTCCTAGCTTTGCCAAAAGATCAGAAAAAAATCAGTGGGAATGGCATTTGAGAAAAAATTCAAGTGTGACATGTAACATTATCACACTGTGTTCCATTAGCCTAATGCACTTGGTATAGTATGATACGCCTGTACTGCACGCAGAAGAAAACCAATCAATGTACCTGGATGCATATGACAATAATAAATCAAATATAAAACATGACATTTAGATCGTGATAGATCTGAATCTGGAGGCAACAATGTATATCGAGTCATGGTCTAAAGTCGATCAGAAAATACATGATTTTACAGATTTAAAACATTACACATTGTAACAAATCACAGAACTGTTATGGTAAAGGAATGATGTTGAGGTGCTGGTGTTGGACTGAGGGGGACAAAGTTAAAAAATCACACATCATCAGGTTTATTTTGAAGTACAAGATTTTAGAGCGCTACTTCTTCATCAGGTAGTTAGTGAGGCAAGATCGTTGGACACAGAATTTATAATAAAAGATCCAAGTTTTTTTAAAATGTATCATCTGACCCTTTACTATAAATTCTGTGACCTATAATCTTACCCTACTAGTTACCTGACGAAAGCTTTTCTTCCAAATAAACCTGTTGGACTATAACCTGGTGTTGTGTGATTTTTAACATAGTAAAGGAAGTTATTGGGGCCCTTGTGACTCTGAGCATTTTGACTTAGATTCAGTCTCTTGCCTTTTCCCTGTAGATCAGCACATTATTTCTATCAAAAGCCATCTTAAATGCCTCAATTGAATCAGCCTCCACCTGATTTCCAAACTTCTCTTCTCACCTCGTATATGTATCTTCAGCAAAACACGAAAACTGTGCCACTTCAGTTCTCGAACATTTTATTAGGGGGAACAGTTCCTCCTGATCTACTTAGTCCAGACCCCTCATGATACTGAGAACTTCAATCAGATCTCTTGTCAGCGTTCTCCTCATCAATGAAGGTTTGCATTGTTAGAACTTGTTCTCCTTTCTCCCCAAGTATTCACATCCTTCCAAAAGTATGATGCCCTGAACTATATACCAAACTCTAGCTGAGCTCTAACTATTGACAAGTATAAAGCTTCAGCATAGAGACTCTACTGTTGTACTGTATACTCTTACTAATGAAATCTAGAATACTGTTAGCATCATTAATTGCTCTCTCTACCGGTCCTATTTATGCATACATTATTCAGCTAAGAATGAAGTCTATTCCTTTAAGGGCACAAAGTCTAATGCTTAGTGTGTTGCACAGAACCACCATTTAATTGGAATTTGAAGACTTATTGAGGAACTGTAGTAGCTGCAAAGTAGGGAACTTTTGAAGCAGATGTGTCAGGTTGCATGGTCCATAGGCATTGGGTTATTTAGAGAGCAGGCAGAGAGTCAATGGGTTTGGTAGGCACAGACGTAGATGAGTTTGTCATAATTTCTCTAAACTCTCTTTACTTAAACTCATCCCTGGTGATGTGGGCACTTAAGTCAGTGGTCATTCACTTTCTTGAACTGCTGCAGTCTATGTGGGAAAACACTCCCACAGCCCTGAGAAAGAGAGTTCTAAAATTTTAATCCAACAATGAGGAAGGGACAGCAATAACTTTCCAAGTTGGCATGTTGTGGAGAGGAACTTATTGCTGTTGTTACTTCTAGGCATCTGCTGCCCTTGCCCTTCCTTCAGCATTCCATCTTTATGACGTGCTATCAAGGAATCCCTGGTGAGTTGCAATGCATTATATAGATGGTACACACTTCTGTGACTAAGTGTGTCAGTGATGCAGGAATGAACAATTTAAAAATTGGATTGGGTATCAGTCAAGCAGGGCACTCTGTCCTGGATGTTGTCAAGTTGTTTTTTGCTGGAGTTGCACTCATTCAGACAAGCATGGATTATCCTCATCTGTATCATGTAGATAGCAGACAGACTATGGGGAGTCAGAAGACTTTGCACTCTCTATACAATATGCAGCCTCTGATCCATTCCTTTAGCATGGCTGGTTCAAATAAAGGGCTAGGAAATTCGACGTTTCGGGCATAAGCCCTTCATCAGGAATGAAGGGCTTATGCCCGAAACGTCGAATTTCCTATTCCTTGGATGCTGCCTAACCTGCTGTGCTTTAACCAGCAACACATTTTCAGCTGTGATCTCCAGCATCTGCAGACCTCATTTTTTACCCAAATAAAGGGCTGGTCAATGATGACCTTCAGGAAATGTGATTGTAAGAGATTCTATTATGGTAATGCCAAAAGGAGATGTCAATAAGCAATCAATGTTTACAGAATCATAGAATTCCTACAGCGTGCTGAAGTCCACACCAACCATCCAAACAGTAACCCATCCAGACCCACTCCCCAACCCTATTACTCTACATTTACGCATAACTAATGTACCTAACCTACACATACATCCCTGAAAGCTATGGATAATTTAGCATGGCCAATTCACCTAACCTGAACATCTTTGGACTGTGGGGGGAAACTAGAGCACCCAGAGGAAAACCACACAGACACAGGGAGATTTCACATGGACAGTCGCCTGAGGATGGAATCGAACCTGGATCCCTGGCGCTGTGAAGCAGCGGTGCTAACCACTGAGCCACTTGCATGGCACAAATACTGCATGCCGAATAACAGAATGCTGTCTCATTTCGGAGCTGACAATCACAAGGTGAGTTTTCATTATTCTCTATTAAAGGGCACGTAACTTCATGTTGTGGTCACCTCAGGGTTATAGGTTAAGTGTCGAAATCCTGGAATATGAAAGAACTGGGAGAGTGGGGTCTCAGAGTGGGGGGTCTCAGAGTGGGGGGCCTCAGAGTGGGGGGCCTCAGAGTGGGGGGCACAGTGGTTAGCACTGCTGCCTCACAGCGCCTGAGACCCGGGTTCATTTCCCGCCTCAGGCGACTGACTGTGTGGAGTTTGCACGTTCTCCCAGTGTCTGCGTGGGTTTCCTCCGGGTGCTCCGGTTTCCTCCCACAGTCACAAAGATGTGTGGGTCAGGTGAATTGGCCATGCTAAATTGTAAATTAGGTAAGGGGTAAATGTAGGGGTATGGGTGGGTTGCGCTTCGGCAGGTCGGTGTGGACTTGTTGGGCCGAAGGGCCTGTTTCCACACTGTACGTAATCTAAATCTAATCTAAGTAAGACTGGACTATCTTCTTTACAGCATTGTAGATGTGTCTGAATAAGGACCACTGGAAGAAAACAAAGCCTGGGCAAGTAATTGAGGAATCTAAAACACCAGTAGAGTTAGCAGGATGTTCAACTGGAGAGAACAAATGGAAATTACACAAACAGGAACATGTCTTCACTGAATCAAGTGAAATAGTGGATTATAATGCACCAATGAAAATCAAACAGGTTTATGAGCATAAGGCGGTGAACACTTCTAAGAATGCATGAGGCCTAGAACAGGATTAAGATGTAAGGCAACACCAAAGTTCAACGAAGCTTCAAGCATCAAAGGGCTGAGACACAGAAGAAGGAATTTTATGAAACCTCACAACAGCAGGAAATGTGGCCTCCAGGGTCAGGATGCAAATTTTGATTTCCCAATGGTGGCCAATACGCAGCAATAAAGTCAGCTACAGGTCAAAAATTAGGTTTGCCCATGCCAGTTCATTCTCCGAAGATATTTGCAGGTTTCAAGAGAGTCATAATGAAGTCAGTGGCACACAAGAATATCATAACACCCAGCTGATGACCATTTCAACATTGTGTGTACTTGTCAGCTTTGTGCTCTGGGTCCAAGTTCATGGTTTTACTTGCTGAACTCTATGGCATTAGGAAGGGGAGGAGTAGGATGACATGGGGGCACAGGACAGCCAAGGCTGAGATATTGTTGAGGGGTTTGTAGACTGCTGTACAGGACATGGAATATTGGAAGGAGGATCCAGAGGAGGGCAGAAGCTGCGATTGGATTAAGGCCTAATATCCTGGGTGCAAGTGGTGAGAAAATGAGAGGCCAAAAGAGTGGTTTCATCCTGTCAACACAGGTCTCCATTTCAGGTTGTTTGTGAAGAAAGTCCTGACATAGTTTTGAGTTCACCCAGAACACATCAATTACTTCATCAGGGGCTGCTCTAAGACAACGTGCTTCACAATACATAGAAGCTTGGATCAGCTGAGCTGACAATTTCAGACGTGTCTCAGAGTGGAGTACAACCATGGAAAGTAATACGAACATTCAAGAAGAAAAAAAACTAAAAAGCACAATGTCTCTTCCACAATTTCTGCAACTCCATCACATACCCAACCATAAGTCATGCTAAGACATGCTCTGACTAAGCTAGTCTCAACAATTAACAAAAATGATGCAAATATAAAGAAATTGAAATCAATGGAACGTTAAGTATTTGTAAATGAAATTTGAAACAACCACAAGTTCGTGCCATCAACTTTTACATTAATGGCAATAGAATTGGACAGGAAAGTTGTGATGGTGATGCAGAGCCTCTCTGTTTGACCTGGTGGTTCTTCAGTAGGCCACCTGTCAGCAATGTCAGCTAAAGGCAGGTTTCATCAAGGGGAAGATTCCTTAACTGCTGAATGGAATCTGTTTGTATGCATTCCACTGACACTTAAAAAATTTTAGCTTTAAACCGTTGACGGACAAAACAAAGAGAAGGAAAGCAGAGGTGGCACACAGCCCAGTTGTAACATCAGGAAAGACAGGTAGTTCCAGGCCCAGCCCAGAGGGTTCAGCAGACCTGAAAGCTACTCCCTTGGACAGAATTAGAAATAGGCCCAAACATTGTTTTAATCATTCACAGGACCTGAGTATATTAATTACAATTATATTCAAGAGTATAGATTGCAATTTATTTTCCTTAAAGGATCTACTGAGGATTATGATTTTTTGGGGGAAGTGAAATTGCCTGTAACAACAGTGGGTTGCAAGATTGCTAAACGGCTCCTGATCTATTTGGTGAGGTATAAACCTTGTTAGTGCATGCAATGGCTGAAAAACAAACTGAGAAAGCAGCAGAGAGAATCATCATCATTTTCTGGGCTTTTAAAGCTCCCATGAACCCCCTTCTTAAAACACTGAAGAGTTTCCATGGGAGAACCAGTGACCTAACGACACAAAGGAGAATGATTAAATGTCATCTCCTCACATTCAATGAACATGACTTTGTTACTCATGCCACACCACCTCATTCCCCTCCCAATCCCCCACACTCAGTTAACCAGTTTACAACACTCAAGACTCTTGCCCTCACACTCTAAAAATTCAAAATACTAGCTACATAAAGGGTCACTTGGCCAGAAATGTTAACTCTGACTTTTCGTCTGATATGTTGCCAGTCCTGCTGAGCTTTTCCAGCAACTAACTTTTGTTCCCAAGGGCACGATGTCCCATAAGCTGACATCAAAGAACTATATTACCTGAAGTACTGTATTATCAAGGCAGTGTTTAAGAAATTAAAGTTTTGTCCCTAAAGGCAATGAAAATTAATCTGTACAAGAGGATAGGCAAGTGGGGAACAATGTCCTGATGTTTTGAATAGCTATCCCATCTCCACTAGCTAGAAAGTTTCAAATGGACGACTGTCACAGTTGTGAATCACCAGCCCCCAGAAACAGAGGAGTACTCAAAATGCTCAGGATTAGAGGGCAGTCATCATCGGGGAGTTAGCTTCCTCGGATGGAAAATGGACCAAGAGGAATAATTCATTACAATTTTTCACCAAATGCAGATTAGGGTAACTAAAGAAGTCACTTATGAAACTACATTTTGGTTTACTGGCTGTTCTTGAACTTTTTTTTATTTGACGGCTTTAGATTATTTTGTTATTCAAATTTCATATAACTGTTTGCTTTGAACAAGGCAAATTCCATTAAACTTTTGCCTTAAATTTTGCCAATAAAATTACACAATTTCAATACTGTTCCTAAAACCTGGGGTTAAGAATTTCAGGATCCAAAAACAGTTTAGAGAGCTTTGATGGTTTTTGCAAGTGACTTGATAGGTCCTATTAGGAGTTAAGATAATTCATTGTGTATTGCAAGGTATTAAGATGATAATTCCCTTCGATGCATCTCCCACTTCATTCTTTGAACAAAACCAGAACAGGCAGCAAATCCTTAAGTGGATCACATAATCAAGAACATTTGAATAAGTCATATTGCATTTTCAATGCCAAGACGATGCAGAATAGGTTTAACTGCACTTATCATAATTATCTCAGGGACTTGCGTCAGAAATTAAAGGCTTCTTCACCTTTATTGATTGTGCAAACAACAATGGAACATGACTAAACTGAAATGACTCACCCACTTGGCAAAACTCCCTGGATATTCCTGGATGAATAGCTTTGCAGAATCTTTAATGAAGGAGCTTCAGACATCCTAATCAAATGATGTCTGTTAGTTGTTATTCTTTAGAATGCAATAAGTTGTTGCATTTGGTCCACTAAATGTTGATGTTGCAATGGAAATAAATATCTCAATCACCATAAAAATCTGTTTTATGGCAATATTTAAAATATTTTCAAACTATTCTTGATAAACAACAGTTTTGAATGAATTCACTTAATTATATTTACATTCCAATGAGTAACATATATTCTTTCACAGGATGTGAAGCCAGCATTTGTTACTCATGACTAACTACCCTTGTGAAGGTGATCATGAGCCTTCTGAACAGCTGCAGGCCATCTGCAATGCCCCAAACTTTCTTCTTAGCCAAGGCATCTCACTACTCTTTACCAACTTATGATCCCAGAACAGGAACTTCTAAATTACTACGGAAGTCATCCTCCTCCTCCTCCTTCTTAGACAGTTCTGTAGAATCAAAAATGAATGGACTCCAACACTGGTTCAATGGCTCGGAGATGGCTGATAAGATGGCCACATGCAGTGTCAGATAGGCGAGTTGCTGAGAGTTGTGTGTGCTCTCTCTGATGCTTTGATTTTGTCCTTCCCAATGAAGTCTCTCAATGTGCTGAGCGCTCCCTGGAAGGTAGTTTCTCTGCTTTCGAGCAGTAAGTAGCCAGGATTGCCCATGACTCTGGGGGATGTTTGACTTCTTCAGTGATGTTTCGAGGACATCCCTAACAGCCATTTCATTACAGAACCTTGGGTTCTGGCGATTTGCCTACCCTTTTAAGATATCTAGCATAACATACCACGTAGATGACTAAGATTTTTTTGTTGAAAATATACATGTCATGGAAGATATGAAACACAAAATGGGACAAAGAGATCTAATGGCTACAAGTTATATAATCACTTAGTAGCAGAATTCCAGCAAATTAATTGACAATTTTAGAAACATCTGGGTACAAAAATGAGTGCTAAATAGTTGGCAACTTATCTTTGACATTTGGTGCAATGGCCTTTGGTTGTTTTAGGATCTCACAGGAAAGAATCAGGATGGGGAATAAAAATGTGTTGCCAAGGAAGAGGCAGAGTGCCAATGGCATCAGTTTTTAATTAAGGATGTTTTGCCGAAAGACTATCCAAGATGTGGTGATGTACTGGAACCACAAGGTCACTATGCTCAGCCCTCTTATTCAATTTTAGTCAGCTGGAGTATAAATTATCCATGATGGAGGATTCAAATATTTGACTTCTCAAATATAAAACAGATATACACCTAATTTTAGGTTTATTATGCAATTAATTTCAAAATACCGATAGCAAAATCACAAAAAGTCATTAAAAGGAAGTTACAAGTCCGCATTCTAGAGATGTCTAAAAGGTTAGTAGAGTAAAACAGAAGCCTCAATTAAATTCTTGGCTCAAATCTGGTCTGCTGTAAAATAATGGAACTTCTCATTACAAATGACAGTTTTTAAAAGGACAAAGATATTTAATAAAGAACATACACATACTTTGCACCAATGCGAAGGTTGCAAGATTCCCAGAAGTCAGATACCGATCTGAATTTAGAGGGAGCATAACTGTCGTCCCTAGAGAAGAGAATGGGTTTCACAGCATGAAGTATCATACACAACATTATCAAAGCTTCTGCTCATTTTGTAAATGTATGTAGAACTTACTCAAAAGTATCAAGTGTGTGCTCTCTCTTGATCATACTTTGCATAGATATGAACACATAATCCCCTAGATCCAACACACTCAATTGCAACCATGCAATGAAAACAAAGTGAATTTGAGAACTGTGGTATCAGTATCGATGCACCTTACATTAAATTGACCTATCTCTGCCAATACCAAATATCCTGGCAGCATATAACTTGCTGGCTTGTGAAACACAGACATAGGACATTAAAGGAAGGGTAAATCTACTTCTCATGGAAAAATACTGAATAATTATTGTTGGGTCTTATTTCTAAATCAAGTTCATTTTGGCATTAGGAAAAAACACAACGGAAGGAACACATATGTTTCCTGGATAATCTACTTATTAAACAACAGTTTATCAATTTAGCAAACAATTTAATGATGCTATTTATCATTTTATTTCTGAAGAATGCACTCTACTTCCTCAGCATTTATCTTCTTTGGAGCTACATAATGCATGGCAACATTATTTATGGCAAACAGGAAACTTGCAATTATTTTCACTTTTGCTCTTCTCTCCTCAAAACAATGAATACTACTTCAATTACAGTTCACATATGCTGTTTGCCCCAGGGTACCTTGCCCAGGATTGAACTAAAGAACATCTTGGTTGACCTAGTTCAGCAATTCATTGCAAAGGTCACTCAGCCATCAGGGGGCCATAGGAATTTTACTGGTCGTTATTTGTTGAAACCATAAATAATAGTTTTTAAAGTCACACCCGTAGAGGTTTGCTGCTTTATTGAATTTAAACACGAGTGATGGCAGTACATTGGCATCCCTTGTGGCCTCCCGTTCCTGTGCCCATTCCTCCCATGGTCACAACTCCTCCCTTTTTTAAAAAAAAACACTGCTATAGTCACCTCCTATCCCATTTGCAGAAATTCAAATTCCACATTCTAATAGATTTCATAATGCTGTAAGGATACTGCAACCATTTACATCATGGTGTGCAGCTTATTTGAAGGATTATAATTTCCTCCAGATAGCTGAACTAAAATACTATAAAACCACCTATAGAGTCTTAGAGATGTACAGCTTGGAAACAGGCCCTGCCCATGCCGATTCCAACCCAATCTAGTCCCACCTGCCAGCACCTGGCTCATATCCCTCCAAACCCTTCCTATTCATATACCCATTCAAATGTCTCCTAAATGTTGCAATTGTACCAGCTTCCACCACATCCTCTGGCAGCTCATTCCATACACGTACCACCCTCTGTGTGAAAAAGTTGCCCGATAGGTCGATTTTGAATCTTTCCCCTCTCACCCTAAACCTATGCCCTCTAGTTCTGGACTCCCCCACCCCAGGGAAAAGACTTGGCCCATTTACCCTACCCATGCCCCCCAATTTCGTAAATCTCTACTAGGTCACCTCTCAGCCCCCGACACTCCAGGGAAAACAACCCCAGCCTGTTCAGCCTCTCCCTATAGCTGAAATCCTCTAAACCTGGCAACATCCTTACAGACATTAAATGTGTAGACTAATTCAGCGATACCCTGAAGCAAAGGAGGTCATCTCTGACAGATTCAGCTTCACATTGTCTGAACAATAACTGGAGCATCAGGCAAAGCTATCACTAAGAAGTTGTCACCTCGTCTAGTGGACCACGCAGGAACCTTTAAAAGCACTAAAGACTGAGTTTCAACGAGAGATGGGATGGGATAGTGCTAAGTTGATCTCTTATTTAGTCATCAATAAATATAATTTCACACTTGCGCAGCTGCAGACCTAAAGCAAAACTCAACTGCTGAAGGACTAAAAGCAGAACTCTAGTGCTAAAGCAAAACAGTACATTAAAGTTTTAAAGCTGAAAATAAAAATTGCTGGAAAAACTCAGCAGGTCTGGTCGCACCCATGAAGAGAAATTAGCGTTAACATTTTGGGTCCAGTGAACCTTTTTCACAAGTTTTATCTGATCAACATACCATGAATGCATGCACATTTCTCGGTGGCCACCTAGTGGGGAATCTCACCTGGACCCGCAACACCAACTCCATAGCCAAGAAAGCCCAGCAGCGTCCCTACTTTCTGTGTAGGCGGAAGAAAGCCCACCTCCCATTGCTGCCTGGTTCAGGAATTGCACCGTCTTGGATTGTAAGAACCTCCAATGGATATTGGGGACAGCTGAAAGGGTCATCGGGGTCTCTCTTCCCTCCATTACAGACATTTTCACCACATGCTGCATCCAAAAGGCCAAGAACATTGTGGAAGACCCCACACATCCCTCACTCAAACCTTTCTCCCTCCTACCATCTGGCAGAAGATACTGGAGCATTCAGTCTCTCACAGCCAGGCTGTGTAACAGTTTAGTCCCCCAAGCCATCAGGCTCCTTAACGCAGTATGATTGGATGCTCTCCCATCTGGAATTCTTCGCACAACTTTGGATTGCTGCTAGAAAAATGTATCTTATTTATCATTCTTTTATTACACTGTAACTTGAGTGTTTTGCACTTCTTATGCACTTTATGCTGCCCTGTGTACGTTTGTGCAGTTTGTGCTGACCATGTAGCACCTCGGTCCTGGAGGAACGCAGTCTCGTTTTTACTGTAACAGTTGTACATGGTGGAAATGACAAATAAAAGCTATTTTACTCTCAGCAAATGCAAGCCCTATGTCAGATTCCTAATATGTAAGTATATCCATCAGTGACAATAAATGATGACATGGAATCATACAATACACAAGAGGCTCCTTGACTCATCAAATTTATACCATCCACTGTCATAGAAAAGCGTAAGACATGTTTCAACCATCACTGTTACGGTTACAAACACTGAAATGAATAGCCATTAAAATATCTGACCATGTTTTAATCCACAAAAATCTCTGAACAAAGAATGACATGCTAAGGCACTATTGCCTACACTTTGAAATACGAAGTTACATTTCCTAGCCTTAACAGGATATTAGTACCCTAGCTTAATTACACATTAAATGGTAGGTCACACATATCCTGCACAAACAGCACAGCATCCAATTTGCTGTGAGAACTGACAGAATTGCGGTAAAGTAGTGCTGACAAAAGGTCATCAGTTCATGGCCGTTAATACTTCTTTTTAAAATATTCTATAAGCTCTAACAGTTGCAGTTATCCACAGTGATTTTGGGAAAATTCTCAGCTGCAAGTTCTTTAGGATGGGTATGCAGCTGTTCCACTAGGTTTGTGAAACACTAAATGCAGAAGCCAAGGGCCATACCTCCCGAACAACTATAAACCTTTTAACCACTGCCTCTTGATGATCTTTTCACACAATAAGTTTGCCCTTCTGATTAATCACAAGGACAAAGAATTTGACAAATAAAAACTTTGCTGCTTATTCATTTTATCCCTGAGATGTCCACTGTTCCCTACATTTAATGGGTATATTACAATCATTTTATTTCAAATATCCACAAGTACTTTTCAAAAAGAATTACACAATCAATACTTAACCTTAGTGTAAATTCACAAAGTTAAAATTGCTTAAGTGCTAAATCAATACAGATACAAAAACTTAAACCAATATTAAAAATTATCAATCATCAGGAGACTGGAGGATAGCAAATGTGGTTCCCTTGTTCAAGAAGGGGAGTAGGGATAACCCTAGTAACTATAGGCCGGTGAGTCTCACTTCTGTTGTGGGCAAAGTCTTAGAGAGAATTGTAAGAGATAGGATTTATGAACATCTGGATAGGAATAATGTGATCAAGGATAGTCAGCATGGTTTTGTGAAGGGCAGGTCGTGCCTCACAAACCTTATTGAATTCTTTGAGAAGGTGACTAAGGAGGTGGACGAGGGTAAAGTGGTAGATGTGGCGTATATGGATTTTAGTAAGGTGTTTGATAAGGTTCCCCATGATAGGCTACTGCAAAAAAAATACAGAGGTATGGCATTGAGGGTGCGTTAGAGGTTTGGATTAGGAATTGGCTGGCTGGAAGAAGACAGAGGGTAGTAGTTGATGGTAAAGGTTCATCTTGGAGTACAGTTACCAGCGGTGTTCCACAAGGATCTGTTTTGGGACCATTGCTGTTTGTCATTTTTATAAATGACCTGGAGGAGGGGCTAGAAGGTTGGGTGAGCAAGTTTGCGGATGATACGAAAGTCGGTGGAGTTGATGACAGTGAGGAAGGATATGACAGGTTACAGCGGGATATAGATAAGCCGCATAGCTGGGCAGAAAGGTGACAAATGGAGTTCAATGTAGCTAAGTGTGAAGTGATTCACTTTGGTAAGAGTAACAAGAAGATGGGGTACTGGGCTAATGGTCGGATACTTGGTAATGTGGATGAGCAGAGGGATCTTGGTGTCCATGTACACAGATCTCTGAAAGTCGTCACCCAGGTAAATAGTGCTGTGAAGGCGACATATGGCATACTGGCTTTTATTGGTAGAGGAATTGAGTTCCGGAGTCCTGAGGTCATGTTGCAGTTGTATAAGACTCTGGTGCGGCCGCATCTGGAGTATTGTGTGCAGTTTTGGTCGCCATACTATAGGAAGGATGTGGAGGCACTGGAACGGGTGCAGAGGAGGTTTACCAGGATGTTGCCTGGTATGGTAGGAAGATCGTATGAGGAAAGGCTGAAGCACTTGGGGCTGTTTTCATTGGAGAAAATAAGGTTTAGGGGTGACTTGATAGAGGTGTACAAGATGATTAGGGGTTTAGATGGGGTTGACCAGGAGAACCTTTTTCCACGTATGGAGTCAGATATTACGAGGGGGCATAGCTTTAAATTAAGGGGAGGTAGGTATAGGACAGATGTTAGGGGTAGATTCTTTACCCAGCGGGTCAGGAGTTCATGGAATGCCCTGCCAGTAACAGTGGTGGACTCTCCCTCTTTATGGGCATTTAAACGGGCATTGGATAGGCATATGGAGGATAGTGGGCTAGTGTAGGTTAGGTGGGCTTGGATCGGCTCAACATCGAGGGCCAAAGGGCCTGTACTGCGCTGTATTTTTCTATGTTCTACGTTCTTATTCTTACCAGCAGTAACAAATAAGCCTTTCTTAAGATCAACTCACATTAATAGTGGCAGCATATAGCCAGTCTCTTGTTAAAAGAACAAATTACACAAATAGTAGGCCACCTCAAATACTGCCAATGGCTAGAAAACACATTCACTAATATTCTTGAACTAATCCTTCCTTCAGCAGTTTAAAAATATACTTTCCATAACTTTATATTTCCATTCATTACTGCAGCACAATAATCACTACAGGTTCTCTTTTCAAGAGTCTAAATGCTTTGATTTAACGTAGTTATGGGGATTACACAGGCATTTTCAGAAATGCTCTGGATACTGAAAGTATCGAGTCTTGTTTGCAACTTGGCTGACAATTTAAAAATAATTGTGATAAAAATGCTTTTGGCATTCTTTGGCTCAAATGGTTTGGAAGAACCATGAATAAGTTGTCAAGACTACCTCATGAGCTATAAAATAGCTCAGTCAACACCTGGCAGCTCTGCTGTGATGAAAGAGTGAGTCAAATATATACAAACAATCTGAAAACATGAATTTAGTCACCTCCAATTTTCATTCCTCTGCCTCCCAAACAATTGTTCTAAAATTACCGCAACATCTCAAGTATAATTTGCAATTCCACTACAAGTGTCTTTTCAGCCTTTGAAAAGATTCATTGTTTGGAAGGAAGCCGTCAAAGAATTCCTTCTCTGCCTCTCCTTTCATGCCACCTCATAATCCGTTGAGCAGCCTATGCCCATCTCTCATGATTCCTTACATCGTGTATTCCCCCAATTACTCTTATGATCTTTCACAGCCCCTGTGTCAATTGAGTGCCGACTCAGCCTACTACTTGGTTCTTTTTCCATACCGCTCCATGTCTATGCATCTATGATCAAGGATGGGCATTAGTCAGGAGGCATCACGACAGATCTAAGTGGGGCAATCTAATAGAGGCTTGTAATAACATGGGCTCCAATGAGAATCAAATAAGAAGTCAGGCAAGGCATTTCTTGACTTAGAGTGCAGCTTGCTGCTTTTGCAAACATAGTTCAAGGTATTGAGACAGGATTCATAACTAGTCAGCAGCAAGATGTTAACTAACTGGAATTGCTGCTTATTAACATAATCTTAAACTGCAAATCTCATTTCATTAATATGCAGCTTCCATTGTACCACCTGCTGTGAAGTATATATTGACAATACCTGCTGTGACCTGGAAAGTTCTACTCTTAAGTGCATCAGCAATTGGCATTGCAATATTGCTGCATGTACACTTTGTGCACAGGGACAGGTACCCAACTCAGACTGGACCAGACTGCATCTCACAGCTTTCCTCGTTATTTCTTATCACTCACTCACTTCCTGTCTACCTGGCTGTTCACAGTATCCCCACACTGCCTGCCTTTTTGCGCTTTACACCCTCCTACCAGAACTACCAGACTAACATTCCTTCCTTTTGGCTTGCCCTTTAGCACAACCACAAAGTCAGGTTGTTCACCACAGCTGTCAACAGTCTTCGGTCAAGGGAGACAGCTTTCAGTCAGGTCGGCCCAGGCACAGCAAGTCAAGGGCCACCTTCAACATCTGTCCAAAGGCTTGGCAAAAGTCAATCACTTAAGGCGGTCGGTTCAGGCATTTCTCTTCAGAGGGGTGAGAACCAAATGCCAGGCAGCCATCAACCGAGAGCTGTTTTAGCTCTTTCTGCCCTATTGTGGGCTGCTCTCTCCTGCAATGACAAAAATGAGCAATGTGAGATGAAAGTGGACATCACAGCTGTTAGTGCTTGTGAGGAAGTAGTGGTGAGGTAGCCCTAGCAAGGGTGTAGGCAGAACAGAGAGCATGCAGGGCTGGTGAGGGGAAAAACCGGAATGAGGGTGAGCAAGTGAGTGTTGGAGAAATTACATGTAAATCATGGCAGTGGTAGAGTATGACTTGGTGGGATAATACCAGAGATGGAGTGAGTGTACGATAGCAGAGAAAAGACAGTTGCCCTTCTCCTGGCTGAACGGTGGTCATTGACCTTCTTGTGGCACTGCAAGGCATTTGTTCAGGTGGCCAAGACTGCATTGATTCCAGTGGCAACCTTGGACTAGGCTGGCAGTGTCTGACGATATCGCACCCCATGCTGACCCTGCTCTGCAACATCTCATTCACCAGGAACTCCTTAACATAGCAGATCACCAAGTAAAGGCAACAGTTAGGAACCATGCAGAGCAGCTCCAAATTAGCAGTGCTTCTCCGAGCACATCAGCCCTACAAACATTTCTTTTTATTTGAAAAATATACTTAGTTCATAAAAATCTTTATATGTGTAGTCATTAAAGCAGTTCAATTCTGGACTAAGTTTACATATGGGGAATCAAGCATCTCTTACTTATACAAGACAACATTTACACACATTTGAGGTATCAGGAGGGTCCAATAATTGAACAGACCTCCATTTACCTTTGGCAGGGAGACCTCAGTTCTGTTTCCCCACTGCGCCTTGGCGGCTCCAAGCTTCAGTGCGCCCCTCGTAGGCACGTAGTCCTGGACCTTGGAACTTGCCATTCTACAACACTCGATCAAGGGGAACTCCTTGTTCTGGGGGGCCAACAATGCTCAGGCTAACCAAAGAGCATCTTTTATGGAGTTGATGGTCCTCCAGCTGCACTCGATGTTTGTCACGGTGTGTCTCCCAGGGAGCAGGCCATAGAGCACAGAATGCTGCATCACGGAGCTGCTCAGGACAAAACTTGACAAAAAACACTACATCTTTCTCCAGACTTCCTTTGCAAAGGCACATTCCAGAAAGGGATGTGTGACTGTCTCTACCACGTGCCTCCGCACTCCACAGCTGATTTAAGGGCAGCATGTGGTGGTACGGACCTACTGGGCACATACATGAAGGATCTCATAGGTAATGCCCTTCTCATCACCAGTCAAGCGGTGTCTTGGTAATGGTTGCAAAGTTCTGATGATGTGCCATTCTGCCAAATGACTTTGATAGTTTGCTCTGGGAACAACTCAATGGGATCACCCTTTACTTTTCCCAGAGGGTCTTGAGGATGCTGTGTGCTGACCACTTCCTGATATTCTTGAGGTCAAAGGTGTTTGCCTTTGCAAATTTTTGCACTGAGGACAGATGATTCAGAATGGTGCAACTAACTGGAGCATTCTGCAGTACCGAGACCCAGCCAATTCTTTGCAACACCCGGGACAAGTAGAACCTCAGTACATAGTAACACTTGGTGATTGCATAACAAGGGTCTACGCACAGCTTGATGCAGCCACGCACAAAGGTGGCCATCAGGGTGAGGGTGGCATTGGCACAGTATTCTTGCCCCTATCCAGAGTTTTGTACATGGTGTCCCCGCAGATATGGCTCATCTTATAGCCCGAGATGACGTGGGAGCATGCTTGGGTCACTGCAGCAATGCAGGTTCAGGAATGGGCCAGATCTGTACCACCAGTGCCTCACACCTGGTGACCAAGTTATTACCCACAAAAAGGGTGCTCCCAAAAGCTCAGTTTCTCATCACCTTGGCAACACGCTCCTCCTGTGATTATTCACATGACCCAGCCCCTCTGAACCACATTCCTAGCTCCTTCAGGTAATCTGTCCTGACGGTGAAGGGGATAAAGGATTGGTCAGCCTAATCCCCAAGAACATGGCCTCACTTTTGCCTCAATTTACCTTGGTTCCTGAGGCCAATTCCAACTGGTCATAGGTGCTCATCAGTTTGCACACTGACAGCAGATCAAAGTAAAAAAGCGACATAATTTGTGCACTATGAGGCTCTAACCTGCAAGCCTCTGCTGCCTGGAATAGTCACCCCTCTCAGGCTCACCTCCTTCCTAATGGATTCAGCAAACTAGGCAGAAGAGTATGGGCTGCCCTGCCTGACTCCAGATCTGATCAGGAAACTTTCTGATTCCCACCCATTGATTGAGACTGCACTAAATGTTGGTGTTAAGCAGTCAGATCCAATTGCAGATTCCCTCCCTAAAGCCCATCCCTCACATAGGTGTGCGATATCCTGTCAAAGGCCTTCTCCTGGTCCAGGCTGATGGGGCAGGTGCCCAACCGCTGTCCTGCACGTAGGTGAACATATGAGGTGCACGAGGCGGTCAGTCAGAGATCACCCTACCTGCTACAGCACAGGTTTGCTCAGGGAAAAATCACCCATCCCAGAGCAAACCTGACCCGGCTGACAATGACCTTAGACAGGATTTTGTAATCTGCATTCAGCAGTGAAATTGGTCGCCAATTTCTGATTTCCTCCCACTCCCCCTCCTGCTTGGTGATGAGGGTGACAATACCTTTCCTCATGGATTTGCACATGTTACTTGGCAGAAGCATATTGTTGTACACCTCAAGCTGGTCCTGACCAATCACGTCCCACAGAGTTGAATACAACTCTGCCAGTAAGCCTTCACTTACAGGAGTTTTATTCTTTTCTAAGGACTCAAAGGCCATGGTCAGCTCATCCTGAGGTGACAGCTGATCCAGCCTCTCCCACGTGTTGTTGTCTAAGTCCTCCGTAATGGAGGACAGGGATGACTGGGAGACTGCGCTGTGGGCTAGGTGTCATAGTCTGGCATAAAAGGATATGTTGTTCCTCAGAATGTCAGACAGAGATGCTGCTACTGAGCCAATTTCTGTATTCAAGCTGCTGAACACAGCTCTCCATCTGCACCTTCTGCAGGAAGAAATGAGAGAGCATCGCATCCTACACAATGGTGTGCAATCTGGACTGGAAGATTACCTCCGAGGCTTCCAAGATAAAGAGTGAGGAGAGATCTTTTTAACTTAATCCTCAGCAATCTACCTGTTGCAACTGCATCTGTCCATCACACTATCAATAGGAGTGAGCACCACACAGTCCCTGCGGACATGAAACTCTATTTCAATTGAGAATACACTCCATTGTATTTTATGACATGAACAACATGTTAAATAGGGCATGGATCAAATAGATCGAGCAAATCAAAGCTGGGAATCCATGAGGTTCTACAGGCTATCAGCAAACAGAGTGGGAGGAGAGAAGGCTGGACGAGAGATTAACAGGACTACAATAATATATTAAAAAATTATATAATAGTGACTAATTTTGGTAATTATAGTAATTAGATAAACCAACACTAATAGTGCTGCAATGAGCGAGGTAGTGTTTTTTTTTCAAAATTGGTTCAGGGAATGGGCTCCTCACTGGCTGGATTGCATTTACTGTATATCCCAAATTACCCTTAAGGTGGTGGTGGTGATGATGACCTGCCCTCTTGAACTGCAGCAATCGTTGTGATGTAGGGACACCCACAGCGCTGTTAGAGATGGAGTTCCAAGATTCTGACCCAGCGACAGTGAAGGAACAATGATACAGTTCCAAGTCAGGGTGGTGTGTGGTTGGATCTTGCAGTTGGTGGGGTTCCTACGTATTTGCTGTCCGTGTCTTTCTCAGTGGAGATCACTGGTCTAATAGTTGCTGTCTGAAGAACCTTGCTGAGTTACTTCAGTTTATTTTGTAGATGGTAAACACTGCTGCCACTGTGTTGATAATCCAGAGAGTCAACGTTGAATGCGTTAAATGGAATGCCAATCAAGCAGGCTTCTGCCGTTTTAGATGGTGTCAAGCTTCTTGAGTGTTGTTGGAGCTGAACATTACTTTACGTAGTTGAGAGCATGGTGTTGGAAAAGGACAGGTCAGGCAGCATCCAAGGAGCAGGAGAATCAGTGTTTCAGGCAGAAGCCCTTCATCAGGAACAAGGCTTGAGGGCTGGGGGTCTGCGAGATAAATGGTAGCTGAAACATCTGAAAAGTGGATGATGAGTCAAAACGAAGGAAGAGGGTTAAAAGATATTTTTGCTGCTGAATCTGGTGCCAGTGTGCAAATCACACACCCACCTTCACTGGAGTTTTACCAGTGGGTGCAGGAGTTACATGGCTCACCAAACCTGCGATCAATTGAAGTCTTAAAACATCCACCTAATCTCAATATTTGAGCACTTCAGGCCTCCCATCTCTGGATGTAACCAGCAGCAGGAGGCACCCACAGCAAATGGTAAGGCTGAGTGAAATATAGACAGTGTTGTGCAGGTCGAGGAGGGGACCCTTAGTTCATGCTCCATGTGCCCAAAGGGCCCCTCCACCTGGTCACCAGTGAACCAACTCCCACCCCATCTCCCCCCCCGCCAAGTCACACCCTGTTAAACACAGGGCACAACTCCTGACAAACTTGGAACCTGCCTGTCAGACTGACCTGCACATGAAAGAACAGGAGTCCTTTACGGTGGGGACAGCCCGTATACCCTACAATGGCCCCCACACCCAAGAGATTGGAGACCTGCTGTCCCCTTGATTGAGTGGCAATTCTAGCAACAGGAATTCCTCTCTAAAGGTGGAGGGATAATATCCTGAGCTAATTAGTAGCGATGGTTATGAAATCACTGCAAATGATTCACCTCCAACTTTTCAGCTGACAGGGTCAGGGCACCTGTGTATAAAATCCCAAACTAAAAATTAATTGTCACAAAATAATTCAAGCCTGAGGTAACAATGCTCTAACATCTGCTATAGTTAATTTTCAGTGTTAGAGAGGTTGATTGGCAGTCCAAAACACACAATAACATTGTTTAAAATGCCAAGATTTAGCTTACTGTGATGAACATAATGGATACTAACATGCAAATGCAGCAACTCACTTAAAAAAAAATCTGGTCGAAAGGACAATGGCATTTTTACAAAACTGAAGGGGGGAATTGTGCAATTTTTGGATTCTCTGAAACAGCATATTTATTTAACTACATATCTATTCCATCTGAATTTCCAAGATCATTTTCCCATAAATAACCTTTTCAACAAAATCTGCTGCACTTGTGAATGCTGCCTAGTTGCAGACATTAAAATAAAATCACAAAAGTTATGGTTTCAAGCCTTCAGTTCAGTATTGGAGTCGACAACCTCAGCTGACACTTCAGTGCAGCTTGGAAAGTCTACAAAATCATGCAGATATTTTTGGATGAAATGATCAAAGATGTCATGGCTTCCTAATCATTAATTTTTTTTTTAAAAAAAAGTGCCATGACAACACTTGAAGATCTAATTTTGAAGATCTAATTAATTCACCCCCCCACACATCCCTTTCCGAAGGATCTCCAGATCTGAAACATTAGCTCTGATTTCTCTCCACAGATGGTGCCAGACCTGTTGAACTTTCCCAACAATTTCTGATTCCCAGCAACCAAACCTAGATTCAGTTTTTAACCTGGTCAAATGTTTGCATTATTTGTGTGGGATTGCTGTATATATTGACATTTCTACTAATATGTCAGGATAATGATATCTCTATAAGATAGTTTAAATGAATAAAGTTCTTAAAATGAAGCAACTTTAGAAATCTTAACTGAAATAACTGCACAGAGACTGGTATTCTGTCACCAAGTCACCCATGTTACCCTTTACTTACTTGTGCACAGTACACTGTCTGTGCTCAACAGAGAGAAAGTGAGGACTACAAATTGCTGGAGAGTCACAGCAGGTCAGGCAGCATCCGAGGAGCAAGAGAGTCGATGTTTCAGGCATTTCATCAGGAAATTCCTAATGAAGGGCTTATACCTGAAACGTCGACTCTCCTGCTTCTCGGATGCTGCCTGACCTGCTGTGCTTTCCCAGCGCTACTCTTTGGCACTGGCTGTGACCAGCCAGCTCAGTCAGTCCACTCAACTGAGCAGATTCTAAAACCTCCTGTCATTTACATTTTATGAAATGGTACAAAATACAGTTAGCAATAAACAATAAGCAGCAGTTCACGAAAAAAAAACATGACTTACAGGGGAAGGAGCAGCAAGGCCAAACCCCAAAGTGCAAATAGGGAAACGAGAACCTCAGATCCTACCTCAAGTCAAAGAAGAAACAGTAACAAACTCATACAAGACAGTCCAGTCGAACAAATAAACCAGCGCATTAGCACAAACACCCATCAACCCAGCAAACCACCTGTCCCTCCAACCTTCCAGCCAGTCAAAGGCAGTCTGCCCCATTCCCCTTCCAGCTTGACTCCCCCCTACACACCAGCCGGCCTGTGGGCTGCCCCGACACACCTTCCAGCACCTCTAGGACAGCCCATCCCACCCTTTCCTCATGACAACAGTGCTCAGCACGGTCTACCCACCCTCTGGCTCTTGGGGTGACACCTTTGAGGACGACCTAGGAGCCTCCTGGCTCACAGTAAGGCCTGCCAGAACCAGGGACACACACGACAGTGCAGACAGGCAGCATGGCCTAAGGTGTTCAGTCTTTACAGAGGCCTAGTCCACCCTCAGAGGGCCAGGCCTACGCACAGAGAAACAGATCATTTGGCAAGGTGCAATTGACTCACAGATGCTCAGTCCAAACATCAAAAAGTGAAAACACATGCAAAAAAATGCAGACACTAAAAAACAAAGTGCAAGGGCTAAGTATGCCACAAAATCAGCATATCCTTTTCTCAAAGCAAGGAAAATGTAACAGGCTGCAACCAGCCAGTGAAACAACAGTTCCCTAATGAGAACTTAAATCCATCGAAAACACATTGACTGTGTAAATCGACCAGTTCAGAAATCAGTCCTCAGTAAAAAAAAATACCAGGACTACATCAGTTGCATTTAGGCCAATTCAGCTCCTTCCAGAGGTCTCCAGCCAATTCAATTCATTTTACATGATATCAACGTAGAAAAGACACTCAAAGGCAATGGGTTGCAATATTCCAGCAACATTACTGGAAAGATTGCAATTCTCCAAGCCAAACTGTTTCAGGATACCTACAACAGTGACATTAAGAGGACTCTGAACTGCCCTCTGCTCGGTTAAGGTTAATCAATAAATGATGCCTGAGCCAGCCACGCCCACATTCCATGAATGAATTATAACTTGACCAATTTAATGAAGTTCTTTTTATGTGGACAACTCAGTCTTTTTCCCAGAGTTGGGGAATCGCGGACTAGAGAGCATCAATTTAAGGTTAGATGGAAAGAATAAAAGGGAGCCTGAGGGGCAACTTGTTTACACTGAGGGTGGTATACATATGGAATGAGCTGCCAGGACCTCACCCATGGCTCAGGATGATGCAAAATATCAGCCAGCACCCCGGCAATTTCTTCTCTAGCCTCTTGCAGTGCTCTTGGATATCTCTGATCAGATTTACACACCTTCACACATGCTAATATATCCAACACCTCCTAGACTGTCCCCAAGATATAACCACAAACTTTCTCAAGTCTTCATGTTTTTCTCCATGGTAAACACGGAGAAGAAATATTCATTGAGGACCCTGCCCATTTCCTGCGGTTCTACACCTCCATGTCCACTTGGATCCTTGAGGGGTCCTATTCTCTCTCTAGTTATTCTTTTTCCTTTAATATACTTAAAGAATCTCTTTGGATTCACCCTAATCTTCTCAATCAAGGTTTTCTCATGCCCCCTTTTCACCTACCTGATTTTCTTCTTCAGTAAGCTCCTGTATCCCCAAGATATCTCCAGGATTGCCTTGATCCCTGCTGCCTGTACCTGAGCCATACCTCCCCTTATGTTGCTGGTCAAAGCCTCAAAATCTCATCATCCAGGTTTCCCTATTCCTGTCAACATGCCTTTGACACTCAGAGGAACATATAGATCTTGAACTCCAGCTAACACACTTTTAATGGCCTCCCATTTGCTGGGGTAACTTTGCCTGCAAACAGACTACTCCAATCAACCCTTGCAAGCTCCTGTCTTATTCCAACAAAATTTGCCTTACTCTAATTTAGAACATGAACCTGTGGACCAGTTTTGTCCCTCTCCATAACTATTTTAAAATTTCTAGAACTATGGTCACTAGCTCAAAGTGCTCCCCCACTGTCCCCCACTCATTGAGACGAAGAAATATGTCTTCACTGAAAGGGTAGTGGACCTGTGGAATTCTCTACCACAGAAGGTTGTGGAGACCAGGTCATTCAAAGTAGTCATGAGTGAGACTGTCTTTTTTAGATATTAAAGGCACCAAGGGCATATGAAATAGTGGGAGTATGGCTTTCAGATAGAGGATCAATCAAGATCGCATTGACTGGTGGAACAGGCTTGAAGGGCCGAAAAGCCTACTGTTGTTCCTGGTTTCCATGTTTCACTTTCAGCACCAGACTCCTTACTGTCACATTTCCTTATGTATAAAGAATTTCAGGGGAATGTAGGGAAATAATGGAAATATTAATGGATCAGTGAATGCAAATTAGGTATAAATCCCACCAGTTTATTTTCAATTTGTAACCCTAGAATTAAAAACATGACTCAGTGATCATGACCATAACAACTCCCATTGATTGCTGTAAAAACCCTAATTCTAGATGCCCAGCAATTGTATTCACTCCTAACTACTCAGTGAAATGGCCCAAGCAAACCACACAATTCAACTGCAGGTAAGGATCAACAAAAATGCTAGTTCAGCTAGCAATACTCACATCCCATGAAACAAAGTTTAAAAAACAAATGGTGTCTTTCTCGTGTTTAGTGGAATTTATGCCACTGTCTTCCCATTGGTTGCGAGACATATGCATTTATTAATTGCCATCATAGAAAAGACATTTCTTGATCATTGATTCAAGACAACAAGAGGTCATCCAAAATAGCTTCTTTAAAATTTCAACCGTCTTTTCTAAAGCATTGGTCTCAGGTACAATATAAGGTTTCAGGATTTCTCAAAATCATAGTCCCATGTTTGAACTGAAACAAAGTGGATTTTTGCCAGCATTTGCTGTTAAGTGGAAGTAGCAATCTCTCTTCAAGCTCAAGTTTAAAGTCTTGAAATGTTGACACGCACCATCAACCTAGCTGCAATGTAATCATCGACTCAAATGTCTCTCGTTCGCACAATTTCCCACATAAATCAGCAACATTTTTGTTTCTGCTACATTTCCATATGTGTGAAGAATAGAGAATTGGTGAAGAGCAATCAAAACAGCTCAGAGATCAAGCACCCTCCTCTCCCCTCCACTTCCTTTCCTTTATCTCTGGATTCCAAAGCAATCAAGTTTTCCCTGGAAAAGAACAATCATGATTTTATACATCAAAATATTTTCCAAGAAATTTCAATATAAAGGAAACAAATTTAAAATTTGTCTTTTAATTCTGCTAATCTCTTACATTTATTCAGGTTTATAAAATCATGAGGGACTTAGATAAGGTGAATAATAGGTTTTTTCCCTAGGGTGGGGGAGTTCAAAACTAGGGGCATATTGTTAAGGTGAGACGAGAAAGATTTAGAAAGGACATGGGGCCAACTTTTTTTTATAACAGAGAGTGGTCTGTGTGTGAAATGAACTGCAGAGAAAGTCATGGACACAGGTACAGTCTCAACACTTGAAAGGTATTTGGATAAGTTCATGAACAGGAAAGGTTTTGAGGGACACCAGCCAAATGAAGGCAAGTGGAATTAGCTTAGTTTGGGAACATGGTCAGTGTGGACTAGATTCCATCCTGTGTGATTCGATGACTCTTTCACAAGAAGCTCAGAGTGACAGAGGTGACAGAGAAAGGCAAAGAGAGAGAGGATGAAAAATTCAGGGAGAGAGCGAGTGAGAGAGGGGCAGGGAGAAAGAAAGAGAGAGAAGGGATCAGAGGGAGAGAAAGAGGTGGAGGAGCAAAAAAGAGATGTGCAGAGAATGTGAGGAGAATGTGGGAAATGGAGGTGGCGGGGGATGAGAAAAAAAAAGCGCACATCTGTCTCTCTCCACATTTCCCATCTCTCTCTCTCACCTTGCTTTCCCCAACACAATCACTTCTTGCACATGCCAATTTTCATTGTCTTGTGGATGCTCCCTAGTGTCCTCCTCTCTCTCCATAGTGCCCTCCCTACTGTGTGCCATACTCTCTGCCTCCCTGACATCGTACTCAGTCTATGCCCTTGCTTTCTCCCTTGCATGCCCTCCCCCCCCGACCCATTTTGTCAATAGTTCCTCTATGTTTCTTACTCTCAGAACCTGTTAAAAAAAAACTGTTTTAAAATTAGTTAAGGTATCCATTTTCATCACTTCTTCAGGCAAAGTGCCCCATATCCTGACAATGAGGCAAGAATTTCCTCATCTCCACACATTTGGCAATAATTTGATATCTATGAATTCTAGTTGTTAGGTTGATAGTGATAATTAGAATACGAAGAGTAAGATATTTGGCCCATCAAGTCTATGTGGGCACTGTCTGTGGTAAAAGTTTTTCTCATTAATTTTAAAAACTCCACTGGGTAACCTTTGTTCCAAATAAAACAGTTCTAACTTTTCCAACATGTTCTCATAACCAAACACCTTCATCCATAACATCCTGGTAAACCGTGCCTATACTGTTCCTAAGGTCTTTACTTCTTTCCTGAAGTGTGCTGTTGTTCGCAATATCCCAGCTGAAGCCTGCCTTGTGATTTATAAAGTTTGAACATCATCCTTTTGCTTTTATATTCCATGCTTCGACTTACCGGTGCCTTTTGTTACATGTCACTGAGGTATTTCTACAATCATCCTGCCATATTTCCCCTAATTTCATGAATACACCCTTTTTAGCAAACATCTCAGGTACTTCATTAATGCCTTCCAAAACTCCACGTGTTGAAGTAATCAACCATCTCAGTAACCAAATAAGTCCATGAAATCTGTCAAATTAGCCTTGAACAAACCCATGCTGGCTATTCTTGATTAATCCATTCCTTTCTGAAACCAAGTTTATTTCGGTCTTCTGAATAGTTTCTAACAATATTCCCACCTCCAACATTGGGCTGCATGGACAATATTTTCCTGCCTTATCTCTCTCCCTTTCTAATCTGCAGAGATATAATTTTAGTAAACATTAGTCCTCAAGCACCAATCCTGTGTTATATAAACACTGAAAAACAATGACCAAAGCTGAAAGAAACAAAAGTAAAAACAAAACATAATGGGTATTTCATTGGCACAAGTTAACTCATCAACTTCTGGTAACGATCATCTTTGAGTGCATCTTCTCTACCTATTATCCTGTCCATATTTTGCCTATTTTATTTTAGTTTAATCTTCCTATCATCAGCCCTGCTTATTCTCCTAACAAGTTTTCTTAATATAAACTTAACTTCAGTTATCTCCCCTCTTTCCCCATTCCTGTTTATTGTCTTAAATTCTTGCCCTCCTGCAAAATAACATGGAATTTTTAATTCCATTAGCATAATTTTGCTCCTTGTCTATTAGCCTTCATTGATGGATTGACAGAGACTGCAGGAGTCTCGGTTTCCCATAAACTTGATCTTTGTTAAACCTATAGTTACGCACGGGTCGAGGCAGAGCACGAGGCTACACATGGAATGAACACTGTGCTGCCATGTGATTTTACATCAGTAATGATGTGGACTGTCTAATGGCATATTTAACATTAACCCTTTACATTAGGTTTCCCCAAGAGCCCCACTCTATTGAATACATTGTTCACATTATCCTACATTGTACAAGTACACACTTATCTGCCTATGGCAGCTGTCGAGGTCAAGTTAATTATTTGTCTAAATCATGAATTCATGATAAAACCTGCTTCCTAAGCATGATCCAACTGTCATTTCATTTTGGTGCTCAGAAAATGTCATGACCCACATCTAAAAGAATGATCGGGTGCAGTGAATCCGGGAGAGGGTAAGTATAGAAGAGTGACCGGCAAAGGTTGAGGGGGAGGGGGGAGAGGGGGAGGATCTTGGGGATTGAGGTGGGGCAACAAATCTGGTACGGCAAGGATGATAGATCTGAGAAGAGTTACTTAAGAGTAGAGAACTCTTAAAAGAAGAGTTGCTGTCCAACCCACAGTTTGAGTTAAAAATACTTATTTTCCCCTCACTGTACTGCCAAAGCTACAGGCCCTGACAAAGTTCCAGCAATTGGCCTGAAGATTTGTGCTCCAGAATGTGCCACTCTCTCACCCATGCTGCTCCAGTACAGTGGCATCCACCCAATAATGTGACAATTTGTCCAGGTAGGTCCTGTACACAAAAAGCAGGACAAATCCAAACAGGCCAGTTATTGTGTCATCAGTCTACTCTTGAACATCAGTAAAGTGATGGAAGGGATCAACAGTGCTATCAAGCAACACCTTCTCAGTAATCAACTGTTTACTGATAGTCAGTTTAGTTCTGCCCAGGGCTACTTATTGCTTGACCTCAATACAGCCTGCCTTAGTTTAACATGCACAAAAGAGCTGAATTTCCCAGGTGAGGTGGAAGTAGCTACTCTTGACACCAAGGTTTCATTTGACTAAATGCAATGTCAAGGAATCCTAGCAAAACTATAATCAATGGGAATCAGGGGAAAACTCCCTGCTGGTTGGAGTCACATCTGGCACAAAGGAAGATGGTTATGGTTTTTGAAGTTCAGTCATCTCAGCTCCAGGACATCTCTGCACGAGTTCCTCATGGGGGACTATCACCACCCCAACCATTCCCTCCATCACAAGGTTAGATGTGGGAATGTTTGCCAATGATTGCACAATGTTCAGCACTTTTCACAACTCCACAGTTACTGAAACAGTCCATGTTCAAAGATCTGGACAATGCCCAGTCTTGCGCTGAAAAGTGGCAAAAATATACATGCCACCTAAATGTAAGGCGATAACCGTCTTCAATGAGAGAGAATCTAACCATCATTCTTGACATTCAAAGGCATTAACAGCACTCAATCCCCCATTATCAGCAGCCTGGAGGTTATCTCTGACAAGAAACTGAACTGGATGAACCAACTAAACACCGACTTCAAGAGCATGTCAGAGACTCTGAATCATACATTTCTTGAGTCTCCAAAACCTGTCCACCATCTACAAAAGGTACAAGCCAGAAGCATGATGGAATACTTTCCGCTAATCTGGATGAGTGCAGCCCCAATAACATTAAAGAGGCTTGACACCAACCCAGGAGAAAGCAGTATGCTTGATTGGCACCACATCCACAAACATTCATTCCCTCTATCACTGACACTCAATAGCAGCAGCATGCATTTTCTACAAGACGCACTGGAGAAATTCACCAAGATTCTTTCAACAACACCTTCCAAATCCATGACCACTTCCATCTGGAAGAACAATGATAGTAAGTATATTGAAACATTGCCTCTTGCAAGGTCCCCTTCAAACCATACACCAGCCTGACTTGGAAATACATTATTGTTCAGTGTCACTGAGTCAGCATTCTGGAACTCCCCCCACCCACCCCTCCCCCGCAAACAGCATTGTGGGTCTCCCTACAACAAAGATTGTTGCAATTCAAGAAGGCAGCCCATCACCACCTTCTCTAGGGGTTGTAGGGATGGCAATAAATGCTAGCTCAGTCTGAAATACACACATCTGAGGAATGAGTCTTGGTTTTTAAATTACACTTGGCTCCTAACATTTAATCATAAACTTCTTTTCTCGCCTGTGTTTAAACTTTTATTTCCAACGTCATCCAGAGTGAATTAGTTTTGAATGCAATACGTATTCCCCTCAAAGGGATTTATCTGGTTTGCACCTGGGCTTTCTCTTCTCCAAAGACCGCTGTTGCTGCAGAACAATGCAATGATGCAATCACTGTATCCAATTTTCCTTATAGCTCCTCTTGAATCATTGGAATTAGTTCTTCTTCACTCTGGCATTTTTAAACTTCAATACTTTTTTGGTCTCTGTCCACAATTACTCTGAATGAAATTGTGTTGTGACCACTGTCAGCCAGACTGTTTTCTACCGTATCACACTTCATCTCACAGAACCAGATGCAACACTGCCTTGTTCCTTGTTACCCTGGAAACATACTGATCAAGAACTTGTGTACACAGCAAAAATCTCCCTCTGATCCTCACCACTTTTTCTGCCACACTCCCTCCCCCAAAACCCAGTCTATATTTTGGTTATGCTTTCCTTTGAACAAACAAAATGAGTGGAAGAAAGTTCCTGCATTAACTCTAACTATCACTCCCATAATGCAAAATAATAAATCACATCATTGTCACTATTCAGGATGGAAATTCACTTACAAGTTAACTTCACCTAAAATAACAATATTATATTCCCATATGTACGGGAGCTTAAGAGGTAATCTAATTTAGATGATTAAGATGATTACAGAATTTGATAGGGTAAATCGAAAAACCTATTTCCAGTGGTGCAGAGTTCTGAACAACGGGTAATGATCTTAAAGTTAGGTCTTTGAGTTGAAGAGTAACATTATTTTTCATGTAATAATTACTGGAAATTTTAATCACTTTACCCAAAAAGTTATTGGGGTTAAGCGTCAATTAAAATATTCGAAACGGATTTAGATGTGTTTGGCAAGAGCACCAGGGGAGATGAACAGCAGCTGGTAAATAGAGCCAACAGATTGGTCAGCCATGATATAACTGAATAACAAAATAGGCTCAAAGAGCTGAATGGCCGACACATTAACACATAACGGGCACTAACTCTCAGCATTGCAGGGTCACACTGCCATTTTCTAAGCAAATTTTACAGGGATTTTGCTGGGACTGGAGGGTTTGAGTTATAGGGAGAGACTAAATAGGCTGTGGCTTTTCTCACTGGAGCATCAGAGGCTGAGGAGCAACCTTACAGGATTTTATGACATCATGAGGGGCGTGGATAGGGTGCGTAGCCAAGGTTTTTTCTCCCTAGGGTGGGGGATTCCAAAACTAGAGGACATAGATTGAAGGTGAAAGTGGGAAAATCTAAAAAGGACCCGAGGGGCAACTTTACCACACAGAGGGTGGTGAATGAGTGGAACAAGCTCCCGGAGGAAGTGGTGGAGGCTGGTACAACTACAACAATAAAAAAGGCATTTGGTGGATATATGAAGAGGAGGGGTTTAGAGGAATGTGGGCCAAATGCTGGTAAGTGGTATTAGATCAGATTGGGATGTTTGGTCAGCATGAATGAGTTGAACCAAAAGATCGGTTTCCATGCTTTATGACTTGGTCAGTTTTACTCTGCCACCTCACAGGGAGAGAGAAAATAAGGAATTGGAGTATCGAGGATTATCAGCTGACAAGCCAATTGCTGACAAGATTGCAATTTTCTGTTATTCTAAACAAAGTTGTTCTACTTAAAATATCTTGTGCACGAATGCTGAATATCAACTTCAGAATGATGACTTGCATTGCCCAATTGTAATTTGGTCATGTGCAAAATTCTTTGAAGAATAAAACCAAAAAAAATCAATTAATTACTCATTCAGAAAAGGCTGTTCCTTTTTATACTGCTGACTTTAGTCTCAAACCATAGTTCATTAAATCCTTGTAAATCTTATCTATAGTGCTTCAGTATTCTTTTATAAGAGTGAAATAATACTTCCTTTCTTCTCTGAACTTGATGACTTTTATTGTTGACATTTCTCGTTGCACCTCTTCGGGGAGCAATGTGCTTGTTAAGTAACATCACTGTTTTATTTCTCTTGTTCATCCACTTGCAACTGAGATAAGTATTGGCCAGGACAGGGAGAAATTCACTGCTCTTCAGATAGTATTACAACAACATCCTTTATACCTATCAAAACAAGCTGACTTGATTTTCATTCATGCTGTGTTTCACTCTCTCTCCGTGTTCTGTGCACACTTACCCCTCTGCCTTACTTACACACAGACACAAGATCTGGTGACAGAGATTTTAAACTCACTTCTGATGCAATATTCTACCACACAGCACCATGACCTAAAATTTGCAGGAGTAACAGCAGTGAAATTGGCAACTCTGCTTTTATTACTCCTCTGAAATTGAACAATTTCTGCAGTCTGCACGTGCAGTTAAATGCAAGAATACAAAATCTATTATGTACAGTATATATAGTGCACTGTACAAGTCATCAAACACTAGGATCAAATAGAAATCACACAACAGACTAAAACTTCCTCTTTCGTGCTGTAAAAGTGCTGTTAAAACTTATCAATGTTACACCTAATAATTTATACAAGAATTTTGAACATCTTCAGTCATAGCTATTGCAAAAACTAGTCTTGAAAAACTAATTATGTATTGTATTTATGTAAATAAAATATTTACATTTTGAAAAAATTCAAATTTTCAATAATTCGTTTTGAAGTTTGCTCACAGCATTTCAACTTCTCATGATCAACACCCAATTGTCTATTCACTCATCCTTCATTTTTGAGGATGTAGCTCTGAAGATGGACGAGGGAGATCCAGAAGATGTACTGTACCTGGACTTTCAGAAAGCTTTTGATAAAGTCCCACATAGAAGGTTAGTTAGCAAAATTAGGGCGCATGGTATTGGGGACAAAGTACTAACTTGGATTGAAAGTTGGTTGGCTGGTAGGAAACAAAGAGTAGTGATAAACGGCTCCATTTTGGAATGGCAGGCAGTGACCAGTGGGGTACCGCAGCGATCAGTGCTGTGACCGCAGCTTTTTACAATATATGTTAATGATATAGAAGATGGTATTAGTATTAACATTAGCAAATTTGCTGATGATACTAAGCTGGATGAAATGTGAGAAGGATGTTAGGAGATTACAGGGTGACCTGGACAAGTTAGATGAGTGGTCAGATGCAGTTTAATGTGGATAAATGTATGGTTATCCACTTTGGTGGCAAGAACAGGAAGGAAGATTACCTAAATTGATTCCATTTAGGTGGTAAAGGGGCAGTACAGAGAGATCTGGGTGTTCTTGTACACCAGTCAGTGAAGGTAAGCATGCAGGTACAGCAGGTAGTGAAGAAGGTTAATAACATGCTGGCCTTCATAACAAGAGAGATTGAGTATAGAAGCAAAGAGGTTCTTCTGCAGCTGTACAGGGCCCTGGTGAGACCACACCTGGAGTACTGTGTGCAGTTCTTGTCTCTAAATTTGAGGAAAGACATTCTGGCTATTGAGGGAGTGCTGCGTAGGTTCACGAGGTCAATTCCTGGAATGGCGGGATTACCTTACACTGAAAGACTGGAGCGACTATGCTTGTATACCCTTGAGTTTAGAAGACTGAGAGGGGATCTGATTGAGGCATATAAGATTATTAAAGGATTGGACACTCTGGAGGCAGGAAACATGTTTCCGCTGATGGGCGAGTGCCCAACCAGAGAACACAGCTTAAAAATATGGGGTAGACCATTTAGGACAGAGATGAGGAGAAACTTCTTCACCCAGAGAGTGGTGGCTGTGTGGAATGCTCTGCCCCAGGGGGCAGTGGAGGCCCAGTCTCTGGATTCATTTAAGAAAGAGTTGGATAGAGCTCTCAAGGATAGTCGAATAAAGGGTTATGGAGATAAGGCAGGAACAGGATACTGATTAAGGATGATCAGCCATAATCATATTGAATGGTGGTGCAGGCTTGAAGGGCAGAATGGCCTACTCCTGCACCTATTGTCTATAAATTTTATAGTTAGTGCATTTTACTTCTCAATGTGCTATCTCTGGGAACACTTCAATGTGCAAACCCTGCCTAATGGCAATGTTGTTAATACTAGGAGATCCCTTCAACTTAGTGCCAGACTCATGTCAACAGCAAGAAAGGTGCAAACTTCATCACCGATCACTTGATCTTCCTGGCATCATTCTTCAAGGTCAATGACAAGTGCCTCAGATTAGTTGTTAACTGCAAAATCTGGGCCTTCAGAGAATTGAAAAGAGCTAAAGCCTTCATTGCAGTAGAAAAGAGAACAGGAACTTTACATTCAGAGAAAAATTAATTATCCACTTTTCTGTGCATACATGACAGAACGGGCAGCCAACGTCGTCCAGTCTCCCTCTCTCCCACTAAAAGTTTTGGTAGTTTCATTTAGCAGTTTATAAATGGTCCCAGCTGATGTTATGACTAGATAAGTCAGATCCCAGTCTAAAATCTGATTTGATAGCTTTTTAATTTACTGAAGTGGTCTTTCACTGAAACACGAGACCATAATACCAGAGGAGCTGGTCTTTTAGCCATATAGCCTAATGAGTCTGCTCCACCATTCAATCAAATCAAGGTTGATTTGATAAATCTCAACTCCATTTTCCTACCTTCTCCACATTTTTCCTTGACTCTCTTACTGATTAAAAATCCCAGTCTTCAATCTACTTAACAACCCAGCCTCTACAGCCCTCTGCAGTAAAGAATTCCACAGATTCACTACACTCTGAGAAAAAAAATCCTTGTCATCTGTTTTATACTGACAATCCCTTACTCACACTATGCCCTCTGGTCCTAGACTATCACACAAGCGGAAACATTTCTACATCTATCACGTCAAGCCCCTAAGAATCTTTTGTGTTCAATATGGTCACCTCTCATTCTTCTACATTCCAATGAATACACACCCAACCTGCTCAACCTCTCATAAGAAAATCTGTCCAAACTCAGGATCAACCTTGTGAAATCTTCTCTGGACTGCTCCAATGCCAGACAAGGAGCCAAAAACTATTTACAGTAGTCCAATTATGGGTCTAAGTAGTGCCTTTTAAAGTTTTAGTAAGATCTCCCTATTTTTATTCTCCATTTCCTTTGAAATCTAGGCTATAATTTTATTTGTTTGTTAACCTGAAGTTGTGTGTTAGCTTGTTGTATTTATGGACAAGGACTTCTCAAATCCCTGTGCGCAACATTCTGCAAACTTTCTCCATAACAATATTCAGCTCCTCTATTCTTCCAGTCAAAATGCATAACCTCACATTTTCCAACACCATATTCTGCCAAGTTTTTGCCCACTTGCTTGACCTGTCTATATCCTTCCATCGACCCTGTCACCCCCACCACTTGTCTTCCCAGTTACTTAAGTAAAATCTACAAACTTGGTGACATTACATTCTCATTCTCCAGTAATATATACCGTAAATAATTGTGGCCCTAGCACCGACTCCTGTGGCACTCCCCCAGCTCCAAGTCCCCATCCTCAAAATGCTACCTTTACCCCAACTCTGTCTTCTATTAGTTAGCTAATCATTTATCGGTGGTAATTACTCCAAACACCATGACGGCTTCTCTTATTAAGTAACTTTGTGTTCAGTACCTTACCAAATGCCGTTTGGAAATCCACAGTCAGTTCTTCGATAATGCAATGGTGGTATTGTTGTGCAACACCACATCATAGAAAAATCACACTTTAGAAACGTCTAGAGTGTTGGCGTTGTAATTGCGCTACATCAACACACATTTTAAAAGATCACGCTTTAGAAACAGCTTCACCAATCATGTGACAGCAAATTCACATTGACGAAATGCACATTTGTGGGCGACACGGTGGCACAGTGGTTAGCACTGTTGCCTCACAGCGCCTGAGACCCGGGTTCAATTCCCGACTCAGGCAACTGACTGTGTGGAGTTTGCACATTCTCCCAGTGTCTGCGTGGGTTTCCTTTGGGTGCTCCGGTTTCCTCCCACAGTCCAAAGATGTGCGGGTAAGGTGAATTGGCCATGCTAAATTGCCCATAGTGTTAGGTAAGGGGTAAATGTAGAGGTATGAGTGGGTTGTGCTTCGGCGGGTCGGTGTGGACTTGTTGGGCCGAAGGGCCTGTTTCCACACTGTAAGTGATCTAATCTAATCTAATCTAAAAATTATAGCAAAATCACCTGTATATTACAACCGCTGGTTCCTCTACATTTATCCTGCTTGTTACCTCCTCAAAGAATATGAATAAGTTTGTCAGGCATGACTACCCCTTCATGAAGCCATGCTGACTCTGCTTGATTATATTCTGTATTTCAAAACAAACAATCTGCTACTAAATCCTTTATAATAGACTCTATCGTTTTCTCAGTGACCAAAGTAAGAGATTTAGCTTTAACTAATAAAGAGAAGTTAATATGTAAAAAAAGGATAAACCAAGATATTTATATGTAATACAATTTGAAAGATTTTCAAATACATAGTAAAAGTACAATCCCATGTATCACAACACCATCATTTTGTAGTACTCAAACATAATGCATTCTCTTTTCTATTACATTTTCAAGTTTAATTGAATGGCTTATTTGAACTCCCAGTCTTGAAAGTTTGTCAGCCTCTTCCTTGATTAGACACACAACTGAGTTTAAACTTTCTCAATTTTGAATAATCCCATTGGACTTCTAAACAAAGACTTGTCCCAAACCTATATATTAAAATCCTTACACTGAGGTAACCTCGTTCCTAACAGTTCTAAATTAGCTCCTTCCTCTAGGAAAAACTGTTTCATACATTCAACTTGAACAAGAACATCTGTGACTGCCAAAAACAAAATTCCTTTACAAGCTGAGTTTTAGCAAAAATAATTTTCTGATCCTTCCAAACAGAAAGTAAGCTGATGCTCCTCAATGTTTACTCACAGCACTCTCAAAACTCTCCCAATGCACACAAATCCCTCTTTTCAACCAAGGGTCTCCCTCTCTCATACTGCTTTTTAAGATCATGGGACCAGAAATACTGACAAGTTAATCACCCTCATACACATGAACCAAAACCCACATGCCACCAGTTCAAAATCTAAAACAAAATAAATTATACTAATGGATGTAAATCTCAGACCCCACGTCATGCAAATATTGCATGAAGGAAAATATTGAAAGCTTGTTGCCCAGTCCATTTTTAAGATCATTTACAAGAAAACAAATCAGTAATCCTGTCACAAGACAAACAGCTGTTTAACTATAACAAGAAAGTTGTGATGTCGTCGGTGGGAAACTATGTACCACTAACATTCAAACTGAAGTGTCTCCAGTGTAGAATGATTGCCATGAATCAAAACATCAGCGTCAAATTCACATTTACACACTGTCAGAATCTAAAATTGAAACACGAATGAAGTTACTCATGTACACGAGGTAAATTTATATTGAAACATTTATTTTTTTCACATTTATATTACTTTGTACATCAAAAATGCTCAACTATTATGATAAATGTTGGCAAACAGAAAAGGAGTTCTTTTTCCCCTGAAGTCATTTGACTGGCTTCTAAAATAGAACTTCTGCTTTATCTCATCACGGTTGAATTTGTGTTTGTCAAAGCTTGCTATTTGCACACTGGCTCCTGTTTTTCATACATTGTAACAGTGATTATACCCTGACAAGTATTTCATTTGCTGTAATGTGCTTTGGGACATGATGAGGTCATGAAAAGGTGCTATTTAAATGGAAGCCTGTTTTCTGTTCATATCTTCAAATGAATTTGCAAATCGCCAACTGGATGGAAAGGATTTCCATTGGAATCCATTTATATATCATCAAATCAGTTGAGTGGAGTATGGGAACATTTCTTAAAACTCTTTTGCATAAACTTATGAAATAATACATTTAGCCAAATATCATTTGTACATATCACTGCAAACATATAGCAATGCACAATGAAATCAGTAGATAAAAAACTACTCATAGCACATGAGCCATTTCTCAACATGTTTCATCCAAGAACAGCTCTACCTACTATTCAATCCGCTGCTGCACACAGCAGACAACAGGCTTAGGAATGCTTCAGGAGAAGCCCAAACATTCCCTGCAGAAAAGCTCCAGTAAACTCCAGAGACAACGTGTGTGCAACTGAAACAACTTATTCACATGCACTGTCAGATATGATATCATTCTGTGTGGTGTATGAATAGATACTGACCAGGATTACTTTGCTCGAACATACGGTTCAGTTCCTTCACCAGCTGCAGGTGTGTGGGGTACAACTCTGAACAGCTATGCGGAGGATCCATTTGGCGTATATTAAAAGCCTGGATTGGGTATAAAGCTATTTGTCCTAGTTTCCATACATAATAGCTCCCTTTCTGCTCCAGTGGAAAGAATCTCCCCAAGGTGAAAGCAAGCCCTAGAGGTTTGTTTGATAAAATGAGATAGAGAATATGATTCCACATGTGCCCGTGGTATCATCAAATCATGGGATCTAAACATCCCAAGCAGAATCCCCTGACAAGAGCAGGCAAGCCAAAGACACAACTGTCCTTTCCAGATAGTTTGCTTTGTGAGCAGATTCTGTCATTTCACTCATGCCATTACTGTGCTCCAGGCTCAAACACTGAATTGTTATTACTGTGCAGCTAAGAACAGATCCAACTGCATTTCAGATGCCAGATGTTGCATTAACTAACATTGTAGCTGGCCCAGAGGCAGATCTCCCAGCCGCTTTACAGTGATGGGGAGGCACATATCCAAAATTGATGAAAGCATTTAAAAACAGATGTCAGGGCACATTAAAGCCCTGAACTAGCAATCAATTTCACATGCATACTTCAAGTAGAATTAATACAAATTTTTTAACACTGTTGAGAAAAACTGTTTTTAAATACCAATATCCTATTAAGCTATGGTTCAAGTGTTTGTTATTTCCCGCAATGATTATTATTTCTACAAAATAACATGGCCATTTTTTAATCTTAACACCTAAAATGCATTAAAATGTGTTTATTCATATTCATTTTAAACAATAATATTAGGTGGAATGGATCGTATATCAAGACAGAATACTCAGTCATTTAGAACACACACTAGAGATGGAAATATCAAATCACGAATACATAATAATTCATGTTCCTAAACATGCAACACCCTTCCACCCTCCCCTGGGGAAGCACACATACATATGTACAAACAGTGCAATGTAATTCCCTGCCCTGTGACAAATTTTGGCGAGGGTTCAGATTTTGGAAAGTCCACTACCTTCCCACTTCCACCTCTATACAATCTGTGACAGGAAGGCTAATTGACAGCTCACCACACCAACTTAAGCCAAGAGGCAGGCAATTAATGCCTAACCAAGTGCCTCTTTCCAACACCACTGACACCATGCAGCGAGAACATGAACAACCTTGTGCAGGTTGCCTGGGCTCTTCCATGAGGCTCCCTCATTCAAATGTTCTTAATCCTCCATGAAACTCCACCAAAAGAATTCCCAACAGTGCTCACCACCCACCCCTAGGATTGTCATCATGCATGACAAAATAAACCAACCACCACCACATTGAGTTCTCCTTAAATATTAGGTTCAATACCCCATTCTCCTTTTCCTCAATTCAGCTTTGGTCTTCAGCAGACAAGCAATCAGGAATTTCAAATCATCCAGTCCTGGGTTTGGATGCCTGAAACAGGGCTCAGCTGGGAGCTTTGCTAACCCTCTAAGCAGCCCATGTCAAACAATGGGACAGATATTACAAAACGAAAAGAAGTAGCCTGACTCAAATGGTTTGTCTTGATATTTAACCTTGATGCAAGCAGCCTTTCTAATCCCAAGTTCCCCTTCATTTTCCAAACCCCATTATTCAGTTTTCCACATACGCACAGGGAGTAGAAATCAGAGAATGATTACTGTTCTCTTGCTCATTAAAATTACTGATGGAAAATCACGCACCATAACATCTTTCAAGGAAGGCCTAGTAGAAGTTCGGTAATAAAATACTGTGGGCTATATAATTTCACTGTCATTAGCGGGCAATACAGGACTACCTAATACCTTACACCTGACCTGATGCACAAAAATAAACTACAGAACAGTAAATATTAAACAGTGTCTTCATGCATTTGCTTGAGTAGACATAGATATATTTGTAGTAATGTTACAAAGTGCTGACACACCTCAGAATTACTATCATGAAACATCTGTTCAGAAATGTATAACGCTGACATAGATCCTGTGGCTTTCATCAAGCAACAGGAACAGAGAGAGATGATTCTAACCGAACACTCAATTGATTTGAAGGCCAGCTTTATTCTCTATCCAATACTGTTATCCATTGAATGTAAGAAAATAAATTTACGCAGGGTATCCAACTGGTGCGCTCGCTGTATAAGGGATTGGCTCTGAAAGGGTTAATGGTGGAGACAGCAGTCCATTGAAATGCTGATATCTCACTGTTTTGGATGGAAGTGTGTGTCTATCTGGAGATCCTGAAGGAGAGATGGTGTCATCAGACGTCTCCTCGTAGTTATGTCTAACTATGACTAAGACCATGTAATTTGTACCTATTGCTACCATACAATTACATACACTTTGTTCAGACAAGAGTCTCCCCTCTTCATGATTCATGGTCCTAAACAGGCTTTGAGACCCAGTGCAGGAAGGAGGCTTGGTGGCAGCACTCTGGTTCTGCAGCATATGTTGTTATTGTATGAAACATCCTACTGGTATTTTGGGTTCTGACTGCCCTTTATGTTACTTATCATTTCTCTGAAATGACAGCAATGCTGCCCATTAGACAAGTGGTTATTTTGTGATCAGCAACTGTACCAAAACCCATTCTTTCCTCAAGAACACATTTGCAATCTATTTAAACATTCTTTTGAATAAAAAAAATTAACAATTCACATTATGAACAGTCAAAAATGATACACACACCACCATCTGGTTCATCCATTAGTCAAGTAATTTCATGGGAGAGTTAAAAAAAAACACAAAAAGTCAAAGCCAATTTGTTGGATGAGAATAGAAAGAAAATCAGAAAAATCAGAAATCAAAAAATCAGCTCTCTGTACTCTGCCATTAACTCAGACTTACAGTACCATGCATTTTGCTTAATATTTATAATTGATATTTAAACCTTCACATCAATATTCCAGGACAGACTTTAAACAGAATGTAATGGTTACTTCATTGGGCCTCCCACTAGCTGGAGAACCAGCGGCAACCCAACAGTGTCCATTGCCATGAGCCCCCTCAACCACTTCCAATCCACGACAGCCTTTGACAACTCACACAGCAGTAGCCACTATTGATCCTGAGGAGGGGTCCAACTAGAAGGATTCTGAATTCTGTCCCATGATGAAACCATTCAACACAAACATACTTAAACGGACATGCCAGCTCACTGCATTGCATTAAGTGCTGCTCATGATTAAAATTGCTGCTGCCATCTTCTTCAGGAAAACACACTGTCTGCCTCTTCATTCCCCGAACCTCTCCCTGGAACCACTGTCCTCGACTCCTTCCCAGGCAACAGCAGCTCTGCTTAACAAGGAGGTTCCGTATCTTCCTCCCATTATCTGTGTCAAAGTTGTACAGCACAGAAACAGCCCCTTCGGGGATATCCTAGGTTAATCTACTCCTATTTGTCAGCACTTGGCCCATATTCTTTTAAAGCCTTCCTTGCCTTGTAAAAGTTGCAATTGTACTAGCTACACCAATTCCGTTGACAGCTCATTCCATACACACACCACCCTGTGCATGAGAAAGTTGCTCCTTAGGTTCCTTTCAAATCTTTCCCCGCTCACCTAAAATCTATGCCATCTAGTTTTGGACTCCCCTAGGGAAAAGACCTTGACTATTCACTATAACCACGCCCTTCATGATTTTATAAGTCTCTATAAGGCCAATCCTCGGCCTCCAACGCTCCAAGGAAAACAGCCCCAGCCTATGCAGCTTCTCTCTATAACTCAAACCCTTCAACCCCAGCAACATCCTTGTGAATCTTTTCTGCACCCTTTCAAATTTAACAACATCTTTCCTATGTCAGAGGAGCAGAATTGGATGCAGTATTCCTTGCAACTGCTCTTCAGTCACTGCACAAATGCCAAGTGACCTATTGGAAACACTTAAATATATCCAGCTGCAATGGCAGGATAGAACTGAATGTGGCTACCCAGCAACAGTTAATCTAAGTGTGCCATAAATGTTAAATTACGGAGAGACCATCGTCTTCCCTGGTATAACTAGACACACAAAGAAATGGATTTCACCACACTCTGATGAACTGTAGTTAATTAATGTAGATGACTATATTTAAACACATCTTGAAATACATAGAGCATGTATTGTATAAGTGCACAATCAGAACTGTGAACAAAGGACTCAAATAGGAAGTTCAGAAATGACAGTAGGCTATATACATGTAAACATTTTTCAAGTTGGAAAACTTTCACAAGATTGACTATTATACATTAAAGTCAAGCAGAAACAGAATCTCAAATTTAATAATTTTAGAGTTCTCTTTTAACTCCGATGTAATTGTGACTTACGAAGCCAACAAAAACTTTCAGTCATGTTCCAACATCTTAACACATTCCCTGTGAGCTACTATTTGTTTGGTTTTCCTGTTATTCTACCCACTTTTAGAACTTTATTCAAACTGTTGCTATAATGTTTTTACCAGATTTCTGTTCTGCTGCATTCTAAATGAAAACTTTGAGTATATGGAAACAAACGTAGGTAGGGCAGACCAATCACAGTATTGATTCTATGTGTTCATATGTCACATATGAAAAGCATAGATATCCTGGTCCATTTAAAACTTGGTGTCAAACCTTGGAGACTTTGTGTGAACCCAATTATTGCTCAGGGGTCAACAAATGAACTCTTACCTTTCTCCAGGACTGGTTATTTTCATTGTGATTTGAGTGAGTGTAACATTTAAAGTTATTACAGTATAAAATTCAAGTCATATGAAGTTTTGCTACTAAAAGAGTGATTTTCATACATATAATTGATTGGTACCTTAGTTACCATTGACAGTAGCAATATGTACCGTCTGCAAGACCCACTGCACTAAATCACCAAAGCTCCTTTGAAAATATCTTCCAAACCCACAACCACTACCACCTAGAAGGACAACTGCAGAAGATTCATGAATTCACTCCCACCTTTAGGTTCTCCACCAAGCTTTACAGTACGCTGATTCAGAAGAATATCACTGTAGCTTCACTACCTGAGACAAAATGATGAAGCTACACCCTAAGCACTATTGCAATTTAAAAAGGCAGCTCACCATCAAAATTTCAACGGTAATTAGGGATTGGCAATAAAAGGTTGACCTAGCCAGCAATGCCCATATCTCATGGACGAATAACAAAACATACACAAGACAAGCAGTGAGCAAAGTCTACATGCTACAAATCCAAAAAGAATCCCTCTCATTTCAGTCTATGGACACAAAATGCACACCAACAAATGGCTCAGTGAACACAGAAATGTAGAAAATAGGAGCAGGAAGAGGCCATTCAGCCAGTGGAGCTTCCCCATGATACAATACCATCATGACTGATCATCCAATTCAGGACCCTGCTCCTGCCTTCTACACCATACCCTGTGATCCTTCCAGCCCTCGGAACTCGAACTCCTTCTTGAAACTCACCTTCCACAGGCTCACCACTTCCGATAAGATGGAGGAGGAGTGGGGCTTCTGAGCCTGGGCTCAACCAGTCAGCTTTACATTTCTTTTCTTCCTCTCTTTTCTCAGCACTTTTTTCTGCTTTTCTTCTATTGTACTTACCTCTTGTTGAGTAACTCCCTCACAGGAATTTAGGGCGGCACAGTAGCAGCCTCTGCTACCTCATAGTGCCAGAAACCCGGGTTCAATTCCCACCTCGGGCAACTGTCTGTGTGGAGTTTGCACATTCTCCCAGTGTCTGCGTGGTTTTCCTCCGGGTGCTTCGGTTTCCTCCCACAGTCCAAAAATGTGCAGGTTAGGTGAGTTGGCCATGCTAAATTGCCCGTAGTGTTCAGTGAAGGGGTAAATGTAGCGGAATGGGTTTGGGTGGGTTGCTTGCTCTTCGGAGGGTCAGTATGGACTTGTTGGGCCGAAGGGCCTGTTTCCACGCTGTAAGTAATCTAATCTAATCAGGAATGGCTTAAGTGCTGGCACGTGGGCCCAGCATGGACTAGTGGCAGTCAGAACATGGGCCCGGCCTGGACTGGTGGCTGAGTGTGTTTGGGTTCCCAACAGCTTCCGCATCAATAATTCAGTCCTAGTGGCTACAGTGGCAGAGGCAAGTTTTGGTTCCTGCACCCAGCACAGATTCATGGAGATGGAGGCAAGTTTGAGACCAGTACGAGACCCAACGTTGATGAGGTATGCCCAAAGCAGACTCATGGCAGCAACTGTTTCGAGTTTGGGCTAGTGCGCATGTGCATTGGTGAGGATCAGTAAGTACGCATAAAAGTGAGGGCATCAGTGAAAGCAAGTTGGTACCAAAGAATGGGCGACTTTAACGCCAGTGGTGGCACAGCTAAGGAAACCTGTGCCTAGCCACCAGGCCCATGGTCCACAGCAGAACACTTAATGAGGTCAGAAAAGTTGAACACTTTTTGAATTCTTCTGACTTTATATTCTATATTTTGGTTCATTTTTCTGCATTTCAAGTTGGTGCCAGAGAATGGCAAAACCATACAATATTTTTCATTGTATTTTGAAACAAAATACATGATTAGAATAAATAAATCAAATCATTTCTGGGTAAAGACACATCTCCCCATCTCAATGGATTTAAATGGTCTACCCTGTTTCCCTAAACCATAACCCCTGGTAATCACTTCATCAGGAAACTCCGTCCTGCATTTGCTTTGTCTGGTACTGGTGGAATGTTAAAGGTTTCTGCAGTTGGTGCAATCTCATCCAAGGATTCAGTCTGATAAACCTTCATTACACTTCCTCCATCACTAGTACATCCTTCCTCCATCACTAGAACATGCTTCCTCAGATAAGGAGACCAAAACCACACACAATATTCCAAGTGTGATCTCACCAAGGCCTCGTACAATTACAACAAGACATCGCAGCTCCTGCAGTCAAATCCTTTCTCTATGAAGGCTAACATACTATTTATCTTCTTCACTGCCTGCTACGCCTACTTTCAGCAACTGATGTACAAGGACACTCAGGTCTCGTTGAACATACCCCTTTCCCCATCTATCGCCATTCAGACAAATTCCACTTTAATGTTTTTTTTCTCTCTAAGAACTTCACATTGAGCCACATTGTACTTAATCTGTCACTTTTTTGCCCACTCACTCAACTTGCTAAGAATCACACTGAGGCATCTCTGCACCCTCTCACCCAGAAGGAACAGAAGCAGGTCACTCAGCCAAACAACCACTATGTAAGGTAGCTTTAAAAGAAAGTCATTTTACATTGTGTCCTTAAATTATACAGCAGCAGGCATCATGACATACATCAGGCCACAAGTATAATGGTGAATATGATCACTGAACATGCAAGGGATCAGAAAGTACAGCCTCCTCCACCCAGATGGGAAATAGACGTCAAGAGAAGTTAGTCACCAGACAGGGTGAAAGATGGCAGACAAGTATTGGCACAACCAGGATCTTCTCAATTTGTAGAAACAAAAATTGTGGTGAATTGAAAACAGTAACTGCGTACTGAATTTGCAAATATAAATATTTTGCTCAAATGTCAATTTCAAGTTTGTATTTGCAAATTTGTCAGCTTAAGGCATTTGGAGGAGATTAAACGATGGATAATGGGACATTTCCAGTATTATTTTAACATCTTGGTGAGTGTACCAAGGAACAGAAGAAGGGGAGTGGGGTGTGGGGCAGGAAAGGATGGGGTTGCAAGAGACCAAAAGGCAGGTGCAAAGGAGAATGGGTGAGTGGGGTGTGAGACACACAATTACAGAGAATGACACCAAAACGTGTAACACTCAGGTTTACTAACTATTCTCATATAATCAGTTCCCCCGGCAAGAAAATACTGAAAAGCATTATATTCAAGAAAGGCACGTACAATACTAAAAGTAACAATAATTACTGATTCAAAATGTAAGCTGCACATTTTCCCACATGACCAAGTACACGGATTCGGAAAGTAATACGTTTGCTGTGTTTCTCCTCATTTCCAGCCAACAATAAGGTCTCACAGCATTCGTGACATGTGCATCGAGTACAACACTGCATGCCAGAGACATTTTGCAATAAATCCTGAAGAGCTTTCATTGTGCTGATTCCAATCCCTAACTATCCAATATAAACAAAGTGATACACACCCTCGGAACAAGATTTAGACAAGGAATTAGTGTGGCTATCAAATTCCTGTGGCACAGGAAAAATGGTTTCATCCTGAGTTTGTAAATCAAGATCAAAATGTAAAGAAATTATGAAAAGCAATTTAGACTAAAAAAGGTCAAATATTCTTGGTAAAGAAAAATACTGTACTAATAGACTCCTTTCAGAACTGTAATATACAAAAGTAACCTAACCCGTATTAGCACCAAATTTAACAATGATGAAAATGGGCAAGTTTTCATTCTGAGGGTGGAAAAGGTCAAAATATCACTCACTTTCCTTTGTGTCAATGCCAATGAGCTTGCACATATGATATATAAGTACATTTTTCTATTGCATCAATGATCTCATTTAATAATGAAACTCCAGTTTAGTGATGCTGCAGTCAGATTAGTAACCAATATTATAGGAAGCCTGTTTGAGTTCCTGATGAGGCAAAGTTAACTAATTAAAGCCCTAGGGTTTCATATGACATTGAGGTGGGAAGCATGATGTGACTTTACCCAACATGACGACATAATGATCAGCTTTGTTTTTGGGGGGGGGGGGGGGGGGGCGGGGGGAAATGTTTAACATGTGATAGTTCAATTGTACTTGCTTCACATATTCAATGTTTGAAAATAATGAACTGTTGAATTACTCCTAGTTGGATTTCCAGTCCATTCAATGCAGAGTTCCTATTTTGGGTATGAAAGCTCTCTTATTTCCTCTCAGCCTGATCTTTATTCCACCCACACTACTGGACTGATGGCTCAGTCTATTCTATCATGATACGGTACAAAGTGTGAAAGGTGCGGCACTGGCAAAACACAGCAGGCCAGGCAGCATCAACGAAGCAGCAGAATCAACATTTCGGGCTCTCTCCTGCTCCACAAGGGCTGCCCGACCTTCTGTGCTTTTCCAAAGCTACACCTTGACTCTGACCTTCAGGATCTGCAGTCCTCAGTTTTTCCTAGTCATGGTAGAAAATTTACCAAAGTTGCTGCTTGCCAGGACACATCATGATTTGATTTGATTGCTTATTGTCATATATACCTAGGTACAGTGAACGGTTTGCTTTGCATGCAGTACAGGCAGATCATACCACACAAAGTGCAATAGGGTAATAGAACAGAACAAACAATGTTATGGCTGCAGAGAGGTGCACAAGGAGTGAGGCCAACATTAAATTTAAAAATTTGAGACGTCCATTCAGAAGTCTAACAACAGCGGGGAAGAAGCTGTTCTTGAATCTGTTGGTACATGAGTATAAGCTTTTGTATCGTCTGCCTAATGGAAGAGGTTGAAAGAGATTGTAACAGAGAGAGGTCTTTGATTATGTTGGCTGCCTTTCTGAGTCAGCAAGAAGCGAAGACGGAATCAATGGATGGAAGGTTGACTTGCGTGATGGATTTGGTTGTGTTCACAACTCCCTGTAGTTTCTTACGGTCCTGAGCACAGCAGTTGTCATACCAAGCCGTGATGCACCCGGATAGAAAGCTTTCTGTAGTCCATCTATAAAAATTGGTAAGTGTCTTTATGGACATGCTGAATTTTCCTTAGCCTCCTGATCAAGTGGTGGTATTGTGCTTTCCTGACCATAGTATCAATGTAGGTGGGCCAGGACAGATGGTTGGTCATCATCACTCCAAGGAACATGTTGTTCTCAACCACTCCAGAGATGGAAAGCATTCCACACCAAACAAAACAGAGATGAAGACAAAGCAAACAAGTGGGAGTGGACAATTTGACGAGGGAGAGGAAATGAATTGGAGCTCAACGCAAAGGTGAAAACAGACAATTCATTCAAAGTTTAAAAGGTGTTCAAGGACTAAAATGTGTTCAATATTTCTAGAACTCCAGGTACTAAGTTACTATAACTACGCACCGACAACCATAAGTATTCATATCATGGTCCAAATAATTTGATTTTTTTTGTAAAACAAATCCTTCTGGGAACATATTAGCAAGTGATCGACTCTGTTGACTATATTTTTTTAAAAAAAGGTATTTTAACAAGATTTATGAAACTTCATGTACTGTGGAGGTCCTATTTTGAAGAGGTAACACATTGAATAGATAAAGACAATGCAGTCCGTGTAATGTATATTCGTTTTCAGTACTGTGTTTCTTGAGAGGTTTGTTGGAAAGATTTTAGACATGCGCTGTCAGAACTTTGTTTGGCTGACAGAAAACAAAGAGCTGGTCATGAGCTCTGTTGTGAAGATTCACTTTGCACCAAAAGCCTAGATCTGTTCTTAGTTCAGTTATCAAAGTTGAGCACTGATCTGCAAATAAAAACTCACTCACCATGCACCTATACTGTGAATGATTTTATGGAACTACAAAGAGAACTGTAAGAAACTTATGGCAGGTTAATGAGTAAATAGCAGATATAATTTAACATTAAAAAGTACAGCTACCATATTTTGGAAGAAATAATAAATTATTCACTCATTGCAAGGATGCTTAAGACTCACAAGCAATGAAATACAACAATTCAATTGTAGAAATGTTTGAAATTATTAAAGGCAGTCAGATACAGTTACTAACAAGTGACATGTAAATGAATGGGTAAAATGTAATTCAAGACAGAAATCACTGGTACAACTACAAAATGGATTGTACATGAGGTAGACCTACACATGTAGTTCACATGCACAAGAAGAGGGTCCTTCTCTGGTGTTGGTCTTGTCTTGACTATCCTTGGCAATAGCTATATCCAGTTCTTTAACATGATGAGAGGGTTAAGAGGACAGAACTGACAATATTAAAACATATTCATGCACTGATCCAAAACATCCCTGCACAGAACTTCATTAAAAGACCATGTATCAACCTAGCCTTTTCAATGCTCTTTTTTTAAGGAAGAGGATATTTACTCAGTCTCATGTAGCCTTCTGGCTACTGTTTAATTCATGCAGTCAAAACAATTACTATGCAACACAGCTTACACATACAGTTCAAATAGTCTTCAGCTACTTGGCCAAACTCATCTGTCCAGATTTATATTCCACACAAGCCTCTTCTTAATTAATTCATCCCACTTTGCCTCCTTTCTACGGTCTGCCCTTCTCTGTCATGCATGCACCAAGCCTATCTTCTTTCCTTAAATGGATTGTGGCTCTGCACTTCAACCACTTTATGGGGTATATTCACCATGTCTCATCAAGAAAGCCTCCAAAATCGATTTAATTAATCTCTTAACATCTACCTTCTATTAATGCTGTCTTGAATTGGATTCACCCCATATGGAAACAATTTTCTGCATAGCCACTTTATCAATCGCACATAAAATACTAACTTCTAAAGTTTCAAAATCTTCACTTCGCCACTTCTTTTATTTGTCTTCCTATATACATAGCTGACCTTTCTGATTAGTTGAAAATGAATAATGAGTAAGTGGGAATTGCTTTCACGTTTAGAAGCTGCAAGATTAATTTGAGATAGACACAAATGACCAGTCACATCTGTCAAAAACCCTGCACCATAATCCCTGCTTTTGGCTGTGGGATACCATCTTTAATGAAATCTGGACTAATTCATGGTGTCCAGCATGGTACACTCAAATTTGTTAGGTTAGGAAAAAAAACTATATTTTCAAAAATAATTTGTCAAATGTCAAAATTATCTATTATGTAAGAATTATCAATTGTACTCTAGCACCTTTTTTCATTCATCAATGGCAGAAGAGATTTCTGCTCATAGTGCTTCTTTCCATTTCCCATAATGGAAAACAAGAATTTCCAAAAGGCCTCACCATTACTCCTGAAATACCCCAATTCAACTCTCAAAGATTACACTTGTGGTATTTACACCCAGTTAAAGGACTAAGACAATTTTTTTTCAGTGCATACTTGGGTTTTCCGTCACATCATTAGGGAATAAATATTGGGCAAGACACTGCAGATGCATCTACATCTCCTGCGCTGTTTCAAAATAGTACACTGTCGGTGATCTCTGAAGTTCTGAATAAACAACATCTTATTGAAATGCACAAGACTCTGTAGGAGATATGCTAAAAGATGGTTTCCACTGGTCAATAAAACAGACCTATGGGAGCAGTATCTCAGGATAAAAGGCCAATCACTGACTGAGATGAAGGGAAATCTCTTCATCCAAAGGGTTTAGAATCTTTGGAATTCTGTTTTGCAGGGGACTGTTTAGTCACCACCCTTTAAGGCTGAGATAGAAAAATGTTTGGTCACTCAGAATCAGGGAGTGGGCAGTAAAATGAAGCTAAAGCCCAAAATCAGCTACAATTGCCTTAAATGCAAAACAGCTTGACAAGCCACACAGCCTTCCCCTGCTATTATTTCTTGGGAAGAGAGAAATAAACTTAAGAAATACCACAGAAGCTAAATCAGCTCTCTCACCACACCGTTTCCCTGGAACACTAAGCAGCCAGAACAGCAACCTGAAGTTTTCTTGACCGATGTCCCCACAACAATCTACCAAGAAGAATCCCATATTTTCAATATGGCAAAGCAACACAAAGGAAATTTCATATCCTTTGCACTCAGGCCATGACCTTTCCTTTTAAAAAGTCACTTAGCATTCAAAAGCACAGTGAACTGTAAGTACATGCATTTAGCATTTTATGAACAGTCCACTTGGTCCATCATCAGTTTAGAGTTTAAAGGCATTTCATGTCAACAGGAATTCAGACAAGAATTAGGTGTCTGGAAGATCCGGTTTGGACTAACATAGGTACCATTTTAATTCTAGCATTGATCACTGGGAACTAAAGCAAAGTGAAGAAGGGCTCATGCCCGAAACGTTGATTCTCCTGCTCCATGGATGCTGCCTGACCTGCTGCGCTTTTCCAGCAACACATTTTTCAGCTGAGCTCCAGCATCTGCAGTCCTCACTTTCTCCTAGGTACTAAAGCAACCCAAGTGCATCACAGAGCAGCAATGAGGTACTAATCATTCACAGGAAATGAGTAATTAAATACTTGCACTGAATCAGAATAATACAGCTGTCATGACTATGCTGAATCAACTCACAGATGCATCTAGTCAAACATCACCCTATGTCAAAGTAAGCAGCTTCATTCAGATGAGATGGAGGTTTTGCTCTCAATGGGAGTCTGGCACCAGTTAAGTGATGGAAGCATCAGAAGCTGGACATCAGTCCATTCCACCAGGGGAAGATAAATACAGTGAACTAACCTTAGGATTCTTTCGACAACATACAACAACCACAAAAGCTGATTTTATTCAAGAACATTTATTTTTCGACAATGGAATATTTGCGTTTAGCTATTTCTTTAAACAATGAGCGACCAACCCCACGAAAGATACAAAAATGGAATCTGGCTGAAATGGGTGAAAATTAATTGCTGAATTAATTTCCAAAGAGAGCACGAACTATAAATTTAAGAAATACTCCTTGATTTGATTCAATTCCCTAACTCCCTCAGCAGGATCTGAAACCATAATAGGCACATGCTGTTAAATAAATCAATTACAGATGTGGATTGTTCTCTTTTTGGGTTGCTGCTCTACAATTTCACAGTAAGGTTCTGGAGGTCGACAGCCACTAAAATACAGAAATCCTCATCACAGTAAGAGACCTTTGGAATGGTGGAGTCATGCAAAAATCATTTCAATCATAGCAACAGCCCTTTCAAGCAGTCACAGGTCTGGATTCTATGCCTCACCCCCACCAGGATTGTTTTCATGGTACATATGTCAAATCTGACAAATGGGTAGCTCATCTCATTTCCACCCCATAATACAGTTGGTGGATAAGACATCCAGTAGCCTGCCTGTATTAGTCTCATTAAGGCCATTAAGGAACCAAAGGTCATTTGTGGGGGTGGAATTGAAGGAAATCAATTAGCAGGCAAATGATCCTGGGGAAATTAATGGGGTTAAAGGTCAACAGGGAGATCTCTTGTGATGCAGTGGCAATGTACCTAACTCTGAGGCAGGACTGTCGAGAAGAAGGGTCCCTGGACCTGAATGTCAACAGTTTTCTTTCCACAGATGCTGCCAGACCTGCTATGTTTCTCCAGCAATTTCTGTTTTTGCTTCAGATTTCCAGCATCGGTAGTTCTTTATTTTATGTATCTCAGATAGAAGATCAAGTCCCACCTGCTCCAGTGGTGTGTTGTAATGTCTCTGAACAGGTTGATTTAAAAATATCGACCAATCACTAAGACTTAATAACCTACGCCCCAGAGTACTAAAGATAGTAGCCCTGAAAAATTGGACCCATTGGTGGTCATCTCCAAAATTCTAAAGACTCTGGAATAGTTTCTACAGATTGGAGGGTAGCAAATATATCTCCACTAGTTAAAATAGGAGGCACAAGGGAAAGAACAGAATTACAAACCAGTTAGCTTAACATCAGTAGTGTGGAAAACTCTGGAGTCAAATATAAAAGATAACAGAACATACAGAAAGTATTAATGGTGATTGTACAAAGCCAGCAGGTGTTTGTGATATCATGCTTGACAAATCATTGGAGTCTTTCTTTGAGAATGCAACTAGTAGAATAGATAAGGCAAAATCAGTGGATATGCTGCATTTGGATTTTCAGCAGACTTTTGTTAAGGTCACTTATAAGAGGCTAGTGGGCAAAATTAAAGCAAACGGAATGGGGTATATATATATATTGGCATTGAGAACTGGCTGTCAAATAGGAATAGAGAATGGGAATAAATGGGTCTTTGTCCAAGTGACAGGTCGTGACCAACTATGCACTTCAAAGGTGTGTGTTTGCACCCCAGCTAGTCACAATATCCATGACCTGAGTGAGGTGACCTAACTCAACATTTCCAAGCTTGGTGACACTAAACCAGGCGGGGTTATGAGCAGCTTGCAAGGAGGCTTCCAGGTGATGTAGACAAGATGAGTAAGTGAGACCCCACCACCAGGGATATATTTCCCTCCCCACCACTTTCCACCTTCCGCAAAGACCGTTCCCTCCGTGACTACCTGGTCAGGTCCATACCCCCCTAGAACCCATCCTCTCACCCTGGCACTTTCCCCTGCCACCGCAGAAACTGTAAAACCTGTGCCCATAACTCCTCCCTCACCTCTATCCAAGGCCCTAAAGGAGCCTTCCACATCCAAAGTTTTACCTGCACATCCACCAATATCATTTATTGTATCCGTTGCTCCCGATGCAGTCTCCTCTACATTGGGGAGACTGGGCGCCTCCTAGCAGAGCGCTTTAGGGAACATCTCCGAGATACCCGCACCAATCAACTACACTGCCCCGTGGCCCAACATTTCAACTCCCCCTCCCACTCTGCCGAGGACATGGAGGTCCTGGGCCTCCTTCACTGCCGCTCCCTCACCACCAGACGCCTGGAGGAAGAACGCCTCATCTTCCACCTCGGAACACTTCAAACCTCAGGGCATCAATGTGGACTTCAACAGTTTCCTCATTTCCCCTTCCCCCACCTCATCCTAGTTTCAAACTTCCAGCTCAGCACTGTCACCATGACTTGTCCGGACTGGTCCAACCTGCCTATCTTCTTTTCCACTCCATCCTCTCCTCCCTGACCTATCACCTTCCTCTCCTCCCCCACTCACCCATTGTACCCTATGCTACTCTCTCCCCACCCCACCCCTCCTCTGGCTTATCTCTCCATGCTTCCAGCTCACCGCCTTTATTCCTGATAAAGGGCTTTTGCCCGAAACGTCGATTTCACTGCTCGTTGGATGCTGCCTGAACTGCTGTGCTCTTCCAGCACCACTGATCCAGAACATGGCAGGTGCAATTTAACATGGTTAAAAGGCAGTAGGTTTGCCAACAACGTTTCTTCTAGGTGGCAGGGATGGACAGTGAGCAATACATCCTTCCCCCCCAGTAAAACTCAGTAAGCTTCATTTTGCTACTCTTCAGCATACTCTTGAGCATGTTACACAGAAAATAGGAGTAGACCATTTGGCCCTTTGAGCCTACTCCCCCATTCAGTATGATTATGGATAATCATCCAACTCAGTACGCTGCTCCCCCTTTCACCCCATACCCTCTGATCCCTACAGCCCAAAGACATTTAGCTCCTTGAAAACATCCAAAGTTTTAGCCGCAACCATTTTCTGTGGCAGGAAATCCTACAGGCTCACCACTCTCTGGGTGAAGAAACATCTGCATCTGAGACCTAAATGGCTATTCCATATCACTAAGCTATAACCCCGGTACTGGAATCTTCACGACATAAGTCACACTGGAGTTCTATTTAATCCAATTGATAGTAACATTTTGTATTCATGGGAATCCAAGCCCAAAGAAATGAATTATTTTTCTTCAACATTAATGAACACATCTGTCAAGCAAGCTTTTTCTAGTGAAACATCATGCAGTTTTCTCCAAACAACATTGTTATTCCATGTTTTAGATACACAATTGAAGAAGGCAAGTGATTACAATTCCTTTTAGAGTATCCCTATTCTTCATCCAAAGGTAAGTATCTGACCATTCACCAGCAGCTTATCTTTATATAAAACCCCCCCAAAATAAGAGTCCTGAGATGCTTCAGGAATGGATATTGAAAGGGAAACAAGATCTCAAAATACAGAAGGAATCAAGAGATATGATCAAGTCAGTCTGGCCAAAATTATGGTTTTAAAAGGGTTTCAATAAGATCAAATGCATAACAAATAAATAAAACCCCAATTTATAACTGTTGAAAAGAATTGCATGGCTGATGCCAGACAAAGATTTCTTGTAATAGAATAATCAACAAGACCACAAGTAATGCTGCTGAAATTGAAGAACAAGCATGGGCTAAACTGAACCATTGATTTCAACAGAACCAGGGTACACAATATTATACACACCAAACAATACCCTCACTGTTGGGCACAATTCAGTTATCAAGGAAGCAAACAGCAACATGTTGAATAAAAGACTAAGTATTGTAAGGCTTGAATATTGCCCTTGTGGTCTTTCAATTTTTTTTAAAATCAATACAGAAAACAGTTAAAAACGCTACAGTTAAAAAGCTACCTGTTATTAAAGTTTTTTTTTAAAAGGTATGCCGAAATTCATGCAACTTTAGTGGAAAGAGCAACTTGTGCATTCACATTGCCTTAGTTTAGTTCTACATCTCAACTTTGGATCTAATGACTCTCAAGGTTTCAGAATGGTCACTCGCGCAATCCCCTTGAAAAGTGGATTTGATGTCAAGCACAATCACCTATAACCTGAGCAAATAAACCAGATCAACAGGAAGTAACTTTGACTTCACTAAGATACATGGCCCAATAGCACGAGTCTTTAAACAATTTTACTTCGGAAATCAGATTTAATACATTAGTATTGTTCTACTCACACAACAGATACACCCAGACATTTGGATTAATCAGACACGACTTTGATAAACTACTTCACAATGTTGATTGCTGAAGACAAGCACATGACTATGCTGAATGAAAATTTAACTTACACCAAGTCTATCATGTCAACAATATTATCTATTCTATTTACTGCTCATTATGTTGACATCTCTAATGCTCCCCTTCCACCATCATTTCTGTCTTTGACTTTTGCACTAGACACCTCATTTTCTGCTCTGTTACCCTCTTTGCCTACACCCTAAAAAATACCATTTTCCAGCTCATTTCAGTTGTCATACTGATCATAAAACATTGTCTTGGTTTCTCTTTCCATAGAACCACCCAAAGTTGCTGAGCTTCTCCAGCACTTTTTTTTAAAATTTCAGATTTCCAGCATCTGCAGTATTAAACTTTCATTTACTTACAGTTAGTGCTGCCTTTGGCAAGCTGTAACAAGCTTTCTGGGAGTGTAAAGTACGTAGTCTCTGAATAAAAGTGGATTAGAATAGATTAGATTACTTACAGTGAGAAAACAGGCCCTTCGGCCCAACAAGTCCACACCGACCCATATACCACCCAGACCCATACAGATACACAGAGCAGACGTCCTTTGAAGTCTCTCGTGTGCTTATAATGTATGGACAGCTGGTTTTGTCCAGACAACCTACATGAATTTTACATGATCTGCTTACAGACTCTATTCAATATCAGGTGGCAAATTCAGGTCTCCAGGACTGAGTTTTCTCTGCCTGACATCCACACACTGCTGAAGAGAGCTCAGAAAAGATGGGTAGGATATGTCAGAAAAGCTGACACCATAAAACTCTTGATGAAGATTTTCAACATTGTCCCTCAGACACTGGAGTAGTTCACTCAGGATCATCATTATGGCACAGTCTCATGAGCAAATGTGCTACCTGCTATGAAGAGCGCAACCTCTAATTGATGAGCAGGAAATGTCCATAGTTCCACAAACCTCGACAAAATGTTCAAAACAAGTGTGTCCAAAATGCATCAGATCTTTATGTGCTGCAAGTGGACTGATCTTTCATCTTCCAACACACCACACCTGAAACATAAACTCCAAAACATAAACATAAACTCCTAAAATTCTGATTGGTGTCTTGGTCAGCTTCAAAAATAAAGGATGAACACAATGTAAATCACAAGCCCATGCCAACATCTTCACCCCCGGTAAAAGGCTCTGGATATTAAGACAATTTAAACTTTCAAGCCTGAGAAACTTAAATTTTTGTTTAATCCATTACTTTAATTTCCTGAACCAACACGGATGAACAGCTCAGCTGTTATCTGATTGAATTGTCAAACTGTCCCAAGGAACTTAAATGGCCTACCATTCCTGAATTCCATATACATTTCTTTATTCTGTTTGAGCACCATCAAGACTAAGACTGGGGTGGGGGGGGGGGGGGGGGGGGGGGGGGGGGGGGGGGGAAGAGAGGCAGGTGTGGTCAATCTTTCACAGTTTTCCTCTCAAGGCCACCCAAGACTTGTATGTTGTGTTCATGCTACAGCAACCAGAAACAATGATACAGTTCAATTTCTTAAGTTTAAATCAATTAATGCTTTCTGCAAAATCAGAGAACATCTTTAAAATAAAAGCAGTGAATCAACGCCAAAATATTAGTTTAGAAATGTTTCGTGCAATCTGAAATCTGTTCCACACTATTTCAGTAGGTTTGTCTACTTATAATATAATGATGACACTTTTGTATAAACCTAATAGGGAGGGGAAGTTCAAGCATTAAGGTTTCACAAATAACAATGTGGATCTACACAGCTTTTGTAATGTAGCAAAATAACTTAAAGCATTTCACTTTACTAGTTACGTGGTTTAATGTGTTTTAATACACTAGCTTTGCCCTCTGGATCTGAATGGGTAATTACCATTGCTATCTTACACCAATGAAACGCTGATAGATGCTGGATTCACTCAATACAATTTTATATTGAATCTTGTTTGGAATTACGAAGCTTTATCTTCCATTGCCCAATGTCAAGTGTATTTACTGAATACTAATACAGACTGACACCTACAGGCATAGAGCCTAATGCTGATGAATCACCTCAGCTCATTCCAGATAGGTGCAGGACCCCTCATCCTTATGCCTCGATTTGGATTCAAAAAGCCTTACCAGCCAAACACTTACAGATTTGAAAAGAGCAACAGGCTTGCATTTTCACTGAGTGAAGCTTTGTTCCAAAGCAATGGTATGATCTTCATTTCTGTTGCATTTTAACAAAATTCATTTGGGTTATCATTTGCCAAAAATGTTGCAAAAATAGAAATTGCTTAGAGTATGGTATGACAAGCAACAATTCAAACACTGCTTTCTCTTCTTCCAAACAAGTAGCAATCAATGCAAAATATCTCAAGAATCTGCATCAATGAGCGAAAGAGATTTATGGGTGAAGATTTAATGTGTACTCTGACAACTCTGAAAGCTCAAGCAGGAAATGTAAAATCACCCATGGACTTGACATCATGTCCACAGGGTTGTACAGTAAATACTTCAACTCTTTCAGCACTTGTCACTTTCTATATCTAACAGAAACTTATCAATGTCACCACTGTAGCCTTTAACAATGGCATACTGTCTGTCACACCATGCAGGCAGAATAAACTGCAAGCAACATGCAAGATTTGCATTCTTTTCACTCACAACAAGACGTTCAGTGTCGACTTCTGTGTGTATTTTCTGATGAACTATGCGTGTGTCAATATATATGTATACAACCATGAAATTCATTTTTATGTTTAATTTGCTGGTGCCTTTTGGATTTATTCTCAAACTCAAATTTAAGTAGTTACACCTTCAGCTGTTCTGAAGTCAATTTGAAGAACTCTTTGGATTGCAAATGGACTTGTCTTACACAATCCATGCTCTGCTCAAAGGCATTTTTTTTCTTTCCTGCAACATTGATAGTAAATGGGAATTGTACATGTTTGGTAAAAACATGCTGGTTTTTGAAAAACATATTCTGTACAAACCATCTGAACAGAATATAAAAGGGCGGGGGTGCAAAATTTCCCATTTTATTCCATTGTGTAAGACAATAACAAGCAGTGTGGTGGCTGAGAGTGGGTAGGTTGGTGGGGGTGATATTTGCAGAAACACAGAAGGTATCAAACACCTTATTCTGTAAATAGGAACTGCTCCCACTCATGAAAGGACACCAAGCATTTGCAATAGTTATGAGCCAGAAGTGAATGATCTATCTCAGCCACCTCCTTGGCTCCAGCATAACAGATGCCAGTCTTCAGTCAACTCAACTCACTCCACGTGATGTCAAGAAATGGTATGCCCCCTAACATTCTGGTAATAATGCTCCAGAATTGGCCATGCCTTTAGATAAGTTGCTGACTACTATCCAATGTGGAAAATTGCCCAAGTATGTCCTGTGAACAAAAAGCACAGCAAATTCAGCTACCCCATTAGCCACCTCTCAATCATCAATAAAGTGATGGAAGGTATCAGTAACTGCTTGGTCAAGCAACAGTTGCTTTGCTCATCACCAATGTTTGGATTCTTCTGGGCCACTCAGTTTCCAATCTCATTAGAGCTTTGATTCAAACATGGACAAAAGAGCTGAATTCCAGGAGGTGAGGTTATGAGAGAATAACTGTCCTAGACATCAAGGTTACATTTGACTGAAGTAGCCCACGTCCAAATGCAGCAAGACCTGGAAAAAAATCCGGGCTCTGTCTGACAAGTGGCAACTAACATTTGCGACACACATGCCAGGCAACGTCCATCTCAAAGTAGAAGGAACCTAACTATTTCCCCTTAACAATCGATCAACGGCGTTGCTATCATCGAAACCTGAACATCCTGGGGTTACTATTAACAAGAAACTGAACTGGACCAGCATGTCAACACTATGATGACAAGGTCAGGTTAATGACTAGGAATCCTGAGTGACTAACTCACCTCCTGATTCCCCAAGGCCTGTCCACCATCAAAAAGGTACATGTCAGAACTGTGACAGAATATTCTGTTAAGGGTAAAAAGTGAGGTCTGCAGATGCTGGAGATCACAGTTGAAAATGTGTTGCTGGTTAAAGCACAGCAGGTTAGGCAGCATCCAAGGAATATGAAATTCGACGTTTCGGGCAAAAGCCCTTCTGTACTTGCCAGGATAGATGTAGTTCTGACAGCACTCAAGGAGCTTGACACCATCCTGGACAAAACAGCCTCCTTGACTGACACCACATCCATAAACACGCTCACTCACACTCGCTCTCTCTAGCGCTGATACTCAGGAGCAGCAGGATGCACCATCTACCTGCCAGCACCCGGCCCATATCCCTCCAAACCCTTCCTGTTCATATACCCATCCAAATGCCTCTTAAATGTTGCAATTGTACCAGCCTCCTCCACTTCCTCTGGCAGCTCATTCCATACACGTACCACCCATTGCGTGAAAATGTTGCCCCTTAGGTCTCTTTTATATCTTTCTCCTCTCACCCTAAACTATGCCCTCTAGTTCTGGACTCCCTGACCCCAGGGAAAAGATTTTATCTATTTATCCTATCCATGCCCCGCATAATTTTGTAAACCTCTATAAGGTCACCCCTCAGCCTCCAACTCAGGGAAAACAGCCCCAGCTTGTTCAGCCTCTCCCTATAGCTCAGATCCTCCAACCTTGGCAACATCTTTGTAAATCTTTTCTGAACCCTTTCAAGTTTCACAACATCTTTCTGATAGGAAGGAGACCAGAATTGCACGCAATATTCCAACAGTGGCCTAACCAATGTCCTTTACAGCCGCAACATGACCTCCCAACTCCTGTACTGAATACTCTGACCAATAAAGGAAAGCATACCAAACGCCACCTTCACTATCCTATTTACCTGTGACGCCACTTTCAAGGAGCTATGAGCCTGCACTCCAAGGTCTCTTTATTCAGCAACACTCTCTAGGAGCTTACCATTAGGTGTATAAGTCACGCTAAGATTTGCTTTCACAAAATGCAGCTCCTCGCATTTATCTGAATTAAACTCCATCTGCCACTTCTCAGCCCATTGGCACGTCTGGTCCAGATCCTGTTATAATCTGAGGTAATCCTCTTCGCTGTCCACTACACCTTCAATTTTGGTGTCATCTGCAAACTTACTAATTGTACTTCTTATGCTCGCATCCAAATCATTTATCTAAATGATAAAAAGTAGTGGACCCAGCATCAATCCTTGTGGTACTCCACTGTTCACAGGCCTCTAGTCTGAAAAACAACCCTCCACCAACACCCTGTCATCTACCTTTGAGCCAGTTCTGTATCCAAATGGCTACTTTTCTCTGTATTCCAAGAGATCTAACCTTGCTAATCAGGGGAAAGACAATGCAACAGAACACCACCACCTGCAAGTTCCCCACCAAGCCATTTTTCATCCCCAACTTCTACTTCACTGGTATTGGGTCAAAGTCCTGGAACGCCCACCTTAATGGCATTGTGGGTCTAAATACAGCACATGGAATAGCTTGTTCACACAATCTCAAGGGCTCTAGGGATGGGCAATGAATACTGGCCCAGTCAGTGACACCCACATTCCATGAACAGATATCAAAAAAAAGCCCAGTTCAGCAAAACCCCACTCAAGCCACCACTGAATGATCAGCAAACTGATGGAAATTGTCATTGATACTGGGATCATGTGGCAATTATACAGCAATAACTTGCTGAATGCTCAATTTGAGTTCTGCTAAGGCCACAGCTCAGTTTTTATTAGATCCTTAGTTGAAGCCTGGCACCTTCTGGTCATTCAAGGCAAAAGCTACTTTGAGGTTCAGTAACTCAACAGCAAGATGAAGTGGCAGCAGCAGAGGCAGAACAAGGAAACCAAGCCAAAGCTAAAACGTCCAGTTCCCCATGCAACATCTTCCCACTGTGCAAAAACACGTGGATCCAAAACTGATGATCTGAGTCATCGAAAGACATGCCTGGTGTTACAACAGGAGGTCCCTTCTGTTAATTAAACCAAACACAGAGAAAAGTTCACCTCACCTCGTAATCTGTTAAAGTATGAGTGACAGAGAGCTACTGAAATGCTACTATTTAAAGAAAAAAATAACAATTTTATTCTTTAACTCCAAGAAAGAACATTAAAGAATCACTATTTACAACTCTAATCTTCCTTTCTCTCCCACTCTATAAACAGTGTACTGATCCGATAAAGGCCCTATTAAATTTACAGCAAACTAATTTTCAAAACCAAACCAGCTGTCGTCTCCGGTGTCAATCTTCCTGGGTCATTATCAGTCTTCTGCTGCAAAGATGTTTCACATGAAAAAGGTATCTTTTAGAGAGGAGGTTTGTGGGCTGTCAATGGCAGAAGATACTCTTTTGCTCACTAACTGTCCAAAATGCCTGCTTTTTAAACCCCAAAACATCAGATTGCATCATTGGTTCCATGTTGTCAAAACTGTAAAATTCAAATTCAATTGTGCTTTAGTATCCTGGGGCATAATTTAAACTGATTGGTTAAATTCGAACTGCTGTGAAAACAACTCAGTTTTTATGTTACAGCCTGAATTGTCCAGTACAGTCTGTGACACCACAGATGTTTGCCAGCTTTCAGTCTCTCTTAAAGCTACAGTACACACATTCAACTTCATAACACTGGCCTGACAAAAGATATCCTTAATCCCAAGGCACACCTGCTGCTCACGATGACCAAGTCCAAACAAGTACAAAAAAACTTGAATTTTGAAGGTGAGGTGATTACTGTTGACATCAATTTGACTAAGTGTGGCATCAGGGTGCCTTCGAAAAACTGAAGTTTGGAATCACACCTACACAAGGAGGATGGCTTGGTTGTTGAAAGTCAATCATCCAGCCACAGGAATCACTGAAGGACAACCATCTTCAGTTGCTTCAATGAACGTTCTTCCATCAGAAGGTCAGAAATGGAGATGTTTGCTGAGGAGTTCTAAACGTTCCATCCCATTTACAACTCTTCAGACCCTGGATATAAGACTGGATATCATTAATATTTGGGCTGACAAATGACAACTAATGTTTGCATCAAAAGAATGCTCGGTAGTGACCATCTCCAGTAAGAACTGAACAAACTCCTCTTGCCTAGAGATTACCACCTCCAAATTCCTTACTGGAAACTGAACTCGTTACAACAGCAAGTCAGAGGTTGGGAATCCTGCAGTGAATAGATCATCTCCTTACTACTGGCATGTAACAGAACTCATCAGATATGCAAATTAGAAGGTTGCCAATGAGCACATGTCTATCATGTCTAAAGTCTAAACATAGAAAGCAAATGAGGATTTTAAATATTGAAGTGCAGAAAGGAATAATGTTGATGCAGGTATATATCATTATGGTATAAAATAGTTGGTTCATAGAATCGTAGAATCCTGACAGTGTGGAAACAGGCCATTTGGCCCAACAAGTATCCCACCCAGACCCATTCCCCTAATCTATTACTCTACATTTCCCATGACTAATGCAGCTAACCTATACATCCCTAAACACGATTGGCAATTTAGCATGGACAATTCACCTAACATGAACATCTTTGGATTGTGGGAGGAAACTGGAGCATCTGGAGGAAACCCACGCAGACACCGAGAGAACGAGCAAACTTCATTCAGTCATGCAAGGCTGGAATCAAACCCGGGTCCTTGGTGCTGTGCTAACTACTGAGCCAACATACCTCCCCCACTCTTCATTAGATGCTTACATACACAAGAGGCAATTACACAAATAAATGGGAGCTGTCCTGAAATACAGAGAAGTCTAAAATCAACATGCAAAGTGCACATAGAAAAGTTTAATAAGATAGGTTGCACATCAAAATTTGGACTTTACGTTCCACAATGTTAAAATCGGCCTGATCACTGAATATACCAATATCACGATACTACTCAAATGATTATTTGAGTATGTTGCCTCTACGTCCAAACATCTAAAATGTTTGGACTCAATAAGTGAGTCAAGGGTAATTAAACTATTAAACTTGTCTGAAAGAGAAGCAGTCATATGGGCAGCAGAAAGGGCATAACACTGAGGATAGCATGGAGAAGGGCATTGCAATGGTCTGTACTGGGACCCTTCATGTCTTTTGTGCCCCAGTTAAATTACTTGGTGAACAATATAATGTCAATGTCACATCACTACATTTACAGCTAACACCAAGTTTAGGGGGAGTTGTTGACTCTGAGCAGGCATTCATAGCCTTAATGGAGTGCACATCAGAGCTAATAAAATTGAATTCCAGAATCATCATCGGATCCCTACAATGTGGAAGCAGGCCATTCAGCCCTTCGAGTCTGCACTGACTCTCCAAACAGCATCCCACCTATCTTGAGTCCAACAGTAACAACACAAAGAGTGGACCTTGTGGTACAGTAGCAGTGACCCTACCTCTGAGCCAGAAGGCTTGGGTTCAAATCCCGTTGCTCCAGAGGTGTGTATTACCCTCTCTGAACATACTGATTAGAAAACATCTAGAGACAATTCAAAATGATGTTCAGAAATGTAGGCATTTGCACATTCTGCCAATGGAACAGAGGTTCACAAGAAGGTTGTTAACAGACTCTTACTACCAGAGCTCAATATTGTAAGGTGACTATAAGTAAAAATGCAGAAATTATCTACAGTATCCATGATCTCCGTTCTGACAGTTGTAATAATTTTTCAAGATGGAGGTGGAGTAGCAGCGCAACGTGCCATCTCCCCAGCCAGATGTCCGAAGCTCATCAACTCCATCGACTTTACATGAAAAAAAGCATAGAAAAAATAATGTTTCCAGTCTTTTTTTTAAATTGGAACTTACCTTCTTTCAACAACTTCAGCAGAAGACAACTTTTGACCCAGCGAGATGGCTTTCAACAGCTTGGAATGGCAGTCACAGTGTGGCGATCTTGACCTGGTGTGGCATCTTGTCTGGGTATGGAGATCTTGATTGGCAGCTTCCAGATATTCCAGCAGCCCAGTGTGAAACTGTAGCCCCAGTGCAGAGGGACCAGTGTGGCGATTTGAGCCCAGATTTCCAGTGTACCATGAACCCAGGTGCCTTTAAGTGAACTGTGATAAACTTTTCCTTTCATTTTGTTATTGATGACTTCTGTCCTTAATTTAGGCACTATGGCATGGCAACTTACAAATATGTTCACAGTACTGCTTTTATAAAAATACACGCGACAATAAATTTCTATTCTAACTTTGAATCTTGCCTCTGCCAGTTAACATATAAAACACAATCATTTAATACAAACAACATATATTCACTGATTACATTACACACACAGTCCTAACATGCTTTGTGTCATTATTCAATTCTTGGGCAAAGCCCCACATGCCTCCTCCAGATTTCCAACTCCATCCCTGATTGTACACAGATTACGTAACTCCTCCCTCAGCAATCGTCTCAAAGAGGACAACTATTACAACGATGTGTTAAGATGACAGGTTGATGAATTAAATCCAGACCAATTCATCTCAGGACCTTGAGGGTTGGGAGTCTTTTAGAATTCTGCAAAGAATCACCAAAACATTTAAAAAAGGGAAAACATGAACCTGAGAATAAGCAGAATAAACAGACTGTAAAACTTCAATAGGTATGTTAAAAAAATTAGTAAAACCAAATATCAGTGAATAATAATAAGTGGAGTCAGAAGAATTTATCAAGGGATAAGGATAGGTAGAGAAGCTCAACAAATTCTTTAGTCTTTCAGTTCAGAAGGAAACTCTAATATTCTCCAAAAAATAATGGAACATCAAAGGATTTGTGGAACAATTAACTGCAAGATATTAATATTGGTAAAAAAAAACTAATGGGACTCAAAGTAGGTAAATTCTCTGGACCTGATGGAAGAAATGGCATCGAGGTGGAAGATGCATTTGGCTTTAGCTTCAAAATCCTGCAGACTCGAGAATGGTTCCTGCAAATTGCAAGTCAGCAAATCTAACTCCATGACTTTAGGAGGAGGAGAAAAATGGAAAATTACAGACCTCACAAGTTGAAAGGAAGGTGGGCTAATATTTTAATAAAAGATACCTAGACAATAATAGTATGATTGGGCAGAGTTAATGTGGATTTTTGCAAGGGAAGTAATGTTTGATAAATCTATTTGATTATTCTGAAGCCATAACGAGCTGAAAAGATAAGGTGGAACTGATAGTTGTGGCATATTTAGATATTCAGAAAGCTTTTAGATATTCAGAAAGCTGCACGAAAAGTTAGAAAACAAAATTAGAGTATGTGAAACTGGGGAAATATCTTGGCATGGATTGAGAACCGGTTAACAGAAAAGAGTAGGAAAGGTGCATTATTTTCAGTTCAGCAGGCTACAGGGAGACCTGCACGTATCAGTCCTTGAACCCCAGCTAATCCGAGCATTAAGTGTAATATTTCAAAGTTTGCAGATGGCACAAAACTAGGCAGAAGTGAGAGATGTGAGGAGGATATAAGGATGCATTAAGGAGATTTGGAGATGTCAAGTGAGTGGATAATAAAAAGGCAGACAGAATACAATGTGGAGAATAAGGAGGTTTTTCATATTGATAGGCAAAATAGGAATACACAGACATTTTGAATTTCAAAGGAATCTGGGATGTGCTTGTTCACAGGTCACTGTAAGTTAACCTGCAAATGCAATAAGCAATTACAATGAAAATGACGTGTTGCCCTCTACTACAAGAGGAGTTGAATACTGAAGTAAAGATACTTTCTTGCAATTATATAGAGCCTTGGTGTTACCGTACCTGGAGTATTTTGGGCTGTTTCGTTCTATCTACCCATAGGAAAACATACTTGTCATAGAGAGAGAGTGCAACAAGGTTCACCAAACTAATTCCTGGAATGGAGGGGCTGTCCGAAGAGAAAGGACAAGCTACACTGGATCTACATTCTCTTCAGTTAAGAGGAATGAGGTAGGCCATACACAAAAAGGAAGATCATCACTCATACAGTGGTAAATCTTTGGAATTCTCTGGCCAAGAGTATATTCAAGACTGAAATCAGTTCATTTCTAGATATTAGAAACATCAAGGAAAATGGGGGAGGAGGGTGTTGTACTGCAGAATAAATGATAATGAAATAGATGATCAGCCATGATCTCTATAAATGGCAGAGCAGGATCAAAGCACTGAATAACTTACTCCTACAGCTATTTCTCATGTTCCTTTGTCCCACATCTTGTTTTTGCTTATCGAATTCTAAAAAGTTGCTTAAGTTATCACAGGAAAATGATTCGTTACACATGCATCAACAACCAGTGGTGAATAGTATGAAACAGTCCATTGTCATTCAGTAATTGCACACCTCCCTTCAGCCTTACTCAAAATGTGTGAAGTATATATAATGGTTTGTTATCAAACGAATGAGGTACAATGTAATGCACCAGAAAGCTGAATGAAAACTGCAAAGCATGCTCCGCTTTTACCCTGTAGCCACTAAAACATCACTCCAGCAGCAACTTGATCACTTACTGATTGACCCACAAACAGGCAAGATGGGCTGATATCAGATTTCATTTGCATTATACTATACATGTAATACTATTTTCATGATGGCATGCACTGGCAATAAAGTTTTAATTACACTATGCATGATCAACATATGCTCTTCCTCAAATTTGATTTGGACACGAACAACCACTACCTGAGTTTGTGGCACTTTTTAAATAGAGTTAGAAATCACTTTCTGTTACCATCACTGAACACTTTTGGGATCTTGTTTCAAAAATCGCTTCTTTATGAACCCTACTCAAATGTCAAAAACAAAATTCTTTCAAGACATGGTCAGTTAGCCATGTTCCAACTTGCAAATGTGAAGTTTTAAGTGCTTTCCAAACATCTATATACACCATGAACTATTGTAATGACTTTGTAATTTATTAAGTTAATAAAATGAAAATGTAGTTAATTAATATTAAAATGTAATTTATTTAAAAGTATTAAATGGCTTTGTACTTTGCTTTTGAAGTTAATTCCTTCTCTCAAGTGACAAAAAAAAACCAGTTGGATCATGAGTACCATATTTATACAGTCAACTCAGTTGACAAATTAAAAAAAAACAATATTTTTCCTTTAACATGCACATTTTCAGTACATATTTTACTTATTCTGATACTAAATATCTGAACCAAAGACATTGTTTTGTTACACTGACTAGCAAGAATGCATTCAATCATTCCTGTGAAAAGGAAATGGTTTAATGTTGTTATGCCTCAGCGAGGTAGTACACTGGAAGTCAAACCCCTGCTAGACCTGGAATTGCAACAAAAATTGCAAATTTTTTATAGAAATACACAAACTCTCCAGTTTTCCTGTCTTATCAACCCAGAATGACAAAGCACAGACAAGATTTCTGTACTTACTAAGAATTATCATTATGAACAACAGATTCCAACTGCAGAGTATGAATTATGAACAGTGTAACTATTACTTAAAACTCCATTGCCTTATAGAAATCCCCCTACATATACACATACCAACAAACACATTAAAAAAAAAGGGTGTCACGGGCAGAGGGAAAGGCTGGGAAGACAATTCAATGCTATTTGCCTACAAGGTTCACCGAGATGTGCCTTTTGGCTTCTGAGGAATTGCTATTGCTCAGTTTTACTTTTCCAAGTACAGTTTACTGTCACTTGCTTGCAGAGGCAGAGAGTGACTGGTTCACACTTGGAAAGTTTCAACCTTGGGTAGTTAAAAACCCACAGCTTACAGTAACCATGAAGATAAATAAAAACCAAACTTACTAGAGAAACTCAGCAGCTCTGGCAGTTTCTGTGGAGAGATAGCAGGGTTAACTCAAGACCTGACAAAAGAGTCACTGGATCCAAAACATTAATCAAGCTATCTTGCCACAAGCTGTTGAGCTGACTGAGAACCAATCACATTGCTGTTGGTGGGCAGAAAGCTTTTGTCATTGACAAATGGTCACTGTTCCACAGAACAATCAGCAACTTATTGCCAGCTGAATTTCAGGTTGATCGCATTGCCTTGTTTCAGCTCATCTGCAACCAAACCTCCCCCACTGCTTGAGCAAACAGCAATATAAACACACTTACAATGAGTACCAGTAAACTGCTTTAAAAAATACAACCATCCTTTCCACAAACTTTAGTTTTTGGAACAGTCTTTTTCTCATTTCAGTCCACAATCAAAAATACATGACAATAAGTCTTTACAATGCAGAACTGACAATGAGTACTTTGCATTTCATACTTGAACTAATGTACCTTTTAACTTTGTTTCTTTCTTTTACTAGCTTGTACTAAAGTTTTGGATCCAGTGACTCTTTGTCAGGTCTTGAGTTAACCCTGCTTGTACCTAGGTACTTTGTACCTAAGATGGCACTGTATATGGTGACATTGTACACTTTTCATTGCACTTCTGTACCTCAGCAGTAAAATCTCAATCTCAAGTATAACGGGGTTGAATTGTCAAGGAAGTTTATTTGGCACGTGGTCATACCATTCTACAGGATTAAGATTTGGGTGACACTGTCTTCATAAACAATCAATCTCAATCTATCCACTCACAGAAAGGAACCCAGTGTCTTTGTCAACATCAGAAAATTTCTCACAGAAGCTAGCTGTAACATAAGATGCAATGGGATTGCAGTCTACAAGCATGGAGATTTGTTTCCCTTGAACCAAATGACTGTGCCAACTAAAAGATTCCCTTCGCCTACACCTCCTGAACATTTCACGATTTTTTTTTACTGCATGGCTAGAATGATGTTATTCTTGGATAAAGGTTTTATTTATTATTGATCTGTTAGCTGATAATTGTGATCCAAGGCACATTAATCAAAGTGGTAGTACATTAAGCATGTATCCCAGCAGAATTATTTATTACCTTAGATCTTTCTAACCAGTTTTCATCATTTATTTTGGCACAATTTAGCTCATCTTCTGAAGGAAACAAAACACTCAAGTACCACCATTGCTGGTGGATTCTACACCATAAATCTCATTACATGTAATCAATTTCGATCACACAATCATGGTTTGAAAGCATGCATTGACATGTTTAAAAGTTTGAATCTGTTCTACAGCTCTCTCTGCTTTTATTTCTGATGTGAAAAATGTTTCCAACAGAAGCGCCACAAATAAAAGAATGAAATCAACGATCAAAAACACTGAAAATTCAGGGATATAGTTGGAATCATTTGCATTAGTAGACTGTAGAAAAGATTTGTAAAATCTCTGCCACACTGTGGAAAGGTATTTCACAAATCCTCGAATTTCATCGACTGCCCACATATGTCTCCATTTTCACAAGAGCCAGTCAATGATCCACTTTCTATTTAAAGAAATCTATATGCAGCACACAACAGATTCATGAGCACATAAAACTATCTTGCAAATTTACTGATCCCACCATGCTCCCAATGGGAGCAGACCTGACTCCAGTCCAACACCATAGTTTATGTTCCCAGTGCAGAGGCCAAACAAATTGCTCAGATGGTGCGGCAAGAGGCCCACACCACCTCCCAAAGCAACTGGAGATGAGCAGCCTGAACTGTCCTGCCAACATCCAGAGAACAAAACAACACACCAACCACAATGTTAAAAATAATTCTTGGCTAAGTTGCTGTACTAACATCAAATGCGCTTGTATCTAAATTTCACACTCCTCTATTTTAAATATATCTTTTATGTTAATTAAGTTAATACCCCTGTTAAAACAAAAGGAATTTGATGAAAGTAAATCCAGCCTCTGGATAGCTCTATTCCAAGATGATTAACCCTGTCCAGGAACACTTAAGAATACAATTATTTTTAAAGGACTTCGGAGGGTCAGTGTTAGCATTGTTGGGACACAGTGCTAGGGACCCAGATTCAATCTTAGCTGTGAGTTACTGTCGGTGTGAAGTTTGCACTTTGTCTCTGTTGGTTTTCCTTCAGGAGCTCTGGTTTCCTCCCACAGTCCAAAGAGATCTGAATTGAATTGGATCATTTGTTGTCACATGTATTCAATATAAAATACAGTGAAATGGTTATATCATCACGATGAATCGACACCATTCTTATTAACATAAAATAAAATTAAAAATAACGAAAGATAACTTAAACAGAGCCCAACTTTTCCTTCTCCATCACTACTGTCCCACTGCAGGCTTCACCAGCCTATGCCAGGTACAGGTTAGGTGGATTGGCCATGCTAAATCACCTCACGTTGTGCAGGCAAGGGGTTAGTCATGGTAAATGCAGGGTTACCAGGGGTGGGATGCTCTCCAGAGGGTCGGTGAAGACTCGATGAGCCAAATGGCTACTTTCCACACTTTACGGATTCTATGATAAATTGCACCATTTCTGTAAACTCAATATCATTTTGCTGCTGGCATTCCATACTGGCGTAACAACCCATTAAAGCAAAATGGTAAGGCCAACCTCAAATCATATTTTGCCCTAATACTGAAATATTAAATAATTTCAACTTTTCCATTCTGAATCAACATGTCCACACACACAATTGAAAACTGTCAAAATAAACCGGTCACACAGCTTCTCACCAATAATAGCTCTGAGGTGCCTCAGCTTGGAATCACACAGTATCACAACTTGCACTAAAGAGAAACTTGTGCATCTGAAGAAATACTTGCTCCAAAATTACTGACTATTTTCCTCTTGAACTAGATGGTAAAAATTTAAATTATTAAATAAAAGCAAAGTTAAAATATAAACTTTCCAAAGTGGCAACTGAATTTAGATCTGCAATTACGCTTCATTTTGAGAATCACACAAAGTTTCCAGATTCCAAATGCAGCTCCACATGAAGGTGGAACTGCACTGAAAGGTAATAAACTGCTAAAATGTCTTCATAGAATGGAATCATTTGGCCCAGGTCCACACTGGCCCCCAAACAGCATCCCACCCAGACCCACCTTATAAATGTAACCCTGTATTCTCCTAATCCATCTAACTTGCATTTCCTTGGGACACTGCACATCTTTGGACTGTGGGAGGAAACCAGAGCAGTTGGAAGAAACCCACTCAGACATGGAGAGAATGGCCAAACTTCACACGGACAGTCGCCTGAGGGTGGAATCAAACCCGGGTCCCTGCCGCTGAGGCAGCAGTACGAACCACTGTTGCTCATACAAATTTACTGATAGTACTTTCAGAATGAATATTTTATTTCATGATCACAGTTCGTGCATTCTCCCCCAACTGTTTTTCTAAAATAACATCAAGCATGTAACTTGGCTTCTTAGTGCCCTCTAAGTGTCATAAAAAAAATTAATGGGCTAGATTTCAGATGGCGATTAAAGGTCCTACAATTCTGGGTTTGCAGGTAACTCCTTTTATAAAATCATGAATGAGGAGGCAATTCAAAAGCATTTACCCACATTGTGCATGGTGATGGGAGTGCACAGCTGTGGTCGTTTTGTTGGGCTCCTATAAATAGCAAAGCCAAGTCCATACAGATAGCATCACGCACAACTGAGGATTGATTCCTCAATTATAATTGCATGGAAGCCATATTGTTGCAATATTGTCATACATTTTTGTTTGTGAAAAGCCAACTCACATCAGGCCAACACATGCTGGTTGCTTTTGGCTCTCCAAACCACTGATTCAACTGGTGAACGTAAAATAGCTAATGCAATTACAAGCATTAAACCTGACCTTTCATTGCTGTTAGCTCCAGATTCAGCACTTTTGCAGCCTCCCCCAAAAGAATGGGTCACTTAAAAAGTGGTGACAGAACAGTGAAGCTTGACCAATCTGTACCTACCTCCACCTTTCAAAGAGGAATCACAGGATAACATTCCTGGTATCCCAGTTGCAGCTTTGTAAACGATACTTAGTCTACATCAAGAAAGTTAAAAGGCCACACAACACCAGGTGATAGTCCAACAAGTTTATTTGGAATTACTAGCTTTTGAAGCACTGCTCTTTTGTCAGGTAGAAGCAGTGCTCCGAAAGCTAGTACTTCCAAATAAACCTGTTGGACTATAACCTGGCGTTGCGTGATTTTGAACTTTGGACACCCCAGTCCAACACCAGCACCTCCTCATCATAGATCACAAGGTAAGGAGTACTGGTATGCTGCATTGCTCAGTGATAAACTGGATATTTGTCATCATTTACCAGGCAATCTGGGCTTGTGTGATTATTCTGCTCAGATTTAGGGTCAAAGCTAAACATACATCATCAGATGCTTCTCAATACAAGTGCAACAATCAACACTTCAAAAATGTCTGAAAATTGCAAAATCATGCCATCTAATTCAAAAACAACATCATAGAATCCCTCCAGTGTGGAAACAGGCCATTAGACCCTACAAGTCCACACCGATCCTTTAAAGAGTAACCCTCCCAGACCCATTCCCCTACCCTATTACTCTACATTTACCCCTGACTAATGCAACTAACGTACATATCTTTGAATTCTATGGGCAATTTAGCATGGCCAATTCACCTAATCTGCACATCTTTGGACTGTAGGAGGAAACCAGAGCACCCGGAGGAAACCCACACAGACACTGGGAGAATGTGCAAACACCACACAGACAGTCGCCCAAGGCTGGAATTGAACTTGGATCTCTGGCGCTGTGAGGCAGTAGTGTTAACCACTGAGCCACCGTCCTGCCCTTCGACGTTGTGACTTAGCAATACAAACCTTGAATACTGAAGAGGGAGGCCAACAGCAAGAATGCCAAATTTCAAACGATCACTACAATACCTAATTGAGAACAGAAGACTTGTTGACCAATTATTATCCATGTTTTGAAAAATGTGGTGCTGGAAAAACACAGCAGACCAGACAGCATCCGAGGAGCAGGAGAATCGATGTTTCGGGCATAAGCCCTTCTTCAGGAATTATAATCCATGCCTACTTCTCAGGCAAGAAGCACCACATTCAGGCCTCATGCAATGACTCATTGGAAGATGCATTCATTGAAGTCAAACAGATTGATTACAAACCTGCAAATCCTTCCCATACACCCAGAGACAAGTGATAAGAGCAAGAAAGAGTTTCCTAGTCTGCCATCCTTTAGACATAAGCAGAAATTTACTGCAGTGCTTTACCCATCAATGAAATCGATAGTCCAAGCATCAAAAATAAGTGTTGGAGAAAAGATGGACTATAGATACTGTCTACAAGGCAGCTCTCATGCAATATTGGAAATTGTGAATATTGGACTGAAGTTAAAATAATCTCCTGAGATATTCAATTGTAGGCATGAGTGAGGCAAAGGGAAAATGTTGGAATGACAACTTCCTTAAGCAGGTTTGTTAATGAAAGATAAACTAATATTGACAGACATTTCTTGACTCTAATTTTGGAAGTAAAATAACTAAATTAATTCAGTACTTCTGTCACCAAAAACAAAGCTTAGAGAATGAATTGCCTCCTTCTTAGTCACAACATTTACTATGAAACACCATTTCAACAAAATCAAATATTTTTGGCCTGGACTTAAATTAAACCAACTTCAGCATTTTCAAGTCATTTTTAAACCTGCCACATATATTTAGTACCAGATTGCCCAATGCAAATCTTTCTAATACCAGAACTATTAGAATGCAGCGATCATTTCAAAGTATGAATAATATTCAAGCTTTTGTTAAACATATTGTTTTGTAAATTATCAGCAGTCTCCAGTCACAATATAATAGTCTGGCACTTGTATCTAGCTCTACATGAATGTCTGAAGATATCCGTTAAGAAGGGATTCCAAACGGAGCTTTGTACCATTATTTGAACATTCATTGGATTTTGTGGATGCAAGCTGCATTGCTTCACTAAAGATCGAGTCTCAAATAACAAAATGTACACTTAAGGACCAAACTCTTGATTTGCTCAATTGTCAGCCCCTTACATGTTTAACAAATTTCACTAGAAAGATAACCATTTACTGTAAGGAGACTCAATTATTTCATGCAGATCACAAGAAAAGGAATTCTTTAGGAAATTTTTATTTATTGATGATTTTAAATAAAAGCTGTTGATAATCAATATCACTCACTTTGCAAATAAATAAATGTTTTAGTCAACATTTACTTAAGGTCTTTCATGTCTGTTTTCTTTATTTCAATTAATTTTTCAACCCCATGCTGAATGTTTTTGGGAAGGCCCACCACACTGGGGTGGGAAGGGAGGTCAGCAACAAGTCTTCATCCCCTCCTTCCCTTCCCACTACCTGCTAACTCACTTCTCAGTGAGGGATCCTGATTTGGCAACCTACAAACACCTCTGACAGACATTCGATTGCCAGGCGACAGATATGGCAAGGCTCTGCCCCCATCCCTTCCCCTGATCTCTGCTGAGTGATTGCTATTGGCAACGGGATGAGACCAGAATATGGATCTTAATTCCAAAGCCTGGAATTAAGAATATAATGACCATGAAACCATGATCGATTGTCAGAAAAACAGGTACCCCTTAGGAAAGGTAATTGCTGTCCTTACCTGGTCTAGCCTACATGTGACCCACAGCAGTGTTATTCTCTCTTGACTGTCATCTGGGCAATTAGGCATGAATAATAAATGCTAGATACCCACATCTCAGACATGAATAAGGCGGCCCAACGTTGGCAATAACTACCCAATTTAATGCTCCTTCCACGAAACTGCTGCAGCAGAAAATTACACCCCTTATGGTGTCAATGTATTGTAGTTAAAACCCATGTGATTCACTCTTGGTTGTAACATAAGCTAGCAAGCAATTCAGCCAATGGAACATAGAGATGGACAATAAATGCTCAATAGTGAAGCCAGCATCCCATCTTAACACAATTAAAAATAAAAACAATGTGACCCAACATGAGTAGAGTGACAAGTTGAACTCCAACACAGTTCTCACTCTGTTCAATGACACATTTTGAATGAGTAAGTTGAAAGGGAGGTGATACACATTCGTTTTCTAATAACAGAAAAAGCAATAGGTTTGTAAAACTAATGATCAGAGATGTTGCTAAAGACCAATAATGAGTTTAAAAGGCAACCAGATATAATTTGAGAGAAAATGAGTTGAGGGACATGTTGAAGAAATCACACGAATAAAAAAAAGCCTATAATTCTGTTGTCTACATTTATGGCCTATTCCCAGAAAGCTGTTTTAATCCTTAACACAAATTTTGTAATGATGATATTTCCTATCAATGAATCAGTTTACGCAGTGATCAAGTACTTCTTTCTGAAAAAGAGAACTTTCGGTGAACATTAATTCAACACATTCAAATTGTGCAAAACCACACACATGCCTATGATTGGCTAAGTCCTTTGAGGAATTCACGGCATCCCTGATTTTAGATCGTCTGGCTTTTGTCAAATCGCGCGCCATTCAAAAACGGTCCCATTTCAGTAAACTTTGCACCGACCTGATCATCATAGCGGTAAGTCAAGACTTGCTCTCCTGTTGTGTCTTCCAGAAAACTCCCCTGTGGAGAAAGTGCAAATTCGGGAAGGAAGTAGACAGTCTGTGATTGTTCTCCATTTCCCTGGAAAGAAAAAATGAATGAATGAATGGCTAAAATTTTCCTTTCCCTCCATTACAGAAACTAAATATCAACAAAGACTTTTAAAGTGATTTTATTCTAATAGCTCCAATTTTCCAGTCAATTCAACCCATTTCCCCGAATATCATCCATCATTATTAGCATGATTTCCTCTGTGAAATTATTCTCAAGGCATATGGTACAAAAAAGTAGTTAAAACTCACAGGACCTCACCAATGAAAAACAGGTCATGTGCACATAATTTGAGAAATAATTAAACACGATTGCTCCTAAATGACTGTTTCCAGTTTTCATCTCCAAACACTTACTGAGCTTACACTTAGCCATGTCAACCTTGGCTCAGTGGTGACACTCTCACCTTGAGTGAAAAAGGCAAGGATTTCAATCCCCGTTCTGAAACAGAAACTAGAGCACAAAATCTAGGTTGATACTTCAATTTAGTACTCACAAACTACTACATTGTCAGAGATGCCACCATTTGGGATGAAATGTTAAACAAAGTCATGAATCAGATCCTACCGTATCACATTGAAAGAGTGTAGGGCTGCTCCCCCCTGGTACCCCTATCAATATCACTGAATAGAAAACCTATTATCTGGTCATTATCACAATTCAAACCTTCCAAAACTTTCATGTCTCCTCCATTACAATTTTTTCAAGTTTCTGCGCTACAGAAATGCGACTTCTTTCTTGCTGATAATGACAATTCTATTTGAATGGAGGAGTATATGTTCTAAAAAATCAAATGTTCGTGTCAGAGCAGCTGATGAGCTCCTATACAACATAGACAATTCCTCTATTAAGTGTCATTATGCACCACAAGCTACCAGCTTGTGTGTTTGGGTTCATTTATGGTCTGTATTTCCGTTGTTCTTTGATCTAATGACCTATTTAGTTTTGAGTAGTAGAGGAACAACCAATTGGGAAACTTAGCAATTAAGGACATATTCCATTAAGAAGTTAGGCATTGATCAAGGTTGAGGGAGAACTAGTCATGTTATTTTGTTGAGTCAAGGTAATATACATTATGATTTGGAATAGATAACAAAGCAAGCAACATTGAACAAATACCAAAAAAGGAGAAAAGTGAACCTTGACAAAGAGACACTGGATGGAACACAGCAAACAATCATCACAACTCATCTGGGAAATAAAAATTCCTGGAGCAAACTTCCAACCAAGTTTCCAACTGGAGAGAGATTTGTATCAGAAAGAGCCAGGAGAGACACTGTGTGGGAGGACTGGGATCTGGCAACATGGTGGGATTAATATCTAGAGCACAATGACTTTTGCGATTGTCACAGCTCCTTCTTTACTTTCCTCGCTCACACATCCACATTTTTGTTCTCTTTTATGCTTCTCCTTCTCAGTCCCTTTCACCTCCCCATCAGCTATCCATCATCCTATAATTCCGCTTCTAGATAGGCTAATAAACTCTCAGGTTAGCATCTTAAACAGGGAGCACACAAGCTGGGGAGTGGAATAAACAGCATGACTGAAAAGAATGAGGTAGAATAAGTTAGCAGGAAGCACTTGAACTGAAAAGAAAAAGCATGCCAGCCTACGGGAGGCATTCAATATCACAAAGCGACTGAACAGCGTAGTTTGCCAACAGCCTCTGAGGGAATCACAGTCAGCAGGCAGATAAGGAAACAGGCAGAAGGCAGAGAAGTAGGCAGGTTTAACGTGCCCCAATTCCTTTATATAACTGCTGGTTGTGGAAGATGTCAAATTCACCATGCTTAATAGAGGACAATACAGCCAGAAACAGGGAAAACTGGCAGATAGGAACTGCTGTGACTCCAATGACACCGGATAAGAAGCGGTTGCTTGTGGAGTGCCAAGCTATAAAGGACTAACGCAGATCAGATTTGGCTGTTGAATTGGATCAGATACAAATGGAAGCACGGAGAGCAGCCAGAGACAGGGTGATTTCAACTTCAGTACAATCTGTGATGCCAAACAGATGTAGGCACTTGCTGCAATTGGTATTGATAACCACCAATCAGGAGAGACCAAATCATCAGAAGAAAAGCTAATGGGCAATAAAAACAACAGACCAAATTCCAACCACATATTCCAATTGAATCCTACATTGCTGACATGAAGAAACCACAGCAATAAAATGTTTCCTAGGGATTTACATCAACAGACATAAAAACTATATGGCTAAATCGTTGCACTTGGTTGTAATTATTGGAGTTTTCTGGGTTTATATTATTTGCATGAGTAGATTTTCAGCTGGCTGATAAACTAAGACAGCAGCTCTAGTCAAGTTCATCTTTATTTTTGGGTCATTTGCCTGGTTGGGTTGTGTTATTTTTCACATTGGGATTAATACCTTTGGAAAAATGTTCAGTTTTAGAGTATTTGCACTCATTTGTTATTAAAAAATGCACAATTAAATAAAATCATCTTCTGTTATAAAATAGAAATCACCTTTCCAATGGGTGGCTTTGCAAGGAAGGCAGTATTTCCTCGTTCAGGAGAGAGTCATAGCAGACTCAAAATATCACTCCCTCTACCACAATCCTCCCACCACCAGCTGCTGTCAGTCCTGTTGTGTTTCTCCAGCACACTGTTTATTTCAGAGTTTGCACTGAAACACCATAGGCATTTCAAAAACTTGCGATTCTGCTCTTTTAACAAGGTTATGTTGACCTTAGTTTTTTTTCTTCAGGTGGTTATAAAAGCACAGGTTCTGAAAAGTCTGGGGTTGAAGGGTTTTAGGTCCAATTTGGTTATAGCTAGCAAATGACGTTCAAGTTTATAAAAACTCTTGTACAATGAAAAAGGAGTGGCCAGTTCTCACAGCTCAGTTTTCCCTGGTTTAGTTTGGAATAGCTATTCACAAAAAGCAGTCAGGCAGTTTTGAAGCTGCTAGATCCAAAGACACAGGTCCATGCTGATCCTCCTCTCTCTCTGACATCTCTCCTTTAAGACCCTGTGCTTGATTTTACCTTTTGTGCCAAGGGTTGTTTATATGGGTCTTGCAAGTCTTGGGAACAGCAGCATTAAGTTGGGATAATCTGTTGGGTTTTGAGATCAGTTAAGTTATTCAGTATTCTGTTCTCTTTTACGTTTCATTCAGGGGGAATCTTGTAAATAAATTCTGTTTAGTTTTAAGCAAAGTGGGTTGACCAGCTGCATCTCTCCTGGAATATCCACTGTACACCTGCAAGCCAAGTTCAGCTCTGGGCTACTTTCTTGAAATGTTTTGAGTGGATTTAGCCTGGTCCATAACAAACTTCAGGTTGAGATTATAATTAGAGAATTATAGAGATGTACAACACGGAAACAGACCCTTCGGCCCAACTTGTCCATGCCGACCAGATATCCAACTCAATCTAGCTCCACTTGCCAGCACTCAGCCCATATCCCTCCAAACTCTTCCTATTCATAAACCCATGCAGATGCCTTTTAAATGCTGCAATTGTACTAGCCTCTATCACTTCCTCTGGCAACTCATTCCATAAACGTACCACTGTGTGTGTGAAAAGATTGCCCCTCAAGTCTCTTTTATAATCTTTCCCCTCTCACCCTAAACCTATGCCCTCTAGTTCTGGACTCCCAACCCCAGGGAAAAGACTTTGTCTATTTATCCTATCCATGCCCCTCAGTGTTTTACAAACCTCAATAAGGTCACCCCCTACCTCTGACACTCCAGGGAAAACAGCCCCAGCCTGTTCAACCTCTCCCTATAGCTCAAATCCTCCAACCCTGGCAACATCCTTGTAAATCTTTTCTGAATCCTTTCAAGTTTCACAACATCCTTCTGTTAGGAAGGAGACCAGAATTGCACACAATATTCCAAACATGGCCTAGCCAATGTTCTGTACAGCCGCAACATGACCTCTCAACTCCTATATGGAATACTCTGACCAATAAAGGAAAACATACCAAACATTATCATTATCCTATCTACCTGTGACTCTACTTTCAAGGAACTATGTGTGAAAGCACCTCTGGATATAGTACATAAAAGGGGAAACAGAACAAGGCAAGCAGCTTGTCATGGAAGGGATTGTAGTTTCTGACTGACTGCCTCTCTTCTGTAGTTATGTTCATGCCTGGGTGTTCTTAGAGAGGAAGGATGTAGTGCCACCAACACCCTTCAGGTATTGAGAGGAAAGTGGGCACTACAGACACTGGAGTGCCTTATTTCCCCTTCCAGTTTCATTTTAATTTAGACCCCTCCTTCTCTTCCCACCCTCTCCTATTTTGTTGTTGTTGTACTGCCCCTGGTGGGCAGTGCTGGTTTACTGGTACTTTATAGTGACATAAGTTATTTGGTGATAGTTTTAAAAATTAAACTATAAAAAAAGGCAGAACAAGTGGGACTGGTGTGTAGGCAGCCATTGAAGACTTGCACATAACAAAAATGTGTCCACAAGAATAGTGGCTTCACTGACTTACTAGAATCTGGATGGACAGACCAAACAAATATACCAAAAATGAAATATGAAACTGCTTGGAGAATTTAAAAATACTTTACTAAAAATTTTAGAACTCAAATGTTTTACTTATGATAGATTCTGTTCTTGCTCAGGTTACTTTCAATTCCTTGGTATCAAAATGTGTATCCAAGAAGTCTTTCCCACTCGGACCTCTCTTTGGAATTTGATAGTGTTTTTTTTACACAATTCGTTAAAGTTTCAATAAGATTTGAACCAATTATCCCAGTCTTGACTTCGCCTGAAGTAGAAACCTCCAGAGCAAATTGCGCAAATCCCAATGTCAGATGACTCTGAAAAGTAATATGGCAACTTGTCTCTGGTGTTATCCCCTTCATCCTAGGCTTGGTTCTGACACTGGTGCCTAATTTCCTTCTCAATTTTGAGATGTATTTATTTACTCTAAACATAAGCAGACTAAAATTTCAATAAAATATGGTGTTATTGTAGAAGTGCTGAAACAGCATTTTTTTCAAGTAATCTGGTTTGCATTTTCCAGTGGTTCAGGTGCATATTAAAAATCTCCTGCACCTATCAAAGGCCATTTAGTCCTCCCAGTATCCTGGCTAACATCTTTCGCAAAACCACAAATTAACTGGCAATCCAACTCATTGCTGCAAAGAAGATCAGTGTATACATAATGGCAGTTGAAATTCCGATATAACATTTCAAAGTTTCACTACGTAGGCGAGTGTTCTAAGTGCAGTAACTATAATTCAAGGTAATTTATTTTTAGTCAGTCTTGACAAGTGAGCTTCGCTGACTGAGTTAGCATTTGTTGCCCATTTTGGTTTACCCTCAAGGAAGCGGTTGTGAGTTGTCTGCTTGAACCTCTGCAGTCCATCTGATATAGTTGCCCCCATATAGTGTTATCAGGGAGGGAGTTTCAGGATTTTGATCCAGTGGCACTGAAGGAATAGCTATATTATTCCAAGGCAGGATAGTGAGTGACTTTGAGGGGAATTTGCAGATGGTGGTGTCCCCATATGCGTCTGCCTTTCCTTCCAGATGGCAACGGTCACGAGTGTTGGTGGTGGACGGAGTGAATATTTGTGCATGTGGTGCTAATCAAGTGGGCTGCTTTGTCCTGCATGGTGTCAAGCTTCTTTAGTATTGTTGAGAGTTGCGCATTTATTCACACGTGCAGAATATTCCATCACACTCCTGACTTGAGCCTTGTGGAAGGTGGACAGGCATTGGGGTGTTTAGGAAATGAGTTACACACTGAAAGATTGCTAACCTCTGACTTGGTCTTATAGCCATAGGATTTATATGGGTAGTTTAATTCAGTTTCTGGTAAAGGGAAAACCTCCAGGATGTTGATAGTAGTTTCATCAATGATAGTTCTGTTAAATTTCAAGGGGTGATGGTTAAATTCTGTTAAGAGTTAGTAATTTGTGTAATGCTACTTGCCATTTGTCAGCCTAAACCTGAATGTTGAACTTGCCACTTTTGGGCATTGACTGCTTCAGTAACTGCAGAGTCTCAAATGGTACTGAATGTTATATGATTATCAGCGAACATCCTCATTTCTCATCTTATGGTGAAAGCAGGGCAATTGAAGCAACTGAAGATGGGTACACCAAGGAAACTACCCTAAAGAACTTACACAGCGATATCCTGGAGCTGAGATCATCGAATCCCTGTAAGTGCAGATAGAGGCCATTGCCCCCAACAACCACATCCAATCTTCCATTATGCTAACTTGGGATCTATTTAAATATGATGGATGGATCTCAATTCAGTCCAGTTTTTGCTGGTGAGTGTAAGAGTCTAAGGGTTTCCCTTCTGACCTAGCCCTTCCATTTCAGGGATCCACACCTCATATCCTCTGAAAGATTTTCAGTAGCAATTTCTCCATAATGCTTGGTTCATGGTTCTTCAGAGGAGTCATATACCCATGTCCCCAGGCCCCTTCTTATCAATTCAGTGCTAACTTGAGCCCCTCGGCCCTCCTAACGCAAATCCCTTCCAAGCACAGTCATCTAATATTCACTATTTGCTTGATATTGTGTGGCTCAGTGTTTAAGTAAAGTGTGGAAATCTTTGGCAAAACACACATTCAAAAATCTACCTTGAAAATCCTTTAAATATACCAATCTGACAGATTAATAAAGTCTCAGTAAGAGACGATAAACAGTTGCCACACCTTAATCATGTTCAAATAAATATTGTTTTGATGTCTCTGTTCATCACAGAAAGAACCACAGCCACTTAAATATGCCAATCAGGCAAAGTCAGAAACTCTACTGTGCTAAAAGGTTTTCACTGGTCTCATCAACACTAAAGTTCGGTCCAATGTTTCATCTCTGTTCAAAAAAGTTTCAATGAATAGATTCCCCAGCGACCTAAGTGAATATCACATCACCCTGGCACTTAAGTCAACCAGATAGTAAAAAGGGTTGAGATTCCAAAGAACATTTTGCAAATTTGATTATCAACTGGGAAATTTTCAATCTTCAATTTAAGCTTCCTTCAAATTTCTTGCCCTCTACAACATCTACATCAGTACAATATAGTTGTGAAAATCCTTCTTGCCAAATATCACATTTTAACATAACATTATAGATCATTGTTATAATGCACGTTTCATTGATGCAAATTTGCTACAACACTATTGACAAATTGGGGACACTTTCTATAGCATGAAGTTTTAAAGCATGTAATGGTTATAATCAGATTCTGGTCCCATTAGTTTAAATGGGGCTGCTATTACACAATTTTCTTAGAACACTGGGTAGCACCAGAACAGAACTACCGTGTTATAGCAGAACCAAATGTATTTTGCAATTTTTAGGATAGACAAGAGAGACTTAGTTGAAGGCTGTGTACAAATCTCTAACCTCAGAATCCAGGGAGGAGAATTCTGAATCGGCTCTGACTGGATTATAATGAAAGGGAATGTCAAAGCCTCTTATATTTTTCGATGCAGAAAAAACACAATTATTCTGAGGACAAAATAGGCCGCAACTTCTTGACAATAACCACCCTTTAATCTGCTTTCAGTCAGGAGACGGATAGTGGAGTTGGAGGGGGGAGATGGAGGCTGACCTTTAGTTCAATCAATAGGGGATGCCCCATTCAACCATTTCTACATCTTTGGCATTGTATGTTATGGAAAGTCATGTCATTAAACAAACTGTTTTCTGAACCTCCAAAGCTGAACATCTGGAAAATCATTTTAAAGAAACATTTGGCTCAGCAACTCATCATGAGACTTAGTCTACGTAGGATGGTTATAGTAGGTTGGAAAGCTTGGTGGAAATCTACTATATTCATTGGAAGGAGCAGAAATACTCTCACCCTTCGAAAATCTTTTTGACTATATACAACAAATCAGAACATTGCCTGCCTGCAGCACATACTAGAAATCCAGATTGCATTACACATGATTTTCCACTCACTGACAGCAAAAAAATTTATACACAACCAAACCCTCAATTTGTAAAAAAAAATGCATTTTTCATGAACATGCTCCAATGGAATCACAATGGCAGAAATTCATGATACCAGTTTCACACCTGGACTTTGACTTAAATAAGCAGGTAATATAGCAATGTGCCAGAAACTGCCAATCCTGAAAATGCTTGAACGTGACTTTTAACAAATTAGTGTCACATCATATGAAAGGTTAAAAACGGACATGAAATTTCACCTTAACAGCTATGCCACAGAACAAGTCTGAACGAGCTATTGCAGACAGGACGTCAACAAGGATTTTGATGTTGGGAGGATAAAGCAATCAGAGGTTAGTTTGCTAAATGCTAGGTCCACTGCAGCATTCATCTGAATTATAAACAGGGACAGGACATAAATGTATATGCTTAAGATATTTTATCAATATCCTGTCCCTTTATGTGCTTAAACTGATGAAGGAACAATGCTCCAAAAGCTTGTGATTGCAAATAAACCTGTTGGACTATAACCTGGTGCCATGTGACTTCTAACTTTGTCCACCCTAATCCAACACCAGCACCTTCCCATCCCCATCAGACATACATTTACTGCTAAAACAGGCTCACTCTAGATTTGTTCTTCACCTGGCTTGGAATCCTAGCAACGTATCAATAAGAGAAATGTTTTCTCTCAAAATCCATCATATTGATTTCCTGATGGCAATTTTGCATGAAACCTGTCTAAGTGTCTTAATAAAGTATCAACATATGTCAGTGATGAGACTTTTTTCTCATATCTCTGTGGTTTGTATTGTAGACTTTGCATTAATGTCTGCAAAATATTTATATCCTTAAGCTTAACTTTAATCTGTCAGCCTGGTAAACAGAAAGTGGGTGAGGCCGAATCATTCTGCTTTCAACTCTTGCGGCAAAAGAGATCAAGGCATGTGGGAAAGGCCAGGATTGGTCTACTGAGCTCAATGGTCAGCCAGGTGTATCTTCCATCTGAAATTCCAGTATGCCACTATCTTCACAGAGAATACCCTCTATCATGTTGTGTACTTTGTTAAATGAAAGGGATTTCAAACAGATCTAGCAGCTCCACGAGGTACTGTAAGCAATCAGCATTGAACCACAATCTGCAACCTCATGGCCTGGCATGCTCTCCAAATCCAGCATTACAACCAAGTCAGGGGATCAATGCTGATTCACTAGAGAGTGTATAACTAAAAAGATGATGTCAATCCAGTGAAGCTATCAACCAGGATCACTTGCTTGACAAACAGCAGAAATTGCAAAAAACCAACAGAGCTAAGCAACTTCTCAAGCCAACCGTTTCGATCAAACCTTTGCAATCCTGCCATATCCATTCATGGATAATTTAACAGTTCACTGGAGGAGGAGGATCCACAAATGCCCTCATCATTAATGACTGGGAACTCAGCACTTCAGTGCCAAAGATAAGGCTGAAACATTCACAAGAATGTTTAGCCAGAAGTGCCAAGTGGATGATGCGTACTGGGTCTTCTGTGCAGATCTCCAGCTTCACATACCAAATCAATTTGCTGCATGTGATAGTGAGACAAGGCACTGAAAACTGTAAAGGTACAGAACCTGACAACATTCTAGCTCATTAATATTGAAGACTTTCCACACCCCTATACAAGTTGTTCCAGTGCAGTAACAACACTGCCATTTACCCAATGCAAAAAACTACCCTGTACACAAACAGCAGTATGTACTATCTATAAGATGTACTGCAGAGATTTAGCAAGGCTCCTTAGCGGCTTCCAAACCTATGACTACAACCAACTCGAGAGAGAAAGGCAGTAGATACATGAAAACATCACCATTTGCAAGATCCCATCCAAACTACACACCATCCCAACTTGGAAATATATTGTTGTTGCTGAATCAAAATTCTATAATGTGACACAAGATAAATTAATAAGCTGAGAATTAAGGCATCCTTAGGTTGCAGTAGTGATTTGTTCTTAAGTTTGAAAGAAAGATCAAGTCCAAGCTTCGTATTTTTAAATTTAATAAGGACAACGATGAGGACTTGAGAACTGAGTTAGCTAAGGTGACCCAGCATATTAGGCTCAGGGACAGATCAATAAACACACCATGGCTGACACTTGCAGAATATTCAAAATAAGCATATTCTTATTATAGATCAAAACACTAAATGGAGGCCCTACCACCCACGATTAACTAAAGAAATCAGGAAAAGCATGGAAATAAAAGGAAAAAGTTTTTAAATCAAGAACATAAGAAATAGAAGTGGAAGTAAGGTCATTCAGCCGCTCAAGCCTACTCCACCATTCAATCATGATACCTATCCGCACTCTCCCTGTATCCCTTAATTCCTTGCCAGATTAAGAATTTATCAATCTCTGCCTTAAAAGTATTTAGACGTCCCGACCTCCACTGTGCTCCGTGGCAATGGATTCCAAAGGCCTACCACTCTCTGGAAATTGTGGAATGATGAGTGACAAACAAGCTGATTAATCAGAATGGCAGACAATGGCTAAGGGGTGAATCAGGAGCAAGAAGATAGAGTATGAGAGAAAACTAGTCAGGAATGTAAAATGGACGACAAGAGTTTCTACAGGTAGATAAAAAGGAAAAAAAGTAAACAGAGAGACTGTTGGTCCTCTACAGAGTGGAGTGTCAATAATAAGGAAATGGCAAATGAAGCATATGTTCTGTTTCAATTTTCAATACAGAGTTCCAAAAAAACTCCAGTAAAGCTGTAAGTCATAAAGTAGCAGCAAGTCAGGAACTTAAAACTATAATCATGACAGAGGTGCTACTTCGTAAACTAATGGACCTATAGACTGACAGGTTTTTGGGTCCAGATAGACTTCATCTTAGGATCTTAAAAAGGGGTGGCTAATGAGCTGACGGGCAGATTAAATCTTCCAAAACACCGTCGATTCAGGAAGGGATTCATCAGACTGACAAAGGAACAAACATTAATCCCTCTGTTTAAGAAGAAAAGGAGACAAAACAAAACATGAAACTATAATTTAATTAACTTGATGTCTGTCATGGGGAAGGTGCTGGAATCAATATAAAAGAGATTACAACTGTGTGCTTAGAAAAACGCAAGATAATCAGCAAGGGTCAACATGGTGTGTGAAAGAGAAATCATGCTTGATTAATGTTTGGGAGTCCTTTCAAGGAATAACATGCTTATGAACAAAAGTGAGTACACTTAAATTTCCAAAATTAATTTGATAACATACATCAAAAGATATTGTAGAAAATAAAACTCAAAAAGTGTAGGGATAATATATGTGCATGGATAGAAGATTGCTTTTTTGCCAACCAGATAAAGAGAATACATGAACTTTGCTGATTTACAGGGTGTGATGAACAGAGTCCAACAGGAGTGCATACTCAGGCCCCAACCTTTCACAAATTACCTCAATAACTTAGACAACACGAGCGAAGGTACGGTACTTAAATTCATAGATAGCTACATGTACTTAGGCAATCTTGTTAGGAAGAAGGGACAGAGAAGCTGCAGGCTTAAATCGATTGCAAGTGCACAAAAACTTGACAGATGGATATCATGTGGGAAAATGCAAAGTTGTTCACTCTGATAGGGGAAAAAAACAAAAAGCAGAGTATTATTGAAAGATAATATTTTTAAGGCAGAGGTGGAAAGATTTGTGTTGGGCAGGTGAGTCGAGGGTTAATGATGAGTAATTGGGAATTTGTGTTGGGCAGGTGAACCATGGGTTAATGATGAGTAGTTGGGAATTTGAAACACAAACAAAATCAGCCACAATCTTATTCAATGGTGAAGCAGGCTTGATGGGGTGAATGATCTACTTCTGCAATTATAGAATCATAGATGTCTACAAGCACAGAAAGAGGCCCTTTGGCCCATTGAGTTGGTGATGTGAAAAACAAGCACCTATCTGTTATAATCCCATTTTCCAGCACTTTGGCCTTGTATGCCTTGGCATCACACGTGTGAAACTAAATACTGTTTCAATGTCATTTGGGTTTCTGCTTCTATCACCTTTCAAAGACAGTGAATTCTCGACTTCAACCATCATAAGTGGAATAATTCTTCCTCACATCCCATCCAAATCTTCTGCCCGTTATCTAAAGCCAATGCCCCCTTGTTATTGACTCTTCTTGCAAGGGGAAGAAGTTCCTTTCTGTCTATAGCCCTTATAATCCTATACATCTCAATTACATCCCCTCTCAATCTCCTTTATTCCAAGGAAAGTCAACCCCAGTCTATCCAATCTCAGTGCAGAACTGAAGCTCTCCAGCCCAGGCAACATGCTGATAAATCGCCATCATGCTCTTCCCAGTGATCATGCCCTTCTGAGAACAGTGGATTCTCAAACTGCACACAATCCTCTAGCCATGGCCTAACCAACACTTTATACTGTTCCAGCATAATCTCCCTACTCAAACTCTAGGCCTCAACTAAAAAAAGGCAAATATCCATATGCCTTCGTAACCACTTTATCTGCCTAACTTTAGGGACTGGTGGCCATCCATATGAAAATGAACCTTCCAGCTTAGTGAGCAAACCTACATCCAGAACCTCAACCTGAGCTACAAATCTTCTCAAAACTCGCACAGACATCAAAGTTTCTCTGATCCTCAGGGCTTCCCAGGGCTCTACATTAATTGTGTATTCACTAGCCTCTTTGTTCTGCCCAAGAGCATCACCACACACATAGTCACAGAGATATCCAGCACAGAAACAGACCCTTCAGTCCAACTCATCCATGTCGACCAGATTTCCTCACTTATCCAGACTGAATTCCATTTGCCAATGATCAGACCACCTGAACAGCCGAAATATACCTTCCTTTAATCTATGGCTATCCTCCTCACTATTTACCACCCCACCAAATAATGTTACATTGTAACTGGGGAGGTCTGACTTACATCTAAAAGATGCACTTTTCATGCTGATTATCCGTGCAAAATGTGAACTTATGGGGAAGATACAACTTTGGCTGATTCTCAATCTGCTTGGAAGTACCATGTACAAACTGGTGTTGCCTGAAAATCAAAACAGGTCTGTCAGCTTTGAAAGTCATCGAGCTTTCCTCAATTTTAAAAGAAACACATGTCAGGTAAACTGGCTGCCCAGTTATTGCACACCACTTGGCTTGAATACTAAAACACATTATCCTTTGAAGCAGGGAACAAAGCCAAGCTACAGTCAGGACCAAACTGTTGCATGACTCTCAGGTTGAATCAGACTTTGCAGCATCTGTTCAGTGACCAGTCAGAAAGAATGAGGTCTCACCGAACATGGGGTTGAATGGGAAAGACTGCACTCTGCACCTGAGCCAACAATAATAGCACAAGCACAGCAGCAAGAAAATGCTGTTATGTTGCCTCAACAGATAACCATTCTGTAGGCACATAAAACAGGCCTGCACTGTAAACTCATTTCAGGAAAGCACTTTCATACCAATTATTTCACCACCAAATATGTAATCAATCGGCCAGATTATGCTCCCTTCAAAGGCAACGTATTTGAACTTGTGCATGGCTTCACAATTTTTCATGTTTTGATATCTTTTCCTCTATCATTTGAGAAAAAGAGTCTGATTTTGTGAATTCTCAACAGTACCATCTCAACATGGAGTCCAGTGAAAATATGAAGTTATTGTTTGTCTGCCAAGCTGCTCCAATGTAGGCACATCACGTCAGACCCAGATTCATGCACGGCACAAACATTTGGTGGCATTGCGAGGCTTTGAGGTCAACCTGGGCATTCTTATCTGCAAGGCTGACAAACGGATTTGAATAGTCACCTTCACAGCCAACTATATTGGCAAAATGAAGGCTAATATTAATAACAGATCCAAATTCCTATCCATTGGATCCACTGTCAAGTATGACACCTCTCCCCAGAGCCCTGCCCAAAAAAACCATACCAAAGCATTTGCTAAACTTGTATAAGCGTAATGGTCTGCCTTGTGGTGTATATGATGGGATTCATCATGCTTCATTGTGCCCACCTATGAGCCCACCAAAGACACAAAAATGATGTCTCTATGTTCCATCTCATCCATAACTGATTCTGGACAACATTGACCAGTTGTTTGATCAAGTTGCCACAACCACTTTGGAGTGAACTGTCCATGTACTTGGTAAAAGAATGCTTCACCTCATGAAGACTATATGGAACCAAATACAAGTTATGAGCTCATTCAACATTGATGGTCTATTCAATGAGGTGCCATTCTAGGAAACCATTTCCAATCTAGATGTAAATCACATGTTCTCAATCTGAATTTGTGAACTTAACTCTGGAAAAAGTGAGGACTCTAGATGCTGGACATCAGAGTCAAGTGTGGGATGCTGGAAAAGCACAGCCAGTCAGGCAGCATCCAAACAGTAGGAGAATCGATGTTTCAGGCATAAGCCCTTCATTAATTTATCCCCAAAACATCAGTTCTCCTGCTTTTCGCATGCTGCTGACCGTCTGTGCTTTTCCAGCACTCTACACTCTTGACAACTTAGCAACTCTCTCAGTTGAGATCATCTTTAATGACAGTACACGAGTCTGAATTGACTATGTTTCCTTGGGATCCCCTCTAGAGCTAGTTCTCAATAACATATGTATTTCCATGAACCAACATAATTTTGACGGATTTAGCACTAACCACCTAGCTCTTGCACACTTGCAGTTCATGTATGACACACTTGATATACTTGAATCTGTAACGTTTTTAAGGATTACTTTATGCACCTTAATGCCCTCCATCTGTCATTCAAATTCATTTCTGAAATGGTGCAGTGCGATGCATTCCCTTGTCTTAATATGCTGTTAGAGAAATCTGCTGATAAGTTCTCTGCTACTGTCCTTCACAACCACCTTCACTGGCCAATCTACACATTGGTACTCCTAATGCTCCAAGTGCACTAAGATCACCCTTATCAGCAACATCTGGGGAGGTAATGGTATTGTTACTACACTGCTAATCCAGAGATAAAAGTAATACTCTGGGGCCTTGAATCTTAATCCCATCATTTGAACTTAAACAACTCGAAGATAAAAAGTCAAATGACGACCTGGAAATGAGCGTTCATTGTGCTAAAAATCCATCTGGGTGTCATTATGGGAAGAAAATCAGTCTTTACTTGGTTTTGCCTACATGTAACGACAGACGCACAGCCCTCTGAAATGGACTAGCAAGTCACTCAGTTGTACCTAGCTGCTAAAATGTCTTAAAAAGAAATGAAACAGGGCAGACCTAGGCCTAGGAACCTCAGCCTTGTCAATCCTGGTACTAGTGCAGAAATTGGGATAGCCGTCTCTTAAACTAATCAACAAAGAGCCTGACAACACCAAACTCATGGAATTCAAACGCACAGACATTGTCCCAGACAATGCTGTCAACATCCCTGGCATTACGAAAATGTGGGTATACTTTGAGAGAGTTAAAAGCAACAGAACTACCAGTCACAGCACCAAATGTTCTCAATAAGGCAACAATGTAACTCTTGGTCGAACAACATGATTAGTTCGTTGCCTGGAGACATAAACAAATTTGAAGTCGGCCAATCAGTTTAAATTAAACCCCAAAAAACATCAAACTCCAATCAGTTTGAATTGAGTATATTGACAATCTTAAAAACGAATGACACAATCCAATGCTTTGGGGGTATAAGACCATGGAAAATTGAACAGTTGAGAGGAGAACTGACAAGCCTAGCATGTAAACAGACTGCCTGAAAATAACTCTTTAAAATAGATTAGTAACCTATGACGAAGAAATTCCTAAGAAGAAGAAAAGACACAGGAAGATCCGAATGGAAGAACGAAAACTGCCCGAGATAAGAAATGTGGTTAGTAAATCTTAATTGGGAGTTTTATCGGACTAGTATTACAGAAGGGAAGGTAAAAGATAGGTTAGAGGAAGAAATTGTAAATAGTGGTTAATTAATTCTTCTCTGTTTTACTTTAAGTAATAAAGATGTCAATTTTTTACTTTAAATAGTCCTTGGCCACTCGAAGTTTTACAGATTACTGTACATAAATCTTTTCTGTGTTGCTGGTTTTAAATTGAGCAGGAGGGTTTACCCAGTGTCGTAACACCTGGGTATGCCCTCTCACATTTGCAGGCACAGTGGCATACAGGTGGGAAACAACTGCCCTAGGAGCCTTCAACATTGACTCCCAATCCCTTGAAGTCTAATGGCATTAGGTGAAATGTGGGCAAGTGCTGCATAGCCCCATTCCCTTACTGACGAATCAGTGATCCTCCATGTTGAACGCCACTTTCGAGAAGGACTGAGGCTGGCAACAGTGCAGAACGTACTTTGGGGTGGGGACCTTCAATGTCCATCACCAAGACTGGCTCAGCAGCAACATTCCTAACCAACCTGATTGAGTCTTATAAGGACATAGCTACTAAACTGGGTCTGTAGCATGTGGTGAGGAAACCAAGAGGGAAAAACATACTTCACCTCATTCTTATTAATCTGCTGGCTGCAGCTGCATCAGTCCATGACTGTATTAGTAAGAATAGCCTCCACATAAATCAACTGAAAATAAAATCTCATCTTCATAGTGAGAATAACCTCTATTGAGTTGTTTAGCACTACCATCCATTTGGAACAGGCAGAGCATCTCAAGGCTGGATATCCGTGAGGCACTGGAGGACATCAACAGATTTGCACACAAACATGCTCTGCAATCTCATGAGCCAGTTTACTCCAACTGCATCATTACCATCAAGCCAGGGGACCCACCCCTGTTCAATGAAGTGCAGAAGAGCGTGACAAGGGCAGCACCAAGAATACATAAAAATGAAAAGATGAGACAACACAGGGCAAGGTGTGTGCTATGCAGCATAAACAGTAAGTGACACATATGACTAAGCGATTCTATTACCAATGTCTCAGATTGCTACTTTGCAGGTCTGCCATACTGAGCTGTGAATGGTGATGGACAATAAAAACAACAACATTGTGAAGACTAGAAAAGAGGTTCAACTCAAAGACGTTGAACTAAATTAGAACTGGGCTCTGGATTACTATCTGAGCCATAGGAAAAATGTTATAGGGTAAATAAAGTCAGGGTATTAACTGCACAGCCCTCAGTTGGTGTGAGTGAAATGGGGTTCAGTTCATGGGGCATTGGCACCAACAATGGGCTCTAAGGGAGCTGTTCTTAGGAAAAGTGTTTTTTTTAAACTATGCTGGGACCAGTGTCTGAGCAAACCAAATAACTGGGGCTGTGGAGAGTGCTGCGAGCAATTAAGGAAGGGGAGGGAGTGTTTGGGAGAAGAAAAATGTAGGCCTATAAAGCAAGAGGATATGGCAATGTTACAGGGCAGTTACTTGAATAGCACGATTTGGATAAAGATGTGAGAGTGATCACAAGTCCAACCTTTACTCATTGGAGGGGGATAGGAGCGGACAGTATGGCAAAGTACTCAGCTAGGAGAGGGAGAATTATAATAGTATTAAGCAGGATCTGTGGAGCATAAATTGGGAACAGACATCACAGAACTGCATGACAGAAATGTGGAGGGGTTGTTTAGAGAGCACTCACTACGAATACTTAGATGGCATGGTCCCATTGAGGCAAGAAAGGGATGGTAGGGTGAAGGAACCTTGGATGACAAGAGATAAGCTAAATCTAGTCAAGAGGAAGAATGAAGCTTAGAAGGGGGCATGAAAAAGCTTGGTGGGTAAGATTAAGGAAACCCTCAAGGCATTCTACACTTAACTGAGGAACAAGGGGATGACCAGAGGGAGGGTAGGGCTGATCAGGGATAGTGGAGGGAATTGGTGCCTGGAGTCTGAGGAGGTAAATAAGGTCCTTAATGAATACTTTGCTTCAGTATTCATTAGTGAGAGGGACATTATCAATTATGAGGACAGCGTGAAACAGCTGATATGCTTGAACAGATTGATGTTGAGGACGACGATATGCTGGAAAGTTTGAAAAACGCAAAAGATGCTCAAGTCCCCCTCGGCCAGACGGGATGTACCCAAGGTTACTACAGGAAGAGATTGCTGCACCTTTCACAATGATTTTGCATCTTCACTGTCTACTGGAGTAGTATCAGATGATTGGAGAGTGACAAATGCTTTTCTCTTGTTCAAGAAAGGGAATAGGGAGAACCCTAGGAATTACAGACCAGTCGGTCTTACGTCGGTGGTGGTCAAATTATTGGAGAGGATTCTGAGAGACAGGATTTATGATTACTTGGAAAACCATAGTTTGGATTAGAGGTAGTGAGCATGGCTTTGTGACGGGCATGTCATGCCTCGCAAGACTTAGTGAATTCTTTGAGGATGTGACAAAACACATTGAGGAAGGTAAAGCCATGGATGTGGTGTACATGGATTTTAGCAAGGCTTTTGATAAGGTTCCCCACGATAGGCTCATTCAGAAAGTAAGGATGCATGCAATACTGGGAAATCTGGCTGTCTGGATACACAATTGGCTGGCCCATAGAAGACAGAGGGTGGTGGTAGATGGAAAGTATACAGCCTGGAGCTCTGTGACCAATGGTGTTCCTCAGGGATTGGTTCTGGGAGCTCTGCCCTTTTGTGATTTTTATAAATGACTTGGATGAGGGTGGAAGGGTGGATTAGTATGTTTGCAGATGACACAAATGTTGATGGAGTGCTAGATAGTGTGGAGGGTTGTTGTAGGTTGCAACCAGACATTGTTAGAATGCAGAGCTGGGTTGAGAAGTGGCAGATGGAGTTCAACCTAAAAGAAGTGAAGTGATTCGTTTTGGAAGATCAAATTTGAATGCAGAGTACAAGGTTAAAGGCAGGATTGTTGGCAGTGTGGAGAAACAGAGGGATGTTGGGGGCCACATCCATAGATCCCTCAAAATTGCCACCCAAGTTGATCGGATTGTTGAGAAGGTGTACAATGTGTTGGCTTTCATTCACAGGGAGATTAAGTTTAACAACCATGAGGTTATGCTGCAGCTCTATAGAGCCCTGGTTAGACCACACTAGGAATATTGTCTTCAGTTCTGGGTTAACACATTTTGAGAGGGTATGGAAGCTTTAGAGAGGATGCAGAGGAGATTTCCCAAGGTGTGCCTGGACTGGAGGGATATGTCTTATGAAGAAAGGTTGAGGGAGCTACGGCTTTTCTCACTGGAGCGAAGAAGGGTGAGAGGTGACTTGATAGAGACATACAAGGTGATGAGAGGAATAGATAGTGGACATCCAGAGACAGAAATAGCTATCACAAGGGGGTATAAGTTTAAGGTGATTGGAGGAAGGTTTTGGGGAGATGTCAGAGGTAGGTTCTTCACAGAGTGGTGCATGTGCGGATTGCACTGTCAGAAGTGGTAATGGATTCAGATACATTCAAGACATTTAAATGACACTTGGATAGGCACATGGCTGATAGTATAATGAAGGGTATGTAGTTCAGCTTGATCTTAGAATAGCATAAAAGGTTGGCACAACATCAAGGGCTGAAGGGCCTGTACTGTAATGTACTGTTCCATGTTCTACAATATAGAGTCAAATGCAACCAATGACTAAGCAATACAAGACAAAGTTGGGATAAATGGGGCACTTTCAGAATGGCAACCTGTACCTAACGGAGTGCCACAGGGATTAGTGCTACGGCCACAATAATTTACAAAATCTATTAATGATTTGGATGACGTAAGTGAATGCACTATCACCAAGTTTTGCAGATGATAAAGATAGATGGAAAGCAGACGCTAAGTAGGACAGAGTCTAAAGAGGGTTTAGTGAGTGGGCATAAGTTTGGCAGATGGAATAAATGAGATTATCCAAATGGTAGCAAGAATAAGGGGGCTGATTATTATTTAAATCAGCAAAGACAACTGAAGGCTGCAGAAGAGAGAAATTTGGAGCTGTGCATATATGCATGTTAAAAAATGAACATACAAGTTCAACAGCCAGGAAAGGAGGCAAATGGAATGCTGGCCTTCATTGCAAAAGGAATGAAGCAGGGAAAAAAAGGGAAGTGTTGCTAAAATATGAAAGACCCTAGATAATCTACATACAGAATAATGTGAACAGTTTTAGTCCCCTAAATATATACTGACATTGGAGACAGTCCAGAGGAGATTGAAAAGAACGATTCTAGATATGGAGGATTTTCTTGTTCGGAGAGGTTGAGTAGGATGGGCTGGTGCTTATTGGAATTGAATAGAATGAAGGGCAACATTAGTAAAAATGAGATTCTTAGGCAGCTTAACAGAAACACGCTGGCAGGTTGTTTCCTTTTGTGGGGAGAGTAGGGCCAGATGGCATAATTTCAGACTAAGGAGTCACCCATTTAAGACAGAAGTGAGGAGGAATTTTCCCTCTCAGCAGATAGTCAGTCTGTGTAATTCTTTACCACAAAGGGCTGTTCAGGCTCACTCATTAAGGCAGAGCAAATTCAATGGGCTGAATGGTGTATTTTTTTTAATGATTTTATATTATTGAGTAGGGGGTGGGTGAGATTGAGAGAGGAGAGGAAAAAGAGAGGGAATTACAGACTGACAGACAAAAACAGACATTCACACTTTAAACTCTTTGTTGCAAATGCATTTTTTCTTCTCTCTGCTCGACAGATCAATCTACTCTGTCAGGATTCTAAAATAACTGAAATATGATTAATTTGTGTACGTCCACGTTTGGCTCCATTGTTTTACCAAGTTAAGCCTTTAATGTCCAGTACAGGACTTATAAATGTCAGAATTATGAACATTTGGACTTACAAACAATCCCATTCAGGGGTATAATTTTAAAGACCTAATATGCACACTTTTCCTGTACTTATGAATGACTACTTTTCATTCCACTTAAATATAAGTCGACTTTTGAATGGATTCAAGAATGGAACCTATTCCCAATCCGAAGACTGCCTGTATGTGCATTTTTCATACAGGTGTGAATTGAAAACAGAAAATGCAAACATGTTGACACTGACTCAGTTGCCCATATTCATTGTTTTTAGATCAAATAGTAATTTCAGTGCATATGCTTTTGTTTATTTTATATTGGTCTCCTGGAGTTGCCTCCATCTGTAGTCAGGTGATTACGGGAATCATTTTAAGCCTGGAATTACCTTTCTCAGTGAAGGGTGAGTTTATGGGTAACACCACTACTAAAACTCAAGCACAGATCCAGCGTCTAATTGCAAGACTTCTCTGAAAACAGGCGCAAGTATCCAAAATGAAGGGACCTAAACTATTTTTGCAGCAAATCTCCAAACACTATGCTTTTGAAAGTAATTTGCAATCTTGCTCACAACAATTATGAGCTTGCTCCAATTGCAAAAGAACTGGTTTGCTTATGTTACTGAGAGTTATCTAACAAAGAAAGGGAAGGGAAACCTGTACGTATGTTACAAAAATGAGCATTTCAGATTGGCAGATTTGTCTCTCTATACTTTCAGTCCATGAAAATAACAGATACATTGCAAGTGGATCTGTGTATGCATAACTTGATCACAACAGTCATTGTTAATGGTGGCATCTATCCTCTGCACTAACATGCTTCATTTTTGAAAACACTTTTGTCCATAAAATCCCAGGTAAAACAATCAGATGCTGGACATTAAAACTTGAGAGCCCATATTTCCCACTATGATAACAAATCATCTAAGGCAATGCTCCCAATTGGCAGAAACGAACAATAAAATTACACACAAGTATTTGGTGGACAAAAACACCGATCTTTTGACCTGAGTGGTCTGTTTCTGTTTTGCACAGTCTTTGATTCTGTGGATGGAATTATGGGACTCAAACAGAATTATGCTGCTCAGGCAGAGATAACAATAATAAAACACATATGATCCTCAAAACTGAAAAACATGTCAATTACTCAAGGAAAGCATTAACTCTAGCTAAGTACAATGCTAAATTACCATGTTAACCATTTAATTCCCTCTTGGAAAGAAAAAAATTCTCACTTCTTGTTTTTGTTAAGACTCAGAACTATCAAAGTTGTGTGCACGGTCCAGGCCATCATGGAAGCCAACCTCCTATCTATAGACTCCATTTACACATCCTGTTGCTGCATAAAGGTTGCTATCATTATCAAAGACCCATCTCACTCCAGTAATGGTCTCCTACAGCCTCTTCCATCAGGCAGAAGATACTGAAGCTTAACCACACATACCAGCAGATTAAGGAACAGCTTCTTCCCAGCCATTATTAGACTGATGAATGGGATCTCTAATTTCAAATAACGCTGCTTGTTAATGTTGGTCTTGCCTAACACATGTCCTGTGATTAGATAGATTAGATTCCCTACAGTGTGAAAACAGGCCCTTCGACCCAACAAGTCCACACCGACCCTCCGAAGAGTAACTCACCCAGACTGATTTCCCTATATTTCCCACTGACTAATGCACCTAACACTATTATTGGCAATTTAGCATGGCCAATTCACCTGACCAGCACGTCTTTTGGAATGTGGGAGGAAACCGGAGTAAACGAGTGAGAGACTATCACACATCTGCTGAAATGTGCCTTTGCAAAGGAAGTCTGGAGAAAGACGGAGTGGTTTTTTTTGTCACATTTAGACCCGAGCAACACCATGACGTGCAACGCTGTACTCTATGACCTGTTCCTAGAGATGCGCACCAAGGCAAACATTGACTACGCCTGGAGGACGACCAACTATTTGGTCTGCCTAAAGTTTATTGGTCTTCCAGAGCAAGGAGTTGACCTCGACTGAGTGTTGCGGACTGGCACATTCCTCGGTCCAGGACTACGTGCGGTGGGATGCACTAAAGCTTAGGGCAGTTGCCAAAAAGAGACAGTGGGGAAAGACCACTGCCTGAGGTCTGTCTCCTGAAGTTAAATGGAGGTCCATTCAGTTATTGAACCCTCCTATTGACTATATTTGCATAGCTTTGAGGCTTGTACAAGTAATACCTATGGTTTCTTTGTCAGATTGAGTCATACTCCGATATTTGTTTGTTCTTTCCCATTCTATTATACACAACCGAATCGAATTGTAGGCAGAGGGAAAGCTGCTGGGCTGGGTTCTTTGCATGGACCTCTTCCACCTACAGTTCTAAGGGTGGGTCACTGGACCCAAATCATTAACACTGGTTTCTCTTCACAGGTGCTGCTACACTTGCTCAGTTTTTTTTTTAGAAACTTCTGGTTTTCTTTCAGATTTACACCATCTGCACTTTGTTAAAAACTGTGTTTAATTCAATCCAGTGGTGGTGGAACAAGCAGGTGGAGGTCCTTAACTGGGCACTAATTACCTATTTAAAGGCCTCAATTGGCCTGTAGTTGGGCAAAATGCCCAATCACCAGCCTATTGCTGATAACAACGTGGACAGCACAATAATATCACAGAATCCCTACAGTGTGAAAACAGGCCATTTGGCCCAACAAGTCCATACCAACCCTCTGAAGAATAACCCAGCAAGACCCATTCCCCAACCCTATTAATTTACATTACCCCTGACTAATATACCTAATCTACACATTCCCGAACACGATGGACAATTTAGCATGGCCAATTCACCTAACCTGCACATCTTGGGATTATGGGAGGAAACCTATGCAGACATGGAGAGAATGTGCAAACTCCACACAGTCACCAGAGGATGGCATCGAACCCAGGTCCCTGGTGCTATAAGGCAGCAGTGCTAATCATTGAGCCGCCGTGCAATCCCATCTTAAGGGTCAGTGCAAGAAGGAATACTACCTGCTTTTGCCCATCTGTCTACCCACTCCTGTGACTATATTGACTATAATCTACAGAATGGCTCCTTGGCCATCTGTCATGTGCATTGAAAAGCTATGATAGGTGTTCAATAGTAATACAGAGTTACATAGCCAGCAATGTTCGGAGTAAAATATTGGGTGGGGATCATGGTGGCACAGTGATAACGTCGCTGCCACATTCCCAACTCCAAGAAGCCCACTTCTATTGGGAAGCTAAATTCTATGTATAATGATGGACAGGACTCTGATTTTTCTACTGAATGGTTGACAGTATCCGTGTAGAGAAAGCAGAGTCAATGATTCTGGCCTAGTGATCCTTCAGAACTGATTGCAGCTTAGAAAGGCTGGTATTTATACTGAAGACCATGGGGGAGTGTGGGGGTGGTGACTGATAAGGACTGAATGATAGGTGGAGAAGGAGTCCAGAGAGAACAACTATTGCATAAAGAAATGGATAATAGTGAGTTGGAGAGAAAGAAAAGCTGATATTAGGACCATTAGTGGGTGAAAATGGATTGACTTTGCTGAAAACAGCGCATGTGATGACAAGGCTTGGGATGTGGTGTTGGGTAAGGACATGACAGAAGGTGCTCAAGCCTTAAAGTTGTTGAACTCTATATTATATAGTGTACTGAAGGCTGCAGGATCCCCAAGTGGAAAATGAGATGCTATTCTTTCAATCTGTGCTGATCCTCACTGAGATGATGCCCACTGGTCCTAGACTGTTACACAAAGGGAAACAACCTCTTCACGTATACTCTGTCAGGTTCCCTTCCAGTCTTATATTTTCACTAAGTTTTCCTCTTAGTCCACTAAACCCCAGTGAGTACATGCCAAACCTACTGTCTTAGTCCTCATAAGAAAATCCCTCTATTTGGAATCAACTTAATAAACATTTTTTGCTCCATCCTCAATGTCAGTGTATCTTTCCCTAGGTAAGGAAACCAAAAACTGTTCCCAATCATCCAACTACTGCCTTATATAGTTTTAGCAAAATCTCTCTATTTTTATATTCCAGTCCCTTTTGAAATAAAGACCTGTACTCCATGTACCTTCCCAACTAAATTCCTATACTGACTTATGATTCATGCATGAGAACCTTCAAGTCCCTTTCTACTGCAGCTCTTTCTCCATTTAAATAGTGTTCAGCTCTTCTATACTTTGTACCAATGTGCATAACCTCTCATTTTCCCATGTTATAGCCCATCTGTCAAGTGGTTTCCCCACTCATTTAGCTGGTGTATACCCATACGTAGACTCCGTAGGTCATCCTTGCTACTTGTCTTCATACATAGCAACGGCACAGTGGTTATGGGTGACACGGTGGCTTAGTGGTTAGCACTGCTGTCTCACAGCACTAAGAACCAGGGTTCGATTCCAGCCTCAGGCAACTGTCTGTGCAAAGTTTGCACATTCTCCCAGTGTCTGCGTGGATTTTCTCCGGGTGCTCTGGTTTCCTCCCACAATTCAAAGATCTTAATTGCCCATTTAGTGTTCAGGGATATGTAGGTTAGGTAAATTAGTCATGGGAAATGTAGAGTCATACGGTAGAAAAATGGGTGTAGGTGGGATACTCTGAAGGTTGAGCTAAATGGCTTATTTGCACACTGTAGGGATTCTATGAACTCTATGCTGCGCTCTCCTTTGCGAAGAAGCAAAAGGACCAGGCAACCAGTAGGATATCCAATGTGGGCATGAGGAATTAATTTAATACTCCCATAAAGTAGAATTCAAATCATTAATATTCCCACCTCTCAAATTACATGCATACAGAATTTGAACCACAACCAAAATCTAAACCTAAGAAAATCAGAGCGATGCACAAAATAGAAATTGTGAACAATTTACAGCGTCAGTCAACACGTGAAGGTACTAATGGAGCTGAACTTTAGAAATACTCCCACTGAAATGGCTCACCAATCCTTTTCTCAAGACTCATCAGCACAAGTGAAAACTGGAATAATGCAATCTGGATCATGGAGACAAATGGTTCTCTCAATAAAACCTAAATCAACACTTGTTTTCTCAATTCGCACTGGCACAAACAGCAAACTGAACCTTTAAGATAACCTCTAATCATTGAAAAATATTGTTATGATTGTTCTTACTTTTGGAGTGAATATACATTTGATTAATTCCATTTTATATAACTACTTAAAAGACAAAATTGAACCCAAAAAAATCCATGTCCATTTCATTTTGAATGTCATTTGACATGCTAATTTCAAACTTGAAGAAATTAATCTTCAGAATACTCCACCTTTCCATGAGCAATCAATTCTCTAATCAGAATTCCCAGAGTAAACTCGGCAGTTTGGGTTTGAGCTTTATTCCCCCCAAAAGTTGGCAAAAACTCTTGTATGCATGGCCAAAATCCTGGAGATTTTGGAACAACTAGATCACAGAATGATGTAAATAGTGGAAAGGTAATACAAATGTTGAAAGTTTTGCTTTAGAAAAAAGAAGAGATTAATCACAGAATTGACGGAACAAATGTTGCACTTGCAAGGGAGAGCAACCCAGCCTGAGTAATCAATGAATGTCACACCTGTAGGGGAAACATAGATCATGTGTTTTATCTGGGGCCTGCAATGGAGATCTACAATAAAATATACAGATGGCAATTCCCTTGACATTTTTAATATTCTTCTGAACAATAAATTTTAAGCATTCCTCATCTGTGGTGACCGGAACAAACTTCCTTCTTTTAAATGCAAAAGACATTTGCTTCTTTTCCAGCTCTTGCTGCATATGTACGTCTAGGGTTTATTAACATCTTGTGCTTGGATTCGAGATTAAGAGAAGCATGTTGGCTGCCTTTTTCTCTACAGCTGTATGAAAGCTTTGGTCCTAGAAATATCTAAATGATAAAATCCCAAGAGGCCCCTCCTTTAAATTAGCATCAATTTGAAATGCATTAAATCAATACCATGATTCAAAAAGCTATTTGCATGAAAATCTGCAAAACAATTTCCACTCCAGATAAAGCTGCATACAATAGGGCTGGTCATCCATTGTACCAGGAAATTATTCATTTCAAATTACCACGTACAGATAACATGATTTTTGCTGCAAAATGGCTTTGCCATTTGGCTATGTAAACCTTTACATTAAATACAGATCAACTGTAGAAAGATTTTATTGGAGCTCCTCCAGATTATTTTCATAAAAAGATGTAAATGTTTCATATTTTGTAGAAAGAGGAAGTGTATAACTGATTAAAACTAACAATAAACATTTTGTTCATTGCAAACATGCAAAATCACTTCAGTTTTTCTTAAATCAAATTATTCAAGATAAAAGTGTAACATTATACTAGCAAAATCCTTTGAGTATTTTTTTAAAACAACAAATGAGGTTTCAGAGGTTTTGTACATGGGGTGATTAAAAAAAATTTAGGAGCGATTAAGCCACATTGAAAATATTTTACCAAAATAGAACATAGAACAGTACAGCACAGTACAGGCTCTACAGCCCTCGTTGTTGTGCCAACCTTTTATCCTATTCTAAGATCAAGCTAACCTACATACCCTTCATTTTACTGTCTTCCATGCGCCTATCCAAGTGTCGCTTAAATGTCCCTAATATATCTGACTCTTTTACCACCGCTGGTAGTGCATTCCATGCACCCACCACACTGTGTAAAGAATCTACCTCTGACATCTCCCCAAACCTTCCTCCAATCATCTTAAAATTATACACCCTCATGATGGCCATTTCTATACTGGGAAAAAGTTTCTGGCTATCCACTCACTCTATGCCTCTCATCATCTTGTACACCTTTATCAAGTCACCTCTCATCCTTCTTCACTCCAATGAGAAAAGCCCAAGCTCCCTCACAACCTTTCTTCATAAGACATGCCCCTCCAGTCCAGACAGAATCCTGGTAAATCTCCTATGCATCCTCTCTAAAGCTTTCACATCCTTCCTATCCTGAGGTGATCAGAACTGAACACAATATTCCAAGTATGGTCTAACATGGATTTTATAGAGCTCCAGCATACCCCACCCTCTTCCCTCCCAGCTCTTAAACCTAATCCTCCCACTAATGAAAGCCAACACACCATATGCCTTCTTAACAACCCTATCAACTTGGGTGACAACTTTGAGGGATCTTGGATCTGGACCCCAAGATCCCTCTGTTCCTCCACACTGCCAACAATCCTGCCTTTAATCCTGGAATCTGCATGCAAATTTGATCTTCCAAAATCAAATGGAAGAAGATCACACTTCACACTCTTCCAGATTGAACTCCATCTGCCACCTCCCAGTTCAGAAAATGTCCCATTGCAACCTACAACCACCTCCACACAAATCCACAACCTTTGTGTCATTGGTAACCCACCCTTCCACTTCCTTGTCCAAGTCGAGAAGGTGTTGCTGGGAAAGCACAGCAGGTCAGGCAGCATCCGAGGAGCAGGAGAATCGACATTTTGGGCGTAAGCCCTTCATCAGGAATGAGGCTTTTGGGCCGGGACGGAGAGATAAATGGAAAGGGGTGGGCCTGGCCGGGGGTGGGGTGGGTAGGTAGCTGAGAAAGCAATAAGTGAAGGAAGGTGAGGGAGAAGGTGATAGGTCAGAGAGTTGTGTGATGGAGGGGTTCAGAGGGCAGTGCTGAGTTGGAGGTTTGGGACTGGGATAATGTGGGGGGAGGGGAGATGAGGAAGTTGCTGAAATTCACATTTATCCCGTGTGGTTGCAGGTTCCCAAGGCGGAATATGAGACAGGTGTCGGGTGGTAACGGTTTGGCAGTGGAGGGGGCCCAGGACCTGCATGTCCTTGACGGAGTGGGAGGGGGAGTTGAAGGGTTCAAACATGGGGCAGTCGGGGGATCCAAGATGGCGGCGACCCAGCAAGACTGAGTCCACAGTGCTCTACCCAAAACTTGGGAAAAGTGGGCTATCCACCCCCACCACACTCACTAAACCATTTATAATAGTTGTTAACCTTAAATAGTTACCTATTAGTACATTTAAATAGTCTAATACTAGCTGGAAAATGAATAAAGGGAAGGGAACAGGCGGCTCTAAGAAAGCAGGGACCCCTCCCCCACCCTCTCCCTCTTCAGCTGCAACAAAGGTGTCTTCAGCTGCTTCAGGAGATTTACCAATGAAGATGAGCTTTGAGGAGATGTTTGCCAGGTGGGAGGCGAAGATTGATGCTTTTATCGATGAGTCTCGGCAGAGCAGAGAAGCACTATCAGCCGAGCTGCAGAAGCAGGGCAGAGACATTCAGGAACTGGAGTGCCGAGTCAGAGAGGTGGAGTCGAAGGCCGCAGCCTCAGAGACTGCGATAAAATCAACAGCCGACCACATCTGTTTTCTCGAGAATCGAGTCCAGAACCTAGAAAACCACATTGATGACCTCAAAAATCGATGTCGTAGAAAAAAATATTCGGTTGTTGGGCCTTCCCGAGCAGGAAGAGGGAGGCCAGCTGACAGCATTCTTAGAGCATTGGCTGCCACAACTTTTAAATCTGCAGGCTGGATCAGGCCAGGTAAGGGTAGAATGGGCCTACCGGGTCACAGTACGTGGGCCCGGCTCAACCCAGCGCCCACGCCCGGTCCTGTTCCAGCTGCAGAGCTATAGGGAGAGGCAGATGCTCCTGGAAGCCTCAAGAAATCTGGGAAAAGATCCCCAAGCTATGACCCACAAAGGATCCAGGATCATGCTGTTCCAGGACTTCTCCCCAGCTTTGGTCCGAAAGAGGAAGGCATTCGATGAGGCGAAGAAGCGTTTAACGGACTTAAATATCCAGTACTCCTTACGATATCCAGCGACGCTACGCCTTAGCCACGAAGGATCCATATATAACTTCGGATCACCGGAGAAGGCTAAGGAATTCTTGGACTCTCTTAAATAAGCTGTAAGAGATTGTGGACGCTGGTCTGCCTTTCCCATTATTTTGGTTTACATCCCTTCATCTTTTCTTATCTTTCCCCCTATGCGTGTATGTATATATATATGTTGGGGCGTTTGGTTAATGTTGATGGGGGGAGGTGGTTACCTTATTCTATTTTACTTCTGTTTTTAGGAGCGGGGTTGTTTTTCTTTCCCCTGTTATTTTGTGGTATTATATTTAAGTATTACGTGTTGAGATTGTAATCTTACAGTTATATATGGTATTAATATTCCCAAATATATTTAGATGTGGGTGTGGGTGGGGGTGGGGTGTTCATTGTTAACTCTAGCTTTATATTATATTTGAATTCTCCTCATTTTATTGAGGAACACCTGGGTCAAGGGTGGGGCACTGGTTGGAAGAGGGTAAGATGGACTGTAGGAGAGGAAGTGACGCTCCCTGGGAACAAGGGAGAAAATCTCCAATTCGGAATGTTTTATATCTTTTATACTTAGAAATTTTGTTATATTGTTTTGAGTGTATCAGAGAATCTTTACTTTTGTAAATCTTGTATGCTCCATGCTCGGGATGTTCTAGTTAGGGTTTCCCCTCCAGAGGGGTCTCGGATCTGTCCAGATGATTATGGCTGAACAGTCGGTTAAGTGGTGCACCTGGAATGTCAGGGGGAGTAATTCGCCAGTTAAAAGGAAGAAAATATTATCAAATCTTAAGAAGGAGAGAGTTGATATAGCTCTCCTACAGGAGACACACCTGTCGGATAAAGAACACTTAAAATTACGACAGGGCGGATTTGATCAGGCCTTTTTTTCCTCTTTTAATTCAAAAAGCAGGGGAGTGGTTATCCTTGTCCGGAAGAACTTCCCTTTGAAAATTCTAAATCAGATAAAAGACGAATCTGGACGATATATTTTGATTAAAGCCCTCATAAATGGAGAGGAATATGGGATCTTAAGTGTATACTGCCCCCCGGCACACCCCTTTAAATTCATAACGGAAGCTTTTTCAAAACTGATGGCCTTTGGTGCCCGTCATACAATTATAGGGGGAGACTTTAATTGTATTATGGATCCGGAAATAGACAGGATTCCCAAGAGTGCCGCTGGAGTATCTCCCAGATCTAGACAACTGGCGGACCTGAATAAAGAATTAGGATTGGTAGATGTATGGAGATGTCTCCATCCACAGGGTAGAGATTTTTCTTTCTACTCTAATCCACATAAATGTCACACAAGAATTGATATGTTTTTTGCCCCATCGATTTTTCTAAACTCTATAGCAACCTGTAAAATAGGTACTATAGCAATCTCTGACCATGCCGCTGTATACATGGAAACTAAGGTAAAGAACAATGGGACATCTGCTCGGCATTGGCGTATGGACCCCTTCCTGATAAAAGATAGCAAATTTTTAAAGTACTTCTCCCAAGAACTTAAAACTTTTTTAGAAATTAATACTGGTACGGCTAGCAATCCGTCAATGATGTGGGAGACCATCAAAGCTTATGCACGAGGTTTGATCATCTCCTATTCAGCGACCCAGAGGAAAATGAAGGGAGAGCAACAGCGTCTGCTCAAAGCTCGCCTAAAAGCAGCCGAAACAGCATACGCTGATAGACCTTCTATCACAAAATTGCAGAGGATTACAGCTCTTAGGACAGCTTTAAACACCGCGCTTACTCAAACGGCTAAAAGGGAAATATTATTTGCGAAACAAAGATTATATGAATATGGCGACAAACCGGGTAGATACTTAGCATTTCTTGCAAAGAAAAAGAAAGCCCATCAAACTATTCCAACCATCAAGGAAAGTGCAGGTACCCTGACTCATGATCATAAAAAGATCAATGCGACCTTTAAAGAATTTTATTCTGAACTATATAGATCGCAGGATTGTGAAGATAGGATTAGGAGGATGCAGTCATTTTTTAAAAATTTGACCTTCCCGGGCCTGACTCCGGAACAGGTGTCGGCCCTAAATACCCCTTTAACAGTCCAAGAAATACTTGAGGCAATTAGGCAACTTCAGAGCGGAAAAGCACCGGGCCCGGATGGTTTTCAAGCTGAATTCTATAAAGAATTTACAGGAATATTGGTTGACCCACTTATCGATATGTATAATTTTGCGCATAGTCAGGTCTGTCTCCCGCCCACGCTGAAAGAAGCAAATATTTCTCTTATCCTCAAAAAAGGAAAAGACCCAGAAGATTGTGCATCTTACAGACCAATATCCTTACTAAATGTAGACTTTAAAATTCTCTCAAAAATGTTAGCACTAAGACTAGAAAGGGTACTGCCATATATTATAAAGGAGGACCAGACGGGATTTATTAAGGGCCGCAGATCATCCAATAATATCAGAAGGGTCTTGAATATGATCCAAGCCTGTCATCAGGGAAAGATACCAGGAGTAGTAATTTCATTGGATGCGGAAAAGGCATTTGATAGGGTTGAATGGTCATATTTATTTTACACATTGGAAAGGTTTGGCGTTGGACAGGTGTTTACCAAATGGGTTTCATCATTGTATAATGACCCCAAAGCAGCTGTTATTACTAATGGGTTAAGATCGGATGGCTTCAGTGTGGGTAGGGGCTGCCGTCAAGGATGTCCTCTCTCACCATTGTTGTTTACACTGATAATCGAACCATTAGCAGAAGCCATCCGGACTGATCCTAATATAACGGCCCCGAGGATTGGTACAGGTAAACACAAAATTACCCTCTATACAGATGACGTTCTCTTATTCCTCAGTAATCCTTTAATGTCAGTGCCTCGTCTAATTCAAGTTATTAATACATTTAGTGCATTCTCAGGCTATAAAATTAATTTTTCAAAATCGGAAGCCATGCCAATGGGTGGTCTGGCTATGATACCCCACTTAATGGACGGATCCCCTTTTCCCTTCCGTTGGTCCCTGGAGGGCTTCTTATATTTAGGTATTTTTATCACGCCAGTATTTGATCAGCTGTATAGGGCTAATTTTGTACAATTAATGGAAAGGATAAGGCAGGACCTCCAGCGATGGAGAGACCTTCCGACTTCCTGGCTAGGGAGAATAGCATTAATTAAAATGAATGTTCTGCCCCGTCTCTTATATCCTATGAGAATGCTCCCGCTGATGCTGCCAAGGCTAGCCCTACGTAAATTACATGGCTGGTTGGGCTCCTTTATTTGGAACCATAGACGGCCCCTTATTTGGAACCATAGACGGCCCCTTATTAAGCTGAAGAAGCTACAGCTTCCACAGGCAAGGGGAGGACTGGACTTCCCAGACTTTAGGAAATATCAGTTAAGCTCCCTACTAAGTTACATAGCTGATTGGGTTTCATCTGATCCACAATCAATTTGGCTGGATATCAAAGCCTCCCAAGTAAAATACCCACTTATTAACCTTTTATTTTCAGATAAGAGGAAAATCATTACAGACCACTGTAAAATTCCCATAATATTAAACGCAATTAAGGCCTGGAATATAATGCGGCAAAATGAGGGTAACTCACATAAAACATCCCCCCATGCACCAATAGTAGGCGCATGGGGATTCCAACCGGGGATTACAGATGCCACCTTTAAACTCTGGAGATCCAGGGGCATCTCATGCTTAGGGGACCTATTTAAAGATGGGATCCTGATGTCCTTTGAGCAGCTGCGTCTGAAATTCGGAATACCTAATGGGGATCTCTTTCGATACTTCCAAGTTCGAGATTATATACAGAGGAAGACTACATTAATAGATAGTCTTTATAAATCAGACAGAGAACGTAATGTCTTACGACCAGCGGGGGCATCCTCCGTTAGTACTATATACCATTTGCTACATGATGGAGTCTCAGGAGACATGGATGACCTGCTTAAAACATGGGAGCAGGACTTGGGGCTAGAAATCTCTGAGGATATGTGGAATGACATTTGGGAAAATGCTAGAAGAATTGCTATCTGTAACAGAACTCAGGCTATCCAACTAAAGATACTTCATAGGGCCCATATGGCTCTGGCTCGACTGGCAAAATTTAAGGCAGGAGCATCTCCAATGTGTCCCAAATGCAAAATAGAGGTGGGCACTCTTGCACATTGTCTGTGGACTTGTCAGAAAATCCGCAGATACTGGACTAAAGTGGCAAATGCCCTGACAGAAATTTTAGGAACGGAAATTAGGGTGGACCCTGTATCTCTCCTTTTGGGCTTTTCGAACCTCTCATCTCTGGATATGCATGGGAAGAGACTATTTTCTATTCTCTCTTTCTGTGCAAGGAAAGATATTTTGGTGAACTGGGTGGCTGAGGGCCCCCCTGGACTTTCAAATTGGCACAGATTAATTATGGAATATATCCCCCTTGACTTCCTCACAAATATGGTGCTCCGAAAGACTGAATTATTTTATCAAATATGGCAGCCCTTTTTGAATTATATAAATGCAGATATTTCGGCTATCCTAACAAGGGCTTTTATTTAGTGAAGATTTCAGACCGGGCTGCTCCGGGGCCCCTTGGGAGAGGAATCCTGCGCGAATACGGGTTTTATTATATTTGATGTTTATACATTCCGAGCATGTAAGAGACTTAGGTATACACTCTGGTTAGTTATAGGTTAGATTAGTAGAAAGTTGAGGTTTTTTTTTCTTTCTTTTTTTTTCTCTTTTAGTTTTCTTTCTTTCTCTTTTCTCTGTTAAATTATGACTATTGTATATATGATTTAATTGTACATCAATGTTTGTATTTGAGAGTTTTGTTTATTTTTGTAAATTTGCAAAAATGTTAAATTTCAATAAAAATATCTACAAAAAAAAACATGGGGCAGTCTGTGCGGGTGCCCCAGAAATGTTCTCTGGAATGATCTGCAAGGCGGCGTCCTGTCTCCCCGATGTAGAACAAAGCAGCAAATACAATACACAAGATTGGAGGAAGTACAGATGAAACGATGCTTCAACTGGAAAGGCTGTTTAGGCCCTTGGATGAGGAGGAGGCAGGAGGTGAAGGGGAGTGAAGGAAAGATGTGTTTGATGGTGGCATTCAGCTGGAGTTGTCAGAAATTTGGTGGCAAACGATCCTTGAACGTGGAGTTGGTACGATGAAAAGTGAGGACAAAAGGGACCCAATCACATCACAGAGTGATGTGAAGGGGCAAGGGTGGAAGCATGGGTGACAGATCTCCAATCAGCTCCAACAGAATGCCACCACCAAACAACCTCCCCTCACACTCCCTCATCTGCATTTCACAGGGATTATTCCCTTTGGAAGACCCTAGTCCATTCCACGATCACCAACACCAACCCCCCCTTTCCCATGGCACCTTCCCATCTAACCACAGACAGTGCAACACCGCCCCTTCCCCTCCTCCCTGCTCACCATCTAAGGGCCTAAACAGTCTTTCCAAGTGTACCTCCTCCAATCTTGAGTACAGTATTCTCTGCACCATGTGGCCTACTCTACATTAGAGAAACCAAACGCAGACTAAGTGACCGCTTTGCAGAATACCTTCAGTCTGTGCAAAAGCATAACCCTGACCTTTCTGTACCACATCATTTCAACACAGTGTCCTGCTCGTATGCCCGTATGCCTGTCCTTGGCATGCTGCAGTGTTCCAGTGAATCCAGCGCAAACTGGAGAAACAACAGCTCATCTTCAGACTGGGCACTTCACAGCCTTCTGGGTTTAATATTGAGTTCAACACCTTCAAATTGTGAACCAACTCCCTTTCTTCTTTCTTTTAGCTTCCTTTGTTACATTCTCTGTCACCATGTCCTCTCTCCCCTCTTCCCATCGCAACAGGACTGTCTTCTCCTTTCAGTCTGGCAGTCAGACTCACCATTCTTCTGCCATATTTATATTACGATTATTTAGTCTAAACTACCAAAATCTTTTCTCCACCAGCACGCTACACTCCATCACCCCAACTTCAGCATAAATGCTGCGTCCTCCAAACTTCACTTCAGCTCATCTGGACTCAAAACATTAGATTGCTCTCTCTCCATGGAGGCTATCTGGCCCACAGTTATCTCCAGCATTCGTTGTTTTCAGTACAGGTCCCAGCATCTGCAGTAATTTGCTGCTACCTGTATTGTAAGGGAATGCCAGCTCACTGCAACATACAAATTGCTGCTCATGATCTTGAGGTCATAATTCATGAAGAATGATCAATGTGCTGCTGTTAACTTTGCCATTGAGTAAATAACTCAAATGTTTAACTCACTGTTAGAAGTCTTAGCTGTGCCTAACTAGCCAGCTGTGTAGCTTTTTGGACAAAAATAAAAAAACTTCTATATCTCATCCTTCAAGGAATCAAGTTGGCTTTTGGTGTGTGTGGTAAGTGGCCCCTGTTCTTGTCAAATTCAGATTTTTGCCCTTCAGCTGCTAGGAGCATTTACTGTTCTCACTGTTTGAAAGGCTTATTGCACCTTATACTAGCTGTAAAAGGCTTTTTTTTTTGAGATTGCGTTCTGGCAATTTCCCTGCAGAAGTTTCTATTCCAAGATGTTTTCTTCACAGTCACTGTTCAACTCAGAAGCCTTTTAGGTTGTTGTTTCATCTTAAAGTTGCATTGGTGATACTTTTAACAATGTAATTATTGTCTTCTCTAGATGACTTCAGACACGTGTTTTGATCTTCACTGCTGCCACAATTTCTAGACAATGTACCTTATAGCTCCACCAACTTTTATCATGTGCTGCAGTGTCACACTGAGTTTGGGCTCTTCACAGACTTGTCAAGAAAAAAAATCAAACTCAACTGTTGTCAGCTTTAACCCTTCAAGGCAGCATTATTTATCATGCATCAATACTAAATAGTGCTGCGTACATAATGATAGATATGCTAAACTCTGACTTATGGTTACAACAGGGAAATACTAACCTTTTTTTCTTTGGTATTAATTTGTGACATGTGGGAGTCACTGGCTGGGCCAGTATTTATTACCCTCAATATTTATTGCCTAGTTAGTCTCAAGCTCGTGGTGGGGGGCTGCCCTCTTGAGCTATTGCAGTCCCGATGGTGTAGGATACACCCACAATGCCATTAGGGAGGTATTTCAGAATTTTGACAATGAAGGAACAGTGGCTCCGTGGTTAGCACTACCACCTCATAGCACCAGAAACCCGGGTTCGATTCCAGCCACAGGTGGCTGTCTGTGTGGAGATTACACACTCTCCCAGTTTCTGGATGTGGTGCTGGAAGAGCACAGCAGTTCAGGCAGCATCCAAAGTGCAGCGAAATCGACGTTTCGGGCAAAAGCCCACTCTCCCAGCGTCTGCCTGGGTTTAGTAGAGGAATGGGTCTGGGTGGGTCACTCTTTGGAGGGTCAGTGTGGACTTGATGGGCCAAAGGGCCCGTTTCCATATTGCACAGAATCTAATCAAAGGAACGACGATATATTTCCAAGCCAGGATGGTAAGTGGCTTGGAGAGGAACTTGCAGGTGGTGGCACTCCCAAGTACCTGTTTTTCTAGATAGAAGTGGTCACGGGTTTAGAATGTGCAGTCTAAGGAGCCATAGAGAATTGCTGCAATGCATTTTGTAGATGATACACACTGCTGATGCTGACCATTTGTGGAGGAACTGAATGTTTGTGGAAGAGATCCCAATCAAGCAGGCTGCTTTGGCCTGAATGGTGTCAAGCTTCTTGAGTGTTGTTGGAGATGCACCCACCCAGGCAAATGGGGAGTATTCCATCACATTCCTGACTTGTACCTTGTAGATTATAGAGGGGCTTTGGGGAGTCAGGAGGTGAGCTAATCATTCCAGGATTCCTAGCCACTGACCTGCTATTGCAGCCAAATTTTTACATAGTCAGCCCAGTTCAGTTTCTGGTCAATGGTAACCCCTAAGACATTGATAGTGGGGGAATTATTGATAATAATGCCAACGAATGTTAAGCTGCCCTGCTTGAGATGGTCATTAGATGTTGGAGAGTCAGAGTCGTGAAGTGTAGTGCTGGGAAAAGCACAGCAGGTCAGGTAGCATCTGAGCAGCAAGAGTGTTGATGTTTTGGGCAGAAGCCCTTCATCAGGAATGAGGTGGTCATTGCCCAATGAGACAAATCACCAGTCAGCCTAACCTGAGTATTGCCTGGATCTTGCTGCACTTGGACATTGAACCAGACAATACCCGAATCATGAATGCAGCTGGACACTGCACAGTCAGTCATCAGCAAACAACCCCACTTCTGATCTTAGGAAGGAGAGAAGGTCATTGATGAAGCAGCTGATAATGGATGGACCAAGGACACTACTCTGAGGAACTCTTGCTGACATGTCTTGGAATGTGGGTGATTGGCCTTCAACAATCACAATCATTTTCCTTTATGTCAGGTATGACACTAACCAGTGGAGAGTTTCCCCTCAATTCCCATTGACTCCAGTTTTGGTAGGGTTCCTTGATGCCAGACTCAGGCAAATGCAGCCTAGATGTCAAGGGCAGTCACCCTCACCTCACCTCTGCAATTAAGCTCCTTTGGAATTTGGATTCAGGCTTTAAAGAATTCAGGAGCTGAGTGGGACTCCATACTTTACTTGTTCATGTCAATGTGCTTCTGAGTGTCTTCAAGTCTAGAATCTTGTAGTCCAGCAATTATCTGCAACAGTACATAGAACTCCAGCCTTGATAGTGTTCCCAGTCTGCTCATTTATACACAGTGAAGTGCAATATGTGGAGCCAATGGCTGAGTGGTATTATGACTGGACTGTTAATCCAGACACGCAGCAATGTTATGGGAACCCAGGTTCAAATCACAACAGATTGTAGAAATAGAATTCAATGAAAAGCAATCTGCAATTAAGAGACTAATGATGACCATGAATCCATTGTTGATTGTCTGGGGAAAAACTCATCTGGTTCACTTCAGGGAAGGAAACTGCCATCCTTACCTGGTCTGGCCAATATGAGACTCCAGACCAGGTAGGGATGGGCAATGAATACTGGCCTAGCCAGTGATGTCCTCATCCCATGAATGAATTTAAAAATGCATGACACCACCACAGCACTGCTCCAAGGGCCGAACATAGGCCCTATTTTGTTGAATTGCAAAATCCATGAAAGCTGCTCCTGGAAGAGTTTTTATGAACTGCAATCCTCAGAAACATTTATGACTAGAGCAGACTCAGGCTTTCAAACCACAAACAAAAATGACATTATTTGGAGAAGTTAAGTACTTGCTGAATATCATTTGGAACTGTGACCCTTCTGTCTGCTATCATGGAGCAAGAAGCACACAAACATTTGAGAGACAATGATTAAGAGGCAGAGATCTTTGCTGCAGTGTGGGAAAGAATACTAAATTCCACGTCAATGTTTCATAAAATCCCTGCAGTGCAGAAAGAGGCTATTCGGCCCATTGAGCCTGAATTGACCCTTTCAAGAGCATCCCCGCCACCTCATCCTCATAACCCCATATTTACCAAGGTCAATCCACCTGAACGGAACAGGTTTGGATTTTGGGATGAAACTGCAGCACGCAGAGGAAACCCACGCTGACATGGGGAGAATGTCTGTGTTGAGTTTGCAGAGTCACCCAAGGGTGGAATTGAACCCAGGTCCCCGATGCCATGAGGCAGCACTGCTAACCACTGTGCCCCTGCTTTATTTTGATTTACAAGTTAACTTGCTGGGATCCTGCAGGACTTTAGGATTCTATCAGGCAATGCCAATCGTATCTGTAGCACAGGAAAAGTAGGAACGATTGTTCCCAATGCCACCTCAGAAAGACAATGCAACTGAAAGATCCAACATTTCAGATTTGCTGAGAGGTATCCAACACTTCAAGTTTATTTGCAACATGAATCTAATTATTATTAAACAAGATTTCTGAACTTACTTAAAATTAGCTTTTTCTTCCCATTATGCTGCCAGAATGCATAAGCTTCCTGTACAGGCCTGTATTTATAACAGTATTATGCTGGTTTGCACCTTTAAACTCAAATTTTAAACGTGGCCTGTAGCTTTTGGCACAGCATCAGATATTCCTGTTACTCTCAGGAAAGGTTTTCTAGCACAACATACCATGCAACTTAAATAAGTCTCGATATACGAATGTTTCAGAGAATCTGGTTTTACATTCTGCGAACATAATATTATGTAAATTCTGCAATCACTAAATGTATTCATTCCCATAATGGTCTTAAACTTTAAGAAATATATTAAAACCAATGTTGTGTGCTGGGAAGGAGAACACAAACCACATGAAAATATTTCATATCTAAACACTTAGACGCTCTACTCTAATAGCTTGAAGCACAAAATCACCTCAAGTTCTTTCCCTAAGAAGTTTAAAAAAAACACAAGCAGCTGTTAAAATATGTTAGTACACTTTTACATTCCCTCTTTACATAATAGTAGTGAGTGCAGTCTTACAGCAGACACAAACATGCACGTGCATCACACACTCATTCTTCATGGGCTGTCCCATGGTTCGACTGAGGCTTCATCACTGGCTCAAAAGAAGAATAAGTAGACATATTTCATGATTCATTGCTGATTTTATGCGCCTTTAACTACAGTGCAAGTACAGTACTTTGCCATGCCACGGGAATATTTTTTAACATATTAAGAATAAGCTGTCAATAAGTTGATGCTGCTTTCCTGCTACATCTGATGCAACTCAGCTGTAAGAAAATATCTTTTCCAGTCAGTTTTAAAACGCCAAGTTTGCTCAGGCTTTGACTAATAGTTTGTCCTGTAAAACGCATGGAGGAATACAGGAACATAATTCATAGTTAGAGAACTCTTGGTCTTAAACACTGAAAACTATTAAAATATTTTACAAACATTGGCCTGTCAAAAATGAGAACTTTTAATAAATTACATAAACTATTCACTTTGTTCATGGTAACTAATGTATCAGTAAGAGAATGTAGCCTTGTCAGACTTTGCCTTGATATAGTCCATTCCTCAATGATGACATATAGCCTTCAAAAATATATATTCTATAGTTGACAGCCTCCATCTACCACATTATCCAATCTTAGATTTGATGAGGCTTCAACTTACACCAATTTAATACAAGGACATGTAGTAAATAAGGTCATTGCTAAGGAAACCAAAATAATCGCTGACGAAAAAAAAAATCAACCGCAAAGACCATTTGTTTTCTGCAGTTATGCTGTAATGACAACCAGAAAATGCTGTTACTAACATTGAAGCTGAAATTGAATTGATGACTAGTTAGACATAGTACCTTATTCCATTTCCCGTTTGAAAAGCGGCTTACTAAGACCTAAATATTGCTCCGACATTTGCAGGCAAAAACGTCAACTGATCCGAAAATGATTTCTTTTACACCTAATCTAGTAATGGAATTAATCTCTTTCAAATGAACATTATCACACCTCCACTAAAGCAGAGACAGGAAAACTGTCAATACAAACAGAAAAAATACTCATGTGCTAATCCAACAATAATGTGCACCAAAGACAGACACCACTAACCTGTTAGATTTATGAATTATTGGGTCATAGTTTGTATTTGTTGGGCTCATGAGTTAACACATTGTGAGCGAGACAAGGTAGTGAGACACAGGTGCAGCCAGCAGGAAAAGGTTCCTTACAGGGGACTTTCTTGACACCACTGCGTTGGGGGGGGGGGGGGGGGGGGGAGGAGAAGGAAGAGGGTGGGAGGCGAAGAGGGTGAGGGGGGGTGGGGGGAGTCGAAGAGGGTGGGGGGGGGAGGCGAAGAGGATGGGGTGGAAGAGGATGGGAGGAAAAGGGTGGTAACAGTGGTGCAGAGGTAGGGAAGGGGAGAAGATGATGGGTTGTGGAAGTAAGAGAAGAGGGAGGCAGTTGGTAGATGAAGGTGGGAGTTGATGGTGATAGGTTGGAGTTAATATGTGGGAAGGAAGATGGATTGTTCAAGAGGGCAGTGCTGAGTTGGAGTGAGGATAAGGTGGGTGAAGGGGAGATAAGGAAACTGGTGAAAACGGCATTGACGCCATGTGGTTGGAGGGTCCCAAGGCAGAAGATGAGGCATTCTTCCTCCAGGCATCAGGTGGCTTGAATTTGGTAGTGGAGGTGACCCAGGATTTACATGTCCTTGGCGGAGTGGGAAGGGGAGTTGAAGTGATCAGTCACAGGGCAGTGGGGTTGTTAGGTGAGTGTGTCTCAGATATGTTCCCTATAATGTTCTGTGGGTTTATGTCCTGTCTTCCCAGTGCAGAGGAGACCACAGAGAGCAACAGAGACAGTAAATGAGGTGTTTGGATGTGCAGGAAAATGGCTGCTGGATGTGGAAGGATCCTTTGAGGCTTTAGACATAGGGGAGAGGGGAGTTGTGGGCATTGGTTTTACACAGTGACAGAAAGGTGCTGGGAATGGAAGGTGGGTAATTAGGGTTGTGGACCTAACAAGGGAGCTGCAGAGGGAATGGTCTCTGCTGAATGGGGTGGTTTGAAATATATCTCTGGTGGTGGGGTCTGACTGTTGGTGTCTGAAATGGTGGAGGATGATGCGTTGCATTTGGAGAGTGGTGAGGTGGAAGATGAGGACCAGGGGTTCTATATTTGTTGTGGTTGGAGGGGTGGGGTTCAAGGGCGGAGCTGCAGCAAGTGGAGGAGATGCGCTCGGGTGTATTGTTGACCACATGGGAGAGGAAATTGTGGTCCTTGAAGTAGGATGTCATCTGGGATGTTCTGGAGTGGAACTACTCTTCCTGGGAGCAGATGCGGCGGAGGAATTGGGAGTAAAGGATAGCATATTTACAAGGGGAGGGATGGGAGAAGGTGAAGTCCAGGTAGCTGTGGGAGTCGGTGGTTTTGAAATAGATGTCTGATAGTCGGTCACTGGAAATAGAGTTAAGTCAGCTCCCCGGGTGTTGTCCTAGGGAAGTAGATCACAGTCGTGCCATAGCAGATAATGGAATTTGAATTCAATTTTTTTTAAATCTGGAATAAAGAGTCTAATGATGACTATGAAACCATTGTCAATTGACGGAAAAACCCATCTGGTTCACTAGTGTTCTTTAAGGAAGCAAACTGCCATCCTTATCTGATCTGGCCTGTGTGACTCCAGACCCACAGCAATGTGATTGTCTCTTAAAGGCTCTCCGGGCAATTAGAGCTGGGTAATAATTACTCGTCTAGCCAGAGACACCCTTTTCCCATGATTTAATTTTTAAAAATGTAAATAAAGGGTGACTTGGCTCTGTACAGTTATTTCAATGTTGTAACACTTTTTAATGTCACTACAATATTAATGGAGTATTCTGGGTCACCTATTGCTCTAAGGAGGGGTAGTGCCATGTTTCAAAAGCCCAATTTAAGTCACTGGTCAAAGATGGGCAAGAGGAGATGTCAGAATCAAGTATAAACATGGTTCTGACTGGCCATTAAACAGCTGGAATTGCAAACTTCTGAACACAGAGGGGTAAGTGAAATGGATAGCATAATAGAGATTCCTTCCAAATAATACAGCCACAGTGATCAAATTATTTGTAGTGAAGCTAGACGGGAGAGAAAAAAAATTAAGGAACATCAGCCTGGATTTTCCACGTCCCGACACAAAGGGTGGGAAGCAATACAGGGAAAGGCAAAATTAGGAAGATATGAGAGAGTTACTCTGAGCAACTTCCCCAGCCAAGCTGGTAGCAGGATTGCCTACCTGCTCCTCAGGTAAGCAGCCAATTTTGGAGGGGGGATCTTTGTCAAAATTTTCAGTGGTTGAGCACATCCACCCACTGTTCCCATCCTCGCTTTCCTCCCCCCACCCCCACCCCACCCCCAAACAGCCTGCTGAGTGTGGAGCCAACTACTCAGTGGAGCAGCCTCAGCAGCCAGCCAAGGGGGCAAGCTGAGCAGGAGTCTCTGTGCCCTGTAGAGGGGGCCAGAACTGCAACCATGTTTGAACTTACAGACTCCAAGAGAAGCCAGCAGTATCTGAAAGTGAATGCAGTACTTGTATTGGACTCTCATCCAAGAGAATACTTCACACATCAGAACAGTTTATCTCATTCAACTGTAATATTGTGTTTTTCTTTCTGGGGAGGAATTCCCTCCACTCTCACATCACTACCAGCTTCAGGAGTCATCAGAACAGCCCATCATGTCAGTCAGTGAGGGTGCTAACATGTCTCAGACCTGCCTCCACAGTATCAACCTCACCCAATGGTGCTGGCAAGACTTAAGAGCTAAGTGGGCCTTTGGTGAAGAAATGTTTGTTAGGTGAGATGATAATTCAGTTGTTCCACATGTTTAACCCGATATGCAGGAACAGTCAAAACAGAAATGCAGTGTTCAATCATGCTCACTTACATGAGTATTATAGTAAAGGTTACTGATCACTTCAGGGTGTCATAAGTGTAGAAATCCCAGTTGTTTTGCCCTCAACCACTATTACATTAGTAGCTGAAACAATTTTATCAACCTTCCCATCTAATCACCTCCAGCAACCAGGAAGTGAACAAGTTCCTGCTGCTTAACATCAAGTTCTCATATCTCCACAATGTTTCCTTTCCCTCATCACCAAAGCCATGCATTCATTACAGATACATGAACACCAATCAAGTCAATCTCACCACTTTAACCAGGAGTTAAAACACAAAACTGTCAGGCACAAGTCGAGTGTGTGATGCAATACTCCCCATTTGCCTGTTGGGTGCAGCTCGAACAACACTCAAGAGACGCAATACCATCCAGGACAAAGCAGCCTGCTTGATAGGTACCACATTCACAGACTTTCCTTCCCTCCAACACCCACACTCAATAGCAGCAATGTGCATCGTATACAAGACGTACTGCAGAAATTCACCAAGATTCAACGGACACCATCTTACAAACCCACAATAATTACCATCTGGAAGGACAAGGACAGCAGATACTTAGGAAAATCACCATCGACAAGTCCCCCCTTCAAGTCACTCACCATCTCAACTTCAAGAGATCATTCTTTCACTGTCACGGAGTCAAAATCCGAAACTCTTCCCTCTATTGGTGTTGTGGGCTTACCTGAAGCTAATGGACTGCAGCGGTTCAAAAAAAGCAGTTCACCATCACCTTCTCAAGTGGGAAGTAGGGATGGGCAATAAATGCTGGCCTTGCCAGCGATGCCCACGTCCCATGCGCAACTTTTTTAAAAAAGTTCCTTGAATTCCAAAGAACTCCTTAACACCTCATTTCTTCAGCTTAGAAAGTGGTGGCATTTTATTCAGTCTCCAGCTCAATCCACATTAAGTCTTCTTTATTGTCATACTTTGCCTTCAAGAGGCTCAGTGAAATGTTTTATCTGTGCCTTCCAACTCTTACTGAGACAATCTCCATTTTCCCATCTGTTTTGAATCTATAGTTTCTCTTCCCACTTAATATACAAAACACTTTGAAGAATCTTTCTATATATGTTTTAGAGAGTACACCTTGACATGTGTAAAAAGTGTTTCTGTCCCTGCAAAGCAGAGAGCAATGTCAATGAGGATACAATTCTTATAGGACCAAGCAAGTATGAAAGAGGGGAAAATGGATGTGCAGGTTTGGAACAAGAAGTTCAGGTCACAGTCCCAAGTTAAACCAGAGATGGAGTTGGATCATTAACCTGTTATGAAGCAACTTTGAAACTATGAAGCAATATCTGGCTTCAAAAGCTTCCTTGAATTTACTTGCATTCCATGAACATTTAAAACTGAACTAGATTATGCACCAGACACTCCAAGGGATACGCTAAAATATTCTGCATTAGTTCCCATTTTTACTTAATTTGGTTATGTGCTCATTCTAACGTCTTTGTAACACAAAGTACATTTTTGTATAGGTGTCTGTAATTATCCATATTACTAATTCTCCCCCAAAAATTTCAGTATTCCTTCAATATATCCCAAGTGACTTAAGATTTATGCAAATGAACAAAATCTCACTGCCAATCCCAATATTTATGAATACTTCTAAATTTGTGTCACGTTTCAATCGAGGGAATTTTTCAGTCCCAATTTTGAACCAGTGAGTTTGTCGAGCAGCGAACTTAGTACTTGCCAACATGGTACAGGGCCGAACTCATGAGATTTCCCCAAGTTGGCCTTAACCAGGCAAGTCAAGGTCCCAGACTGGTTGTGGTGCTAAGAGCTCTCCAAAGGGAGGGGCAGTAAATTATACAACTGATCAGCCCTTTCAAAACTCCAGGCAACATTGTTAAAAAATGCAGTCAATTAAAGGTAAGTGGACACATATGGGGAAAAAGATATTTCCAAGTAAGCTAAACTAATTTTTCAGCTTTTTCCAAAGGTTACATTGGGAATAGAAATGTCTGGCAAGAAACAAGGCAAGGTAACATAAATGTAAAGGAAAGAAACATAGTTTGTTCACAAGTAATGAAATAGTGCTGTGTTTCCATCTTGTGTCTGGTGATAATGTGCTATGACTGGATCTACCCCACAAATTACTGTGGCAAGAAGTGGCCTTCTATGCTTCATGTCACAAGAAACTACAAATGGTACACCTTAAGAAACCAAAATGACAAGACTGGCATTTCCCAGTTGCATGCAATGGAATTTGGCTTGCTAAACTTCTCCAGTGGAATATCAAGCCTGCATACAAGACTATACATAGTGGGGTTTCCTCCAAGTCGATGTTGAAATGGCTGTGTTTACTGTTCTACATTAAATACCTCAACCTTGGCGTAAGGGGCATTAGTTTAAAACTTGTAGATGTCATAAAATTTGCAAGTATTGTTAACTATAAAGAGGATAGTGTTAAACTTGAAGAGAACTCATATTGGTGGAATTGGTGGACTAATGGGCCGGTGAAATTTAATGCAAGGCCATGTGAAGTGATTCATTTTGGAAGGAGAATGTGAAGAGCTAATATAAAATAAAGAGGGACTTGGGGGAGTAGTAAGGGTATGGAATGCTTTGCCTGCATCGGTAGTAGATACGCCAAGTTTAAGTGCATTTAAGTCATCATTGGACAGACAAATGAATGTACATGGAATAGTGTAGGTGGGATGGACTTCAGATTAGTATGGCAGGGCAGCACAACATTGAGGGCTGAAGGTCCTGTACTCCACTGTAATGTTCTATGTTCTATATGACAACAAAGTATGCAAAAGGTGGTACGGCACACTGATAAAGTGGTTAATAAAGCATGCAGGATCTTGCATTTTATAAACAGGGGCATAGAGTACAGGAGCAAATAAAAGCAAGACAACTGATTCAACCTCAACGGAGTACTGTATCCAACTCAGGGCACAACACTAAGAAGACTATAAAGAGTTTAGAAATTAGTTCCAGGGATTGAATAGATGGTGAAGATGTGGCTGTTCTTCCGAAAGAAATTTGCAAGTAGATTTGTCAGAAGTGATTAAGAATCACTAGAGGTCTGTACAGAGAACATGTATCTACAGAGAAACAGTTCCCATTGATAGATGGGTAGAGAACCAGAGGACACCAATTTGAGGTATTTGGAAAAGAACAAATAGTGACATGAGGCTTTTATTTTTAAAAGCCCAGCATGAATTTAGAATCTAAAATGCTCTGAGAGATGATACGTTCAACCAAAGCTTTCAAAAAGGATGTTGGGTAATTATCCAAAAAGAATATATCTGCAAGGCTATGAAACAAAAGACAAGGAATAGCACGACGTCAGCTGTTCTTACAGACAGCCAGCTCAAATATAATAGGCCAGATGATCGCCTTCTGGACTGTAACCATTCTGTGATTACCGTAGCCACTTCATTACATACAATGAACACTCATTTTAGCAGGACATGCATTCAAGATACAACTTACAATTGAAAGCCTTTGTGCAAAGCTTTCATCTTAAAAGCATTTAGACTGAGAGTTTGGGGGCGAGGGGGTGTATAACTGATTTGTCAAATTACATTTGTAGACCATTTGTCTATTTGCATGACTTGATGGTACATTATACAAAGAAACAGACCAGAAGTTACAGAAACCAGAATTGTTACGGTGTAGGAGGCCACCGTTCAGCCCATTGTGTCTGCACTTCCTCTTTAAGCATTTTGATTTCATGCCAACCTCCTGTCTTGCAACCCCAGACATGTTGTTTCTATTTAAGTGTTCAGTCAATGCCCTCTTGAGTGACGCAGTTGAACCTGCCTCCACCACATTTCCAAGAATTGCATTCCAAACCCAGATCGCTCACAATATGAAAATGTTTTCCCACCTTGCATTTGCTTCTTTTGCAAATACTTCCAAACTGTTCATCTGGTTCTCAATTCCTTTTCACGAGTGGAAATATTTTATTAGATTAGATTAGATTAGATTACTTACAGTGTGGAAACAGGCCCTTCGGCCCCACAAGTCCACACCGACCCGCCAAAGCGCAACCCACCCATACCCCTACATTTACCCCTCACCTAACACTACGGGCAATTTAGCATGGCCAATTCACCTGACCCGCACATCTTTGGACTGTGGGAGGAAACCGGAGCACCCGGAGGAAACCCACACAGACACAGGGAGAATGTGCAAACTCCACACAGTCAGTCGCCTGAGTCGGGAATTGAACCCGGGTCTCAGGCGCTGTGAGACAGCAGTGCTAACCGCTGTGCCACCGTGCTGCCCAGCTATTCTGTCCAGAGCCCTCAATTTTGAAAATCTCGATCAACTTACCCCTCAGCCTTTTCTTCTCCAAAGGGGGAAAAAAAAAGTCTCAACTTCTCCAACCTTTCCACACAACAGAAGTTTCTCATCCTTGGATCATTTCTGTAATTCTCTACTGCACTCTATGCAATGCTTTCTCATCCTTCCTAAAGTGCCAATCAACAGTCTAATCAGTGTCCTGTACAGGTTTAAAAAAAACCCCCTGCACTTGTACTCTACACCCTTCTGAGAGTAATGTATGCTTTATTAAACAACTCACTTTTCTTGGGGGTGGGGATACAGTGGCAGTGATTAGTTCTGCTGCCTCACACTGCCAGGGAACTGGGTTCGATTCCACCCTCAGGCAACTGTCTGTGTTGAGTTTGCGGTCTCCCTGTGTCTGTATGGGTTTTCAGAGTGCTCCAGTTTCATCCCACAATCCAAAGACGCTCAGTTTCAGAGGTTTAGCCATGTTAAATTGCCCATAGTGTCCAAGGATGTGCAGACTTGGTGGATTTGCAATGGGAAATGCAGGGTTATAGGGGAGGGGAATGGGTCTGGATGGGATGCTTTTTGGAGAATCAGTGTAAAAACTTGGTGGGCCAAATGTTGTGCTTCCGCACTGTAAAGAGTCTACGATTTTGCTCTGCCAACTTTAATGACCGATGCATATTTACGCACCCAGATTTCTGCTCCTGCACATCCTTCAGAACAGCACCATTTATTTCACACAATCTCTTGATGTTCTTTGTATCAAAACATGTCATCTCACACTTCTCTGCATTGAGCTTATCCCACCATCCACCCATTCCACCAACTTGTGCTTTTTAAGTTGGGCAACCTCCTCTTCCATTTACAATTCCACAAAATTTGAGTCATGTGCAAACTTTGACATTGTCCCCTGCACACTAAAGACTACAAATGGCAAAATATTCATCTTGATTTGCTTCGGAGAGCCAATCATGAACAGTAACACATGGAAGTGTAAAGGTGGAAAAGAGTGAAGTGAAGCCACACACTTCCCCAAATCAAAGTTTGGGAGAAAATTTGTAGCTCGGGTGCTCGTTGTTGTGGTTCTGTTCGCCGAGCTGGGAATTTGTGTCGCAGATGTTACGTCCCCTGTCTAGGTGATATCCTCAGTGCTTGGGAGCCTCCTGTGAAGCGCTTCTGTGATCTTTCCTCTGGCGTTTGTAGTGGTTTGAATCTGCCGCTTCCTGTTGTCAGTTCCAGCTGTCCGCTGCAGTGGTTGATATATTGGGTCCAGGTCGATGTGCTCATTGATTGAATCTGTGGATGAGTGCCATGCCTCTAGGAATTGCCTGGCTGTTCTTTGTTTAGCTTGTCCTATAATAGTAGTGTTGTCCCAGTCGATTTCATGTTGCTTATCATCTGCGTGTGTGGCTGCTAAGGATAGCTGGCCGTGTCGTTTCGTGGCTAGTTGGTGTTCATGGACACGGATCGTTAGCTGTCTTCCTGTTTGTGCTATGTAGTGTTTTGTGCAGTCCTTGCATGGGATTTTGTACATTACATTGGTTTTGCTCATGCTGGGTATTGGGTCCTTCGTTCTGGTGAGTTGTTGTCTGAGAGTGGCTGTTGGTTTGTGTGCTGTTATGAGTCCTAGTGGTCGCAGTAGTCTGGCTGTCAGTTCAGAAATGCTCTTGATGTATGGGAGTGTGGCCAGTCCTTGTTCCGTTGTCTTTCCCTCAGGCATCTGTTGATGAAATTGCGGGGGTATCCGTTTTTGGCGAATACATTGTATAGGTGTTCTTCCTCTTTTTGCAGTTCTGGTGTACTGCAGTGTGTTGTGGCCCTTTTGAATAGTGTCTTGATGCAACTTCTTTTGTGTGTGTTGGGGTGGTTGCTTTCGTAGCCAGCATGAGCAAAACCAATGTAGTGTACAAAATCCCATGCAAGGACTGCACAAAACATTACATAGGACAAACAGGAAGACAGCTAACGATCCGTATCCATGAACACCAACTAGACATGAAACGACACGACCAGCTATCCTTAGTAGCCACACAAGCAGATGACAAGCAACATGAATTCGACTGGGACAACACTACTATTATAGGACAAGCTAAACAGAGAACAGCCAGGCAATTCCTAGAGGCATGGCACTCATCCACAGATTCAATCAATAAGCACATCGACCTGGACCCAATATATCAACCTCAGCAACGGACAGCTGGAACTGACAACCGGAAGCGGCAGATTCAAACCACTACAAATGCCGGAGGAAAGATCATAAAAGAGCATCACAGGAGGCTCCCAAGCACTGAGGATGTCACGTAGAAACATTTGCAACACAAATTCCCAGCTCGGCAAACAGAACCACAACAACTTCTCCAAATCTGAGCTCAACCAACCAATTTTATAGTTGATTGCCCTCTCTCTCACTCCTTTCCACCACTTTCATCAATGCTCATCCTGCCTCTATTCAAGTTTACAAACAGTTACACAAATGTGAATAATTAACAATTTATGATCTATTTAGAAGGATCCTGTAATCACTTCTTTGAGATCTGAATGTTTCACATGCATTTTATCTGACTTGCAAAACTTAAGTTAATCAGCTTTTCATTGTATTAGTAAATTAAGAAAATTGATAACAAACAATATGTTTTATCACAGAAATAAATGGAAAACATATTTGTCAAGAGTACTAATGACTGCAGTCATTAGAAAGGAAAAAGAAGCTGAAAATAGACTGCAAATTTAAGTTTTAAGGGCAAAAGACTAATCCTTTATGAGTTCCTCTGCATTTGTAGTTTCTCCCTCTGAACACTATCCCTATTAGGTCAGCAAGAAAAGTGTGCACCATGTTAGAACTGGTACAGAAAATATGCTATGCCTCATTTAAAAACCATTATCATTATAAACAGTGGTTCATGCAAAGAAACAAAGCACAACATACACATGGTGATGTGGTGATTTTTCAAATACTTAACTTCAACCTCATACTGCTGGTTCTGCCTCGCCTTAAGCTTTAAACATTGCCTTATGAACGTAAAGCAGCAGGTGACATTGACATGACATTTACAAGTCCAAAGGGAGTCACAATATAAATTAAGGATTAACTAGGGCCATAACCTTGACTTAATTTTCCTATTCAATTTCAACATGCATAAAATTCCTTTTGAAGTGCCAAAAATCTGAAATTTTTGGGTATGTATCTGTTACTGTTATTATAAAATAATCACATTGCATTATAGAATTTTCCTTCTATGAACCAACTCTATTCAAACTACTGGCAATTGAGCTCTGACTGTCTGGAGGAATTGGTTTAAAAGGACAATGTGTGTGCAGGAAATTAATTAAATAGACTTTCAACCTTAAAATGTAATATCCCTCCAAAGTTTAATAAAAGCGAATCAAATAACATGCTACAGATTTTTTTGGATGGGGCTTGTTTCAGTGCTCCTTTTCATTCAGAGGTTAGCTATTTGTCAGATGATGCACTTGTATTAAACAAATTTTAATTCTGAACAATTAACTCCTGTTCCTGTGCAACACAGTTGTCCTTTTTGGGACAATTTAAACCAATGAAGCCCTGTTCAAAATACAGTCAGTGTCTGATGAATGGACACTGAGAGAGATAAACTAATGACTGATCGATATTTTTGATTTGGCCACATCAGTGATGCATGACGTTTGCTGACACCAAATATCTGCATGAATGTCAAAAAGTCTACAATTCCACAGTCACAAACTATTTTTTTTAACAGATGTTTTTATAACATATTCTCACATCATTTTTACTTTGTAAAATTTTAGCTGGTGAAAAGTATTTACTTCGTTGTTTTTAAGAAATCTCTCCTGAACTACTACTTGAATGCTTTCAGAAGTCAAATATAGGTTGCCCTTCCCTATATAACAGTACCTTCATGCAACAATGTAATCACTTATTCACCATGGCAGGCCTATTTGCATTCATCTAATAAATGCCTCTGTTCCCCCTTCCAAGTCGTTGCATTTTGAATATTCTCTACAATCTCAATGATTGCTCATTTTAACACTAACAAGTCTTAAATGAGGAATGTGATAATGTTTTAAGAGTCCAAGGATCATATAAGGTATTCCAGCAGTACATAAGGAATACCAAGAACATCAAGGTCAACTATAGGGGTTGAATTTAGCTGTCAAAATCATGGTGAGGCTAACATTGCTCAAAATGTGACAGTGTAAATTGATTAGCAATTTCCAGCGATTGCAAATGTACAACCATATGCAGGGATCAGGAAGCTGCTGTTGGATTTGTTCCAGCCTTCCAGAGGCTATAAGAGAGTCGTCAAGAAGCATGGCTGTGAAATACTTGGGAGAGTGAAAAGTTTTGTTTAAAACTTATGAAACAGATGTAAATATATTTTAAAAAGCTGTCAGAAATTGCTGGAAAAGCAAAACCAAAGTTCAAGTCTCAGGTCCAGTGACCCTTCCTCAGAACATTGATAGTGCTTGTCCATTCCAATGCTAGGTAAAAACAATGACTGCAGATGCTGGAAACCAGATTCTAGATTAGAGTGGTGCTGGAAAAGCACAGCAATTCAGGCAGCATCCGAGGAGCAGGAAAATCGACGTTTCAGGCAAAAGCCCTTCATCAGGGCTTTTGCCCAAAACGTCGATTTTACTGCTCCTCAGATGCTGCCTGAACTGCTGTGCTTTTCCAGCACCACTCTAATCTACATTCCAATGCAAGTATATTTTTAATGGCATTTGTCTTAAATACTCCAAACAATCTCACTGACAATGAAATATTAGCTTTTATAAACGGGGACTCAATCCTTCAGGTCTAAAAAGATTTTTACAATGGAGAAGTCTGCTGTAATGTCACAACTGTCTTCCATTTCCTTTGTTGCAATACTGCATCTCTCTGCCAACAGTTTACCCACAGGCATAGAGATATGCTTCAGAACAGATGGGAAACTTTTCAACCTACAGTACCTTCAATTCGAAACCAAAATCACTGAGTTTCAGTGTATTGATGACACTTGTGAGAGATCAGGCAGAAGCTAGGTTTCAGGTCATTGTCAACTCTTTCTCAGAAGCACAAAGAAACTGAACCTTTCATATCTCCAAACAGCTCCAGGAGGAAAACAGCTTACCTCCCTTGCTTAACACCAACTGCAACATCTAGTAAAATGTGGACTGATATCTTGCAAGCCTCCCGAGAACAGAGACAGATGAAAGCCATCATCACCTGCAATGTTACCAGCTCAAGATTCAGCCGATTGAGAAAAGCAGTACATAGGGAGCAGGATCTCAATCTTGAGACAAAGGTCTCAATTTACAGTGTAGCAGTGATTCCCCCATCCACCTATATGCTTCGGAGACTCTGTCAAGATACTACAAAGTGCTGAAGTACCATCAGCTGTATCTTTCCAAGATGCTCCAAATCCTGTAACAAGAAAGGCAGGCCAACAGCAGCATGGTCATATGCCAGCATTCACAGACTCAAGGAGCAACGCTATGAAAGAATTAATACTGAGACTTGCCTTAAGCACCACCCACTATGATAATTTAATATGAACTTGTGCAGAGCAGTTTAATACCGCAATGGACTAAGATCGATAATCCAAGTCTTCGTAGAATCATGCAGTACAGAAGAGGCCCTTTGGCCCATCAACTCTGTACCATCAATAACATACTACCACATACACTAGACAAAAGTGAGGACTGCAGATGTTGGAGATTCGAGTCGAGAGTGTGGTGCTGGACAAGTACAGGTCAGGCAGCATCCGATGAGCAGGAAAATCGACGTTTCAGGCTTTTGCTGCTCTTTGGATGCTACCACGTACACTTGTCTCATTTTTCTGCACTAGACCTATATTCTTGGATATTTGCGACACTTCAAGTGCTCATCTGAGTACTTTTTAAAAGATTGAGAGGTTTCCCACTCAAAGTGTCTCTCCTCTAAGGATCTGTAACAATGTGTATCATATTGCTCTAACCTGTAATTGGTTACCAATATGCAATGAAATCCCTCTTGTTTAATACAAGAACCACCTCTAGTTCGACTGATAAATGGGGTTCCTCTATATATTAAACCATACATGCCCTGTAGATCCCCACACTAAGAGAATGGTGACACCAAAACTACTGCATGGTAAGATGCAGACTCTGTCTCATGCACACAGAACAAACACTACTTCCATTGGGCATGATAAATTGTTCACATATCTGATGCTAAACACCAAAGCTACCTCTCTATTTGGGTAGCTGAAAAGTGTTGCTGGAAAAGCGCAGCAGGTCAGGCAGCATCCAAAGAGCAGGAGAATCGACGTTTCGGGCACGAGCCCTTCTTGAGGAATCATCCTGCTTTTCCAGCAACACATTTTCAGCTCTGATCTCCAGCATCTACAGTGCTCACTTTCTCCTCTCTATTTGGGTACCCAATCTCGCAGGAGATTCCCAAAATGCTTTTAAATACTTTTAGCAATCTCCTAAAAACATCACAGAAAAAGGTCAAAAATACCTTGTCATTGGTCAAAATGATAAAGATTTATTCAAAAAACTCCAGAAAGAGAACAAAGAAGCAACAGTGGTGTCAGAGAGAGCGCACAATCCTCCCAGTTACTCATCCCCCCCATTAAGAATGACTGCTTCAAACCAGGCAGTTTTTGCAATACTGCGCAATTAATGTACCGGCCATTTCAGAACCTTTCGCACTGGAGGGGAAGCAATTCATCCTGCATGCTGAGGAACTGCCTCAGTGTAGGACAATAAAGATGATTTTCTTTTCAATTATTTCATTAGGAAGAGTTTAGAGGCATACGGGTCAAATGCTGGCAAGCTGGACCAGATTAATTTAAGATATCTAATTGGCATGGACAAATTGGGCTGAAGGCTCTGTCTCCATGCTGTATGACTATGACTGTGAACCTCAATTCGGACATCATTCTTAGCTCATTATTTTGTCTTCTGTACCAGGTTTGACACTCAATTAAATATTCTAATGACCATTTTCACATTCAGACTCTTGTGCCAGTCTTGGTGGCACAGTGGTTAACACTGCTGCCTCACAGCGCCAGGGACCTGGGTTCAATTCCCGACTCAGGCGACTGACTGTGTGGAGTTTGCACGTTCTCCCCGTGTCTGCGTGGGTTTCCTCCGGGTGCTCCGGTTTCCTCCCACAGTCCAAAGATGTGCGGGTCAGGTGAATTGGCCATGCTTAATTGCCCGTAGTGTTAGGTAAGGGGTATATGTAGGGGTATGGGTGGGTTGCGCTTCGGCGGGTCGGTGTGGACTTGTTGGGCCGAAGGGCCTGTTTCCACACTGTAAGTAATCTAATCTAATTGAAAAAAAATTGTTTTTAAATTGGATTGATTAATTGTTGCTTGTGTTGTTAGGGAAGTTCCTGGATCCCCAGTAGAGGGTGCTGCACTGTTCTGCTGCTTCACTTGGGCCAAAACCCCATCTTCTAAGTATCGCACCAAATTTGGAAACTGACAGCAGTGTCATCAGCAGCTGACATTCACTCACTACAAAAGGGACAAGATCTAGCCCTTAACAATGATTGCTCCAAAACAACCATACAGAATTACAATGGTAGAGATACCTAAAACGGAAACTCAAAGAGAACTTAAATACTTTTACTGACTTAATAAAGAACATCTGAAGTGCTGTAGAATTTTGTTTTTGTATGGCAAATTAAAAATTCCTGACAACTTTGTGAAAGAAATAACTAAACCCTTTACACAATAACATGGTAGCTCCAATATAGGTTTAAAGTATGTTGACAAGCTTACTAAGTGATTAAGCAGGCACGAGGGGCTGAATGGTCTACTCCTGCTCCTCATTTGCATACGGATATGTTCGAATATGCATCTTATGTTCCTTTCTTTTGTTAGGCTGTACAGCAAAGAAATCTGCACAATCTGTTCGGATATAACGAGACAGCTCCCTTCCCATGCATTCCCACACTAAGAAAATCATGTAGGAGCAGCACCATTTAAACCAATAGGACCAGAATTGTGTTGTAGCTAATACAGCTAAGAAAAGTTCGCATTCTACAAATAATGGTCTAAATTCTTCAATCAGGATATAGCCAATTTGAAAAAATGTGCATTATAGCAGAACCGATTGTAATATTACACTTGAAATGCAGTTGTATCTGTGACTTGAGACATCTAATATTCTAATAAAAAACCAAGAGAACTGCAGATGCTGCAAATCAGAAACAAAAACAGAAGTTGCTGGAAAAGCTCAGCAGGTCTGGAAGCATCTGTGAAAATAAATTTGAGTTAACGTTTTGGGTCTGGTAACCCTCCCTCAGAACTAAGCTTTGCCAGGAATTTTGGTTTTTGTTTTGCATCTACTATTCTGTTTTGCTACCGAACCTCTTGTGCTGATACCTTTTTAAAAACACTAAATTTGCAAGGAAGGTCTGTCAGTGAGAGTAAAGAGATATGCATAACACCACAAACAGTAATGAAATACTGACGGTTTCATTTTAGCCAGACCAATTCAGGACCATGAATCCATCTATTATTGATTCCGAAGAATATACAAGTGTCACGCATTCAACATCCCTCAAAAGGAAGTAGCCATCGGACAACAAGGTTTTCAGAAAAATATGGAGCCTCTCTAGAAGAGTGGAATTTATGGGGCGGAAGTTGGTACTGTGCTGAGGATCCCTCCCTCTTCCCCAAGGATGACAAACTATTGGAGTAAGACAGTTCTTGCTCTGCTAAGTTGCCCACACCTATTATTTCTGGGTAGTACGTTAATTGCTGAGCAGGTTTTCTGCCACGAACAACCACCTACCACCCCTCCCACTGGCACCCCACCCTCTACAAGACATCATACCTCCAAGAATAGCCACCAAATTTAATGTCTGGCACCTCTCTGCTCCCAAGAGAGAAACTGCTACCTGTTCCCAAGGCTGGATAGGGGGGTAGGTGAGGGAGTATTTTGGTTAAGAGATGCTGACAGAAGGGTAGGGGCACCAGGCAGGAGAAACCCAGGAAGAGGTAATGGAAAGGGAAGAAGCTTTGATGTCCACATTGGGCATAAACCAAGGTGGTTGCCATCTTGCCTAGCCAAGCAGTGAACCCAGTCAAATTTCGCACTTAAGACCATAAAGACATAGGAGTGGAAGTAAGGCCATTTGGCCCGTCGAATCCACTTCACCATTCAATCATGGCTGATGGGCATTTCAACTCCACTTACCCGCATTCTCCCCGTAGCCCTTAATTCCTTGTGATATCAAGAATTTATCAATCTCTGCCTTGAAGACATTTAGCGTCCCGGCCTCCACTGCACTCTGCGGCAATGAATTCCACAGGCCCACCACTCTCTGGCCGAAGAAATGTCTCCGCATTTCTGTTCTGAATTTACCCCCTCTAATTCTAAGGCTGTGTCCACGGGTCCTAGTCTCCTTGCCTAACGGAAACAACTTCCTAGTGTCCACCCTTTCCAAGCCATGTATTACCTTGTAAGTTTCTATCAGATCTCCCCTTGATCATCTAAACTCCAATCAATACAATCCCAGGATCCTCAGCCGTTCTTCATATGTTAGACCTACCATTCCAGGGATCATCCGTGTGAATCTCCACTGGACACGCTCCAGTGCCAGTATGTCCACTTAGCACCAACCTCCTCTCAACATGGGAATAATTGCAGCTGGGCCAAAATGAGCCTCATATGTCGACTATGTAAAGGCCTCAACTGGTCCACAGGGAGATGCCATGCTTCTAATGGTCCCCTTTGTCTTGTGCATTGGTGTGGTGGAATTGGGCGAGTAGACACTACAAGTTCTGATGTTATGCTGAAATTTGTCTACCAATACCCAAGCATTCTTGGTGAGAGCAAACAATTCCAGCCATGGTGAGACAAAAGACTTCTAGTTTCCATTTAAGTTATTTTCATTGTCAAAGGAAAAACAACTTGGTGACAAACTTACAAACTTCAGACCTCACACTGATCTTTCTAATCTTCATCTCACTTCATCCAGCCCACTTACAACAAATATTTCTCCTCCAAGACCAAGTGATGGCCCATCACTCTTCACCTCACCCAAGCACATACCCATCAGTTTTTAATTCACAGTTTGAATGTCTTGCCAAATTTCCTACTGGCATACCTTGCCCTGACCAATTTCCTTAATGTTTGACAATGTCCATTCCCTCACTGTTCCTTCAAATTATCACTCAAACTCACCTCTCTTCACAAGTGACTGAATGAAGATTCAGGCCCATAAAGGTGACCTCATTTGACTTCTCTTAAAATAAGTTTTGAATTGACTTGATGGGCAATGTAATCATCTGTCTCAAAAAAAGCAAAACTAGTTCTTAAAAATGAAAGGCAGCACCAATGCATATAAAAGATGTAACTTAAACCTAGACTATCTTTGCAGTGCTAACTAGCCTATTGTTCTCCATTATGCTAATATCTTGACTATGCCGTTGAATTCTAACCATTGTGTTGTACGTTATGTTTTATAATCTTTTTACTGAACTGTTTTTAGAATACCTTGCCCAAATGACATTGGCCCTACAAGGATCATTACGAACATTTACCATTCAAATTGTTTTTTTTTGTAGATATTTTTATTGAAATTTAACATTTTTGCAAATTTACAAAAATAAACAAAACTCTCAAATACAAACATTGATGTACAATTAAATCATATATACAATAGTCATAATTTAACAAAGAAAAGAGAAAGAAAGAAAACAAAAAGAGAAAAAAAAAGAAACGAAAAAAGAAAGAAAAAAAACCTCAACTTTCTACTAATCTAACCTATAACTAACCAGAGTGTATACCTAAGTCTCTTACATGCTCGGAATGTATAAACATCAAATATAATAAAACCCGTATTCGCGCAGGATTCCTCTCCCAAGGGGCCCCGGAGCAGCCCGGTCTGAAATCTTCACTAAATAAAAGCCCTTGTTAGGATAACCGAAATATCTGCATTTATATAATTCAAAAAGGGCTGCCATATTTTATAAAATAATTCAGTCTTTCGGAGCACCATATTTGTGAGGAAGTCAAGGGGGATATATTCCATAATTAATCTGTGCCAATTTGAAAGTCCAGGGGGGCCCTCAGCCACCCAGTTCACCAAAATATCTTTCCTTGCACAGAAAGAGAGAATAGAAAATAGTCTCTTCCCATGCATATCCAGAGATGAGAGGTTCGAAAAGCCCAAAAGGAGAGATACAGGGTCCACCCTAATTTCCGTTCCTAAAATTTCTGTCAGGGCATTTGCCACTTTAGTCCAGTATCTGCGGATTTTCTGACAAGCCCACAGACAATGTGCAAGAGTACCCACCTCTATTTTGCATTTGGGACACATTGGAGATGCTCCTGCCTTAAATTTTGCCAGTCGAGCCGGAGCCATATGGGCCCTATGAAGTATCTTTAGTTGGATAGCCTGAGTTCTGTTACAGATAGCAATTCTTCTAGCATTTTCCCAAATGTCATTCCACATATCCTCAGAGATTTCTAGCCCCAAGTCCTGCTCCCATGTTTTAAGCAGGTCATCCATGTCTCCTGAGACTCCATCATGTAGCAAATGGTATATAGTACTAACGGAGGATGCCCCCGCTGGTCGTAAGACATTACGTTCTCTGTCTGATTTATAAAGACTATCTATTAATGTAGTCTTCCTCTGTATATAATCTCGAACTTGGAAGTATCGAAAGAGATCCCCATTAGGTATTCCGAATTTCAGACGCAGCTGCTCAAAGGACATCAGGATCCCATCTTTAAATAGGTCCCCTAAGCATGAGATGCCCCTGGATCTCCAGAGTTTAAAGGTGGCATCTGTAATCCCCGGTTGGAATCCCCATGCGCCTACTATTGGTGCATGGGGGGATGTTTTATGTGAGTTACCCTCATTTTGCCGCATTATATTCCAGGCCTTAATTGCGTTTAATATTATGGGATTTTTACAGTGGTCTGTAATGATTTTCCTCTTATCTGAAAATAAAAGGTTAATAAGTGGGTATTTTACTTGGGAGGCTTTGATATCCAGCCAAATTGATTGTGGATCAGATGAAACCCAATCAGCTATGTAACTTAGTAGGGAGCTTAACTGATATTTCCTAAAGTCTGGGAAGTCCAGTCCTCCCCTTGCCTGTGGAAGCTGTAGCTTCTTCAGCTTAATAAGGGGCCGTCTATGGTTCCAAATAAAGGAGCCCAACCAGCCATATAATTTACGTAGGGCTAGCCTTGGCAGCATCAGCGGGAGCATTCTCATAGGATATAAGAGACGGGGCAGAACATTCATTTTAATTAATGCTATTCTCCCTAGCCAGGAAGTCGGAAGGTCTCTCCATCGCTGGAGGTCCTGCCTTATCCTTTCCATTAATTGTACAAAATTAGCCCTATACAGCTGATCAAATACTGGCGTGATAAAAATACCTAAATATAAGAAGCCCTCCAGGGACCAACGGAAGGGAAAAGGGGATCCGTCCATTAAGTGGGGTATCATAGCCAGACCACCCATTGGCATGGCTTCCGATTTTGAAAAATTAATTTTATAGCCTGAGAATGCACTAAATGTATTAATAACTTGAATTAGACGAGGCACTGACATTAAAGGATTACCGAGGAATAAGAGAACATCATCTGTATAGAGGGTAATTTTGTGTTTACCTGTACCAATCCTCGGGGCCGTTATATTAGGATCAGTCCGGATGGCTTCTGCTAATGGTTCGATTATCAGTGTAAACAACAATGGTGAGAGAGGACATCCTTGACGGCAGCCCCTACCCACACTGAAGCCATCCGATCTTAACCCATTAGTAATAACAGCTGCTTTGGGGTCATTATACAATGTTGAAACCCATTTGGTAAACACCTGTCCAACGCCAAACCTTTCCAATGTGTAAAATAAATATGACCATTCAACCCTGTCAAATGCCTTTTCCGCATCCAATGAAATTACTACTCCTGGTATCTTTCCCTGACAGGCTTGGATCATATTCAAGACCCTTCTGATATTATTGGATGATCTGCGGCCCTTAATAAATCCCGTCTGGTCCTCCTTTATAATATATGGCAGTACCCTTTCTAGTCTTAGTGCTAACATTTTTGAGAGAATTTTAAAGTCTACATTTAGTAAGGATATTGGTCTGTAAGATGCACAATCTTCTGGGTCTTTTCCTTTTTTGAGGATAAGAGAAATATTTGCTTCTTTCAGCGTGGGTGGGAGACAGACCTGACTATGCGCAAAATTATACATATCCATAAGTGGGTCAACCAATATTCCTGTAAATTCTTTATAGAATTCAGCTTGAAAACCATCCGGGCCCGGTGCTTTTCCGCTCTGAAGTTGCCTAATTGCCTCAAGTATTTCTTGGACTGTTAAAGGGGTATTTAGGGCCGACACTTGTTCCGAAGTCAGGTCCGGGAAGGTCAAATTTTTAAAAAATGACTGCATCCTCCTAATCCTATCTTCACAATCCTGCGATCTATATAGTTCAGAATAAAATTCTTTAAAGGTCGCATTGATCTTTTTATGATCATGAGTCAGGGTACCTGTACTTTCCTTGATGGTCGGAATAGTTTGAGGGGCTTTCTTTTTCTTTGCAAGAAATGCTAAGTATCTACCCGGTTTGTCGCCATATTCATATAATCTTTGTTTCGCAAATAATATTTCCCTTTTAGCCGTTTGAGTAAGCGCGGTGTTTAAAGCTGTCCTAAGAGCTGTAATCCTCTGCAATTTTGTGATAGAAGGTCTATCAGCGTATGCTGTTTCGGCTGCTTTTAGGCGAGCTTTGAGCAGACGCTGTTGCTCTCCCTTCATTTTCCTCTGGGTCGCTGAATAGGAGATGATCAAACCTCGTGCATAAGCTTTGATGGTCTCCCACATCATTGACGGATTGCTAGCCGTACCAGTATTAATTTCTAAAAAAGTTTTAAGTTCTTGGGAGAAGTACTTTAAAAATTTGCTATCTTTTATCAGGAAGGGGTCCATACGCCAATGCCGAGCGGATGTCCCATTGTTCTTTACCTTAGTTTCCATGTATACAGCGGCATGGTCAGAGATTGCTATAGTACCTATTTTACAGGTTGCTATAGAATTTAGAAAAATCGATGGGGCAAAAAACATATCAATTCTTGTGTGACATTTATGTGGATTAGAGTAGAAAGAAAAATCTCTACCCTGTGGATGGAGACATCTCCATACATCTACCAATCCTAATTCTTTATTCAGGTCCGCCAGTTGTCTAGATCTGGGAGATACTCCAGCGGCACTCTTGGGAATCCTGTCTATTTCCGGATCCATAATACAATTAAAGTCTCCCCCTATAATTGTATGACGGGCACCAAAGGCCATCAGTTTTGAAAAAGCTTCCGTTATGAATTTAAAGGGGTGTGCCGGGGGGCAGTACACATTTAAGATCCCATATTCCTCTCCATTTATGAGGGCTTTAATCAAAATATATCGTCCAGATTCGTCTTTTATCTGATTTAGAATTTTCAAAGGGAAGTTCTTCCGGACAAGGATAACAACTCCCCTGCTTTTTGAATTAAAAGAGGAAAAAAAGGCCTGATCAAATCCGCCCTGTCGTAATTTTAAGTGTTCTTTATCCGACAGGTGTGTCTCCTGTAGGAGAGCTATATCAACTCTCTCCTTCTTAAGATTTGATAATATTTTCTTCCTTTTAACTGGCGAATTACTCCCCCTGACATTCCAGGTGCACCACTTAACCGACTGTTCAGCCATAATCGTCTGGACAGATCCGAGACCCCTCGGGAGGGGAAACCCTATCTAGAACATCCCGAGCATGGAGCATACAAGATTTACAAAAGTAAAGACTCTCTGATACACTCAAAACAATATAACAAAAAACTCTTTCTAAGTATAAAAGATATAAAACATTCCGAATTGGAGATTTTCTCCCTTGTTCCCAGAGAGCGTCCCTTCCTCTCCCACAGTCCATCTTACCCTCTTCCAATCAGTGCCCCACCCTTGACCCAGGTGTTCCTCAATAAAATGAGGAGAATTCAAATATAATATAAAGCTAGAGTTAACAGTGAACACCCCACCCCCACCCACGCCCACAGCTAAATATATTTGGGAATATTAATACCATATATAACTATAAGATTACAATCTCAACATGTAATACTTAAATATAATACCACAAAATAACAGGGGAAAGAAAAACAACCCCGCTCCTAAAAACAGAAGTAAAATAGAATAAGGTAACCACCTCTCCCCATCAACATTAACCAAACGCCCCAACATATATATATATACATACACACACAGGGGGAAAGATAGGAAAAGATGAAGGGATGTAAACCAAAATAATGGGAAAGGCAGACCAACGTCCACAATCTCTTACAGTTTATTTAAGAGAGTCCAAGAATTCCTTAGCCTTCTCCGGTGATCCAAAGTTATATATGGATCCTTTGTGGCTAAGGCGTAGCGTCGCTGGATATCGTAAGGAGTACTGGATATTTAAGTCCGTTAAACGCTTCTTCGCCTCATCGAATGCCTTCCTCTTTCGGACCAAAGCTGGGGAGAAGTCCTGGAACAGCATGATCCTGGATCCTTTGTGGGTCATAGCTTGGGGATCTTTTCCCAGATTTCTTGAGGCTTCCAGGAGCATCTGCCTCTCCCTATAGCTCTGCAGCTGGAACAGGACCGGGCGTGGGCGCTGGGTTGAGCCGGGCCCACGTACTGTGACCCGGTAGGCCCATTCTACCCTTACCTGGCCTGATCCAGCAGGCAGATTTAAAAGTTGTGGCAGCCAATGCTCTAAGAATGCTGTGAGCTTGCCTCCTTCTTCCTGCTCGGGCAGGCCCAACAACCGAATATTTTTCCTACGACATCGATTTTCGAGGTCATCAATGTGGTTTTCTAGGTTCTGGACTCGATTCTCGAGAAAACGGATGTGGTCGGCTGCCGATTTTATCACAGTCTCTGAGGCTGCGGCGTTCGACTCCACCTCTCTGACTCGGCACTCCAGTTCCTGAATGTCTCTGCCCTGCTTCTGCAGCTCGGCTGATTGAGTCTCGGCAGAGCAGAGAAGCACTTCGATAAAAGCATCAATCTTCGCCTCCCACCTGGCAAACATCTCCTCAAAGCTCATCTTCATTGGTAAATCCCCTGAAGTAGCTGAAGACACCTTTGATGCAGCTGAAGAGGGAGAGGGTGGGGGAGGGGTCCCTGCTTTCTTAGAGCCGCCTGTTCCCTTCCCTTTACTCATTTTCCAGCTAGTATTAGACTATTTAAATGTACTAATATGTAACTATTTAAGGTTAACAACTATTATAAATGGTTTAGTGAGTGTGGTGGGGGTGGGTGATCCACTTTGCCCAAGTTTTGGGTAGAGCACTGTGGACTCAGTCTTGCTGGGTCGCCGCCATCTTGGATCCCCCACCATTCAAATTGTTAAGGATGGCATACTGTATTAATGTTAAAAAGTGCTCTGCAACTGAAAGATGTTTATGATAAAACAAAAATCAATGGATGCTGCAGATATGAAACAAGCAGAAATTGCTGGAGAAACTCAGCAGGACTGACAGCATCTGTGGAGAGAAAACAAGAATTAACATCTTGAGTCCAGTGACTATTCCCAACAGTTCTGGGGGAGGATCACTAGACTCAAAACTCTTGTTTCTCTTTCCATAGATGCTACAAGAGGGAAAGAGCAAGGGAGGAGAGTGCAGAGCCATTGGCCTGGATTTTTATGTCCTCGTTGTCTACAGGAATAGTGCCAGAAGACTGGAAGATAGCAAATGTGGCTCCCTTGTTCAAAAAGGGGAGTAGGGATAACCCTAGTAACTATAGGCCGGTCAGTCTTACCTCTGTTGTGGGCAAAGTCTTAGAGAGAATTGTAAGGGATAGGATTTATGAACATCTGGATAGGAATAACGTGATCAAGGATAGTCAGCATGGTTTTGTGAAGGGCAGGTCGTGCCTCACAAACCTTATTGAATTCTTTGAGAAGGTGACTAAGGAGGTGGACGAGGGTAAAGCGGTAGATGTGGTGTATATGGATTTTAGTAAGGCGTTTGATAAGGTTCCCCATGGTAGGCTACTGCAAAAAATACGGAGGTATGGCTTTGAGGGTGCGTTAGAGGTTTGGATTAGGAATTGGCTGGCTGGAAGAAAACAGAAGGTAATGGTTGATGGTAAAGGTTCATCTTGGAGTGCAGTTACCAGCGGTGTTCTGCAAGGATCTGGTTTGGGACCATTGCTGTTTGTCATTTTTATAAATGACCTGGAGGAGGGGCTAGAAGGTTGGGTGAGCAAGTTTGCGGATGACACGAAAGTCGGTGGAGTTGTTGACAGTGAGGAAGGATGTGGCAGGTTACAGCGGGATATAGAAAAGCTGCAGAGCTGGGCAGAAAGGTGGCAAATGGAGTTCAATGTCGCTAAGTGTGAAGTAATTCACTTTGGTAAGAGAGTACCAAGAAAATGGGGTACTGGGCTAATGGTAGGCTACTTGGTAGTGTGGATGAGCAGAGGGATCTTGGTGTCCATGTACACAGATCTCTGAAAGTTGCCACCCAGGTAAATAGTGCTGTGAAGAAGGCTTTTGGTGTACTGGCTTTTATTGGTAGAGGAATTGAGTTCCGGAGTCCTGAGGTCATGTTGCAGTTGTATAAGACTCTGGTGCGGCCGCATCTGGAGTATTGTGTGCAGTTTTGGTCACCATACTATAGGAAGGATGTGGAGGCACTGGAACCGGTGCAAAGGTTTACCAGATGTTGCCTGGTATGGTAGGAAGATCGTATGAGGAAAGGCTGAGGCACTTGGGGCTATTTTCATTGGAGAAAAGAAGGTTTAGGGGTGACTTGATAGAGGTGTACAAGATGATTAGGGGTTTAGATGTGTTGACCATGAGAACCTTTTTCCACGTATGGAGTCATATATTACAAGGGGGCATGGCTTTAAATTAAGGGGTGGTAGGTATAGGACTGATGTTAGGGGTAGATTCTTTACTCAGCGAGTCATGAGTTCATGGAATGCCCTGCCAGTAGCAGTGGTGAAGTCTCCCTCTTTATGGGCTTTTAAACAGGCATTGGATAGGCATATGGAGGATAGTGGGCTAGGATCGGTGCAACATCGAGGGCCGAAGGGCCTGTACTGCGCTGTATTTTTCTATGTTCTAGTTTCTAAATCAGGAGGGCAAAAAGGGGACACGAGCTAGCTTTGGCAAATAGAATGAATGAGAATCCAAAGGATCTTTGCAAATACATTAAGGACAAAAAGGTAACCAGGGAGAGAGCAGGGCCCCTAGAAGATCAGCAAGGCGGCCTTTGTGTGGAGCCGCAGAAGATGGGGGAAATACTAAATGAGTACTTTGCATCAGTGTTTACTGTGTACAAGGACATGGAAGGTATAGAATGTAAGGAAATAGATGGTGACATTTTGAAAAAATGCCCATATTACGGAGATGGTGGTGCTGGATGCCTTGAAATGCATAAAAGAGGATAAATCCCCAGGACCTAATCAGGTGTATCCTCGAACACTGTGGGAAGCTAGGGAAGTGATTGCCGGGCCCCTTGCTGAGATATTTGTATCATCAATAGTCACAGGTGAGGTGCTGGAAGACTGGAGGTTGGCTAACGTGGTGCCACTGTTTAAGAAAAGATGGTAAGAACAAGCCAGGGACCTATAGACCAGCAAGCCTGACCTCGGTGGTGGGCATGTTGTTGGAGGGAATCCTGAGGGACAGGATGTACATGTATTTAGGAAAGTAAGGACTGATTAGGGATAGTCAACATGGCTTTGTGCATGGGAAATCGTGTCTCACAAGTTTTATTGAGTTATTTGAAGTAACGAAGAGGATTGAATGAGGTCAAAGCAGTTGACATGTTTTATGTGGACGTCAATAAGGCATTTGACAAGGTTCCCCATGGGAGACTGGTTAATGAGGTTAGATAAATGGAATGCAGGGAGAACTAGCCATTTGAATACAGAACTGGCTCAAAAGGTAGAAGACAGAGGGTGGTGGTGGAGGGTTGTTTTTCAGATTCAAAGCCTGTGACCAGTGGAGTGCCACAAGGATCGATGCTGGCTCCACTCTTCAACATTTATTTAAATTATTTGGATGTGAGCATAAGAGGTACAGTTAGTAAGTTTGCAGATGACACCAAAATTGGAGGTGTAGTGGACAGCCAAGGTGGTTACCTCAGATTACAACAGGATCTTCATCAGATGGGCTGAGGAGTGGCAGATGGAGTTTAAATTGGTTAAATGTGAGGTGCTGCATTTTGAGAAAGCAAATCTTAGCAGGACATACATATTTAAAGGTAAGGTCAGAGGGAGTTGGTGCTGAACAGAGACCTTGGAGTGCAGGTTCATAGCTCCTTGAAAGTAGAATCGCAGGTAGATATCCTTTATTGGTCAAAGAATTGATTACAGGATTTGGGAGGTCATGTTGCAGCTTTACAGGACATTGGTTAGGCCACTTTTGGAATATTGCTTTCCTATTGGAAAGATGTTGAGAAACTTGAAAGGGTTCAGAAAGGATTTATAAAGATATTGCCAGGGTTGGAGGAGTTGAGCTATAGGTAGAGGTTTAACAGCCTAGGGCTATTTTCCCTGGAGCATCGGAGGCTGAGGGGTGACCTGATAGAGGTTTATAAAATTATGGAGGGGCATGGATAGGATAAATAGACAAAGTCTTTTCCCTGGGGTGGATGAGTCCAGAACTAGAGGGCATAGGTTTATGGTGAGAGGGGAAAAATATAAAGGAGACCTAAGGGGCAACTTTTTCACGCAGAGATTTGTACGAGTATGGAATGAGCTGCTGGAGAAAGTGATGGAGGCTGGTACAATTATGCATTTAAAAATGCATCTGGATGGATATATGAATAGGAAGGGTTTGGAGAGATATGGGCCAGCTGCTGGTAGGTGGGACTTGATTGGGTTGGGATACCTGGTTGGCATGGACCAGCTGGACCACAGGGTCTGTTTCTGTGCTGTACATCTCTCGGACTCTAATACAGTCTGGAAATTGGAATAAGCTCACTATCATTGAGATGTCAAACTCATAAGAGATTGGTTTTGTTCTTTCATGCGATGTGCACATCACCGGCTGAGGATAAAGTGAGGACTGCAGATGCTGGACAGTCAGAGTTGAAAAGTGTGGCACTGAAAAAGCACACCAGGTCAGGTCGCATCCAACAATCAGAAGACTCCACATTTTGGGCATAAGCCCTTCATCATGAATATCTGATGAAGGGCTTATGCCCAGAAAGTCAATTCTCCTCCTCCGTCGATGCTTTTCCAGAGCCACACATCACTAGCTGAGCCAGTATTTGTTGCCCATCCCTAATTGCCCTTGAAAAGATGATGAGCTAGCTTCTTGAAACACTGCGGTCTACAAGGTGTATTTAGAATTACTCTCAATGCTGTCAAGAAGATGTCATGACATCAAGATGGTGGCACAATCGGGCTCTTGAGCTGGGGATCATCCGTTCCAACAATTTTTCTTTTTTTAAATCTCTCGGTTTTTTTTCCTTCTTTCTTTTCCTTACCTCTTGCTCCAAACCTGAATGTAAGTTTTTCACTTTATTTTATTTTCTCACTAAAAATGCACGTAACTACTAAAACAAAATCATCTATCTGGAAGGGTGTTCCAGGATTTTAATCTAGCAACACAGTAGAGAATGATATTATGGTTCCAAGCCAGGATGGTGTGCTACTTAGAGAGGAACTAATAGGTGACTGTGTTCCTGTGCTTCTGCTGCCCTTGAAATTGGACTGGTCCAAGTCACAGGATTGGAATGTGCTGTCCATTGAGCTGTGGTGGTGAGTTGCTGCAATGCATCTTGTAGATGATGCGCACTGCTGCCACTGTGTGGTGGTGAAGGGAGTAAATATTGAAGCAATGGATAGGCTTCAACCCAAGCAGACTGCTTTGTCCTGGATGATGTTGAGCTTTTCAGTGTTGTTGGAACTGCACTCTTCCAGGAAAGTGCTGAGTATTCCATTCCTGATTTGTGCCTTGAAGAGGATAGGCAGGATTTGGGGAGTCAGGTGGTGAGTTACTTCCCTCAGAGTCTCTGATCTGCTCTTGTAGCTACAACATAGCTGGTCCAGTTTAGTTTCTGGTCAATGATAACCCCCAGGAAGTTGATATTTGCGGAATCAGCAATGGCAATGCCACTGAATGTCACGGGGATTTGATTCCCTGTTGTGGTTCTGTTCGCCGAGCTGGGAGTTTGTGTTGCAAACGTTTCGTCCCCTGTCTAGGTGACATCCTCAGTGCTTGGGAGCCTCCTGTGAAGCGCTTCTGTGATGTTTGCTCCGGCATTTATAAATTATTTATAAATGCCGGAGGAAAGATCACAGAAGCGCTTCACAGGAGGCTCCCAAGCACTGAGGATGTCACCTAGGCAGGGGACGAAACGTTTGCAACACAAACTCCCAGCTCGGCGAATAGAACCACAACAACGAGCACCCGAGCTACAAATCTTCTCACAAACTTTGAATTTGATTCCCTCCTGTTGAGATGGCCATTACCTGGCACGAACATTGGTTGCCACTTTGCAGCCCAAACCTGAAGGTAATCAAGATCTTTCTGGACTCGTATAGCATCTGAGGAGTTGCAAATGGTACTGATATTGCGCCAATGTAAAATTCCCCTGACACTATTACGTCTGCCTCAGGCATGCACATTTTAAACACGATGAACAGTTGGAAGTGAATTGAAAATCTATGTTACAACTTGAATTTCATCTCAATGCCACTTCAATAAAGACCAAATTTTTAACACTGAACAAAAGAACCGCTGAAATCTGTAGTTTTAAGTGATGCATATGAGGTCCAACATACATTAATTTCAATGGGTTCCTGCTGTGACTTGGAATTTACAAGCAACAAGCCAATAACCCAACAGGATTTTGCTTCAACAAGCTTTCTCCACAAAGAAATATTTAAGATAAACCATATATAATCAATTTAACAAGACTGCTACTGCACTGAATGAAATTTAATGCAGTATTCCCATTTAATGTTCAAATGGCATTTCATCGAAAATAACAACATCTTGTAAATTAAGAAAAGGTAACTTCGAGAATAACCAACTACAGTAATATTGCATGCTTCAAAACAGCTGTAAATTATTATAATTTTTGAAGGTATACTTATTGAAACAGGATGCGATGACATCAGAAAACTAACTTGGAACAGTTACTAAGATTAATGATGTGAAAAAGCTGGATGAATGCAAGAAGAGTCACTCAGGTGCTGTTGAAGTCACATCATGTGTATCTGTTTATTCAGCTCCATTACTGTCAGACCTTCTGAACAAAGCCTCCTTAAAATCAATAGGTCTCACATGCATGGCATGTTTACCGCAACTTCAATGTAGCTTAATCATGACAGCTATTTTTACAATTAGGGGTATTTTTCCTGTTTACTTTCCATTACTTTCACTATATGGATTTATAGCAATTAATGAAACAGTCATTGGTTTCATGGTAAGAAGTTCTGACCTACTTTTGAGCTTCCAGTGAGTAGCAGTGGAATAAATCACCAATTATTCAGGGTCAGAACCCAATTCATACTGTCCCTACAGTATAGAAGCAATCCATTCAGCCCATCGAGTCCACACAGGCCCTCCAAAGAGCATCCTACCCAGATCCAACCCTTTACCCTATCCCTGTAGCGCTGCATTTCCCATAGCTAATTCATCGAGCACATCCCTGGACATTCATGGGCAAATTTACCTTGGGCAATCTACCTAACCAACATATCTTTGGACTGACAGAGGAGAATGTCTGTGGAGTTTGCACAGTCACTTGAGGGTGGAATCGAACCTGGTGCTGTGAGGAAGCAGTGCTATCCCACTGAGCCACCACTCCACCACAAACTGAAAGATTGACTTGAGCCTTAACAACCAATCTCAGGGGAACACATCAAAAATAGCCTGCTCTGGTCCTAGAACAAAAATCAGCTTCAACCCAAAATAGAAACATAAAAAACTGCAACTGGGGAAATAGGCCATTCCATCAATTCAAAGTTGCTGAACCATTCATTATCATCATGGCTGATGAATTGAACAGTATGGCTTTTCCCCAAAAGCTCCAAGTGTCTATCTAATTCCTTCCTGAAAGCATACAATGTTTTGGCCTTGACTGTTTTCTTTGGTAGTGGCTCACCACACTCTGGGTGAAGAAATTTCTCATCTCAGTTCGAAATAGCTTACGTGGACCGTCACCCCTAGTTCTGGACTCCACTATAATCTTCAGTTAAATAGCTTCAAGATTTCAAGACCATGGATTTAAAACCAACAGAGACTTGTAGTTGCTGCTGTAATGTTGGATATGCCTCAATCATTTGTACACAGCAAGGTTTCACAAACAGTAATGTGATATCTACCAGATAATCTTTTTAATGATGTTGATGCAAGGTTATTAGGTACAGTTACAAAATTTAAAAGACAGCCAGATAAGTACCTGAATAGGAAAGGTTTAGAAAGATATGGGCCAAATGCAGACAAGTGGGATTACTTTCACTTAGGAACATGGTCAGCATGGATGAGTTGGACTGAAGGGTCTGTTTCCATGCTGTATGAGTCTATGACTCTGTGGCTCTATCCAGGACTCCCTTGCTCTTCTTCAAAATGGTGCGTAGGATCTCACATCCACTTGAAACAGCAGGCATGCCATTGATTTAACTTGGAAGGCAGCAACAGCACTGAAAGTAGACCTCCATCAACATTAATGTCAACCTTGATTTTTTTTTGTTCAGGTTCTGATGAGGGACCAGAATTGAGGGCAGCTCAGTGGTTAGCCTTGCTGCCTCACAATGCCAAGGATCCGGTTTCAATTCTTCCCTCGGGCAACTGTCTGTGTGGAGTTTGCACATTCTCCCTGTGTCTGTGTGGGTTTCCTCCAGGTGCTCCAGTTTCCTCCCACAGTCCAAAAGATATGCAAATTAGGTGGATTGGCCATGCTAAATTAACCATAGTGTCTAGGTATGAATAGGTTAGCTAGATTAGCCATGGAAAATGCAAGGTTACAGGGATGGGGGTCAGGGTCATCTGGGTCAGATGCTCTTCGGAGAATCTACGTGGACTTCTTAGACCAAATGGCCTGTTTCCAGTGTTGGGATTCAACTCTCTTCTAGAATTCTCATTATTTTAACAGAGACAAGAGAGCTTCCAACTGTGTCAAATGTAACATGAGGTTATTGAGAATGTTGTGTTATCACAATATATTTCTTGATTTCTTATTAAAAAGACAGGTAGCTGTCTCTCCCTCATGCACATTTGTCAATAGGATGTAGGACCCACTTGTTCTTTCAATCAATTGCCATGTGGAATATTCCACAGCAAAAAGGGTAAAATCTGCAAAGTCAATGATAACCAACACATGTACCAAAATTTTATGGTGACTGGAAGTCCTAGAGACCCTGAACTGGGGCAAATTTCCAACTAAAGCTCTCAATTCTCGACAGCATCACTGACCCACATAAAAAAAAATCCTCTCAGGAATTCTCATGTTAAAGAAGAACTTTATCAATGAATACAATACATGCAAAATGTGTGTGTCACCCATGTTTCAGTTGTATAAACCAAGGTTTTTGCTCCATCGGCTTCATCCCATCCCTCTTCATCAAACCTTGTCAGCAAAAGTTTAAGTATGATTTGGAGGTGCCGGTGTAGGACTGGGTGGACAAAGTTAAAAGTCACAACATCAGATTACAGTCCAACAGGTTTATTTGGAAGCACGAGCTTTCGGAGTGCTGACAAAGCTTGTACTTTCAAATAAACCTGTTGGACTATAACCTGGTGTTATGTGATTTTTAACAAAGTTTAAATAGATGTCTCTCAAATGTTTATTGAATTTCTCCTGAAATTTGTCTCTGGTACTTGCCTCTAAACATTCTCTGTCTTGAGAAGTCAATAGGCTTTTTGCATTTTGCATCTATGCACTCTTTACAGAACATTAATTTGAGTGGGTAATTTTACAGGTTTACAGCTTTAAAGTAGTCAAGTCAAGGCATTACTTGCTCAGCTTTCTGCTATCTATTCCTGTTTGGCAATTTCTGATACTTTACAGAATGTGATCATTTTAATTATTTAATTGTGGTAACACAGCACTCACAGCAGGCAGTTAACATTTGAAGGACCCAAGACTGAACAAACCAGAATTACAATGCTTCCTGTGTCCTAGGCATATCCACTGAACACAGATCTTGTCATTAATGCAGAATCACAGAATTATCCCTGTTCATCTGCAAAAGTGACAAACTGAGAATCTGAGAAAGGGCTAGATAAATTCAGAAGATCTGACAGCATATGTACAGGGGGTTTAGTCTTTTTCAGAACATCATCTGGAACTCGAAACATGAACTCTTTTTCTCTCTCCATAGATGCTGCCAAAGTTCTGAGTTTCTCTGCACTGTTTTTGATTCAGATCTTCAGCATCTGCAGTACTTTGCTATTATTCAACTAAAAAAAAGGCAGAGCCACTGCAGTTTCAGCAATAACGTGTTGAGGGCTTGGAAACACGCTTGTGTGTTAAGTGTTCAATTCTAGTCGCTTATCAACGCCACGAATGTTAGGAAATACTACAAGCATACTTCATAAAAGGCAGCTTTGCACTCACTTAAGCTTTCACATCAATTAGAGAGTCATAGAAATGTACAGTAAGGAAACAGACCCTTCTGGTCAATATGGACATGCTGGACCAATCTCCAAAATTGATCCAGTCCCATTTGCCAGCACTTGGACCTCTAAAACCTTCCTGATGCCTTTTACATGTTGTAATTGTACCAGCCTCCTCCACTTCCTGTGGCATCTCATTCCATTCATGCAGCACCCTCTGCATGAGAAAGTTGCCTCTTAGGTCCATTTTATATTTTTCTCCTCTCACCTTAAACCTATCCCCTCTAGTTTTGGACTCCCCTACAATTGCAGGGGGGGGGGGGGGGGGGGGGGGGGGGGGGGAGTTGACCCTCCATTACAATACTAAATGACGCCAGGCCAGACCAATATTTTAAAACTGCCAAGCTGACTAATCTGATCTTCATTGATGTTAATATGCAGATATTAATTTCTCAGTTAGCATTATTAAAAAAAGTTGCCAGCCAGTAATAGCTCTAAGTCAGAAAGTCCTGGGTTCAAGCCTGACCCCAGAGACTTAAGCAGATGAATTAGGCAGGCACTCCAGGGAAGTGCTAGGAAAGGCTGCACTATGTTCGAGATGCTCTCTCTCAGATGTGACATTTAAACGCAACATTGAAAGTCATACAACTCACAGTCAATGAGCTTTTTTCTTTTACGTGCCAATTGTGACCTCAGGACAAGTCAGACCTCTAAGTAAATAGGTCTTTCTTGAGAAAAAGAAACTGCCAAGTCTGAAACCCTGCACATCAACTGAAATACGTGTAGGGAAAGCTCCACTGCACACAAGCCTAAAACAGGATGCAGCCAAAAGTATAACTGCTTCGGTCAGCTCAAACCTTTCAAAAGGTAGAGGTCCTGGAGTACTTTTGGATGAAAGAAATGGCACTGCTCTCTGCAGAGATTATCATATTTAATTTTATCCAAATAGAATGTAATACTATCATACTGAGCTAAGGAAACAGCCGGTCAAGGTCACTCAGTTCACCTGTGCATTAAAGACAATCTAAGCTTCAGTAGCATGTCTTAAACTGAACATCTATTATAACAGGCACCTTCTCAAATTTACCTTTCCAAATAGATGAATTGAGACTGCCAATTGTTCATACCGATTCAAGGATAATCAAATATCCATCTAATTTCCCTGCAGCTTAACTAAGAGATTATGATTTGTTGACACCACTGCAATTTATTTGGAAATTAACTTGTGTTTTAAAAGTCCAAAATTCAACAGCAGTTCGGCACAACCAACTCTGAAGCTTCTGTGTAGTTGGTGAATAATCATATCAAAACTGACAAGTTTTGCAATCACAAAACAAAATTTTCAATCCTGATTAAAAACTATATCGATAAAGATCCGATTTAAAACAGTAAAACTGAAAAGCAGTTATTGCATGCGAAAATAAAACAGACATAAGCCCCCATAAAAAGGAGGGGAAAGAGGAAAATAAGCGGAAAATTCTTCTTACCTGTACTGACAGAAGCACCCACAAAAGTGCAGATATGGGTATGTGCCCGGTTATCCTCATATCCAGAACTTCCACTTAACAACTGTCTTCAGCCTGTGTTTCAATTTGGTTTTTTTTAAGAAAAGAGAGAACAATTCAGCAAAGCTCAGTCGCTCTCACTTCGACTTCATTTTCTGACTGAGGTGCAAATTTTTTTAAAAATGTGAAAAAATAATCAAGTCATACATCGAAATTAGTGCACCCCCTAACAGCAGCTAGACACATTTAAATAAAATGACAGATGTGATTAAAAAAAAACAAAGTCACGAGCGCTCCCTCTCGCTCTAAGAAGGTGTCCGGTCCTGAAGAATTCTGAGAGACTTGTAAACTCCTCGCAAACCATCAGCGCCCTCAAACTTTCCGGTTTATTTTCCATTTAAAGCTGCCTCTAACTTACAAAACTCCGCTCTGGCAATTAATCTCATGTCAATCGTCCGCCGCTAGTGCGTCAATTCAATTCAAAGCGTGTGTGACACACACAAAAAAATAAGAAAAAAGCTGGGTTTGGAGGGTGGGTGGGTCACGTCTAATAAATCACCAACTCTTACCTTGCACTGGAGTGTGAGGAGGCTTCCCCACTGACTAAGACATTGATTTGTGAGGGTGTGGGCTTCAGAGCGCAGCTAGCGAGCTCCCTCAGGCTGCAGACACATCTGAAGCGCTGGGTTCAGTGCAATTCGAATTGTTCCCACTGCACCCTCACTTGTCACACTGCTCCATCCCCCTCAGCCAAAGCGCGCCCCCGGAGCGGCGAGCGAGCCCGCGCACACGCTGCAGCGCGCCCCGGCTCACACCCACGCACCCCCGCCAGACTCGCTCCCACCCCCCCACCCTCAATCAGAGCTGACACCGAGGAGAAATGGGTCGCCGCTGCGTTGGAAACTCACATCCACGAGCTCCTCTTCTTAACTTCACTTCCACCCCAAACTCAGGAACAGCCTCCAAAATAAAAATCTCTAAGGTTACTGGCACATGAAGGACCTGGACTCTCCAAAACAAACCCCAATTCAAATTCGATTGACTTTAAAACCAACCTGAGTCCTACCCGACTATTGTTATGTTTGCTAGGAGACACCCCAAGAACCTGCTCAATAAATAACTCACTCCTTAGGGACTGAATGCCAGTGAACTTAACAATTGCAAACACATAAATCTTTTAAACTCTTATTTGCCCTAATCTACCCCCTGGGATAACTCTGACCCAATTGCAAAAACACTCCATCCAAGAGTTTGCCAGGAGTTGTGAATACCAGGCTATTCCTTTCTATCTGTTGTACAACCATCACAGCTGAGCAGTGGGGCACCACCTTATAATAAAACCAGAAAATGCTGGGAATAGATTAGATTAGATTAGATATACTCAGCAGATTGTACGGAACTCACGTCACACTGTCCTTGTGGATACAAAGTCTCATCTTCTGACTGAGGATAGCTTCCATCATATTGTTCAGCGCTATTACCATCGTGCTAACGGATTGATTTTGGACAACATCCGAGCCGCAGGAGAATTGACGTTTCGGGCACAAGCCCTTCATCAAGGATGCTCCCTGACTTGCTGTGCTTTTCCAGCATCTGCAGTCCTCACTTTCTCCTAGTTGATTTCAAACCGACTGCAAAGCCTCTTCCAAGGACGCCTACCTTGAAGAAGGTCTCCTCCTCCCTCTACAAGGATTGATTTTGAACAATCAGGACTGGACATCCATGAGGTGTTGTGGGCCACCAACAGTAACAGAATTGTATTCAACCTCAGCTCTGCATAGCCCCAATTATTTTCTCTAAGCTAGAGGATCAACTTTCCTTCAATGAAGTGTGCACGAGGACATACCAGGAGCAGCACCAGGCATACCTAAAAATGAGATGTCAACCTGGTGAAACTACAAACCATATGACTGGATGACTCACATGCCAAGCATCATAAGCAGTAAGTAATAGACTGAGCTAAGCGATCCCACAACCAATGGACCAGATTTAAGCTCTACAGTTTTCCCACATCAAGTTGTGAATGATGGTGGACAATTAAAACAACTCAGTCGAAAAGTGTGGTGCTGGAAAAGCATAGCTGATCACGCAGCATCCAATGAGTAGGAGAGTCGACATTTCGAGCATGGGGACTGGGAGGAGGAAGAGGAGAAGGATAGATCAAGAGAAAGAGAGTGGAACTGACAGGTGGGAAGAAAGATGGACAGGTACAACAGTGCAAGAGGGCAGTGCTGACATGGAGAATTGGATCTGGGATAAGGTAGGAGGAAGGGGAATGAGGAAACTGGTGAAATCCACATTGATCCTGTGTGGTTGCAGGGTCCCAAGGCAGAAGATGAGATGTTCTTCCTGTAGACATCGGGTGGCTAGGGTTTGGCGGTGGAGGAGGCCTAGAACTTGCATATCCTTGGTGGAGCGGGAGGGAGAGTTAAAGTGTTCGGCCACAGGGAGGTAAGGGTGTTTAGTGTGTCTGTCCCAGAGATGTTGTCTGAAATGTACCGCATGTTGGCATCCTGTCTCTCCCCAGTGTAAAGGAGTAGGACTTGCATGTCTTTGGCAGAGCGGGAGGGGGAGTTAAAGGGTTCGTTCACAGGGAAAATAAAACAACTCACTTGAGAAGGAGAATCCACAATGGAGGCGGCCAGCACATGAGCGCAAAAGAAAAACTGATACCATCTTCAATCAGAAATGCCGACCAGATGATTCATCTCAGCCCCCTCCTGATGTGCCCAGCAAAACAAATTTGATTCACTCTGTGATATCAAGAAATAGCTGAAGCCAATGTACACTGCAGGGGCAAGGAGCCCTGACAAAATTCTGGCAATACTACTGAACACTTGTGCTCCAAAACTGGCTACACCCCAAATCAAGCTGTTCAGTACAACGACAACATTGGCATTTATCTGACAATGTAGAAAGCTACCCAGGTTTACAAAAAAGTAGAACAAATCCAACCCAGCCAATTACTGCCCCGACAGTCTACTCTCAACGTGCAGCAAATTGGAAGGTGTTGTTAATGGTGCTATCACATGGAACTTAGTCAACAACAACCTGTGCACTGAAGCTCAGGTTAAGTTCTACCAGGGACATTCAGCTCCTGACCTAAATACAGGCTTGGTCCAAACATATCAAAAGAGCTGAAATAAACACAGAAAGTCAAAGTGACAGCACTTGACATAATGGCCGCATTTGACTGAGTATGGCATCAAGAAGCCCAAGCAAGATGAACCTGTGCTCATTTTTCACCTTACTGTTGAATCCAGTGCTTGGGTACACGTGACAATAAACTTAAACTTCGAGCTCAGTGAGCAAACCTACACCCTAAACCTCAACCTGAGCTACAAACCTCCACAAAGCTTGCAACAAACTTAAAATGAATCTAAATCTAAAAGCGAAACTGGAATTGATGGGAATCAGCAGGAAAGCTCTCCACTAGCTGGAAGCAAACTCACATGAACAGAGATGGTTGTGGTTGTTCCATGTCAATCCTCTCAGGATAGTACAAAACATTAATGCAGGAATTCCTCAGGATAGTGGCCTAAGCCAAACTACCTTCAGCTTTTTCATCACTGACTTCCCTTCCATCATACGGTCAGAAGTGGGTATGTTGTCTGATGATTGCGCAATGCTCAACAACATTCATGAGTTCTCAGACACTGAAGCAATCCACGTCCACATGTAAGAAATCCTATCCAACATTTAGTCTTGAGCTGTTAAGTGGCAAGCAACATTCATGCCTCACAAATGAGAGGCAATGACCATTTACAGTGAGGAAAAATCAAACTATTACCCCATGTCATTCCAGATATCAGCATGCTGGCTGTTACCAATGACCAGAAACTGGACTGAACCTGCCATATACATACTGTGGCGATGAGATCAGGTCAGGAACTGGGAATTCTGTATTGAGTATATCATCCCTTTCCTCCCTAACACCTGTCCATCGTGTACAAGGCTCAAGTAAGGAATGTGATGGAGTACTCTCCACTTGAATGGAACTCCAACTCTCAAGAGGGTTGGCATCATCCTGGACAAAGCAGCCCACTTGGTTAGCACCTTCAACATTCACTTCAATCACCACAATGCAGAAATGTGTACCATCTACAAAATGCTCTTTTAACAGCACTTTCAAAAGCCACCACCACAAACATCTAAGAAGACGAGGGCATCAAATAAATGCGAACAGAACCACTTGCAAGATTTTCTTGAAGACACGCCATCCAGACTTGCCATTCCTTGCAAGAGTTGATGTCACTATGCGTATTAAATTCGTTGATGCGTGGACGGAGGAGGATAAAGGTAAGCCGTTGGCTGAGGACTGATCGTTCATGGATTTGCCTCACTAACAGTATTGCGGATGTACCAACACCAAAATGACTATAGCGGTTCGAGAAGGCAATTCTCCACCACCAAGTACAATTGGGGGGAGGGTAGGACAAAAATACCTGACTTGTACAGTGACTTCCAATGCTCCAAGAATGAATAAAGGCTCACATTGCAATATACATACCCATGGATATGTGAATCTGACTGATAATGAAATATGAACACAGTAACACCACTGCTAATCTTAGCACCTCTTGTCGCTACCCCAGAGCTCAACAAATTGCCTTGTCTAAGAATTCAGCTATGTTTATCCAGGTCAAGGTGCATACTTGCTCAGTCACATCAGGGGTGTCTAAATTCTACTTTTTTAAATAGCCCAATCATAAACAAGCAATAATCAGAGAGGAATTTAAATTTAAATCTTGACACTGTATAAAAAGCTAACATCATTCACATTTCTGCAATTCATGTCAACTGTATGATTAACTCCTTCAAAACACTGAACCACCTATGAAAAAAGTGAAGCAACTTTAATTGAAATATTGGTTGCCATGGCAATCAATGTTAAAACTGGAGTTAGGTTCCTTGAGTCATTTTGTGCTTAAAAACACAAATGTCCAAATACATGTTAGTACTATGTATTCCTTTCTGAAATAACTTGCAAACTAAAATATATTATTGAATATATAAGAAACACTGCAGTCAGGAAAAGAGGATCTTTCTCCACAATGATTGTCATGAAAATGTGACATACTGTCCAAGTCTTTGTCTTGCAATCATCAGTACAGAACCTCAAGCATACCAAACCTCAAAGGGAACAACAACTTCTGCTAAATGAGAATCTTCTTTCAGCAATACTCTCTAAAAACATTAGTTTCAATGCACAATCACTGTACAGCACAGGCCCTTTGGTTTTATTGAGTCTGTACACCAAAACTACAAGGCACAAGCAGTTCACATAAATTAAATTATTTATTTTGAATGTTGATTTTTTTTTTCAAAAAGCAATTTCAGTTTTTAACTATCCTTCCTGCTTTCTTAATAACATGGGATTCTGAGAATGAAAAGTGGATCCATCATCTGGACAGAACTCAGAGAAAAATCTTCCTTTGGTTATACTTCTGCCTAGAGGTCAATAGGGAGATTGGGGGGAGGGAGGGGGAAATGTGATGGCCTATTGGCATGTACCAAATGCTTTTTGATTTTAATTCACTTTTTCAGCACTTAAGTTATTTTCATATCTTTTTGGTTCATTGTTTTACTGAAATGGGCTGCAGGCAACCTGTTTCCAAACTTTCAATGAAACCAATTTAAACCGTTATCTCTCTTTTCTACACAACTTTTTGATTGGCTCAACAGTCAGCCAAAAGTCCTATATGCAATCAATACATTCATTAAACTTGTCTACTGCTTTACCTTCTCAATCAGGAGCTCACGAGGAAGTTATTTTTAGATTTTGGAATTTTCTGAATCTTGATTAGAATATCTAACAACAAGTATGTGTACAAGAAAACACCATAATTATATCTTACCCAAGACATAAAGCAGAGATAAATTATGAAGCAGAAACGGGCAGCACGGTGGCTCAGTGGTTCGCACTGTTAACTCACAGCGCCAGGGTCACAGGTTCGATTCCAGTCTCAGGTGACTGTCTGTGTGGAATTTGCATGTTCTCCCCATGTCTGTGTGGATTTCCTCTGGGTACTCTGGTTTCCTCCCACATTCCATAGATGTACAGGCCAGGTGAATTGGTCATGCTACATTGTCCATAGCTGTTAGGAGCATTAGTCAGAGGGGGGTGGGTTACTCTTCGGAGGGTCGGTGTGGACTTGTTGGGCCGAAGGGCCTGTTTCCACAGTGTAGAGAATCTAATCTAATACAAAGACTGGTTCTTCCAATATTTTAATGCTGCTTCTTGACATCATGTACTTTTAAGAGACCCACATCTCACACCTCACATAAATGTTTTCATTGAAGAATCTTTACTGAGTTCATGATTACCATTTCCTCCAAACTATTCACTGAGAATTCTGGGATTTGCTTCAACACACCAATGCAAAAGGAAGAGTTAAGGTGTTGGGGGATGAAGAGGGAGTATTGACAAAGACAGACAGAAATATGGAGAGACAATGAAGGACCACTATCTAATAGCATGGAGAGAGAAATCAAGTGGGTTTGTGACTTTCATGTGCTGGACAGTCAGTGAAATGGTGCTTTCGCAATTTACTGCATCATCCAAACCTTGAAGTTGTGAATCATGTTTCAGAAAATAAATCTGCTCACAAAACGTTTAGGACAATGGGTGTTTCTGGGCTTTGCCTTCCGAGAGTGGAAAGGTTTTGCTGTACATTTAAATTTTGCTTGCCAGATGACTTGCAAAGTAACGCGACTGGTAGATAAATCCCAGATCATGCAAATTAGAGTTCTGAGGAAGGGTCACTTGACCTGAAACATTAACTTTGATTTCTCTCCACAGATGTTGCCAGACCTGCTGAGCATTTCCAGCAATTTCTGTTTTTGTTTTTGAATTACAGCATCTGCAGTTCTTTCATTTTTTAAACATGTAAAGTACACTATTTCTGAGTGGGCTGTGAGACACAAGGGTTCATGTCCACAAATATTTGAATGTGACTGTCAAGTTGATAAGCCTATTATGAAACCATTTGAGATACTTGGCTTTGTGTAGCAAAAGGGACAACATTTATAATGAACTTTTACGAACCTTCTGATTAGATCTTGTTATTATATACAGTTATGGTTGCTACATTTTTGGATGAATTTCATAGAAGGTACAGATGAGATTTACAATAATGATATCAGGAATGATGGAGCTCAGTGACATGGAGAGATATTGGAGAAGCCCAGGTTTGACTTCTGAGAGCAGATGTGGTTAAGAGAGACCTAACAGTGGTATTTTTAAAAAATGAAAGGATTTGACAGGGCATGGAGTGAGAAATTATTTATTCTGGCAAGTAAGATAACTGGAGCTAATAAATTTAAAATTAATTGGCAAAAGAACTAGGAGGAAAATGCAAATAAATTTATTCACACGTAGTTAAAATCTGGAACACACTACTGAAAGGTTAGTGGAAACAGATTCCATAAAAAGCTTTTTCCTCTAACAGTTTCTATAAGCATTTTCTTTGAATTTATCTTTTCACAGACCTGCATTTAGTGACCAACTCTAATTGCCCTTAAGAAAGTGGTACAGGAGCAGCTTTCTTGAAATGCAGTAGTATAGGGACACTCAGAATATTGTTAGGGAGGAAGTTCCAGCATTTTGACTCAGCGACAGCAACAGAACAGCCATTTCAGGGTTGGTGTGTGGCTGGGAAGGGAAATTACATGTGGTGATGTTCTCACACATCTGCTGCCCTTACCCTTAATCTTTTAGCAATTCTACACAATGTACTTGAAAACGTATTTGAAGATAACTAAATTATAGGGTTCTAGAGAAAATACTGAGGTGTGGTATTAAGTTGGAAATCTCTCTCCAAGAGTTAGCAGAGGTAAGACAGCACAAATAGCCTCCTTAACTACAAGGTTCCCAGTTGAATTTTGATCTGTTGGTATTTATAACTTTAAATATATCAATTAATAAAACATGTAAACATCATCTATCTTTGCAAGCAGTATTGACAAAATCAAACAGATATTTCTAATGTAGGATAGCTGTGCTTTTTCTTCAAGATTTCAATTCCTAGTCTTCCATAAATAATAATTCCAAAATTGTATGTCAACTAAAAATGTACCCATTGCATCTATAAACATACATGCAAGATCCTAGAGAGAGGTCTATGGCACATATACACAATAGTTAAGTGATTATTGGTTCACAGAGTAATGTGATGCCAACAGCATGGGTTCAATTCCCATCATCGGTTTGAGGTTACCCTGAAGGACTCTCCTTCTCAATCCCTTCCTTTCCCTTGCCTGAGGTTTGGTGGCCCCCAGGTTAAATAACCACCAGTGGCTTCTCTCTGATAAGATAGCAACCCCTACGGTCTGGTAAGACTATGGCGACACGTACATAATGTGATGTGATTATCATCGATCAAATAATTTGACGACAGCTATTACCCTGGAATGTTTAATTAAGAAATAAAGATTGATTGGCGCCACAGAAGTGTTTTGGATACAATATCGCGCTAAAATAACACAATGAGGAAAACATATAATTGTGTGGAATGTTTACTAACATGATTCCTGTCTGACAACGTGGGCCAATACTATAGGTGGCTGTGAACTTGTTCAAAGAGAACAGCAATTGACTACATAGAAATTTAGCTAATTGTTAAAGTTAATGGTGCCCAAAACGCGGTTATCTAAAAAAATCAACACCAAAAGGGTTAATAGACTTCAACTAATCTACTTTAGCCGGACCTGTCACGCGAAGTCGCTGCAAAGTTGTGAATGCAAATCTTTACAAACAAAGGCTGGCGTTATTTCTCTATAACTGCATGTGTAAATGTTATCCTCTTCTACAACAGAAACCATAACGGGCAGGAATTAGTGAACAGTGCAAACTATTTTCTAAATGCAGGAGTCCAAACCGGGGGAAAACAAAATAAACTTTACCTCGTGGTTTCAAATATTGTAGAAATCTTGGCAAAAAAAAAGTGACCAAAAGGAGGAAAGGGGAATTTGAAGGGTGTTTGACAGGGCTTTACGATTATTGGGCTGGTTAAAACAGAAAAAAAATCCTATAACTTTATTTAAAATAAGATGCTCACAAAACAAAAGCCACTTAAAATGCCAGAGGAAAAAGTTGGGGATAATCAGTTCCAATTTACACCAGTTACTGCACTCAGTGTAAACAGTACCAGTGCGCTGTCTGTCACACCTTTTCATGTCATCATTGCTGATTATTAAACTCGCCTTTACCTTCACATTGGATCAGGAAGGTCTACAATATTCGGATCAGGGTGTTTTTTATTTTTAATTCACTTGTTTCTTTTCAGTTCCATTCTCTGGTCAGAAGTTGCTCCCAAACCCATGCGCGCCCCCTGCTGATGAAATCGTGCAGGAACGAAGCTGCAAATTCTCTCCAGGCCTCTGCTTAATAGTTTGAAATCATACAACACCAACAGGTTTATGTGGAAGCACTAGCTTTCAGAGCGCAGCTCCTTCATCAGCTGGCTATGGAGAATAAGATTGTAAGTCTTCCAGATAAACCTGGAAGAAGGACTCATGCCCGAAACGTTGATTCTCCTGCTCCTTGGATGCTGCCTGACCTGCTGCGCTTTTCCAGCAACACATTTTCAGTTCAGATAAACCTGTTGGACTATAACCTGGTGTTGTGTGATTTTTAACTTTGTACACCCCAGTCCAACACGGGCATCTCCAAATCATGTCTGCTTAATAGATTCACATTCCAGTTCGTAGACAGTGAGTCTTACCTGACAGGGAACAATCCCACAGCTCTCAGTGCACACCAGGTCAATATCTGACTGCTAGGCCCATTCAGCCACCTCCATGATACTTCCAGATGCTTCAGCAAAGGTCCCTGTCATGCTCATGAATATAGATCACATTGGCTGCGAGATATTTGATGCCAGTTCACTTCACTATGATAAGTGAGGGTCTCCGTATGTACTGTGTCCAGCAATTATCACTCTGCCCAAGTGGGTTGAGCTACAACAATGGCAAGATGGATGGTAATACGTTACAAGGACCTTTAAAGAAGGATAATCCGCCAAACCTTGAACACCGAACATCACTGAAGTATCAGGATGATAAGTAAAAGCTTGGTGAAAGAGGAATTGAATTAGGTTTATTGTCACATGTACTGATATGAGTACAGTGAAGTGTTTACAAGTTGCCACTCACTGCACCATTTAAGCTACAAAGGTACCTCGTATGGAATCTTAGGAAAGATATAGAAATTAAGGAATTTCTTTAAGAAAGTGAAAAGGAGGAAGAAATTCAGGGAGGAAATTCCTAAGACCAGGGTTTCAGGGAGCTGAAAACATAGCCACCAAAGGTGATGTGATTACAATAGGAGATATGCATGTTAATGTCTCAGATGAGATACAGCCAAAACTACAATTCATTTTTAACTTCTTATGTGACGTCTTGCCTACAAATATGGCATTTGTCAGTATTGTCAACCTGGCTCATTAGCCTAGAGTTGGAAAGAATATTTTATTCATTCATGGGAATGTGTGGTTTCCTGGCTAGGTCAGCATTTATTGTCCATCCTCATTGCCCTTGTGATGATGGTGAATTGCCTTCTTGAACCACTGCATAGGTAAACCACAATGCTCTTAGGAGGGAGTTCCAGAATTTTGACCCAGTGAGACTGAAGAAATGATGATATATTTCAGTTAAGGATGGTGAGAGTCTTGGAGGGTAATATGAAAGTTGTGGTGGTCCCATGTATCTGTTGCCCTTATCCTTCAAGATGTTAGTGGTGTGGGTTTAGAAAGTGCTGTCTCAGGAGCCTTGGTGAATTTCTGCAGTGTATCTTATAGATGGCATGCACTGCTCCTACTGAGCATCGGTGGTTGAAGGACTGAATGTTTGTGGCTTCTTGAGTGTTATTGGAGTTGCACTCATCCAGTTACGGGGAGGATTAATCCATCATGTCCCCTGCTTCTGTCTTCTAAATCGTAGATGGTCTTCAAAGTGTCAGAAGTTGAGCTACTCTTGACAGGAGTCCTAGCCTCTGATCTGATCTTATAACTACAATACTTATCTGATTAGATCAGTTCAGTTTCTGGTCTAACAAGACTGGGAAGGATAGATACAAGAACTATTTCCCAATGGCGGGGGAATCCAGAACAAGCGGGTCAGAATCTAAGGATCTGGGCTAAACCAATCAGGGCTGAGATGAGTGTGAGAGAGTAGTGAGCCTGTGGAATTTGTTACCACAGAAAGCAATCAAGGCCAAAGCATTTTATGGTTTCAAGAAGGAGTTGTATATACCACTTGAGGTTAAAGCAGGAACAGGCTGTTGATTTGGATGATCAGCCATGATCATAATGAATGGCAGAACAGCCTCAAAGGGATGAATGCCTTAATCCAGTTCCTATATTTCTATGTAACCACAAGGATGTTGATAGTGGGGAATTCAGTGATAATAATGACCAGGTGCAACAATTAGATTCGATTGCTGAAGTTGGTCATTGCCTGGCACATGTATGGTGCAAATATATTTGTCACTTGTCAGTCCAAGCCTGGATGATATCCAGATGTTTTTGCATTTGGATGTGAACGTCTTTAGAATCTGAGGAATGGTGCTGAACATTGTGCCATCATCAGCAAATATCCCACTTCTGACTGAGGTCAGATGGATTGTTCTCGTATTTTTTTCTCCTCTCACCAATTGCTTTGGGCTTCTATTTTTCCTCTTCCTCAAAAGTGTTCAGAAAGAGGTGGTTGCTGATTCATTCATGCTAGTAAGAGTAAACGTTTCTCTTTTAGAAAGAATGCAAATGAGATCCTATGACATCTCTGGTGACACTTTATATTGAACACAATCTTCACAATGAATGGGATTATCTCAGGTTGAAGACAAGCATTGGTACATCTCTGTCTTTAAATTCAATTGTTGCTGACCAACATGTTATTAATACCAAATGAAAAATTCATGTTAAATCTGTGAGGTAACCTGTAATAAACTACCTTACTCACTGGAGGAAGTTTAGGAATATGGGCATTAAAAAATAATAATTTACTGCTGACAAATAACATTGCATTTTGCATAATTCATAAGTGAAATGGAGAACATATTAGGCCAAGTTTGGATTCACTACTAGTTTACTCCTTCCCCTTTCTTCACAATTTTTGTTCCACATTGAAGGTGTGAGCCTCAGCAGTGCAGTGATGCAAATGGGCAAATACCAAGATTTCTCCTTAACCAAGAACTGGGAAGAGGGAGAACAGAAACGATGTGAGAATTAAAGGCAATGGATTCAAGTCAACTCAAGTCACAGAATAAGAATTAAATGTATGGGAGAGAAAGTATGGGAAGAAATAAAGTAATGGAAGATTCTACCTGGGATGGCAGCTGGACTATTTAAAATCAGAGATGGTTACAAGAGAGTGGTGAACTGGGCCCAGACAATCACAAAGGCCAATTTCCCATCTACAGAATCCATCTACCAGGCTCGCTGTCAAGGAAAGGCCGCCAGCATTCTTAAAGATCCATCCCACCCTGGCAATGTTTTTCTACAACCTCTACCATCAGGGAGAAAGTACAGAAGCCTGAACACACGCACAGCTGGCTTCATAACAGTTTGTACCCTATTGTTGTTAGAATACTGAATGGACTCATAAACTCTGAGGGTCATAGAGTCATAGAGATGTACAGCATGAAAACAGACCCTTTGGTCCAACCTGCCCATGCCAACCAGATATCCCAATCCAATTTAGTCCCACCTGCCAGCTCCCACTCCATATCCCTCCAAAGCATTCCTTAAAATTTGCCTGTACTTGTGTTTTTGTTTTTGCCACTGTTTACCTATTATTTACTATCTGTGCGACTTAACTCTGTGATCTGCCTGTATTGCTCGCAAGACAAAGCCTTTCACTGTGCCTCAGTACACGTGACAATAAATTCAATTTAATTCAGCTCAATTCAATTCAGAAATGTTATATAAAGTGAATAAAGGGAAAGGAAAAAAAAAACTAAAACAACTCCAAACTTGAAGGAATAAGACTCTGCGCATCATTTGTGAATGAATAACATACACTCAGAGTTATAGAGATGGACAGCACAAAAACAGACCCTTCGGTCCAACTCATCCATGCCAACCAGATGTCCTAAATTAATCTAGTCCCATTTGCCAACATTTGGCCCAAATCCCTCTAAACCCGTCCTATTCATATTCCCATCCAGTTGTCTTTTAAATGTTGTAATTGTACCAACCTCCACCGCTTCATCTGGAATACTCACCTAAAGTAGCTCCTTGGGTCCCTTTTAAATCTTTCCCCTCTCACCCTCAACCTATGCCCGCTATGGACTCCCCCACCCCGGGGAAAAGACCTTGTCTATTTACCCTATCCATGATTTTATTAACCTCTAAAAGGTCACCCTTCAACCTCCGATGCTCCAGGGAAAGCAGCTCCAGCCTATTCAACCTTTCTCTATCGCGCAAACCCTCCAACCCTGGCAACATCCTTGTAAATCTTCTCTGAATCCTTTCAAGTTTCACAACATCCTTCCAAAAGGAGGGAGACCAGAATTGCACAACATATTCCAAAAGTGGCCTAACCAATTTCCTGTACAGCCACAACATGACCTCCCAACCACTATCCTCAATGCCTGTGGAAAATTTGACTCAACATTTTGAATTTGTTTTCAGGATGTGGAAAAGATGTTATTTATTGTTGGGATGGTCCCTTCTTTTTGGGTAAGCTTTTACAACTGAATACACCCCATGCCAACTCAAAGAATATTAAGAGTCAACCATGAGATCTGTTAAGATTAGAGAGGTGCTGGAAAAGCACAGCAGGTCAGGCAGAATCCAAGGAGCAGGAAAATAAGCATTCCTGATGTAGGGCTTTTGCCCATAATGTCGATTTTCCTGCTCCTTGGATGCTGCCTGGCCTGCTGTGCTTTTCCAGCACCACTCATAGCTTGACTCTGATCTCCAACATCTGCGGTCCTCACTTTTTGCCATGTCATCTGTTAAGTCTAGGTGACACTGATTAAGAGTGATTAGGTTCAGCCAATATTTTATAACTTTTTTCTTCAAGCTGAAAAGAAAGGAGTGAAAATTTTAGGCTTTTTTGAATCTTGAAAAATATACTCCATCTTACTAATCTACTCCAAATGAGCTGCCAAACAAAGTTGGGATAGATCTTCATTTCGGAAGATGAAGACAACCCGGTAAAGATTTGCTTCCCCCCACCACCCCCCCACCGATGTTGGAGTTAATTCAGTGATGGAACAGCCAAATGTCCTGGCAAAGTGACTGTTCAATGTGAATTTTGTAATATTAATGATGGTTTGGTACCACAGGCGGAGAGATGTCACCAGTCCTGGTTTTTATAATAGTCTAGGGGATTTCTAGTAGTCTGGGAAAGGATGAACCAGAAATAAGTAAAGGCAGAAATGCATATAGATAAGATGATAATTTTTATTCATTTGGTACTGTAGAAATTGAATGTTGTGGAAAAAGACACATTTTGTCAAAGTTTTTCACCTTGCACTCATCAATTCACAATAAATGGAAAATAATATTGTTACTGTACAAGGGGACTGCTAAGCAATCAGCACTCTCCTCTCATACAGTAGATATTCTTTTCCCTTCACATTGGTATTTCTTGTGAATTGTCCTGATGAACATCTTTGACAGACTATGTCTTATTCAGCAATACACAAGATTTATGGTTCACTAGGAAATATAGATATTCTCAAAACAACCCATGCAGAGAAGTTATTTCACACCTCTGGAGTGGTGAACCTGGGCCTCCTGGTGCAGAGGAACAGTACCAGATGAGCCCTCATATTAGTAATTGTGTATAAGTTACATTGTACTGATAGTGGTATGCTGAATAGGAGATGTGACTGTCTCCAACTATAACTGCCGAGGCCTGCCTCAGATGTCCCAATGCTCAACTCAGTGGTTATATAATATATCAAAGTAAGCGGAGGTTCAGCCTAGCCCAGATTAACCGTTTCATATCCAATACATTATAAAATAGATTTTAATACTTATTTTACATTCATCAGTGAAGTGTTGCTGTTGGCAAGAAAGGTTTGCCAGAGAATGCAAGCTTTATAAATAAGGAGAACCCCACCCCACCAATTTACATTGATATTCTCAGCAACTTTTACCATGGAGCGAAACAGTTTCAGACAAATAACATTTTAAACAGATCAAGAGTAAATTACTGAAAGCCTCCATGATATATCTCAGCTGCAAATTTTGTTCTGCCTCATAGAAGTCTGAAAATCTCATTGTTTGGAGAATTAAAATATGTCAAGCAGAAAAATAGCTGGAACTAATCAACAAGTTAATGTGAATGTATTTTATAACGCAGACATAATTTAAAATATTGTTTATAGTTTATATTTTATTTGATTTAAAAACTGATTATATCCAAAAAAAGATGATGAAGGGCTTATGCCCGAAACGTCGATTCTCCTGCTCCTCGGATGCTGCCTGACCTGCTGTGCTTTTCCAGCACCACACTCTCAACTATATACAAAAAAAGTAAATACTTTAGTTCAAATGTTTGAATCTACAAATTAGCTTGGGGGTCAATTAGCTCAATTGGATGGTTGATCAATTTGCAAATGCAGAGTGATGCTTACAGCATGGGTTCAATTCCGCGCTACCTAAGGATACCATGAATGACTCTCCCTTGATCAATTTGCAATGCAGAGAGATGCCAACAGCATGGGTTCAATTCCACACTGCCTAAGGATATCATGAAGGACTCTCCCTTTTAATCTCTCCCCTTGCCTGAGACGTGGCGACATTCAGGTTAACCTCCCACCAGTTGTCTGTCTCTAATGAGCCTATGTTCCAGTAGGACTATGGTGATTCTGATCAAGATTTAGTAATGTCCATGTCAGTGGATTCAGAACTTCGTATTGTTTGATATAATTTCCTATTTTGCTGAGCTAGGTTACTCCTTGTGTGTTTATTGATTGGATGAATTGCTATTTAGGCATTTGGGAGGCAAAAATTAAGCATATTGCATACAATTATTTTTATAAGCAAAGTATCACAGGTGGAGATCTAAAATAAAAATAGAAAGTACTGGAAAAACTTAGCACATAACTCTTTTTCACCTGCAGGTTGTCCACAGATGCAGCCAGACATTGCAGACGTATATTGCTCGGCCAACTTTCCGACATTCTGACTTACAAGATTCTGCAAGTTACTTCATCCACTCTCAAACTTAGCATGTCTACCTGGTTATTATTAATTCGACGTTTAAAAAAAATGACTGGCTCCGTACAGGATGCAAAAGGGCATAAAACCCGTCCCTATTGAAGGAATGTCTGGGCAAAACAGGTGCTCCCAGTATTGGGGAGGAGCCAGGAGATTCCTGCTGCTTGTTGCAAATAACATACACCTTCCCCGTGCAGATCAGACACCATCCTCTGACCTCCCAGGCTTCAGATGGGCCAGTGCCCGAACACATGGTTGGCATTATCTTGGTACGGTTATTATGGGAGTTTTATCCCATGAACTTTCAGGAGCAGTGTTTTTTAACAGCAGAAACATTGTTTTGGCTTTGAGATTGTGGGATTGATATACTGCAAGCTTTGCCATTCTACGAGGTTGACATGGCCAATTCCAGTGAATCCACCAGAGCTGACCTTTCTCTTTATGGTCAACATGAATTCAGCATGGGTCATGACTCACTTGCCGAAGGAGCTGAAAATGTGTTGCTGGGAGAGCGCAGCAGGTCAGGCAGCATCCAAGGAGCAGGAGAATGGACGTTTCGGGCATGAGCCCTTCTTCAGGAATGAATAAGGGCTCATGCCCGAAACGTCGATTCTCCTGCTCCTTGGATGCTGCCTGACCTGCTGTGCTTTCCCAGCAACACATTTTCACTCTGATCTCCAGCATCTTCAGTCCTCACTTTCTCCTCACTTGTTGAAGGGGTATTGTACATTCTGAGCTGGCAGCCTTCAAAGTTCTGAAAGGAGACAGAAAGGAATAAAGTCTCTTAAATCTGTTGATGACACTTCCAAAAATGTGGCTGACAAAGTCCAGCAGAAGGGGGGAAAGAGCATAAACAGGAAGTGGAATTTATAGACAATTGTCAAAACTATCTCCAGTAGCAGCAGGCCCTGGGAACAAATGTGCAACAAGGTAATGGAGTTCATAAAGACTGCCATATAGCACGTCTAAGGCCCCTATGCAAGTGGTGCTGCAGGTGGGCCCTTTGCTGTTGCTCCAGTATGATGCCCAACAAAAGAAGCCTGAGTTGCCAAATTCTGAGTGGGTGAATAGAGATCAATTCAGACAGCTATGGTTTTCATTCTGATTACAGAATCACAATATCTAGTCTGATAACTCAAACAACATGACAACCCTCCAAGAGAGTTTGGGCGGCACGGTGGCACAGTGGTTAGCACTGCTGCCTCACAGCGTCTGTAGATCCAGGTTCAATTCCCGACTCAGGCGACTGACTGTGTGGAGTTTGCACGTTCTCCCCGTGTCTGCGTGGGTTTCCTCCGGGTGCTCCGGTTTCCTCCCACAGTCCAAAGATGTGCGGGTCAGGTGAATTGGCCAAGCTAAATTGCCCGTAGTGTTAGGGAAGGGGTAAATGTAGGGGTATGGGTGGGTGGCGGGTCGGTGTGGACTTGTTGGGCCGAAGGGCCTGTTTCCACACTGTAAGTCTAATCTAATCTAAAAAGCAACTGAGAGTCACAAGCATAATCAACAGATTTATTCGCTCTCATGTTTTAGTCAATAAAAAATGTTTTAAGTTTTGGTTAGGCTCACATTCACACTTGAGCCGGAGGGAAACGTTTGAGATGCCTTGGTGTTGAATTTGGACTATCAATTGCAAGACCATAGCAAATGACCAATGCCTGTTACTGGAGCGATTGTAATGAGGTCAGCCAGGTATGAGTTCCCTGATTAAGGCTGTTAATCTGGCCTAATCAGTAAGCCCTGGCTGACAGATATAAACAGGAGTGTTACGTAGCAGGCATTATCAATAAATACTAGGTTAATTTAATTATAATGCCTAAATGTAATTACGTTAAATGCATAGAATATTGACTTGTAAATTATGCTTTTAATGTTTAAAACGTTACTTGATTTCTGCAAAGATCATTAATGTAAAAACAAATGGAAAAAGTTTTGCACATTTTCAGAAACATTAAATACTTTATTTGACTGTATAAGTAAACATGGGCACATTTATGTATGCAGAGCTTTTCTCTAGTCTACAGAATTTGAAAGGAGATTGCTGTAGACGTGTACCTTATTCAAAGTTTGGGAGAAGATTTGTAGCTCAGGTGCTCGTTGTTGTGGTTCTGTTCGCCGAGCTGGGAATTTGTGTTGCAGACGTTTCGTCCCCTGTCTAGGTGACATCCTCAGTGCTTGGGAGCCTCCTGTGAAGCTTCACTGAGGATGTCACCTAGACAGGGGACGAAACGTTTGCAACTCAAATTCCCAGCTCGGCGAACAGAACCACAACACCGATACCTTATTTTTATAGAATGAAAATGGACACCGGGTATGTCTAAATATGAGTTCATTTGTTAAAACTGTGGTGATTACTTTGTTAGACTTTTTTTTTGTCTGCATGTGGTCATACACTTTTTACAGAAAATTTTAAAAAATGAACAGGACTGTCTACCTCGGTTAGGTGGTAGTGGGGGGGAAAGAGAAAAATACATAAATAAGTAAACAGGAGTGTCAAATATCCTGTTCACTCTGACAGCTACCTCTGAGGGAGCTGGATCAGTGTGTGAAGGACTCTCCACTTTGTGTAAGTAGAGGGAAACTGACCTCTGAACTGCCTGGACCACAGTGCGTTCATTACCGCTGTTGGGTTTCCTACTGAGGAGGAGAGTTTTCCTTTTTGTCTCTCCCCTTGTTTCAGGTATGATTTGGAGATGCCAGTGTTGGACTACCGTGTACAAAGTTAAAAAATCACACAACACCAGGTTATAGTCCAACAGGTTTAATTGGAAGCAAACTGGCTTTCGGAGCGTCGCTCTTCATCAGGTGGTAGTGGAGGGCTCGATCCTAACACACAGAATTTCTAGCAATAATTTCCACTGTGATGTAACTGAAATTGTACATTGGAAAATTGATTGTCTGTTAAGCCTTTCATCTGTTAGAATACAGTGATAGTTTCACTTCTTTCATGTGTAAATCACAAAACCTTTTTTTAAAAAGTTGCATTCTCAGGTTAGCTGTTGAGAATGGTGATAGCTAGACAATATGTTGAGGGTGTTGGCCCCCTGTGTTCTCTGTCTATGCCATGATGTTTAGATTGATTCTAATCTAAAAAGTGAGATAACAGAGTTTTACATAAATTCATGCAGTTTTTGAGCTCAGAGTTCTACATCAATGTAGATGGCAGGTACTCATGTGACTCAGCCAATGTTGTCTATCTTAAATGTTGCAGGCAAGGATGCACGGAGGCATGGTACATGGGGAAACCGAGCAAAGGCTATGACTACGGATGAATGGGCACCGCACAACAATCAACAGACAGGAGGGTTCCCTCCCAGTTGGGGAACACTTCAGTGGTTCAGGCCATTCGACTTCGGACCTTCGGGTGACCATCCTCCAAGACGAACTTCGGGACAGGCAGCAGAGGCTGATAACTAATTTCGGTACCCATAGGGAGGGCCTCAACCAGGACCTTGGGTTCATGTCACATTACAGGTGACCACCATTACACACACACACACACACACACACACACACTCTCACAAACACCGTAACTCCGATACACACATATACACGGATACACATATACACAGACGGGCACACAGACATCCACACACATCCTTACAGACACACACTCACACATGCACCCCCTCACAGACTTAAGGCGCTCTGCACTCAACATATACACACACACACACACACACACACACAGACAAAGACCCACATGCACACATATATTTTGTGGGGTGAATTTGTACTTGCAGGGTTACATTGTACTTTATGCAAAAACTGCATGAATTCATGTAAAACTCCGTTATCTCACTTTTTAGATTAGATTCAATCTAAACATCATTGCATAGACAGAGAACACTAAACATATTGTCCAGCTATCACCATTGTTAACAGCTAACCCGAGAATGCAACATTAAAAAAAAGGTTTTGTGATTTACACATGAAAGGAGTGAAACTATCATGATATTCTAACAGATGAAAGGCTTACCAGGCAATCAATTTTTCAATTATAATTTCAGTTATATCACACTGTAAATTTTTGCTATAAATTCTATGTGTTAGGATTGAGCCCTCCACTATCACCTGACGAAGGAGCGACGCTCCGATAACTAGTGTGCTTCCAATTAAACCTGTTGGACTATAACCTGGTGTTGTGTGATTTTTAACTTTGTTTCAGGTAGACTTTGTTTAGATTTTTTGTTTTCCTTTATTGTTTGTTGTGTTTTCTCCCTCCATTTTCTGTCTATTTCTTAAAAGAAAGAAAATAAACAGATAAACAAACAGGAGTGTCAGAGATTCTGCTCACTCAGAGCTGGATGAGTGTCAAGGACTCTTGTGTAAATAAAAGGTGACTTGGTGATGGAATACCAGCTTCTACAAAGATATTTTAATGGTGGTGAGGGAGTAAAATACACTCCTGAAAAATATTGCTTGCAACAATAGTCTTTGAGTTGGGCTAAGCACTTCTGGCATCATGTTGTAATTTGGAAACTTGATTCATTTGATCCTGCTGTTGAAGACTGGCCCAGTAATTGGAAAGCATGTGTTATTTTTTACCAGGCAAATGACATTGGGGCAGATGTAAAGCAATGAATAATTGTCCTGACAGCTTGCGGACCCACAGTTTTTTCAGTTATTAGGAGCCTAACTTTCCCTGAGGCACCAGCTGCTAAAACCTTTCAAGAGTTGATGGACTTAGTTAAGGAATATTATGACCGAAGCCTCCTCTAATTCTAAGGTTCTATTGGTTTTACTTGTCAATTTGGGAATTTGTGTTGGATGTTTTGACTTGGTTAAGGTGACTGGCAGAAGCATGTGACTTTGGTTTAGTTCTTAATGAGATGCCGAGGGACTGTTGGCATTTGGGATTAATGGTGTAACACATTAATGATTAGAAGAACACCATGGTTTGAACAGACTGATATTAAGAAAGTGGATGTGCTGGGAATTCTGAGAAGCATCAAGATAGATAAGTCCCCAGGGCTGAACCAGATATATCCAAGGTTACTATGGGAAGCAAGAATAAGATTGCTGCACCTCTGGTGATGATCTTTGCATCTTCATTCTCCATGGAGGTAGTATCGGATGATTGGAGGGAGGTGAATGTTATTGCTCTGTTCAAAAAAAGGGAATAGGGAAATGCCTGGGACTTACAGACCAGTCAGTCTTACATCTTTAGTAAGCAAGGTACTGGAAAGGATTCTGAGAGATCGGATTTATGACTACTTGGGAAAACATAGTTTGATTAAAAACAGTCAGCATGGCTTTGTGAGGGGTAAGTCATGCCTCACAATCCTGATTGACTTCTTTGAGGATGTGACGAGACAAGTTGATGATGGTCGAGCAGTGGATGTGGTGTATATGGAGGTATGGGATACAAGGAAATTTGGCTGTCTGGGTACCAAATTGGCTGGCTGAAAGAAGACAGCGAGTGGTAGTCAATGGAAAATATTCTGCCTGGAGGTCAGTGACCAGTGGTGTCCTGCAGGAATCTATTCTTGGGCCTCTGCTCTTTGTAGTTTTTATAGGTAACCTGGCTGAAGATGTGGAAGGGTGGGTTAGTAAGTTTGCTGATGACACAAAGGTCTGTGGTGTTGTAGATAGTGTCGAGGGCTGTTGCAGGCTGCAACAAGACATTGACAGGATGCAGAGCTGAGCTGAGAAGTGGCAGATGGAGTTCAACCTGGATAAATGTGAAGTGATTCATTTTGGAAGACCGAATTTGAATGCTGAATACAAGGTTAAAGATAGGATTCTTGGCAGTGTGGAGGACCAGCAGGATCTTGGGGTCCACGTACATAGATCTCACAAAGTTGTCACCCGAGTTGATAAGGTTGGTAGGAAGGCATATAATGTATTGGCCTTCATTAACAGTTTAAATGCCATGAGGTTTTGCTGCAAGTCTACAAAACCCTGGTTACTCCACACTTGGAATATTGTGTCCAGTTCTGACTGCCTCATGAGAGGAAGGATGTGGATGCTTTAGAGAAGTTGGAGAGGAGATTTACCAGGATACTGCCTGGATTGGAGGGCATGTCTTATGAAGAAAGGTGAGTGAGCTCGGGTTTTTCACACTGGAGAGAAGAAACAAAAGGCATGACTTGATAGAGGTGTACAAGGTAATGAGAGATATAGATAGAGTAGATAGCCTGAGACTTTTCCCCAGGACAGAAATGGCTGTCATGAGGGGGTATAATTTTAAGGTTACTAGAGGAAGGTTTAGGGGAAATGTCAGAGTTAGGTTCTTTACGCAGAGAGTGATTGGTGTGTGGAATGCACTGCCAGTGGTGTTAGAGTCAGGGACATCAGGGACTTTTAAGTGACTGCTGGATAAACACATGGATGGCAGGAACTTGAGGGGTGTGTAAGTTAGGTTGATCTTAGATTAAGATCAACGCTTAGCACAGCATCGTAGGCTGAAGAACAATATAGCGATAGTACACACCCGATGGTTCTATGTAACCATGCAAAAGTGCCTAATTGGGGCTGTTAATCTAGTCCCATCAGGGAGCACTGGCTAACAAATAAGGAGTGACTGAAGTGTCTGAGATGGTTCATTCTGAGAGCTGGCTCAGTGTGTGAAGGACTCTCCTTTTTGTGTCAGAGAAGGAGACTAACTCTGAGCTACTGAGCCTACAGCCAGTGTAAAAAGAAAAAGGAAGTGTGAGCCATCCTGTTCACTCTGAGAGCTGGCTCTGAGGGAGCTGGAACAATGTCCAGGACTCTCCATTTGTGTCAGGGAGAGGACTGACTCTGAGCTGTCTGCCCACATCCAGTGCAGACTGTGAAGAGGAGGAAGAAGAAGAGGAGGAAGAGAATTTTCTTTTCTCCCCTTTTTCCAGGGAAGACTTTTGCCTTCCATTTTTCTTTTTTGTTTTGTGTGCTTTTTCATTTTCTTTTTCCTAAAAAAAATGAGTGCCAGACTTTCTGTTCACTGTAAGAGGTGGCTGAGGGAGCTGGATCAGTGTCAATTACTCTTCACATGTAAATAAAAGGCGACTTGGTGACAGGATACTGGTCTCTGGAGTTATTTCAGCTCTAAATGTCAATCATTGGAGACTTTACCGCATTGAAATCTCCAGCTTAATCCGACATCAACAGTTCATCAAAAACAATAAATCCACCATAAAATAGGAATAGTTTTGACCATTTAGAAACCAAGTATCATGTCTTTGATGCCTTGAGAGTAAAAACAATTATATCAGTTGCATTTTAAACCAGTACTCTGCTTATATGAACACATTTTAGTGATTACGGACAAATATTTAGGCAATTGTGGGATCAGAGATTATCAGAAAGCATTCTCCAGATCTCAGAGTAGCTATAAGCATCTCTATTGAGAGATTTCCAACAATGACATTTTTGCCATTTACATTTATGAATTTTTCACTTTTCTTTAAAACATAACAAATTTATTATACTTTACTATGGGCTCTAAACCTCCAGATCATCATTTTATGTTTCTGCTATCTCACCATCATGATTTATTTACTTGATGTGAATACCATATTGCTGAAGTGCATTTCCAAAATCTTGTGAACGTTTAGTAGATTCAGAAACTTAATGCATGTAGCGTTTCTTGCAATTAGCAGCACTGCAGGTCCAAACTTTTATTTGTCTCTTCTAATTGCTGGGAAATATACATTTTAAATGTTTAGCATGCCAACTTCATGAAAAACAATTGAAGAATTACAGAAAAACTCTTAGTTATCAACAATGCTACAAGTAACTGAACTGGTATTCGTATGCAAATTCTAATGTAACATGTTGATAAACATGTTATGACAGCCCCTTACTTCAGCAATTATTCCAATTAGTGCTCAGTGCAATACAACATTTACTTTTAAATTACTGCTGCACAATGGTAAGATATTTAAACTGATGTGTTTCAGGTGGAAAATGGAAAACTAATTGAATAAGACAACCCAAAGTTGATATTTTATAACAAATGCGAGGAACAGAAAAGAACAGTGGTATTTCATAACAGTTGTGTAGGTCAAAGGCTATTGTTACAAAATTCTCTGTGAATGTCTGGATAAATTTGAAATAAGTATAGCAACTGGCTACGGATGATGAAAAGAATGCTTTTTTGACATCTGCATTGTCATTGCAAACTGCACAGAGAAAGCCTGTACACATGACATTAGCATTCTACAGATGAAATTCATTTTGTACAATCAACTTTGATAGATCGTTTTATCTCTTCTCTACTTAGCCTAAGTCTGAAATAACTGAAAATTTATAGATCAATTGTGCGCAGATCCTTTTAACAGTAGCTACCTTAATACAGAAGGCCTGGTGTTGTTGTTGTTCAGTTTGCCAAGTTTGGCTGGAGAAATATTTTATAAAGCCCAAGCATACTTATTGTAATGACTCATCCATTTCTTGTTCCTGAGCTACTTCAATTGTAGTGCACAAAGTGATTGAAGCAAGAATAGAATTCGCTGCCCAAGGAGGTACAAAGCCAATGACTGATATTTACACACAATATCAGTAGACAAATTCAGTTTTTCCAACGTCTCCACTTCGGAATGTCTTCCAACCCATTTTGAAGTGTCATTGTTAACAGTGATTGCACCATTACAATGCCTCATAGAGAATGGAAACAGACTCTTCAGTTCAACCAGTCCAGATTGACCATGTTTCCAAACTCAACTAGTCTCATCTGCTTGTGCTTGGATTCTATTCCTCCAAATCTTTCCTTGTCATGAATCAATCCAAATGTCTTTTAAACACTAACTGTACCTGCATCCATCACTTTCTCTGGCAGTTCAGTCCACACACAGACCACTCTGTATAAAAACATTGTCCCTTCTGTCCTTTTCAAATCTTTCTCTCCTCATTTTTAAAATTATGCCCCTTCGTTTTGATCTTCCACATCCTAGAGAAAAGAACACCTTATGTATATCGCTCATGATTTTATAACCTTCTATAAGGTTGCCCCTCAATCTCCTACACTCTAGTGAAAAAAAGTGTCTTTCCAACCAATGTTTATACCTCAAACCCAACATCCTGGCAAATCTTTTCTGAATCTTCTCCAGTTTAATAATGAATTGACCATGCTAAATTGCCCATAATGTTAGGTTCATTAGTCAGAGGGAAATGGATCTGGGTGGGTTGCTCTTTGGGGGTTGGTGTGGACTTGTAGGGATGACACTGTAGGAAATCTAATCTAATCTAATTTAAACAGGGCAACTAGAGCTGCATACAATACTCCAGAAAAGGCCTCACCAACGTCCTGTGCAATTTCAACATGACATCCCAACTCCGATACTCAAAGTTATGAGCAGCGAAGGCAAGTGTGCTACTGATTCCTTAATCACCCTGTCTACCTGTGACGCAACTTTCAAGGAATTATGTATGTGAACCCCATGTCTCTCTGTTCTACAACTACGGGTAAAAAATGAGGTTTGCAGATGCTGGAGATCACAGCTGAAAATGTGTTGCTGGTTAAAGCACAGCAGGTTAGGCAGCATCCAAGGAATAGGAAATTCGACGTTTCAGGCATAAGCCCTTCATCAGGAATTCCTGATGAAGGGCTTATGCCCGAAACGTCGAATTTCCTATTCCTTGGATGCTGCCTAACCTGCTGTGCTTTAACCAGCAACACATTTTCAGCTGTACTACAAACTAACCAGGACCTACCATGAATTTGTAAGCCCTGTCCTTGTTTGTATTACCAAAATGCAATACTTCATGTAAACACATCTTTCTGGGCATGGAGTTGAGGAAAACATCTTCAGCAATGACAACCTGCATTTTTATAGTACATTTAACACAGAAAAGCATCCTAAGGCACTTCACAAGAGATTTAACAGATGGAACTCGTGCTCAGTCAGATGAATAAAGATTGGTCAAGGTAATAGAACATAAAACAGTACAACACAGGATCAGGCCCTTTAACCCACAATGTTGTGCCAAACATGATGCCAAATTACACTAATCCCTTCTGCCTGCCTATTGTCCATATCCCATTATTCCTTGCATATTCATGTGTTTATCTAAAAGCCCACATTGCATCTGCCTCCACCACCACTCCTGGCATTGTGGTGAAGGCACCTCGCACTTTTAAAACAAAAACTTGCCCTTCATATCTCTTTTGAACTTTTCCCCTCTCTCCTTAAATGCATAGTAGACTTTTCAACTTGGGAAAAAAAATTCTGACAGTCAACCCTATCTCTGCATCTCATAATTTTATCGACTTCTGTCAAGTTTCCCCTCAGCCTCTGCCATGCCAGAGAACACAACCCAAGTTTTTCTACCGTCGCCTTATTGCTCATACCCTCTGATCCAGGCAGCATCCCAGTCAACTTCTTCTGCACCCTCTCCAAAACCTCCTCATCCTTTCTGTAATGTGGCCACCAAAATTGAGAGCAGTACTCTATGTGTGGCCTAATCAAAATCTTATAAAACTGCAACGTGACATCCTGACTCTTGTACTCAATGCCTTAACCAACTAAACACAAGTTTGCCATATGCCTTCTTTACCACCCAATCTATTGTGTGGCCACCTTCAGGGAGTAATGAACTTGAATCTCAAGTTACCTCTGTACATCAGTGCTGTTCAGGGTCCCGCCATTGACTGCTATTGAATAGGTTTTGCATCTAAAGGGAGGTAAGATGGGTGAAAAGGTGGAGACGTTTAGGGGAAAATTTCAGAGTTGGAGCTGAGGTATGAGAGTGCCAGGCTGTTAGTGGTGGGGAAAGGCAAATGTATGATGCATGAGAGACCAGAGTTCGAGGTACAGAGTTCTGAGAGTAGTAGAACTGGAGAGGGTTTAGAGATCTGGGAAAACAAGGCCACAGAAGAATCTGTGAATTTTAAAACAGAGGCAAATTCTAATTCAATATTTAAAATTAAACTTCACTTAGCAGTGTGCATTGTTTGTTTTGCTTAACTTCATTTAAAATTAAGTTGTGGATAATTTGCAGCAAGGTAATTTCATGAAACTCTGCAATTTAAACATAGACAAGAGAGTCTGATTGCAATCTTATATGCACATCCACATTAAACATCAATGCTTAAAAAACACCCAGAGGCCAGTTCTATTGAAACCTCAATATAGGAATGTGTAATCAGAAGCCAAAAATGTGGGCAGCCACAAACCATAAACAAATGTAAATCCTCTGACCCACAAAAACCAATAACGTTCCGACTTCAGTGGAGCTGGAAGCAAGCCCCAGTGCTAACAAGGACACGGCTAAGTTGTTATTAACCTTCTGATACTTTACAAGGTTTTAAGATTCATTTTATAAAGTCCAAGAACATGGTGTGCATATAAATGAAATGAAGCAGTGCTCAATATTTATGGATGAAATTTACCACGGTCCACATTTTAAAAACAAAATGGAATTTCAGTTCAAGCTCGTACATCGTCTTCGTCCCTGGGTTCTGGAATATATTTGTGCGAGTAGGAAGCTGAAATTGTGAAGCATTTGATTCGGATAATAATGGAAAAGTGGTGTGCCATGCTCTGATTCTATTGTCCCTTCATGCTCAGTTAATTTGTGCTCTGACCAGTGGCCATTCTCTGATGTTTTGCCTCTGCCACGACAGCAGTGCTGATACTGTGAGAAACAATTCAGTAGTTGTGAAATGCTGAAGGTATCAACAAGCAATATAAATGTGAACTTTTTTTCTGTCTAGCAAAGCACCTGATTGAATGTATATGGAAACATATGATTTAGGAGCAGGAGCAGACTGTCTGGCCCCTCAAGCACCCTCCACCAAGACCATGGTCAATCTGATTATTCCACAATCCTGACTACCCCGCATAATCTTTCATCTCCTTTGCCTGCCAAGAATCTATCTAACTCTGCCCTAAAAGTATTCAAATGCTCTGCTACCACCATGTTTGGGCAGGAAAGTTCCAAAGATTCACTGCTGTCTGTGACAGAGAAATAAATCTCCTCGACTCTGTCTTAAATGGGCTACTCCATATTGTTAAATAATGACCTCTGTTCTAAAATGAGGAGGAGATGACCTGCATTTTACAGGCCTGTGGTCCAGCTGGTGTTACCTGAAAAGGGTCCCACGCTCAGGTTTGAGGAACATGTAAATCTGGAAGATCCTATGTTGGAGGAACTAAGATCTCTGAGGACAAGGTTGGCTCGCTCTAAGTGGAGAATCTAGTGAGGAACAGGGTTTGTGTTCACCACAGACACAAAAGAAAAACGACAGGAAAGCAGCAAGCTACATACAATCAGTACAAATAATTCATATCAAGGTAAGTGTGAATGCGGTTGGTGTGACGTGTCATCACCTCAGTCAGTACTGGCTCACTCAGTAGGAAGTACAGATGGACTCTGACCATCATCATGTGTGTTTAACCAGAATTCGAACAACAAAGTCATCCACTGTTGCTAGAATTGCAATATTTAGAAGTCTAAGCTGTTTATCATGGCACTTAAATGATGCTTTATATTTAAGGGTCTTCAATTTGCAGGAATAAAGCTTTATCCTGTTAACAGTCTTCTATTGTTCTGTTTAAAGTTTGTCCTTCATCATACTTTTCTCCTTTCTTCCCTTTCAATATATATTCAATTTCACTGATAATATACTTAGTGTCCATAAATCAGCAAATGCCTTTGAGATTCCTTATCACAGTCTCCTGCTGCTTCATTTCATCAAATTCTCCTTCATCAATGGTCAGTTGAACACCTCCCATGGTGCTCATAGTGAGTTGGTCACAACATTCAGCTGTGGAAGAATACTGGGACATACGAGCAGGAATAGATCATTGAGCCTGCTTTAAATCAAAGCTGATAATCTACGTCAGTGACACTTCACCAGACGATCTCCATATTCCATAATGCCATTCCCAGCAGGTTTTCCAAGTTCTGCACACCGCGATTGACATGCTGGTGCAGATCACAGCATTGACTTCCGGTTCTGGAAGTCATTATGGCATATCGACATTGGATGATTTGTACAGAAGGAAGACAGAATACTGTAAAGGGAAAACTGGTCAGTACTATCCAAAAATCCCTCAAAATCTGTCCCTAACCCTGGGCTCAATGATTGAACCTGCACAACCTCCTGGGGTAGAGATTTCCAAAGACTCACCATCCTCTAAATGAAGAAATTCTACCTCAGCTCAGTCTTTATTCTGAGATTGCCCCTTGGTCCTAGAGTGATCAGCCAGGGCAAAACTTTGTCTCTACATCCACCCTGACACACACTGTAAGAAGTTTGTAAATTTTCGTGATGCACATATTCCCTTGTGCAGCCAGTGTATCTCACTGCAGGTTAAATGCATCCACAGAGCGAGAGAGAGAGTGATGAAAACAGAAACTGAGAAAGAAACATACACACAAAAAAAGAAAAAAGGTGAATGGAAGTCTCCAGTGGCTCTACTGAGTCTGGGTTTTTTCAAATCTACACGGGTAGCTTAGATCAGCAGCAATTGAAATTCCAGCTTACAACGTTGCCTTAGGGACAAAACAAAAGTTGACACAACCTTATTTTACATTTGGTCTGGTCCATCATATTACAATAAAGACTGGATTGCTACAAAGCTGATGCTTTCTCTTACCTGAGACCCCAGTAAGATGGGGACTGGCTGCATGTCAGATCCTCACCTTTTGGCACCTTTAGCTCCTCCAAAGAAAGTTCAAATCTGGATTCTACCTGGCCGTCATTCCAATTGGTCAACAACTCCCTGGGCTATCCAATGATTCGCTAGATCAAATGCAAAGCTTTTAAAACCTTATTGCAAGAATTGAAGGCCATTTCACCTTCACCTGGCTATAGCAGCACTGAATTCTGCAAAGACATCAACATTTGAAGGAAGGGAACAGCATAAACTTGGGGTTTACATTGGGTTGAGCAATTCTTTGTTTATCAGGTTCCCTCCTGTACTCCTTCCTCCAAACACTTTTGTTTTCCAGAGACGGTCCATGCAATTGCTCTCGCTGCCCTCCCTCACCATTGTCCCCTGCTAGAGGTTCCATGTAGACTGAGTGCTTGAAACCTACCATCCCAGCAACTACACAAAGCACACTATGACAGTTTTGCCCAGCAAATACATGATTTAAAAAGGTTCAATTGTACCACAATGGCTAAAACGTTTGGGTCCACATCAGCAGCAGCATTCTCTTCTGGCATCACTAATCTGTGAAGGTAGTGAGGTTTGGAATGATACCAAACATTTAGTCAAGAATTCCTTCTCAGCGTCTTACCTGTCAAGGGATCCAGTTTCTGTGCTGGATCATCCACTTTGAGGCCTAGGTCAGTCAGGTCTCCAGGAGCCAGACAATCGATGGTGCTTGTGGTTCTGTCTCCCAGCAGGTCCTTCTTGTGGCATTGTCCACAATGGGAGCAGGCCTCCTCACACTGGACCTATCCCATGGATTCCCAACAAACAGCTCATTCCAGGATTCCACATCTCTATCCAATCCCACTTCACTCAAGCCAACACACACTGAGCCTTCAGGTTCTGCAGTTCCATTGGGTAAGCTGGTTGCCCCCACATCATTCACCTTTAACCTGAAGTAACTTCACTCTGCAAACTGTTTTCTGAGGCTCCTCTCCCTGCTATCACTTCAGCCCTGTAATTGCAGCAACTTGTGTGCAGCTGCTGTGACGCTTAGAGTCCAACACTTCCTATATTATATTCCAACCCCCAAGAGTCTGATTTTGGAGAAATATCCTTGCACTGATTACAAGGTGAGTTCAATCTTCCTTGCAATTCATCAATGTTTATCTTAGCACTTCTCGCTTGAACGTCACCTTGAATATCTGGCTTCGCCTCATATGATGCTCCACTCTCCACTCATTGACCTGGCCAACCCCATCAGAATGGTGGGCCGAAGAAAATGGTCCATAGCAAGGACCTGGTCTCTTCCAAAGAAGAACGAGTGGAGAGAAGAGCCTGTGGATGAGTGCACGATACTATTCTCAGCATAAACCAGCTTCAGAAGATGCTCAGAAACAGAAATAGAAATTGCGGGAAAGGCTCAACAGGTCTGGCAGCATCTGTGGAGAGAAATCAGAGTTAGTATTTCAAGTACAGTGACCCTTCCTCAGAACTGGTACACGGGTCACTTTCAATTATACTCATGAAGCAAGATGATAGAGAATATGGTTGAATCATTCACACTATCCAAAACCCTCTGGATGATATGAGAGGGAGGAGATGGTGAGAATCATGGCAATGCCATAGACCTTCAAAAGCTCTTGTCGGATCCTGCTCTCAAAGTTGCTCTCCTGATCATTATGAATCCGTCGGGGAATACCAAACCAAAAATAAAACAATCAACAGGCTATAATGGAGGACATTTGGTCACAGGTTGTAATGTTATGGATGAACTTGGTGAAGACATCCATCAGAGTTAGACTGTGCTGAGTCCCCACTGGGGTCAAGGACTGAAGACTGCACAGTTGGAATTTCTAGTGATCACTTGGGGACCAGAGATCCCATGTTGGGGTAAAGTCACTTTTCTCTGTGACTTTTCTCACAATTTCATAAGTAGTCACCAAAGTCAGCTGCCATCCCGGGCCAGTAAGACCATTGTCTGGTCAGGGCAGTCATCCTTCCCATCATTTGGTGACTCGCTTGTTCATGAATTGCTTCCAACTCTTGACTCCTGAGGCCATTGGGTAGTAATGTCTTGGATGAACTTGGTGAAGACATCTGTGAGAGTTAGAGTGTGCTCAGTCCCAGTACTATTGGGGTCAAAGACTGAAGACTGTGCTGCTAGAACCTCCCGCTTTGTTCATGCATTGCTCCCAACTCTTGACTCCTGAGGCCATTGGAAAGGAAGAGTTGCTTCACCTCTCTCTCCTTGTCATAAAGTAGCCAATCGTGAACTTCCAACATTTTTTCCGATCCTCTTCCAACAATGTCCAGTTTCCATGCTGTTTGGCTTCTCTTATCTACCCTGGTTTGGTAGATGTTATGCCTTTTAGTAGTGGTGCTGCCAAGTGATGCCTATGTCAGCTGAAGCTGTCTGGGGACCTCTTTCGAGACAAAGGTGTAGACCTGGTTTGGATCTCACTCACAAATGTATCAGGGACAATCTTCATCCAATTGTCACAGGCAACCAGGATCAGGATGCTGCCTTGGATTTGGGGCATGGGCACAAGCATGGATTCAGACACAGTGTCCTCCAGCTAGGCAGGGGTTAGGTCCCTTCTTGCAGTCAGTGTTCTGACTGACGACATCAGCATTCGCGTTACTTTTGTCTGGTCTGGAATTGAAACTGTGTGTTCAGCAGTCCCTTGGGTCACTGCTGTTCCCAGTTTGATTGATAGTTGATGATAGCTGAGTGGGTCATTGTCTGTAAACACTTCAAATTCTACACCAATTTCTAAACTTCTGGAAAATAGCACACCTCAAAGCTAGCAGTTTGTTTCAGACTGGAGTAATTCTTCATGTTCATCTTGTTTGGCTTGAGACTCTGACTTGCATAAATGATAGCCACTCTGTTCTTCAACCTGTAACAGCAACACAAGGCATTGTTTCGAATGTGAAAGGGAGTTGGAAATCAGGATCACCAAGAAAGGCTGATGTATGAGTCTTCACTGGTTGGGGGCCAACTCCCTGGAATGCCTCATGAAGTATAACACCTTGAAACTCTTTCCTCAGCAAATCATGGATAGGGGTGTCAACTGTCCATAGTCTCACCCAAATCTTTGATAGTAACCTACTAGAGCAAGGAATCTGTGCAGTTTTGTCCCCACTTTAGACCCAAACTGCTCCCTTACCCCACAAATTCCTTGGTAACAGAGTGCTCAGGGTTCCATACTTTTTTTCTTGAAAGGTTAGCACTTCTCTGGTTTGACAAGCGGGCGAAGATAGTGTTTAGTCTTGCCATGTGTCTCCTCAGATGTGGAACCAAAGATAAATATGTCATCCAGATACACCAGTGAGGGACTGGAATTTAACGTCACAAAAACTTTATCCACTGCACACATGAAAGTGATGGATGTATCACAGACCACAAACTACATTCTTGTGTATTCATAAAGTGCCAGTGTCTGTTGGAAAAGCAGTCTTTTCAATTTCTTGTTCAGTGGTAGGTAATTAGTTATAATCAAATTCAAACTGCAGAAGTACTTTGCAACTTTGAGATCTTGCGTTGCTTCTTCAATCCTAGATAGAGGGCAGCATCCTTATGAATGCCTGGTAATCAATACAAATCCTCAGTTTTCTATCTTTCTTCCTCACAAGGAGTCATATGGATTTAATAACTCTTGGCTAACACTTCACTCCAAACACTCTTGCAGGTAGTTCCAGTTTTCCTTCCAATGATGGGGTTGAATCCAATGGGAAGAACTTTTACTGACTGGTCATCTTTCATCACAATCCTGTGGCTCACCAAGTCAAAATACCCAATGTTGTCACCTGAAAGTTGGTGAGAGTCAAAACAAGCAGACTCCCATGGATCTTCCCAAACTTGTCAATGTTCATCTTTCAAATGTGGTTCAATGTGTTCACTCTAGTTGGTCTTGTTTAAGGACACCTAAGGACAGTACTTTGGCTGGAGGTTTAGATTTGTGATCTGACTGGTACCTACCCTTTCCTCCTACATAAAGAGGGTGGCTCTCCTACCACATTGGAGCCCTGCTACATGTGACACATGATGCACTAGCAAGGCCTAATGTTGTCTATTCAGAGATGGCAAGCATGAGCCTTCAAGAACAGTGATGGTGTGTGTGGGTAAGAGAGCAGCCCAATTCCCTGCTACTCAAACAGCTCTGGGGTCTCCTATAATCTCATATTCGTTGAGTTCATGCAGCAAGGTCAAAGACTCCTGTGCCTCATCTGCTGGCCTTGTAATCTGCTGATCATAATCAGCACTGAATATGCTTTCCAAGGATGCCAAGATATCTCTTAACACATTCAAGAGCGACACCACAGACATTATCCACTTCGTTACTTCCAGTGGGTTCATGAACTGTCAGAAATCCCAGGCTATGAAAGGTGGGAGAACTTGATGTAGCCACCAGAGAGGGAAGTCTTAATCAGTAACCTGGATGACAGAAGAGACATCAATCAGTTGACACTCTTCAGTAAGATGGTCACGAGATAACTGGTAACAGATGTCACCTCCATTCCTGTGTCAATTAGACACGATGCTTCACCCTAATCAAATTTCATACTCATTTTACAGTAAGCTCCTATTGCTTTACCTAAGACTGAGCCTCTTCCTGAAGGAACCTCCATGTGCTTCCTGCCAGGCTCATGGTTTTGTGTTTGACATCTGGTGAAGAGGGAAGGCCATTGCATGATATGGGGGTCACTGTACCTGATGGCAGCAATGGCTTTGGTTGCTGAGGGCAGACTCATTTGAAGAGCCCTGTCACAATTCCAACACCTCTTTGGAGCATCTCTTGGGTAGGATCAGCTGTAAGGATTAACCAGTGAAAAAACGGTGAGCTCTGAATCTGCACTTGCTGTGCCACAGACTGAGATTCCCATCAATGCTGACAAACATTCCCCCCGCCTCAAGACAGTAGCCTCTTCCCCAGTTTTGTCAGAGTCCAATCTTTCCCATGATCTGGATGATGTGATCTTATCAAAGAAAGACAATTTAGGTTTGTCAATACAAAATCTCCTCAACTCCATCTGGATGTTCCCATCTCTCACTGCTTCTTCCAAGTGGTCCTTCAACTCTAAGGTTGATATGAAAGGGGGATTCAGGAGGACAATCCAATTGAATAACCTATCCAGGAATATTCAGACCATATCCTCCTCTTTAGCTAGTACTCATTGAATCTCTGCTGTAGGTGCAAAAATCTACTACTGTCCCCAAAATCATTTATCAATACCTCAAAGATCTGCAGTGGACTTCTTTCAATATCTCTACCTCTTGCCAGTATCTGCAACTGAGATTTCTTGTACAGATGATCAAACACTGCCTGCTCACCCTGGAATACTAAAACCAGCTGTGTATCCTGACTCCAGTTTTCAATCACAGATCTTCAGGTGGTTCTTATCTTCTCATAAATCTGTCCAGCTTCCTGCTTATCGGCAAGTAGAATACCCAATCAGGGGAACTGTTTCCTTTTTCTGTGGCATCAAGGGAATGCACATGAGCAGTATGTGCCTGGGTTTGTTCTAAAGGTCTGTTTCTCTCAGCCAGTTCCAACCCCCATATCATGCAATGGCCTTCCCTCTTCACCAGATGTCAATAACCCTGGAGCAGCTTCAGACTCCATCACCCCTTCCACTATCCGCTCCAATCTCAGCCTCACCTTCATCTGGCATGACTTGATTCCTGATGAAGGGCTCCTGCCCGAAACGTCGATTTTCCTGCTCCTCAGATGCTGCCTGACCTGCTGTGCTTTTCCAGCACCACTCTAATTTTGACTGTGATCTCCAGCATCTGCAGTCCTCACTTTCACCTCGTTGATTTTAAACTTACTGCGAATCCTCTTGCAAGGATGCTTACTTTAAGGAAGTTCTCCTCCTCTCTCTACAAAGATGTCAGTGAGTCTCTCTTTAAAAAATAATTCCTGATGAAGGCTCCTGCTCGAAACATCGATTTTCCTGCTCCTCAGATGCTGCCTGACCTGCTGTGCTTTTCCAGCACCACTCTAATCTTGACTCTAATCTCCAGAATCTGCAGTCCTCACTTTCACCTGTGCTGTGCAATCTAACTGACAACACCAGAAGCATGATATCAAATTTGAGCACAAGGAAATATCATGAAGCAGGGATTGTTTATTCCACTAGCAACAAATTATTATAAACACAAAGGGAAATTAAGGTGAAATAAAAGACTATTTATGTAAAATGAAGTTTGAGGTTGAAAAATACTATTTGCATAAAATAAACTCTGTGGTTGATATTGGACTGATGAATTATTTGTCCAGCTGTGCCTTCCTATCAGTCCTCCTTCACTCTCAACCACCCTTTTACCCCCAAGGTTGTCTACTCATCTGCTCCAGCTGTCTTCGCTCACTGTTGCCACCTGCTGTTGGAAGGCCCAAAACAACTACTTGAGTTTCCTTACACAGCACTCTCCCTCAGTGTCGCCGTCTGCGTCTGGAGTTTCCCTCACACTTTCGTTGACTGAAGTGAATATTCATATAATCTACTACATTATAGCCCATTCAGATAGTCCATCTGAGTTCTTCCTCAATTCTTTTCTCCTCACAACTTACATTTCCATCAAGTTTGTTGTGATCACAAAATGATGAAATATTATTATTTCTCACGTTCAAATAATTTTATCAAATATCAACAAATGTCGACCCTTGTTCTAACCTACAATTACATTGTGACATCCTGAGAATGATGTGTTCATTCCTAATCTCTGTTCCCTGTCTATTAACAATTTCATGTCAGTATATTTCCCACATCCCATGCATTCTAATTTTATATTTGAACCTCCTGTGTGGGACGTTATCAAAAGCCTTTTGAAAATCTCAATATTGCACGTCCATTGTTACACCTTTATCATTATTACAAGTAACAGTCACAAAATAAGTCTATCAGCCATGATTTCCTTTAAAAAGTAAATTTGTGGTGCAGTTGCTTGGCTCCAGCTACATTCCGAGGCGATAAAGTGCGGTGCTGGGAAAGGCACAGCAGGTCAGGCATCATCTCCGGAGCAAGAGAGTCAATGTTTCGAACATAACCTGACATTAAGACTGGGGAGGGCGAAGGGGACTGAGGAATACTTAGGGTGAGGGAGGAAGTGTGCAGCTAGGGGAGAGGTAGGTGGGATGTCAATAGGTGGGAGAGGATAGGAGGTGATTCTGATAGGTTGATGGGGAGATTTGGAAACGAGTGAATTCAATGTTTAGGTGGTATGGTTGTAGGCTCCTGAATCAGAAGATGGGGTGTTCTTCCTCCAGTTTGCAGGTGGCCTAGTTTAGGTGGTGAAGGAGGCCCGAGAGTCATAGATGGAGTGGGAGGAGGAGTTGAGATGATTGACTACCAGACATTGGAGTTGGTTGGGACGTACTGACCAGAGATGTTCCCTGAACTGTTCTGTGAGATTGCGCTCGGTGTCTCTGATGTAGAGGAGACCACATTGAGCAGAATGGATGCAGCGAATGTGGTCTGACGATATGTCAATAAATGTCTGCCAGATTTGGAATGATCCTTTGGGGCCTTGGACGGAGGTGGGGGAGGTAAGTGTGAGCACAGGCTTTACAGCCCTTACGGAGGCAGGAGAAGGTGCCAGGTATAGTGAATGGGGTTGGTGGGTAGTTTGGACCTAACGAGGAAGTCACAGAGGGAAGAGTCCCTGTGGAATGAGGGTAGGGATGGGAAGGGAAATTCATTTTAGTTGGTGGGGTCTGACTGTAGGTGACGAAAATGGTGAAGGATGATACGCTGGATTTGGAAATTAGTGGGGTGGAAGGTGAGGACCAGGGGGATTCTATCCTTGTTGTGGTTGTGGGGGTTGGAGTTCGATGCAAGAAATGGAGTAGATTCGATTGAGGGCGTTGTTGATTACATGGGAAGGGAAATTGCAGTCTTTGAGCTAGGAAGACATCTGGGAAGTCCTGGAGTAGATACAGCAGAGGTGGAGGATTTGGGAGTAAGGGATCACATTTTTTACGGGGAGGTGGGAGGGATTGTGGTGGTGGTGGGAGGAGATGTAGTCAAGGTAGCTGTGAAAGTCGGTGGGTTTTGAAGTCGATGTCAGTGTTGAGTCAGTTGCTGGAGATGGAGGTGGAGAGGTTCGGGAAAGGGAGGGAGGTATTGGAGATAGCCCAGGTAAACTTGACAATGGAAGATATTGGTGTAGTAAATGAACTGTTCCTTGTGGAAACACAAGGTGGCACCAATACAATCATGGATGGAGTGGAGGAAAAGGTTGAGGGATAGTGCCGGTGTAGCTGCAGAAGACAGCCTTTTCCACATATCCTACAAAGAGGCAGGCATAGCTGAGGCCGATGCATGTACCCATAGTTATCCCTCTGGTTTGTAGGAAGTGAGAGTATCGAAAGGCGAAGTTGTTTAGGGTGAGGACCAATTCTGCCAATCGAATGAGAGTGGCAGTGGAGGGGGATTGGCTGGGTCATAAGAGAGGAAGAAACAGAGGGCTTGAACCCTCCTCATGGCGGATATAGGTGTAGAGTGATTGGATATCCACGATGAAGATGAGGTTTTGGGGACTGGGAAATTGGAAATCATCGAGGAGGTGGAGAGCACACATGGTGTCTCAAATGTAAGTGGGGAGTTCCTGGACCAAGGGCAACAGGACAGAGTCAAGATACGAGGAGGTGAGTTCAGTAGGGCAGGGCAGGCAAGAGACAATCGGTTGACTGGGACAGTCAGACTTGTGGATTTTAGGTAAGAGATAGAACTGGGCAATGCCGGGTTGAGGAACTCGGAGGTTGGAGGCTGAGAATGGGAGATCACTTGAGATGATGAGATTGTGGATGGTCTTGAAACCCAGTCCTAATGAATGGTTAAGCGCAAAACATCAACTGTCTTGCTCCTCAGATGCTGGGTGGCCATCAATTTCAACTCTCCCTCCCCTTCCTCCCAAAACATGTCCACTCTGGCCTTCCTCCACTGCCTAAATAATTCCACCCACAAACTGGATGAAGAACACCTCATCTTCTTCCTTGGAATCCTCCAACCACATGGCCTCAACTTTGAATTCACTAGTTTCCAAATTTGCCAACCCTCAACCCCTTACCCTGCTCCAACCCTCTGACTCAGCACCATTCACTTGACCTGACTTCCTGTCCATCTTCTCTCCCAACTATCTGCTCGACACTTCCCAACGACCTATCCTAATCTCCTCCTAACTTCACCCACCTATCGCCATCCCACCTACCTTTCCCCTAGACGCCACCATCCCTCCCCCATTTATTTCTCAGCCCCCTTTCCCCCTCCCCATTCCAAATGAAGGGCTTATGCCCGAAATATCAATTCTCCTGCTCCTCAGATGCTGCCTGACCTGCTGTGCTTTTCCAGCACCACATTCTCATCTCTGATCTCCAGCATCTGCAGTCCTCTTTGTTGCTATCCTGTGGCATATGATATATGTATGATACATGCTATACACATAGTTCTCAGCTTTGCATATGCACCGCAGTGACTGCAGCTACTGCTTGAGTTCTGAAACTTGTATTCATCCGACAGGAATAAGTTAGTCAGCACAAATAGTCATATACTCATTTCTAGGCTAGAAATATTTGTAATTTCAGTGCTAAGATGGATAATACTTGTTTTATTGTATTAGACTAGCAAAATAGATGTGTTGAGTTCAAATATCACTGCCAACAGTCCTAAAATTGAAATCACTATATTTGTTACTTTATTGGCCATTAAAAAAAGAAATTATTGTAAAAGGCTGCTGCACTGTTGTAGACACCTAACTCATTTAGAATGTCCATTGTGCACTAACACACACACAGCACAGGTGCTGTGGGGAAAAATAAGCACCACTATTGTGTAGCCGTAGTGTGGAAAAGAGAAAAGAGAAAATCTTCATATGTAAAAAGGCGATTTAGAATCTTTTCAGTTCAGGGGATTGAGTCTGAGCTGGCTGGCCACAGCCAGTACACTGTGCACACATTAAAAAGAACCAATGTCCCCTTGGGAAAGAGACCCTGATCACATCTCATCTATGAGATTCCAGATTCATGCTGTATGTTTACTCTAAGTGGCCTTTAACTCTAGAAATTGACAATCAACGGCATTTTATCCAGGTTACACATAGCCTAAGAAAAAAAATAAATTTAACAATAAAATAGACATCAGGAAACATTTCTTCACAGAATGAGTAATTAATACCTGAATGACAACAAAATATAATGGGAATACTCAACAGGTTAGACAGCACATGTGGAGGGTGAAACAGAGTTAATATTTTATTAGGACTGGAGATAAGAGCAGACCATTTCAGAGATGGCTTTCTAGGAAGAGAGGTGTCATTGAATAAGACACGTGCAGAAGAACAAAGTACTACAGATGCTTAAATATTTGGTAATACATTTACCACCCTGTCATAGGATCTCTCCAGTGTGGAAGCAGGCCACACAGACCCTCTAAAAAAAGTATCCCACCCAGACCCACCATTTCCCATAGCTAATCCACCTAGCTTACACAGCCCTGGACACTCTGAGCTATTTAGCATAACTAATCCACCTAACCTGCACATTTTTGGACTGTAGGAGGAAACCCAGGCAGACATAAGGCGAATATACAAACTCCACAGTAACTGAAGACCAGCTCCCTAGTGCTGCGAGGCAGCAATGCTAACCACTGAGCCACCATGCCACCCTTACTGTCATGGTGGAGAGGTTTGTATGGTCCAATGGTCCTTTGAAGGATGCATTGCGGAGTTTCTTGCTCCTGGTAGGACCACTCAAGGTGAAGGGAGATGTGTGGAAGGTGACAGCACTAGGAAAAATATTTTCAACAATTCTGTAATTGTGAATCTATAGTGGTGTCTGATCCTGTCTCAGTACTGTCTGTTTTTTAGAATCCGTGTGTGAACCACTGTTGATGATGGATGGTCTGTGAAAAGCAAAAGAAGACATGCAATACAAGGAAGCCTGTTGACCTAATGCTATTCCAACTGAGGTCGTCAAAACTGGTTGGGTTTTGCTCACAACAAGACTCTCCATTCACTCACCCTATAGATTTGGAAGGCAAAAGTACATCCCCACAATTCAGCAATTGGGCCATTGAACTATGTTCAAGAAGAGACCAGTTATCCTTTGGAAACTATTTCCCTCCTGTACCTAACAGGTAAAGCCTTGACATGCATTCTCCTGAATCACTTAATTTCTGCAGTTGAGGTAATCCTCCCAGAGTTTGGCTTTAGACCTTTCAGAGGACCAACAAAGATGGTCTTTGTTGACAGAAATAGCCAAGAAGGAACAGCAGCAGGAATTCTTCATTGCAGTCATCAGCCTGATGGTGGCTTAGTGGCTAGTGCTGCTGCCTCACAGCATCAGGGACCTGGGTTCAATTCCCACCTTGAGCAACTGTCTGTGTGGAGTTTGTACATTCTCCCCATGTCTGCATGGGTTTGCTCTGGTTTCCTTGTGCAGGCTAGGTGAATTGGCCATGCTAAATTGCCCATAGTGTTAGGGGGATGGGTTACTCTTTGGAAGGTTGATTTGGGCTGAAGGGCCTGTTTCCATGCTGTAGGGGAATCTAATCTAAGCATTTAATTGAAAATTGTGCTCTTAAGATTTGTTTGTTCAAGAAACTTCATCACAATCATGCAAAGGTTTTTTTTGTTGATATGACTGCAATAGCCTTGAAAGGGATATTTGAAAGATACCTTTAAAATTTGGACTAGAGTCAAATAAGGCTAAGTTTTAGCCTCCATCCTTTTGATAATCTTCCTAAAAGTGGTGATTCACCTCATCAAAGATAAACTGCCCTCTGATGTCAGTACTAAAGGCTGCCTAGCTGGAAAATTCCTTTAAACTCAGTTGCTTCTGTGCCAAGACTCAACAGGCATATATTATCTGCAGCTCACGAAGTGTTGTTGCCCACTCTGAATAAGATTTGAAAGTCACTTTTGATCTATTCACTTTTGCATGCGAGAAACTCAGCCTGTCCTTAAATGTTGCCAAAACAAAATTCATTTATCATACTTGGTCAGCCAAATATTCCACCTTCCATATGTGTAGCAGGAGAGGCACTGGAATATGTTGAGTACTTCCCACTGGGAGACAGTTCGAAGGTCTCACTTTTCAGACAGACGTGAGGAGAATTTTTTTCTTTCCAAGAGTTGGTCGTGTGTTGAAGTCTCTTCCCCAGAAAACATAGCAGGCTGGGTCATTAATTTATTGAAGACTGAGTAACATAGGTTTTTGATAGACGAGGGAATCAAAGGTAATGGGGGACAGGAACATGGAGTTGAGAGCATAACCAGATCAGCTATGATCTTATTGAATGGTTGAGCAGGCTTGGAGGGCAAATTAGCCTACTTCTGCCCCTTTTTGATTTGATTTATTATTGTCATGAGTACCTAGGTACAGTGAAAAGTTTTGTTTTGCATGCTTTACGGGCAGATCACACTATGCAAGATGCAATAGAATAATAGAACAGAGAAAAGAACACAGAACAATCTGCGTTATCTGAATGAGACAGGTAGGGAGTACTTTGTTTGGATAACTGATTGTTCAGATAACTGATCTGATCGTAAACAAAGGAAGCATTTACAGCACCTTGAGATCTTGTTCAGATAATCCAAAATTCAAACAATTGATGTTCGGAGTACCAAGGTTATTCTATGCAATGTTACAGAAGCAGAGAAGGTGGACAAAGAATGAGATCAACATTACGTTTAACGTTTGAGAGGCCCATTCAGAAATCTAACCTTGTAAACCATCTTTCTCAGCTGCTGAGATCTATTGTTATATTGTTAGTCATCCATTTACAAAAGCAGGAAACAGAAATCAGTTTATCTTTTATTTGCTTTTCATTATTCAATACAAACTCCAATCTGCCTTCTCCCCTTCCTGACCAACTCCTTTTACTGGAAAAACCATCCCTTAAATATATGCTTCATTAGATGCTCTCTAATACCTTAGGAGAACAACCTGATTCAGTCATAAAGGGGCTGTCATTTCTAATATTGTCACAGTTCAGCTTTAAGCTATAGCAGTGAGTGTTAGAAAACCAACAAACACCCTATAGTTATTATTGCTACAGTGAGACATGGATTCTGTATGAACATAACGGTGTGTTAGGTTTTATTGGTAGAGGGATTGATTTCGGAGCTATGAGGTCATGTTGCAGCTGTACACAACTCTGGTAAGACAGCACTTGTGTACAGTTCTGGTCACCCCATTATAGGAAGGATGTGGAAGCTCTGTAAAAGGTTCAGAGGAGATTTACTAAGATGTTGTCTATATGGAAGGAAGATCTTATGAGAAAGTTTGAGGGACTTGGGGCTGTTTTTGTTAGAGAGAAGAAGATTGAGAGATGACTTAATTGAGACATATAAGATGGTCAGAGGGTTAAATAGGGTGAACAGTGAAAGCCTTTTTCCTTGGATGTTCATGGCTAGCATGAGGGGGCATAGCTTTAAACTGAGGATAGATGTCAAAGGTAGTTTCTTTGCTCGGAGACTAGTAGGGGGGTGTAACGCCCTGCCTGCAACAGATGTAGACTCACCAACTTTAAGGGTATTTAAATGGTCATTGGATAAACATATGGATGAAAATGGAATAGTGTAGATTAGATGGACTTCAGGTTGGTTCCACAGGTTTTTGCAACATCGAGGGCCAAAGAGTCTGTACTGCGCTGTAGTAGAGTCATAGAGATGTACAGCACGGAAACAGACCCTTCGGTCCAACCCATCCATGCTGACCAGATATCCCAACCCAATCTAATCCCACCTGCCAGCACCCAGCCCATTTCCCAACTAACCTGTTCAGGGATCTTTATAGAACACCTCTGGAGCACAAGTGAGATTCTGTCTTCTAGCACAGAGGGAGGGACACTACCCTTTGGGAGGGACACTACCCCTTGCACCCATAAGAGCAGTTCCAATTTTGGAAAGGCAAATCAGGGCAGGACTTATAAACTCAATGTTAGGGTCCTGGGGAGTGTTGCTGAACAAAGAGACCTTGGAGTGTAGGTTCATAGCTCCTTGAAAGTAGAGTCGCAGGATAGTGAAGAAAGTGTTTGGCATGCCCTCCTCCACCGTATGTTCTATAATCTATGTTCTAACATACATCAAAGCATTATAGAGCTTCATCAGTATTACTCTGCTGCCTCCTCCATATTCAATGGGAGCACTGTGAGAAAAGGTTGCTAATATTTAGCTAGCAGGTAGATCCATAAACATTCAGACCAAATCTCCTGCAAAACCAACTTTGATGGAGGAAACCCTTTGTTGGTATGACTGTAAAATATCTCCCAAAAGGGTTTTCTTGGGAAGTTTTTCTTAAACAGATGTAGCATTGATTTTTTAAAGAATTCATTTGTGGGATGTGGGATGTGGGGGTCGCTGGATGGTCAGCATTTATTGCTCATTCCTAGCTGCCCTTGAGGAGGTGGTGGTGGTGAGTTGCCTACTTGAACAGCTGCAGCTTGCATACTGTGGCTTAACTCATAATACCCTTAGAGAGGGAATTCCAGGATTTTGACCCCGTAATAGTGAAGGAACTGTAATATATTCCAAGTCAGGATGGTCAGTGGTTTGGAATAGAACTTGCAGGTGGTGGTGTTCCCATGTATCTGGTGCCCTTGTCCTTCTAGATGGAATGGTTGTAAAATTGTAAAATGGTGTTTAAGGATCTTTGGTGAATTTCTGCATCTTGTAGATCGTACACATTGCTGCTACTGAGCACCAGTGATGAAGGGAGTGGATGTTTGTAGATGTAGTGCCATTCAAGTGGACTGCTTTTTCCTGGATGGTGTCAAGCTTTCTGAGTGTTATTGGAGGTGCACCCATCCAGGCAAGTGGGAAGTTGTCCATCACACTTCTGAATTGTGCCTTGTAGATGGTGGACAGGGGGAGTCAGGAGGTGAGTTACTTGCCGCAATATTCCTAGCTTCTGACCTGCTCTTGTAGGCCTGTTTTTATGTGGTGAGCCCAGTTGAGTTTCTCATCAATGGTAACCTCCAAGGTGTTGATAGTGGAGAACTCAGTAATGGTAGCATCACTGAATGTCAAAAGGTGGTGGTTAAATTGGCTTTTATTGGTGATGGTCATAGCCTGACATCTGAATGGCATGAATGTTACTTGCCACTTGTCAGCCCAAATCTGGATATTGTCCAGATCTTGTTGCATCTGTACATGTGCTGCTTCAGTATCTGAAAAGCCATTAATGGTGCTGAACATTGTGCAGTTATCGGTGAATATCCCCACTTCTGATCTTATGATGAAAAGAAAGTCATTGATGAAACAGCTGAAGATGGTTGGGCTGAGGACACTACCTTGAAGAACTTCTATAGAGATGTCCTGGAGCTGAGATGACTGACATCCAACAACTACGACCATCTTCCAATGTGCCAGATATGACTCCAACCAATGGAGAGTTTGCCCTCTGATACCCATTGATTCCTGTTTTGCTGGGGCTCCCTGATGCCACATTTAGTCAAATACAACCTTGATGTCAAGGGCTGTTACTCTCACGTCCCCTCTGGAATTCAGCTCTTTTGTCCATGTTTGAACCAAGGCTGTAATTAGGTCAGGAGCTGAGTGGCCCTGGCCGAACCCAAACTGAGCGCCACTGAACAGGTTATTGCAGCCTTTCATCACTTTACTGATGATGGAGAGTAGACTGATAGGGTAGTAATTGGCCAGGTTGGATATGTCCTCTTTTTTGTGTACAGGACATACCTGGGCAGTTTTCCACATTGTCGGGTAGATGCCAGTGTTCTAACTGTACTGCAAGAGCTTGGCTAGGGGAGAGGCAAGTTCTGGAGCAGAAACCTTCAGTGCTATTGTTGGAATGTTGTCAGGGCCCTTTGGCTTTGTAGTGGAATTTGACTCCATGTTTCCAGAGCCTGGTGTTCTGGATTACTGACTTAGTGACATTACCACTTAGCCGCCACCTCCCACGTTGAGATGATGGGAGTGGATATTAGGTCTGGAGCAAGGAAGGGTGTTGGTGCCAGTGAAGGGAGGATGACAGGGAGTTTTGGAGCTGATGGGGCATGGGGGGGTTGACTGGATTAACGGGTTAATGGGTGTTGGGATGGCTGGGCTAAGGAGTGTATTGTGGCCAGCAGTGGGCGTCAGAAGGAAGTCAGAACGAGTGGAGAAGAGTGACAGAACTGTTGGGGGAGGGTGTGACTAGCTTTTTAATTGTCTTACATTTCCTGGGTAACTAACCTAACTATTGAATTAACTTTCAAATTCTCTCCTTTTGATGAACATTTTTGAAAGGTTTCCAGACACAGAAGAAATGCCAATCAGAATCCTCGATTTTCCAGGCAATTCACACAGAGTCACTTGTACCTGGGATTTTGCATGGTCCTGGTGAACAATTCAAGTCTACCCTGCTCCAATGACAATTTGGCCATTGGAGTACCACCATGACTTTTCAGGCTGAGAAAATGGGGTCACTTTTTACACCATGATCTATGGTATATTCAAGCCTCTAAATAATTCTTCCAGCAAATTCACTTAAATTCGATGAAACTGACTGAAATATTTTCTTTTATTTTGAAAACTTCTTTTTGGAGAGGGCTTTGGTATTAGCTGCGTAATTTATATATATTTTAATATTATTAGTTTTAGATTTTTGAATTTTGAACTTGTAGCATATGGGTTGGCTGTGTGTCTGATGAACTCCTGCATCGCCCCTCCCCCAAGTCCCTCCTCCCTACCTTTTATCTTAGCCTGCTGGACACACTTTTGTCATTCCTGAAGAAGGGCTTATGCCCGAAACGTCGAATCTCCTGTTCCTTGGATGCTGCCTGACCTGCTGCGCTTTTCCAGCAACACATTTTCAGCTCAGTGTCTGATTAACTTGTAAATATTTCTGTAGCCATGATGATTTCTTTTAAAACAGAATATTAGAGAAATTTCCTGGGGTGTAATGAACTTTTGTTAAACACTGGGGAGTTTATGAGCAAGTACAATAATCTGTATAGTGGATTACATTTCCTTTTAGAAGGTTATGAAGCAGTTTTCTTTTAGTTCTCAGGGAAATACTCATAGTTTGGACAAAAAATTCTGTTTGGCAGAAATCCTAGCTCAAATGGATTTGTAAAACAGTTAGTCCTGAGAAATAAAAGTAATTTAGGATTGTTAAAAAATAATTTATACAGTATAAGGACTTTCATATAAAAATTCTAGGACAAAAGTATTTGGTTAACATTTTGAAGCTGTTATTGGGAACTCAGTTGTATGAAGGCCCGAGGAACAGGCCAAAAATTCTCAAGATGTGGCACTGAAGCCACAGTTAAAGCAAGTCTTATGATCTAAAATGGAAGGGAATTGTCTCTGGTATGAGTATTGTTAAGGTAAGGTTTTTGAGATTAATTAGACTGCATTTCACTGTGTTTTCTTAAATTTTTAAATGTGTGTTATATGTTAATAGTTTGACTTATTCGACTTTATAGCAATTTCTTTTGCATAAGAAGTTTTTGTTTTATTGCTTAGAACAAAATCTGGAGCATTGAATTTCATCTGAATTTCAGTGAGTGACCACCTGTATATAATCTATCAGTTTTCGGCATGGCATCTGACTTATTCAGTTTTAACATCAGCTAGAAAAAGGATGATTGGACTTATTTTATTAATATCTTTTTTTATTGTCATTGGCACCAATAGTTTTGTGTTGTAGGAAACCAAAAAAAAACGTCGGTTTCGGAAGAAACCAGAAGTAATCGATGTAGTAGTCATTATTTGAATTGAATTGATTTGAATTAGCTTTATTGTCGCACGTCCTCAAATGAGTAAAGTGAAAAGTTTACAAGTGGCCATTTATGGTGCCATCTTTGGTACAAGATACCTAGATACAGATTATTCAGTACACGTTCTTAGGGAGAAAAATTGGGGAAAAAAATAGAAATAAAAAATCCAGCATGACAAATCATAGGAATAAATGAGAAAATAGCGAGATAAAAAGTTTAGAACAACAAACTTTCCAAAAATAGGAAAAAGAAATGGATGGAGCAGACAAGCTTCAGCTGAAGCATCCTATTCTGCCACCATTTTGGATATTAGATAGAAGTGGAATAAAAAGTTTGAATTATTTCTTTCACAAGATGATGCTTTTTGTCTGTTATCATTCACACATCTGACTGACTTGAGGTCTTATTTCACAGCTTTACCTGAAATTGGAGGAAGGCCAATTTTTATGGCATTCAACAAGAGCTTTCAAAAGTTGATTGGAAGCAGATGTTTGCAAATAAAGGGTCAGTTGGAAAATGGGAAGCTTTCAAGAATGAAATAACGAAGATTCAGAGACAGTATGTTCCTATTAGGGTGAAAGGCGAGTATCATAGGTGCATGAAATGCTGGATGACTGGAAAAATGGAAGTTTTGGTCAAGAGTAAGAAGGAAGCACATATCAGGTACAGACAGCTGAGATCACCTGAATCCTGAGAGGAGTACAAAGGCAATAGTTAAGAGACAAAAAGGGGACATGAGATAGCTGTGGCAAATAGGGTTAAGGAGAATCCAAAGGGATCCTACAAATACATTAAGGACAAAAGGTTTACTAGGGAGAGAATAGACTCCCTTAAAGATCAGCAAGGCTGTTATGTGGGGCACTGCAGGAGATGGCAGAGATATTAAATGAGTATTTTGAAGCAATGTTTACTGTGGAAAAAAATATGGATGACATGAACAAGGGGAAATAAATAGCGACATCTTACAGACGTCCATATTACAGATGAAGAGGTGTTTGATATCTTAAAATGCATAAAGATGGATAAATCCCCACGACCTGATCAGATGTAACCTAGAACTCTGTGGGAAGCTAGGGAAGTGATTGCTGGGCCTGTTGCTGAGATATTTGTATCATCGATTGTCACAGGTGAGGTTGGATAACATGGTGCCACTATTTAAAAAAGGTGGTAAGGACAAGCCAGGGAACTATAAACCAGTGAGCCTGACATCGGTGATGGGAAAGTTGTTGGAGTGAATCCTGAAGGACAGGATTTGTATGCATTTGGAAAAGCAAGGACTGATTAGGGATAGGGATTAGGCTTTGTGTATGGGAAATCATGTATCACACACTTGATTGAGTTTTTTGAAGAAGTAACAAAGAGGATTGATGAGGGTAGAGTGATGGATGTGATCTATATGGGCTTCAGTCAGGTGTTCGACAAGGTTCCTCATGGAAGACTGGTTAGCAAGGTTAGATCACATGGAATACAGGGAGAACTAGCCATTTGGATACAGAACTGGCTCAAAGGTAGAAGACAGAGAGTGGTGGTGGAAGGTTGCTTTTCAGAAAGGAGGTCTGTGACCAGTAGTGTGCCACAAGGATTTGTGCTGAGTCCATTTCTTTTCACCATTTATATAAATGATTTGAATGTGAACATAGGAGGTATAGTTAGCAAGTTTGCAGATGACACCAAAATTTGAGGTGCAGTGGACCGTGAAAGAGGTTACCTTAGAGTACAATGGGATCTTGATCAGATGGACCAATGGGCTGAGGAGTGGCAGATAGAGTTTAATTTAGATAAATGTAAGATTCTTATTTTGGAAAGGCAAGTCAGGATGGGATTTATACAGTTAATGGTAAGAACTTGGGGAGTGTTGCTGAACAAAGAGACCTTGGAGTACAAATTCATAGCTCCTTGAAAGTGGAATCGCAGGTAGATAGGATAGTGAAGAAGGCGTTTGGTATGCCTGCCTTTACTGGTCAGAGTATTGAGTTGGGAGGTCATGTTGTGACTGTACAGGACATTGATTTGGCCACTTGTGGAATGTTCTGTGCAATTCTGATCTCCCTGCTATAGGAAGGATATTGTGAAACTTGAAAGGGTTCAGAGTAGGCTGTGGTTGTTCACCCTGGAGCATTGGAGGCGGAGGGGTGACCTTATATATGTTTGTAAAATCATGAGGGGCATGGAGAAGGTAAATCGACAAAGTCTTTTCCACAGGGTGGGGAGTCCAAAACTGGAGGACATAGCTTAAGGTGAGAGAGGAAAGATATAAAAGGGACCTAAGGGGCAATTTTTTCACACAGAGGGTGGTATGTGTCTGGAATAAGTTGCTAGAGGAAGTGGTGGAGGTTGGTGCAATTACAACATGTAAAAGGCATTTGGATGGGAAATGAATAGGAAGGGTTTGCAGGGATATGGGGCAAATGCTGGCAAATAGGACTAGGTTTATTCAGGATATCTAGTCAGCATGGACAATTTGAACTGAAGGATCTGTTTCCATGCTGTACATCTCTATGACTCCAATGAGGCAGTGCTGCTTAAAAACCTGTGAAATTAATGTCATGCTTCTAAAGTCATAGAAAGTTATATACGAACATGCACTTCAGCACCTTGAAATTGAAAGGCAAAGGAAAAAAATACTGGCGTAACTTTGCGAGAAAACAAAGCTCCTGCATTTACCCACCACAAACCTGAAATTATTAAAAATTCTAATTGTCTTTATTTGTACCAAGTTCCTCTTACCCATCACCCTTCTGTTTGCTGACCTGCATGGTTCCCATTAAGCCAGACTTATTGATTAAAATTGTACTCCTTGTTTCCCAATCCCTCCATGGTCTCAATCCTCCTTATCCATGTAATGTTTTACACCCAATGACCTTACGATACAGTTCCATTCCATAATTCTTTCTTTTTATTCATTCTTGAGATGAAGGTGTCACTGGCTCGGTCAGCATTTATTGCCCATCCCTAACTGCACAGAGAGCAGTTAAGAGCCAACCACATCGCTGTGAGTCTGGAGTCACATGTACACCAGACAGGTAAAGATGGCAGATTTCTTTTCCTGAACGATATTAGTGAACCAGGTGGTTTTTCCAACATTTAACAATTGATTTATGGTCATCGTTCGCCTCTTAATTCCAGATTTACTTTTGGTTTCCTGAATATTCCTGGTATTCATCGCTCCATGATTGGCGACCATGCTTTCAACTACCTGCGTCCTAAGCACTGGAATAAACCTCTCCATCTCTTTATGTTCCTTTCTTCCTTTCTTATAACCTACCTCGTGAACCAAGCATTTAAGCATCTGCCTTAAAGCCTCCATACATGTTTCAGTGTCAAACTTTGTTTTATAAGACTCGGTGGTTTTATTATGTTAAAGGTGATATATCAGGTCTTCTTCCCAAAATCAGGGTTGGGTTCCTCAGTAGGGTTGTGAGCTCCAAGGGCAGCAGTGCTCCTGGCCTATAGAGTGCCAGCTCTCACAGTTCTCCCTGAGGCATCGTGACGATTTTCAAGACTTGAAATGGCATCACCTCACCTCACGAGTTCAGTTCTTGATTCCATGCTTGGATCGAGTCATGATGTCAGCAACCAAGTGGTCCTGCCAGAAACCAAATGGAGTATCAGTGATCAGCTAACTGCTGCATATGTGTCACTTGATAGCCCTGTCAATGATAAGTGTCATCACGTTGCTGATAATTGCACTCACAGCCCAGGTTGGGTTTTACAAGTTACTGTGGTCCCCTCTCACTTACCTACAAAGTGGAGTGTGTCTATGATCCCGCAATTTAATGTAGGGAGCAGAGTTAACGTGTGACTACCACTCCTTTTTCAGGAGGAAGTCCTACCCTAGAGAGATGTTGGTTACTTGGATCTATCAGTACCAGCCGCAATGGTAGATTCTGCTGGCAGTACAGGCAGTGCCATCACACAGAGGAGCCGAGGTAAGTCTGTGAATAGGTGGGATCTCAGAAAGACAGGGTGAGAGGTATGCATGACCATGTTCACAAGGTAAGTCATGTGTACAAAAGTGGAGACAAAGGGTGAGGGGTTATCTTTGATGGACCCAAGGGGCACATACAGGATGCTATATGTTCCCACATCCACTGTCTGGCACTGCACAGCCCTGGATACCAACTACAGCTTCCCCTTGCTATGGGTAAAATATTGGTAATGACAGGCTGAATTGGCCACTCAAGGCCCTTGTTAGGTCCAGAGGCATGTGGCTCATGCTCAGTCCATATAAAATTTCAGATACATCTGGGTTGGAAGGCCACCTACTGAACTTTACATATCCTTTTCACCTTCAAACCTGTAGCTGGGGAGCATAAAATTCAGACCTGGATGAAAGAATTCACAAAAAATGTGAAGCGGGATAAACTGAATAATAGAATTTTAAAAGGTTTGCTAGAACTTAAAAGATTAGGGGTGGCGGGGTGGGGTCACATGAACAAATTTTTGAAGGTGGCAAGTTGATGAGACTGACATAAAGCTTACAGAATCATGCCTGTATAAATAACGCTTCAAAGTAGAAAAGCAAGACATGCTCAAGAACTTTGATAAACTACTAATTAGGTATCAATTAAAATACTACACAGAGCATCACAAGAAAACAAGAATAAGAGCAGCAGTATATCATCTAACCAATAGAGCCTGTTCCACTATTCAGAACACTCAGGACTGACCTTGGGACACAATTCAACTTTGCTGCCTGCTCCAAAGCTAAATGTTAGTTCGGCCAAGCCTTAAATGTATTCGATGGCAGACCATCCACAACCCTCTGAGGAAAAGAATTCCAAAGATTCACGACCCTCTGAATGAAATAATTCCACCCCAGTCCTAAGTGATCGTCCTCTATCCCAACACCTCCCCCATACTTTAGTTTCCCTGACCTATGGAAGTCATCTTTCAGCATCCACTCTATGAAGTCCGACAGAAGTTTGTGTAATTTGATGAGATCACCTCTCACTTCTTTCAACTTCAAGGAACAAATCATTCAGCCTCTCAGCAAAGCACAGCACTCTCATGTCCCAGGGATGTGTCCAGTGAACTTTTTCTGCACTGTCGCCTTTACAAGCATATCCTTTTTAAATATGCAGATCAGAATTGCACACTGTGTTCTAGATATGGTCTCCTAGAGTATCTGCATAGTATCACTGCTTTGGAGATGGTACAGAGGTGATTTACTAGAATGGTTTCAAGGATGAGGAGCTTAAGTTACCCAGAGAGAAACTGAGACTGTTCCATCACAGAATGCAACTATCTTTTATTCAGTTGTACATTGAAAACCATTCAAAAGGAACTGCAATGCACAAATTTAAGCAGAAAAGGAAAATGCACATCTTTTTTACCATTACTGCATACTGGGTAAACACGTTGTGTGAATCCTTAAACTATGTTCTTGACATCCATTCAGAGGTGAATGGATGAAAAGGGCAGCTCCTCTCTGAGTGCATTAGGGTTACTTACTGAACCTGGATTAATACAGCAGAGTTACGATGTGTAAAACTGAGAAAGATTCATTAAAGTTTCTCTACTTGCAGGTTTCTGCCTGTTGACAGGGAATAGCATTTACCAGCTGTAAGGATAATTGTAAAGAACTCAATTCCCTGTATGTTGGCGTGCATCAATTGCTATAATGAGTTGAAGCAATGTGTGGGGGAGGGGAGGTGACGACCAGGAGATGGAGTGTAGCTGAGAAATCCCATTACTTGTATCTAACACAGAAAGAAAAAGTAGTGACTGGGAAACAATGGTCAGTGAGACCAAACTGAATTCATCTGGGATCAGAGATCAGATACTAAGCGAAAGACAAAGCAAAAACTAAGCAACATAATGGCAAATATGGGTGAAAACTGAAGTAACCTCAGGGATTGTGATTTTCCAAGTGGTATGGTTTGGACTGGAAAATCTCATATCATTTTGTCCATGGTGGATCAAGAAATACAAGGTTTCTGAAGGTTTGTCGCTCAGGTTGAGGTTTAGGGTGTAGGTTTGCTCGCTGAGCAGTAGGTTTGATATCCAGATGTTTCATTACATGGCTAGGTAACATCATCAGTGGCAACCTCCAAGTCAAGCTCCTACATCAAAGACATCTCGGAAATGACTGCCAGACTACTCAGACCCCTTGGCATAATGGTAGCCCACAAACCCACCAACACACCAAAACAGCAGCTAATGAACTTGAAAGACCCTATACAGACAATGAGCAAAACTAACGTCATTTACAAAATACCGTGCAAGTACTGTAACAAACAATACATTGGTCAAACAGGCAGAAAACTAGGATATATGAACACCAACTAGCCATAAAAAGACTAATCTCTCACTAGTATCCTCACATACTGATGAGGAAGGTCACCACTTCGACTGAGACAACGCATCTATCCTAGGACAAGCCAAACAAAGACATGCACGAGAATTCCTAAAAGCATGGCATTCCAACCAGAACTCTATAGCTTCACTTGGAGGTCGCCACTGATGATGTTACCGAGCCAGGTAATGAAACATCTGGATATCAAACCTACACCTCAGCGAGCAAACCTACACCTTAAAGGATCAAAAAATAGTTATAGAAATGGTGTGGATATACAATATCTTGTGGATTTTTTCTGGTTCAAAGTGATGCTCCATCCCTTTTCCAGTATCTTTGTTTTCTTGGCATATCCTTTACAATAGAGCTTATTTTGATTTTAGGTAGTAGCCATGATGTGGAGGTGCCCGTTTGGTACTGGTGTGGATAGCTAGCTAGTTACCTGAAGAAGGAGCAGAGCTCCGAAATTTCGTGGTTTCAAATAAACCTGTTGGACTATAACTCAGCGTCTTGTGATTTTTGACTTTGATTTTAGATGATAATGCAAAAGGCTCCATGTTAATGCTGCCACTCATTAAAAATATTGCCTGATTTTTCATTTCAGTTAAGTGCAGCTTTCATTTCTGCACAGGTTGTTCTATTCTTAGTGTCAGCATCCTTCCATTTCCATATTAAACTTTCCTTCACTCTTTCTTTATCATTCTGATTCATTCTGTCTATTCCCTGCCCTGTAAATTCCCCAACTTTCCCTTACTTATGCCTTAACTCTTCACCTTTGTTTAGGATATTTTGAAAGAAAGAACATGAATTTGTGTAATATATTTCATTCGCTCAAGTTGTATCAAAACACTTTTCAGGCAATGATGTCCTTTTGAATCATAGCCATTGATATAGCGTCAGCCAAAATAGCAGCCAATTTGTGCACAATAAGGTTCGTCCAACAACAATGAAGAAAATGACCTGATATTGTGTTTTAATGTTGAAGTATTCTACTCTGTAAAAGGATCTTTCTAGCAAACTCTGTAGGCAGGGATGACTGAACTACTGTTTTATTCTTTCCTTCCACACATAACAATCACATGTTTTTTGTCAAGAGCTCAGAAGTGGGCTGCAATCATATCCATAATCGTTCATCCGTAGTTAGAATCTACTTATTTGTAATAAGTCAACTTGGGTCTGAAGGACAGTGTAAGTTTGGAGTTCTGTAGGCTTTTTAAAAATATTTTTGTGATGACTCCAGGAAGGGTGAGCTTGATTTCAAGTGCATTACCTCAGTGCGATGTGACAATGTCCAACAACAAGACATTGCATTGAAAAAACAAAAGCTCAGCAAGAAGGTTACATTTCTGCCTTGTTATGGAGTAAAAAGAAAGCATGAGATCAGAAGAAAAGGCTTACAATGCCGACAATTAGGCATGATTTAGAAATCAGCAAAGGGTTCCAACCATACACGAGATATTTCCTGAAAATGATCCATAAATAATGAATTTGACAAACTTGGATACCTTCTCCTTTTAATTATTGTTCTCATTTAAAAGTTTAAGGGCAGTTCAGCTTTATACTGTAATCTATGTTGAAAGTTACTTATTTCTGAAGTGCTGAAGTAAACAGGTTGAAAGGTGAATTTGGGTCCAGCAGCTCAATAGTTTCTGCTTGAGCCATTAGGGGGTTGATTCCATTGAAGATAGACTCAAACAAAAGAACAGATCATGGCAGTGAATGGAGACTCGTTTACCTTATTTTTACAGCACAGTAAGTGTTGGGGTTTAGTCAGCCATTACAACACCGCAACTCCTTTAACTTTTCCTTTTGTCTTTGATGCTTTCCTCTATTTTCCCTGTTAAGAAGCCACTTCTGTTTCAAGATGTGCCTCTCATTCTACTCAGATGGTTCTCCTGCTCAAAATTGCTGTTTCCAACCCTCTTTTAATACAATAAAAATACTTCAAATATTAATTTTGAAAAATCATAACCCCATACAGAAAAGTCAATGATGCAGGAATTCATTTTGATGATCTTCCTCCCATTTTCTGTGCAACATGGCAGAAACCTTGAGTCTTCCCACCTTTTGAGGATTCAGTGGGCAGTCCTGGAATCCTTGAATTATTTATTGATCCTTTACGATTGTTTCCTAAGATTCTTAAGTCTGCTTGTCTGTTTCCACTGCAGTTGGATCCTCAAGAAAACTCATTGGTGCAGCATTCTTTGCATTTCTAGGGAAAAGCTGCCTGAACCCTGGACCCTCTGGAACAGCAACGACCTGAAACCACAAGACACTTTTGGTCCTTAAGTTTTCAAAGGGCTGTGGCAGTTTCAAGCACCTTTTGAGTCTTAGGCTCAGCCATTACGGGTATTATTTTGCAACATATGCTGGGAAATATACTTGATAAAAGTCCATCAAGATCTCTCCCTGATACAAATTTATGGTCTTAATTCTCGCATGTCATCACAATGTTTTGCAGTTTAATTGTCATTTATTATCTTAATACTTTTATTACATATCGTTATGCAGTAAACATGCTGGGTAGATGACCTTTTCACCTTGTCATTAGCTTCAGGCTAATCATGATTTATCACCATGAGTTTAACAATATCTCCTCTGGTATTTCATTTTCACCTGTGACTGTTGATTCCAGCTGTAAAGGTTTTTTAAGTTTTGCAACATACATTCTTAACGAGGATTTGACACATGTCCCATTGTGCTTCAAATAAGGTGCTCACAGTTACAGTTGACTTTACTAAGGCTATTAGTGAGCATTTAAATATCAATCTTAATAAATTGTCTCACCTCATGAGGTTCAACTCAGCCATTCACCACTCAACGTCTCTTTAAGAAATTGTCGATTAATAGCTGGAAACATAAATTCTCAAGTGAAAACAGGGATCGTAGCATTAAGAAGAAATTGTAGATAGCGTTTCTAGATTTCTTGAAACACTTTCCATGAACGCTGTTTCAATAAATGTCCATAGATTATATAGAATTGGGAGTTCATGTGGAGCTGGATAATAGAAAGAAAACATAAGCTTTTGCCTTGTGAGGTATTTTATAAACAGTAGACGGCTGTATTTTGAAAGCTCAACCCTTTTATATTGGAAACTGCAATGAGCTACCATGCTGTGCTTTACTTGTTTCAGCAGCTGGTCTTTGACCCTTCAGTGACACTTTCTGTCCTTCCTAACACCATCCTGCATTGTCGGACAATGGGTGCTTCCCCACACCTCCCCCCCGCCCCCCCCCCCCCCCCCCCCCCCCCCCATCATTATCACAACCATTATGGCCTTCAAGTTCCAGAAAGAGAAAACTACTTCTCTGCTATGAAACTGATCCTTCTATAGGAACACAAGCAGTAATAGGGTGAGAAGAGAATGAGCTAGGTTCATTAGCTGAAATACAGGGGACACATGATGTCACATGGTGCTTATGGTGTCTGCACCAGCAAAACTACACAGTGCTGCTGGTATCAAACAGTCCTGGTTTGGATGTCTGTCAATTGCTGTCCAATTCTCAACACCTTGCCAACTCATTCGCCACCTCCTTGGTTTCCTTAATAAATTCACTTGCTTTTATACTTTATGTCCCTATTAGATTAGATTAGATTACTTACAGTGTGGAAACAGGCCCTTCGGCCCAACAAGTCCACACCGACCCGCTGAAGCATATACAACCCAGACTCATACTCCTACATTTACCCCTTCACCTAACACTACGAGCAATTTAGCATGGCCAATTCACCTAACCTGCACATTTTTGGACTGTGGGAGGAAACCGGAGCACCTGGAGGAAACCCACGCAGAATGTGCAAACTCCACACAGAGAGTCGCCTCAGGCGGGAATTGAACCCGGGTCTCTGGTGCTGTGAGGCAGCAATGCTAACCACTATGCCACCGTGCAGTAAAGCTTAGGGTGACTAAACTGACTGGCCTGTGGATTCTGGCCATAATCCATGCACCATTTTGCTTCTCTTGCTGCCCCAATCACATTCTACTCATTGCCTCATTGATCCTCCCGACAACTCATTCATTTCTTGAACGAAGTGAGGAGGACAGAGAGGGGATCCAGAAGGAGAAAATGGATGAGAGGACACCAGCAATGTCCACAGGCACACAAAGATGGCACCAGCAATTCCAACTTCCTGTTCTAGTGTGGCAACTTCCCGCTCCAGCGCAGTGGTAGGAAATACAGTTAGGTATCATCAAAAATAGATTCCCACATGGAGTCAGATGGCATGACTGAGGAATTAAATGAATTCTTTGCATCTGACTTTACTAAGGAACAAGATGCTGTATGACCTTTGAAATAGGCTGCATGAAGGGTATAAAATTAATGAGGAGTTGTTAGACAGACTGTCTGTGTTTGGTGTGAGGACAAAATCAGACACATTCCAGGAAGTTGAGGGAAGAGAAAGTAGAAATTATGGAGGAACTGACCATAATTTTCCAGCTTTGCTTCCACATAAGAGTGGTACTTGAGGACTGGAGAATTGAACATGTTGCATGCTTGTTCAAAAAATGGTATATGAATTATACCTAGCCCCTTGATCGTGCTAAGATGGACAGGTCTGTGTTACAGGTGAATCTGCGAGGGGAGTGGTGGTTTTCTTTTGTAAAAGTAAGTACAACTACACTTTACCTGTGCCAGATTTGTGGTGGTCGATGTATGATCACCTTTGTAACAAACAGCTCATCTGGCTTTAAAAAGTTGACTTGAGTCCGAGACATCAGCCTGCCTTCTCAACAGTGCCATGGAGTTTGGTTGGTTCAGCTGGAAGGCAGTCTGGCAAAGTGACATCAAATGACAACCAAGATAAGGGGGACAATGAGCACATTGTACATATCTGCGGAATGTAATAACGGATTAGACAGAATGCTTGACTTGAGGATAATTGCCAAAGAAAACCATTCTTGTTACTATGATTTAATTGCAGTCTTATACTTGGAAATGAAAAGGGAACATTTGTTTGAAAAATGTGACTAAATTACTTTTAGAAAGAAAATTGACTTCAAGTTAATTAGAACTTAAATAACAACAGTGATAAATAAGTTTTATTACACAAGGCATTTAAAAACAATTCTGAGATTGCAGAAATTGAAAGCTTTGACAGTAGAGTCTTTGCAGTCAACAGAGTTTCTGAATTACAGCTCAGAGGATAATTATCTGGAACCGAGTATGGTGTGGTGGTGACATTTTGTTGACAGTTACATTGCCACTAAAAGGCACCTTTGTTCACTTCACTGCATACTTCTATCATCCACAAGAGTTTATTGCCTTCAATTGGCAAGACTAGGAGCAACAGAGGAAGCAGCATATTCATTCCAAACATGAGATTTATTGCCAATTTTAGGGATTTGGGGCAAGGCAGAATCACGGTTTGTCTGCAAAGTCAGGGTGTGGAATATCAAACTAAAATCAAACTCATGTTCCAAATATGCTGCTTCAAATTATGTGTCATCATACTTTTGACTTTTGCAGAAAGGCTTCAGGGTTGTTGTTAGTTTCTGCATGAACTCCTTGCAGCACATTGCAGTCTGCATCTCCTGCTCAGTAAGCATGCACTGCAAAATATCATAGTATAATGCTTTGAAAAAGAAATGCAGAAGGAGAGATAAAACATGACCAAGGAAAGACAAGTGTCTTTGACTACATCATTGCAAGCCAGTACTGTGGAGAGACCCGCCGAGCAGAGCAGCTACAATCCCTCTGTATCCAAGGACAGGAGAAAGTGAGAACTACAGATGCTGGAGATCAGAGTCAAAGAGTGTGGTGCTGGAAAAGCACAGCAGGTCAGGCAGCATTAAGGAGCATAATTGCCATTTCAGGCATAAGCCCTTCATCAGGAATGAGGCGTGTGGGCCAAGGAGGCTGAGAGATAAATGAGAAGGGGTGGGACTGGGGAGAAGCAGCTGGGAATGGAATAGTAGATGAAGATGGGGGTGAAAGTGATAGATCAGAGACGGAGGTGGTAGGACAGTCAAGACAGCGGTGCCAAGTTGAAATCCACATTGTGTTGGAGGGGCCCAAGGTAGAAGATGAGCCGTTCATCCTCCAGGTGTCGGGTGGTTAGGGTTTGGTGATGCAGGAGGCCCAGGACCTGCATGTCCTTAGCAAAGTGGGAGGGCAAGTTAAAGTGTTCAGCCACTGCACAGCAAGGCAATGCAAAATCTGAACCCACATCTCCCCCCTCACCTCTGTACAAGGCCCCAAAGGATCCTTCTACTTGCACAGAGATTTACCTGTACTTGAACACACGTCATCTACTGCATCCGTTGCATCTGATGTGGTCTCTTCTACATTGGAGAGGCAGGATGACAACTTGCAGATTGTTTCAGAGAACATCTCTGGGACACCTGCACTGACCAACCCCATTGTCCTGTGGCTGAACACTTTAACTCCCCCTCCCACTCTGCCAAGGACATGGAGGTCCTGGGCCTCCTCCATCACTAAACTTTTAACCACCCAATGCCTGGAGGAAGAATGCCCCTTTTTCTACCTTGGGACCCTCCAACCACATGGGATCAATGTAGATTTCACCAGTTTCTCCATTTTCCCTCCCCCCACCTTATCTCAGTACCAACCTTCCAACTTGGCACCGCCCTCTTGACCGGTCCATTCTGCCCATTTTCCTTCCCACCTATCTGCTCACCTCCCTCTCCAACTTATGACTTTTGTGGGATATAGGTAAAGTAGTGTTACTTCTGCATTTATAATTACTTATGCAAGGTAAATGAACTCACACCAGTGTGTAATTGTTTCAACTAAGAGCTGAGTCAACTAGAATGCAAACTATGTGGAGGAAATACATAATTGTTTTTGTATTAGCTAAAATTGTATGCAAGAATGAAATGTGACTGCAAAACAATGGTAGATGTTACAGACAAATAGATAAGGTGCTGTGAGGATGTAGGTTAAGCCAGATATGCTTGCACAAGCAGTATTTATAAGCATCTGTTTCCCACTTTTACAGAAACACAGGAACAAACCCCAATTAGAAGGTCATAAGGATCGGTATGATTGGGGAAAGCACAGATGGAGGGAGTAGATAATACCTAACAATGGGCCACAGCAGGATGTGGTCAAACGGCCTTTTGAGGCCAGAAATAAGCATTTTGTCACAGACAAGGCCGGATACGGCAAGAGATAAGCAGGAGTAATGGGTGCCGGTCTTAGAGAAGGGGAAGATGTAAACAGGGGAGGAGCAATGGGATACAAAAAAAGGAACCAAATTACATAAATATCATGTATTCATTGAATTCAGGGTGTGTGTGTGTGTCCCTGCCTTGTAGACAGTGGACATCGCACCCTCTTGCAATGACACTATTGATTCAGATTTTGTCTCGGACTGAAATTATTGAAGTGAGTGAGCTTTGTTTCTCACACTTTCATGTCCACTTTCATCCACCTATCACATTCCCAGCTCCCTTAGCCCCCAGCTCCACCTCCTCCCATTTATCTCTCAGCCCCCCAGCACATAAGCCTTATTCCTGATGAAGGGCTTATGCCTGAAACGTAGATCCTAGTGATCCTCGGATGCTGCCTGAGTGGCTTTGCTTTTCTAGCACCACCTTTTTCGACTGTATCCAAGGACAGGGAGGCCTGGACAAATGAAACCTCAGCAGGAGTCTTTCCAGATCCGATAGTCTTACAAGAGCATTAGGGTCAACATTAGGAGTGGTTCAGTAGAATTGGTGGATCTCTCAGAGGTAATTCACAATAAATTTGCCTTTGGATGGAAGTGCAAAATCAATAAATAAATCAATTCAGCCACTGGTTATATATCTCTCCAATTGAAAATCAGGAGTGATGTATAAAGATTGCCCAGACTGATATTACTTAATGAGCACATCACTCTCAAGCTTAGTTTCAGAGAGTCAGCTGGTGTCTTGCCCTGCTGTAAAGTTAAAGGCTTATGTTCCAGTCAAAATAGCGGAAATGAGTGGATTTCTTCCTCATCCCACTCCTCCACTGGTCACAACAATGCTTGAATTTAAAAAAGGAAGTAATATTTTCAATTTTCTAACTCAGGATCAGAAATAAAGCAGCCAGGTTCCTTAAGTAAGAAATAAAGAACACATATATTGCCAACAAACTTTTGTCAAGCAAAGGTGTAGAGGTTCTTAAAAAAAAGTTTTAATGACAAATATATTCAAGATCACCTATTGAGGAATAACACACATATACACAACGTTCAAGTCTGGGAAAAATATAAAAGCTCTGCAGTGTTATCTTAAATGCCCATTGGCCACTTAAGTTAACTTAGAGTCATAGAGATCTATAGCATGGAAACAGACCCTTCAGTCCAATTCGTCCATGCCGACCAGTTATCCCAATCTAGTCCCCTTTAGAAGGAAAAAAGAATTATCCACTTGTCCAAATGATAGTATGTAGTTAGAGTTGCATTACAGGCTGATGGCACTGGAGTGTCCTTCTGCATCAGTTATGCCAAGCTGGTTCTACTTTTCTGGAGACAGTGGCATTGGTTCAAAATTGGTTTTTAAAAATTCTTGACTTGTGGTGACTAGGTTTTCCAATGGTTTTGCAACTCACGTGGACTTGGTAAGAGGGGTTTCAGATCAGAGAAAGAGAGAGAGACACACAAAGGGAGAGTGTGTTTATCCAGGAAAGTTATTTCTCTGACTGCCTGTGTTCAATTCCAATGTCTTTTTTCTCACCTGCAAACTGGGTCATGTGACATTTCTTTGAAATTTTAGAGACGTGACATCTCCAATCAGCAAGCTTGTGTTCTTTGCAAATGCAACATTTCTAGTCCTGTAGATGTTGACCTTGGATTTGCAAAGTGTTCTTTCTAAAAGGTTGAGGAAGCTACGGATGTCCAATGGATGATATTAGAGATCTAATCATCTTCATCTTCATAACACGTTCAATTAAAGTCTTCTGGAAATCTAAAAACCATAATAAGCAGAAGCCGATATTTAAGGAGCATTTTTTTTCTGTAATCTTGATAATCAGAATTCAGACTGACAGCATATAAATCTGCCCTGCATAACAGCTAATTTGTGAGGGAATGTATTGGTCAATTAGTCTAAATTACTGCCACTAAAAGACATGCTTCATATTTATCTCAGGATTTTAGTCATTGAGGCTTTGCACATGAGCCTCCTTTACTGCAGTCCAACTCAAGCGACTGGTGGCTCACTGGTACTAACTTGTCCCCACTCAAGTGTCAAGCTTTGAAGGAGATTGTTAGCATCTTCCAAGATGTGACTTTTTTATAATAACTTTGGAAAATGTATAGAGACACCTCAAAATATTACCAGTGACAAAGTGGCAGCCTAAAGCCTTCTCCTAAACTAACATGCCAGAATTGAGATACTAATCACTCAAAACCAGCCTTGCTGGGTGAGGCATGTTGTTTCTATGGCTGACAGTAGACTCCCAAAGCAACTGCATTACTCAAAACTTGATTGAAATAGGAGATTTCAGGAGGACAGTGGAAACACATTAGGAATATTCTGAAAGTGTCCATGAAGGTGTCCAACATACCCATGCTGATCTTCATTCAGGAACATGCAGAAGCAAAGTTGTGCATCGAAGGGACAAACTTTCCATCTATTTAACCCTTCACGCACCACCTGACTAACAAGCTATAGAGTCTGCAAATTGCATATTGGACTACCTATCATTGCAAAACCCACAAAACAGGCGTGGAAACAACTCATCCTTGATCTTAGGGATCTGTTAAAAAAAAGATATATTATTGAGAACACAGCACTCTATGGGTATCCCAAAGACTCTCATAAAGTTTGCTTTAGTTGGTCTAACCATGTGTGAAGGCCAATATCTACTCAGTGACCAGGAAGACATTTGCTGTGTTCTTATGATATTTTATTGGGTTATGGAATATGACAAAAGCAGGTGATTAGGTAGGGTGTTGACTATGTACTTGGTCTCCCAGATTTTAAGTCTCTCACTGTTTTCATTCTTAAACTGTTACAGAAAGACTTATTGCTGACAATATGTAATGTATACTCCCAGGAAAATTGGCACTTGCATAATTCTATAATGGCCACACCACATTCTTGAATCTATCAAGTAAATCAGATAATGTAGATTTTGTCCCTGAGTAGACACATATTTGTATCTCCTGGAAAACTTGGTATATGTCTACTTCTCGTCAGTTTCTTTGAACTGTTGATACAGCAACAAATAAAAGTCCTGCTTTTGTTATAATTCTGATGCTACAACTAACTGAACAGATACAACAACATCAAGCTTGAAGGGTTTAACAGGGAGTGGAGGGTTGATCTGTGAATGTATCTGTGGCCTGTTCTGGTCTTGAGTTTCAAACATGATATTCGAAACATCAATAAAATCAGTTACATCCAGTTACATCATTTGTCTTTACCTTTACTCATCTGACAAATTATTTAATGATTCTTAACTCCACTTTTATTACCTCCTTACTCAACTTCATCAATGTCCTCTTCATTGGTCTCCCCGCCAAACCGAAAATCAAGGACTCACGTTCTCTCTTCATAATAAGTTTCATTCCTCATCGTCCTCACACACATCAAACTGGACTGACTTTCTTTCCTCTGATGTATTAAATTCAGGAACTTTGGTTTTATGTCCTCCCATAACCTTGTTATTCCATATAGCAGTGAGAGTAAGCTCCTTCACTCATAGTTTAGAAAGGCTGTCATGTGTCAGCACTTGATTGGTGTGCTGAAGGGCCTGTTCCTGTGCTGTACTGTTCAGTGTAAAAAATGAGGTCTGCAGATGCTGGAGATCACAGCTGCAAATGTGTTGCTGGTCAAAGCACAGCAGGCCAGGCAGCATCTCAGGAATAGAGAATTCGACGTTTCGAGCATAAGCCCTTCATCAGGAATGAGAGAGAGAGAGAGCCAAGCAGGCTAAGATAAAGGGTAGGGAGGAGGGACTAGGGGGAGGGGCGATGGAGGTGGGATAGGTGGAAGGAGGGACTCACTGAAATCCTTGTAGATGGAGGAAGAGAGCTTCTTCAAGGAAGGCATCCTTGTAAGAGGATTCGCAGTAGGTTAAAATCTTCGAGTAAAAAATGAGGTCTGCAGATGCTGGAGATCACAGCTGCAAATGTGTTGCTGGTCAAAGCACAGCAGGCCAGGCAGCATCTCAGGAATAGAGAATTCGACGTTTCGAGCATAAGCCCTTCATCAGGAATGAGAGAGAGAGAGAGCCAAGGATGCCTTCCTTGAAGAAGCTCTCTTCCTCCAAATCCTCTTACAAGGATGCCTTCCTTGAAGAAGCTCTCTTCCTCCATCTACAAGGATTTCAGTGAGTCCCTCCTTCCACCTATCCCACCTCCATCGCCCCTCCCCCTAGTCCCTCCTCCCTACCCTTTATCTTAGCCTGCTTGGCTCTCTCTCTCTCTCATTCCTGATGAAGGGCTTATGCTCGAAACGTCGAATTCTCTATTCCTGAGATGCTGCCTGGCCTGCTGTGCTTTGACCAGCAACACATTTGCAGCTGTGATCTCCAGCATCTGCAGACCTCATTTTTTACTCGAAGATTTTAACCTACTGCGAATCCTCTTACAAGGATGCCTTCCTTGAAGAAGCTCTCTTCCTCCATCTACAAGGATTTCAGTGAGTCCCTCCTTCCACCTATCCCACCTCCATCGCCCCTCCCCCTAGTCCCTCCTCCCTACCCTTTATCTTAGCCTGCTTGGCTCTCTCTCTCTCTCATTCCTGATGAAGGGCTTATGCTCGAAACGTCGAATTCTCTATTCCTGAGATGCTGCCTGGCCTGCTGTGCTTTGACCAGCAACACATTTGCAGCTGTGATCTCCAGCATCTGCAGACCTCATTTTTTACTCGAAGATTTTAACCTACTGTGAATCCTCTTACAAGGATGCCTTCCTTGAAGAAGCTCTCTTCCTCCATCTACAAGGATTTCAGTGAGTCCCTCCTTCCACCTATCCCACCTCCATCGCCCCTCCCCCTAGTCCCTCCTCCCTACCCTTTATCTTAGCCTGCTTGGCTCTCTCTCTCTCTCATTCCTGATGAAGGGCTTATGCTCGAAACGTCGAATTCTCTATTCCTGAGATGCTGCCTGGCCTGCTGTGCTTTGACCAGCAACACATTTGCAGCTGTACTGTTCAGTTCCTATATCTGAACCCTAATGCCAGCAATTAGCACTGCTACCTCACAGCAGCAAAGATTCAGGTTCAATTCCAGCCTTGGGTTACTGTCTGTGTGGAATGTGTACATTCTCCTTATTGACTGCGTGAGTTTCCATTGGGTACTCCAGTTTCCTCCCATAGTCCAATGATATGTAGGTTAGGTGGATTGCCCATTCTAAATTGCCTTGTAGTGTCCAGGCAAGGTAAAATGGCTATGATAAATGCGAGTGGGTATGAGTGGCATGTTTTTCAGAGGTTCAGTACAAACTTGCTGGAGCAAAGGAACCCTTTTCAACACTGTAGTGATTCTATGATTCTAAAGTGTAGTTAAAGTTAAAAATCACACAACACCAGTTTATAGTCCAATAAGTTTACTTGGAAGCACTAGCTTTCGAAGTGCTGTTTCTTCATCAGGTAGCTGTGGGGTAGAATCATAAGACACAGAGTGGCTTGTAACATACAATCAATATTTGAATTTCTTTTAACATGTTCAGGCTTATGGTAAATCTTAATGATGACTTCTCGATGCAGGATCCACTAGTTTACTAACCAAAATGTATTATGGTAATGTCAAGCCCAATTAAAATAAGTTCTATGCACATGACTTAGAAATTACTGCATTCCTTAGCTGCATCATTGAGCAGTTGAATCTTAGGAATTGCAAATGGATTATCATAAATTAAGATCAATGGGAGAAATGGATGACCAGAGTACAAGTGCCAAAGGCCTTAGAAGATTGATTAGTTTGTGAGAGCCAATATATATGGATCAATATAGAGCCATACAGCATGGATACAGACCCTTTGATCTAACCAGTCCATGCCAAACTTAATCTCAAACTAAACTAGTCCCGCCTGCCTGCATTTGGACTATATCCCTACAAACACTTCTTATTTTAGTACTTGGCAAATGTCTTTAAAATGTTGTAACTGTACCCACATCCATCATTTCCTCTGGAAGTTCATTCTGTACACAATTCACTTGCTGTGTTAAAAATTTGCCCCTCATGTCTTTTTTAAAACTTTCTCCTCTCACTTCAAAAGTACCTAGCCTTAAAACCCCTCGTCCTAGGGAAAATACACCAGCCATGCATCTTATCTATACCTCCCATGTTTTTATAAAGCTCTACAAGGTCACCTTTCAATCTCCTACACTCGGGTGAAAAAAGTCCCAGCCTATCAAACCTCTCCTTACAACTCTCCTTATAACAGACTAACATCACTTACAGGAGAAACTGGTTCAATTGGAAGAGGGTTGATCTGTCTGAACCTAACCCCAGCTCCAAGATCAGTGGCAGATCTTGTAGTTGTTGCAAGCTGAATCTGTCGAATATTATCCCTAAACCTCTGCGTACCTACTTTTCCCTCAGAATAAAATACCTCTTTCTAACCTCTGTTCAAACTTACCCTTCTCATTCTTTGGCATCAATTTATTTTCAATGCAGTGCCTTTGGATGTTTACCATGTTTCAGATTGCAATAATGCAAATTGTTCTGACAGAACAACTCCCTCCCAGTTGAAAGAGTGTCTTATTCGGTCGAGCCATATATATTTGCTCTCGCAATGTAGTCAATATCCTCAGGCCTTTTGGCTCCTGTGTTATCTCTTATATTTCTCCCATTGATCCTTCTTTATGATAATCCAATGGAAATCAGATATTCTGATGATAAACTACTCAACTATGCAGCTAAGGAATGCAGTGATCTCTGTATCCTGTTCATAGAATTTATTTCAATTGGTCTTGACATACCCATAATACACACTGATAGTTAAACTAATGGATTCTGTATCAGGAAGTCATCTATTGAGATTCTACCAAAAGACAGAACGTACTACAAAAATTAACATATCGATTATGTGCTATGAACAACAGCAGAAGCCATAGCAAAGAGGGATTTAATGGAAGTGTCAAAATGATTCTTGCTGCACACAGTTAAAATTCCTTGCAATTCTGTGATTGACGGTTGGAATGAGGATGATACCTATTGTGGCAAGAAACTATGAGTTGAGACTTTAAACATGTGGAGGCTGATGTTCTGCATCCACTACATGGTTCTGGCTGACCAGGAAACTCCCCCATTTTTGCTATCTTCTTGAGGTGCAGCAGAAGAATTTAGAGATGGATAATTAACCTGTTTGGAGGTATTATACTATAAATGCTGCCTGCATTCCATGAATTAATATCTGAAAACCTTCTGTGATCACTACATCCTGAGGTGGGATTTGAACCTGGAGTTTCTGGCCCAGAGGTTGGGACATTACCCATTGTACCACAAGACGTTCTGATTGCTAATGTTTCCTTTTACTCATAAAGTAGTGAATTGGCTATGCTAAGTTGCCCATAGTGTTCAAGGATGTGCAGGTTAGGTGCATTAGTCAGGGATAAATGTAGAGTAATAGGGTAGGGGAATGGGTCTGGGTAGGATACTCTTCAGGGGGTTGGTGTAGACTTGTTAGACTGAATGGCCTGTTTGCACACTGTCAGGATTCTATGAATCTATAACAAGCAGAGGGATTTGTTGGCCTGTGTATAATGTGTTCTCTGATGTTATAAGCCAGCTTAAAGATACTCACCAGCCACCTTATCATCCAGCAGTGAGAGCAATCGTGATTACGTATCAATATATTTCAGTATCAATGATGCTGTTTAACAAAATCTGGGGTTTTCTTACATTGTGTAGAACCTGAAAGGATTGGAAAAGTTTTCACTTTTGAGTGCACAAGTACATTTTCAAGAATTAAAATTTCCGTTTATTCCAACCATGCAGTTTACAAATCAAGACAAAAATAAGTAAGGGTAGACAGTGCCAGTATCCTCATTAAAAATGGCACAGGCAAATCAGATGAATCATCCACAAAGGATAAAGGAAGATTTGTCAGGGATGGTGTACACTCAGTTTTTCTTTCTGGGCTTTCCCCCAGCAATTCCTCGCTCTCTTTTGCTCACATATGGTGTTTGTGCCTAATTTCCTGAGTATATTTCCAACATTTATTGTTTCAGTCTGGCTTATTTTCTAAGAACTGGAATGTGTGACTTTTAGCCAAGCATTCCTACTTACTTTTATTGCATTCTTCCAAACAGAATTCATAATTTGTGGTGCAAAACCTATTTTGAACTATTCCGTGAAGACATTCTTAGTCATTTTAAAGGTCCTGACTGATGCTGTGGTATTTCCTATTTTGAAGTTTTCTTTGCCCTGGTATTGCGAATAAAGTATTTGCCACATTTAACACAAAATAAGAACTTGCGCATTTTAAAATAACTACCCTGAAGAAGAAGTAGCATTCATGCAGTGATTTATGGGTTGTGAAACTCAAAGGGTTTGACTTAGTTTCAGTGTTGCAGGGTACATTGGCAGGTCCAGATGTTGTTGTGGATCTGGAATGGGTCTGCAGTGGTCAACTGAACACACCTACATAGTGGCAAAGTCACCCATATGGCTTCCTGGTGGATTTTGTGACAGAAAGGGTCCAGAGGTCAGGAAGCCCGCATTAACTGATGGCCATGCTGGAACAAGTTCTGTCAGTGTTTGAAATGCAGATCCCTTTAAGGGTCAACCCTAAAAGCTCCAGATTTGATAAAGAGTGGGGCGATGCTCACTGGACTTTGTGGGGTTATCTCCACTGGAGAGTTGGCTTCTTACAATCATAGAATCGCTACAGTGAGGAAACAGACCCTTCGGCCCTACAAGTCCACATTGACCTTCCGATGAGGCCCTGAACACTATGGGCAATTTAGCATGGTCAATTCATCTAACCTGCACATCTTTGGATTGTGGGATGAAACTGGAGCACCCGGAGGAAACCATGCAGACATGGGGAGAATGTGCAAACTCCACACAGACAGTCATCTGAGGCTGGAATCAAAGCCAGGTCCCTCGTGCTGTGAGGCAGCAGTGCTAACCACTGAGCCACTGTACCACCCTCTGGGTAGAAGATCCAGAAGGGAATTGTGGAAACGGGTGTTTGTACTAAACTACAGATTTACATTTCTGTAAATTTCTGAAAGTCTTTTACTGCCTAACTCAACATATGGACATCAACATGTTAAACAGGCACCATATTTAAAGGACAGCCCAGTCCTGGGTAAGAGCTGGAAATAGGCTTTCTAGAGTTTTTTCAAGACTGCTTCGCAATTTCAACAAAAACACATCCCAAGAGCCAGTGAGTAGTTTCTTCCTGTCATATCAACTCAGTCAGTGGCAATATTGGGTTGAGCTGAGGTTTGACATGTCACATTGAATCCCTTCCCCACTCAAGGATGGAGTACAGGGTGGGTAATGCCTGCAATGTCACTACCTCTCCCACTCCTTTTAGGTAGCTGCTTCAGTATCCTCCCCTTAGGGGCTCAGACCCATGTTGCTGGTAATGCAGTTGTATGCTGTCATTTTACATATTGGACCAAGTGGGTCCAGTTTTGGCACTTCCTGCCTAATCCTTGTTTGTCTCTTAGATTGTAAACTCAGATGCTTTCTTTTCCCCACAGAGACATCTCCCAGATCAAACCCGTGCCTGTGACTTTGCCATTTGCAAGTCAGAAGGACTTGAATGGTAAGCCAAGGAATCCCACAAATGAGTTTCCACTGAGTAGGTTACTGAGGATGCTAGGGACACATGTGAGTTTCACCAAACACAGGACGCTAATTCAATTATTCAATTGTATTTAAACCATACACAAATGACCAATGAAGCATGCCAATCAGCTTCATACTACTAATGGGTGAGTTTTCCATTTTGTTACCTTCCTGCTGCTGACTTTGTTGTTGACAGTTTTCCCACTAGTGGGAGCCTGGTCCACAATCTCCTGCCCAATTCTCTAAGCCCATCTGCCATTCCACTCACTCCAGTGAGCTCCTGAATTTGTAGGAGATCACTTTTGGGTTGTTGTCACTACTGTGACGAAGGGAAACATGGCAGCCATATTTGTTTTATTTGTTCATGGGAAGTGGGCATTATTCACTCACTCCCAAATGCTCTTAGGTGGGTGGTGGTGAGCTGCCATTTTGAATAGCTGTGGACCCTGGCCTGTAGATACACTCACAGTGCCGTCAGTAAGAGAGGTGAGGCCCCACAACAACACTGATGATAAATGACCAGATCTTCTGTTTTACTAATATTAATTGAGGAATAAATATTCACCAGGATATTGGGAGAACTTCATATTCTCTTTGAATATTGCCACAGGACATTTTATCTACTAATGAATAAGAACATAAGAGTCTAAGGAATAGCAGTAGGCCATTTGGCTCTTCAAGTCAGCCTCACCAATCAACAAGATCATGGATGATCTGCCCCATGTTTCAACTCCTCTTTCATGCATCCTAACCTTCAAATCCCTGATATTCCAAAAATTCTACCAACTTCATCTTTAAATACTTTAAATATTATCCTCCAGAACTCTCTGGGGTAGAAAGTTCCAGATATTCACTAGGTTCTGGAAGAAATTCCTTTGCATCTCAGTTTTAAATGAGTGTCCTCTTATTAACAGAATCATAGAATAGAGTCTCTGCAGTGTGGAAGCAGACCATTTGGCTCTCAGAAGAGTATCCCACCTAGACCAAACCCCGCCCCCCTCCCCCCACCACTACCTTATCCCTGTAACCCTGCATTTCCTGTGGCTAATCTACCCAGCCTGCACATCCTGGGCACTATAGGTAATATAGCATGGAAAATCCACCTAACATATGCATCTTTGGACTGTGGGAGGAAACTGGAGCACCCAGAGGAAGCCCACACAGACACGGGGAGAATATGCAAACTCCACACAGTCACAGATACCTAGCTCTGTGAGGCAGCAATGCTAACCATTGAACCACCATGCATGTAGTTATTCTGTAACTACGTTCCCTAATTTGAGATTCAATCACTAGTGGAAACATTTTTTTATATAGATATTTTTATTAGAAATTTAACATTTTTACAAGTTTACAAAAATGAACAAAACTGTCAAGTACAAACATTGATATACAATTAAATTTTAAATAAGTAATGACCAAAATTTAACAAAAGAAAAATACCGAGAAAGAAAACAAAACAAAACTCAACTAACTACTAATCTAACCTACAACTAACCAGAGTGTGTAATTAAGTCTCTTACATTATTCAAATAAGAGAAAGAAAAAAAACCAACGGATAACACAGAAATTGGATAGTGAGATACATGCTCGGAATGTGTTAACATCAAATGTAACAAAACCCGTATTCGTGCGGAATTCCTCTCCCAAGGGGCCCCAGACCAGCCAGGTTCGTAATCTCAATTAAATAAAAACCCTTGTTAGGATAGCCGAAATATCTGTATTTATATAATTCAAGAAGGGCTGCCATATTTTATGAAATAATTCGGTCTTTCGGTGCACCATATTTGTAAGGAAGTCAAGGGGAATACATTCCATCATTAATCTGTGCAAATTTGAAAGTCCGGGGGGCCCTCAGCCACCCAGTTCACCAAAATATTTTTCCTTGCAGAGAAAGAGAGAATAGAAAATCATCTCTTCCCGTGCATATCCAGGGTGGGAAAGTTCGAAAAGCCCAAAAGGAGAGATACAGGGTCCGCTTTAATTTCCGTTCCTAAAATTTCAGGGTACGTGCTACTTTAGTCCAGTATCTACAGATCTTATGACAAGTCCATAGGCAATGTACAAGTGTGCCCACCTCTATTTTACATTTGGGACACATTGGAGATGCTCCTGCCTTAAATTTTGCCAATCGATCCGGTGCTATATGGCCCTATGAAGTATCGTCAGCTGGGTAGCCTGGGTTCTGTTGCAGATGGTGTTTCTTCTGGCGTTTTCCCAAATCTCATTCCACGTTTCTATAGAGATTTCTAGTCCCAAATTCTGATCCCATGTTTGAAGCAGATTGTCCATATCTCCCGATACTTCATCATGTAGTAAATGATAAATAGTACTGACGGAAGATACCCCCATTGGTCGTAGCACTCTACATTCTCTATCTGATTTATAAAGACTATCTAATAACGTAGTCTTCTTCTGTATATAATCTCGAATTTGGAAGTATCGAAAGAGGTCTCCATTAGGTAATCCAAATTTCTGATGCAGGTGTTCAAAACACATCAGGACCCCTTCTTTAAATAGGTCCCCTAGACATGAGATACCCCTGGATCTCCAGAGTTTAAAAGTGGCATCTGTAAACCCCGGTGGAAATCCCCATGCTCCCACTATCGGCGCAAAGGGGGATGTTTTATGAGAATTGCCCTCATTTTGCCACATTATATTCCAAGCTTTAATTGTGTTTAGTATTATAGGGTTTTTACAGTGATCCATATTGATTTTCCTCTTGTCTGAATATAAAAGGTTAATAAGTGGGCATTTTACTTGAGAAGCCTCATGTCCAGCCAGATTGATTGCAGATCAGACAAGACCCAATCAGCTATGTCACTTAATAGGGAACTTAACTGATATTTCCTAAAATCTGGGAAGTCCAGTCCTCCCCTTGCCTGTGGAAGCTGGAGCTTCTTCAGCTTAAAGAGGGTGCATCTATGATTCCAGATAAAGGAACCTAACCAGCCATATAATTTACGTAGTGCCAGCCTCGGCAGCATCACCGGAAGCATTGTCATAGGGTATAAGAGACAGGGCAGGACATTCATTTTAATTATGCTATTCTACCCAGCCAGGAAATTGGAAGGTCTCCCCATCGCTGGAGGTCCTGCCTTATCCTTTCCAATAAATGCACAAAGTTAGCTTTGTATAACTGACCAAATACTGGGGTAATAAAAATGTCTAAATATAAGAAACCCTCCAGGGACCACCGAAAGGGAAAGTGGGATCTGTCCAATAAGTGGGGTATCATAGCAAGGCCACCCATTGGCATAGCCTCTGATTTTGAGAAATTAATTTTATAGCCTGAGAATGTGCTAAATGTATTAATAACTTGGATTAAGCGAGGTACGGACCTCAGAGGATTACTGAGGAATAGAAGAACATCATCTGCATAAAGGGTAAATTTATGTTTACCTGTACCAATCCTCGGGGCCGTTATATTAGGATCAACCCGTATAGCTTCTGCTAGTGGTTCAATTATTAGTGTAAATAACAATGGTAAGAGAGGACATCCCTGACGGCAGCCTCTATCCACACTGAAGCTATCCGAACCTAATCCATTGGTAACCACAACTACTTTTTTAAGGATAAGAGAGATATTTGCCTCTTTCAACAAAGGCGGGAGACAGCCCTGACTGTATGTGTAGTTATACATGTCCATAAGTGGACCAACCAATATTCCTGTAAATTCTTTATGGAATTCAGCTTGAAAGCCATCTGGGCCAGGTGCCTTACCGTTCTGAAGTTGCCTGATTGCATCAAGTATTTCTTGGACTGTTAGGGGAGCATTCAAGACCGATACCTGTTAGGTCCGGAAAGGTCAAATTTTAAAAAAATGATTGCATCCTCCTCGTCCTGTCTTCACAATCCTGCGATTTATATAAAATCAGAATAAAATTTTCTAAAGATTGCATTAATCCTTTTATGATCATGAGTCAAAATACCCGTACTTTCCTTGATAGACGTGATAGTTTGAGGGGCCTTTTTTCACTTCGCAAGAAATGCTAAGTATCTACCCGGTTTGTCGCCAAATTCATAGAACCTTTGTTTTGCAAATAATATTTCACTCTTAGCTGTTTGGGTAAGCATGGCGTTTAGAGCTGTCCTAAGGGCCGAAATCCTTTGATAATAGAAGGTCTATCAGTGTATGCTGTTTCAGCGAGCTTCGAGCAGACGCTGTTGTTCTCCCTTTAATTTTTTCTGGGTCGCTGAGTAGGAGATGATCAAACCTTGCGCGTAAGCTTTGATGGTCTCCTTCATCATTGATGGGTTGCTAGCCGTACCTGAATTAATTTCTAAAAAAGTTTTAAATTCTTGAGAGAAGTACTTTACAAATTTACTATCTTTCATCAGGAAAGGGTCCATACGCCAATGCCGAGGGGATGTCCCGTTGTTCCTCGCCTTGATTTCCATATGTACAGCAGCGCGATCGGAAATTGCTATACTATTTTACAGGATGACATAGAATTTTAAAAAATCGAGGGGGCAAAAAACCTATCATTTCTGGTATGACATTTATGTGGATTGGAGTAAAAAGAAAAATCTCTGCCCTGTGGAAGAAGACATCTCCATACAGCTACTAATCCTAATTCTTTGTTCAGATCCACCAATTGTCTAGATCTGGGAGATACTCCTGCAGTAATGTTGGGAGTCCTATCTATTTCCGGATCCATAATACAATTAAAGTCTCCCCCTATAATTGTATGACGGGTACCAAGAGCCATCAGTTTTGAGAAGGCTTCCGTTATAAATTTAAAGGGGTGTGCCGGGGGGCAGTACAAATTTAAAATCCCATATTCCTCTCCATTTATAAGGGTTTTAATCAGAATATATTGTCCAGATTCGTCTTTTATCTGATTTAAAATTTTGAAAGGGAAATTCTTCCGAATAAAATAACAACTCCCCTGCTTTTTGAGCTAAAAGAAGAAAAAAAGGCCTGATCAAATCCACCCCGTCATAATTTCAAGTGTTCTTTATCCAACAGGTGTGTCTCCCATAGGAGAGCTATATCAACTCTTTCTTTCTTGAGATTTGATAATATTTTCTTCCTTTTGACTGGTGAATTACTCCCCTTGACATTCCAGGTGCACTACTTAACCAACTGATTAACCATAATCATCCGGGCAAATCCGAGACCCCTCAGGAGGGGAAACCCTATCCAGAACATCCCGAGCATAGAGCATATAAAATTCACAAACATAAAGGCTCTCTAATACACCCACAACAGTATAATAAAAAACTATTGCTAAATAAAAAAAATATAAAATGTATTTCAATGGAGATTTTCCCCCTTGTTCCCAAGGAGTATCACTTCCTTTCCAAAGGTCCATTGTATCCTCTCCCAACCAGTGCCCCACCCTTGACCCAGGCACTCCTCAATAGGATGAGGAGAATTCAAATATACTACAGAGCTAGAGTTAACAGTGAGCACCCTACCCCCATTCCCCCCACCCCCCCCCCCCCCCCCACGCACACCAACACCTGGATATATTTGGTAATGTTAATACCATGTATAAACATATATAACTATAAAATTACACCCTCAACAAGTAATAATTAAATATAATAATACAAAATAACAAGGGAAAACAACCCCACTCCTAGAGACAGAGATAAAATAGAATAAGGTAACCACCTCCCCCCACCAACATTAACTAGACCCCCGGCTTAGTAGAGAACAAATAAGTAAACCCCTTTTCCCACCCCCCAAGATAATATTAAACAGTAAGGTAAACAAAAAGAAAAGGGGGGATATAAACCGGAGTGGGGGGAAGGCAAACCAACATCCATTATCTCTTACAATTTATCTAAGAGAGTCCAAAAATTCCTTAGCCTTTTTCGGCAATCCGAAGTTATACATGGATCCTTCATGGTTAAAGTGTAGTGTCGCTGGGTAGCGTAAGGAGTACTGAATATTTAAGTACCTTAACCACTTCTTCGCCTCATCGAATGTCTTCCTCTTTCGGACTAGAGCTGGGGAAAAGTCTTGGAATAACATGATCTTGGATCCTTTATAGATCATGGCTTGGGAATCTTTTCCAAGATCTCTAGAGGCTTCTAGGAGTATCTGCCTCTCCTTATAGCTCTGCAGTCGGAACAGGATCAGGTGCAACCCGGCAGGCCCATTCTACCCTTACCTGGCTTGATCCAGCCTCCAGATTTAAAAGTTGTGGAAGCCACCGTTCGAGGAACGCTGTAAGTTGGCCTTTCTCTTCCCGTTTGGGAAGGCCCAGCAAACGAATATTTTTTCGACGACCTCGATTATCGAGGTCATCAATGTGATTTTGTAAGGTCCGGACTCGCTGTTCGAGAGTCCGGACCCGATCCACGGCTGATTGCGCTGTAGTTTCAGAGGTCGCGATCTTTAGCTCTGCCCCTCCAACTTGGAGCTCGATTTCCTTAATGTCTCGGTCGTGCTTTTGCAGCACGGCCTAGAGTGAGTCCCATCCGCTTCGGGACTCTTCAATGAAGTCGTCGATCTTCGCATCCAGTTTGGAGATGATTTACACAAGGCTCGCCACCGTAGGCAAGTCCCCCGGGGTGGCCGCGGACACCTCTGCTGCAGCTGGAGAGGGTGGGGGAGGGGTTCCTGCTTGCTGAGAGCTGCGGGTTCCCTTCCCTTTAGTCATTTTTACTGAAGATTAGATTGTTTAAATTTAATACTAAGCAACTAATTAAATTTAACAGCTATTTTAAATGATTTGGTGAATGTAGTGGGGGTGGGTGACCCACTTTGCCCAAGTCTTGAGAGGAGCACTGTAGACTCAGACTTGCTGGGTCGCCGCCATCTTGGATCCCCCCCGGAAACATCTTCTTAACATTTACCCTGCTAATCCCCCACAGAATGCTGTATGTTTCAATAAGATCACCCCTCACACTTCTAAACCCTCATGAATAAAAGCTGTTAGCCTGTTTAGCCATTCTTGATAAGTCAAGTCCTTCAGTCTAGGAGTCAGTCAATACATCTCTGCGAAGATGTGAACAAAAACTGCGCAGACTGCCCCAGGCATGGCCTCACCAAAGTCCTGTACAATTGTAATAAAACCTTACTGTTTTTAAAGCCAACCACTTTAACAATAAGGAGCAAAATTCCATTTACCTTCTTAATTACTTGCTGCATCTGCATGTTAACATTTTACGTTTCAGGCACAAGAGCACCCTGATCTTTTTGAATAGGGTGGCAGGATCTTGGTTTAACTTCCCAGTGAAGAATCAGTCCAAAGTATCTTTCTGATTGCACTAAGATACCACTTCAGACTTTGAAATCAAGTTCAGGAGGAAGGCTTGAACCCACAGTCTTCTGACACAGAGGGGAGTGTGAGAACAAATTAACTAAATCCTTACTTGCAGAAAGGTTAAGTAACTTTAAGATTTCTTAAAAATAGTTCTTTGTATGTCTATTAATCTGCATATTTTAAAAATTTTGTTTGCATCTTTCGTAAAATCAATGCCAAGCACAGTTGAAAACGTTTCTACCCTTCACCACATGCTATGAATTATACTTTTCATTGACCTGGGTGGCTTAGAAGCACAGGAAAGTATTAACAAGATACACATAAATTCACCAATATACAAATAAAGCAGACCTGGAAAAATTCCACCCACCAAGTGGTCAAGGACAGAGATTTTCCAGATTTACTGAACTGGAAAACAAAACATCTCAGGAGATTAAAAGTAACTTTAATCTATTTTGAAAGCATTGTTATTTCTGTCAATGGTTTGTTTTTGAAACTGATCTTTTGTGCCCTGTTACAGCTGTTCTTTATATCACTGATTAGATTTTCAGCGATGTTCGCAGTTAATTTTGTTTCTATTGGTGGAGGGATTTACTCCTGTTAAATTTAAGTAATTAATTTTAAGTAAGGGACAGGTTAATTGAAAGTTTTGCAAGTGAAAATACATCCCAGTTACTTTAAAGTATTTTGAAGGCTACTTGTGTTATTTTAAATGATGTTATGCTAAGCAATTCTATACCATTTTAAACACAAAGGCTGGAATCATTATGCCTGCAGTAATGTTAACAAAGTTAGTGCTCATTGCAGAATGATTCCTCCAGCAGTAACATTACTTAGAATGCAATTAACTCCAGTCTACATTTTCCATATTGTACGAGACTCAGCTGTAATCCATTAGCGCACAATGACTCAAAAGCTAGTTATTCCAGGTGGTCCAGCTAATAATAAAACAAGCTGCCAATTTCTCAATATTTACCATGTATATTATCGTCCTGGTACTGGTGAGCACAAAAGGAAGAACTGAATGTACAGATCTGGGCACTTGATTCACAGTGTTCCCAATTTTCTGACCATTAATTTCATTCTATTTACTTTATACTAAATCAATAACATTTCTCATATATAATTAAATAAATATAAATAACCTGTTTTGTTTCTCTTTAGGGAGTTAACAATAAATTTCATGCCATTTTAAGGTTTGTAAGCAATGCATAATTTCTATAAATTATTTGGAATAATAACTTGTAATGGAGAAGTTGTAAATTACCATATTAAAATGTAAACTATTGTTTGTGTAGCTCCTTTTAAAGTATAGCTGGGCATGAAGAAAGCCACCGACTACCTGTGTATGCTGTGGAAACAAGGAGCTGAAGCATTGCCCATAAACAGAACATGTAGGACAAAGGGTAAAAGCAAATTACTGCGGATTTGGAATCTGAAACCAAAAGAGAAAATGCTGGAAAATCTCAGCAGGTCTGGCAGCATCTGTAAGGAGAGAAAAGAGCTGACGTTTTGAGTCCAACTGACCCTTTGTCCAAGCTGGTGACAAAGAGTCAGCTAGACTCGAAACGTCAGCTCTTTTCTCTCCTTACAGATGCTGCCAGACCTGCTGAGATTTTCCAGCATTTTCTCTTTTTGATGTAGGACAAAAGGTTGGATCAGTGTGCTTTATTTAATCATTTTCAATTTTAGTTTTAAATCATGAGCATTTTTCCAATGGAAAGGAACTGCAAGCAGCTGTGAAAAGGAACTGCTTCAGTGCAGATAATGGAATTCAATGATGAATCGAAGAAAAGGGAACTGAAGTGGCTCAGGGAAAGTGAAGGAACAACAATATGGGCGGCATGGTGGCACAGTGGTTAGCACTGCTGCCTCACAGTGCTTGAGACCCGGGTTCAATTCCTGACTCAGGCGACAGACTGTGTGGAGTTTGCACGTTCTCCCCGTGTCTGTATGGGTTTCCTCCAGGTGCTCTGATTTCCTCCCACAGTTCAAAGATATGTGGGCCAGGTGAATTGGCCATGCTAAATTGCCCGTAGTGTTAGGTAATGGGGCAAATGTAGGGGTATGGGTGGGTTGCGGGTCGGTGTGGACTTGTTGGGTCGAAGGGCCTGTTTCCACACTGTAAGTCTAGTCTAATCTAATATCCTTCATTTATATAGCACAATTTTAACTGGAAGATTTTTTATGCTTCTAAACAGGAGTGTAATCGGATAAAACTGACAAAAGCTTAATAAGGAAATATAAATATAGTGACAGAAAATTTTGTTGAAGAGGACTGCCTCCTTTGAGATGCTTCTCCCTAAAACCTATTTATTTGATCAAACTGTTGTCCTAATGAGCCAGATCAGATTGAAACGGGAAGCAGACATGTGGTTGCTCAATTTACAAATATGTCACTTAATTTCTTTTGACATTTGCGCTGGAATTTACTGCAGATCCAAGATCCTCCTAGGGTATTTCGGGGCTGGATGAACAGAACAGGCAACTTCATCTCCTTAATGAGTAAGATAAATTGAGAAATTAGCAGTGCACAGTTTGGACAAATGTACGTTTACAATGGTGAATGAAATGGCATGTCATGCACAGACTGAAAACTAAAGATACAAGAAAGGGTTAAGTTAAGAGAGAGAGAAAATTTCCCAGAAAGAAATAGAAAATATGAATGATCCTTTTTAACATCTGCAATAGCAATTAGAATCATATGAATCATGCAATTCCAGCCTTATAAAATTAAATGTTCTGTGCAGTTGTTTAATATTAATTTAGCGTTGTAACATAGCTAAAAAAAGGACTGAAATGGATACATCCTCACTTTCTGTGGCAAACTTAGTCTATAGCTAAATACAAATCCAAGGAGTGCCTGTCACTCAATACTTTTAAACTGGACGCCACATGGAAAGATAATATTTCTGAAGAGTTAAAGAAGATGAAATGACTTCTGCATTTTCATGTTTAATTCCACATCTCCACTTGCCTTTAGTTTCTGTCACATTTGCACATAAAATATGCACCGTCAACTCAACCATAATTTTCACTGCTAATTCTGGTCAGCTATATCTTTTGTCTCTATAGTGAATATAACAAAGTCAGCCAGGTGGACCTGATAGGATACGAATTCCCTGATTGGGGCTGTTAACCTAGTGCAATCAGGGAAATTTAGAATCCCCTCAATTTAGGGACCTGACTCTCTGGGCCACAGTCAGTGTGTTACTGTTAACCTGGGACAATCAGGAAAGTCCTAGAGGACCAATATAACCAGGAGATTTAGAATCTCCTCAGCTTAGGGGACTGACTGTTGGCTGGGCTACAGTCAGTGTGTTACTGCTGCTGTTGGTTTCTGCTTTTTTTGGGGTGGGGGGAACCTGATTCCTGATTCCTGATTTGTGATCCCTGATCCCTGATCAGGCTGGATTATATAGCCAGTTTGTTAACTGGTATTCCTTTTTTTTATTGAGGACTGATTTTTTAAAAATTCCCTGATCTACCCAGTCAATGTGTTTCAGTTCTCATGAGGGAACTGTTGTTTCACTGGCTGGGTACAGCCTGTGTTACCCTTTTACTTTGAAAAAAGGACAATGCTGGTTTTGCCCTTGCACTCCGATTTTCTTTGCTCTTTGCATATATCTTCACTCTTTGGCGTTTGGACTGTGTCCCTGTGAGAAAATGCACCTTTCCAGATGAGCTGTTCCTGGTAGGCCTGGCCCACAACCCCCTGGCCCTTTGTTGGTCGACTTGGCCTCTGTAAAGACTGAACACCTGTGTGTATGTGCTGGGAATTGAGCATTTGCTGTGTCCTGGTGTTTGGAAGTGGACTTTGCCTTTGGGAGTGGACCAAACTTCTGTGAGTTAACTGCACCTTTACAATATACTATGTTCCTGTGAGTGAGCCCAGTTGTCTATGGGTGGGCCAGGCCTCTCTGGAGACTGAACACGTATGTGCTGTGGGGTATGCATTTGCTGCTTTCAGGAGTGGACTCTGCCCTTGGCTGTGGATCCTGTTTTTGGCAATGGATTCTGCAGTTTAGAATGGACTCCATTTCTGTCAATGAACTTTGTATACTGGAGTGGAGTCTATTCTTGGGAATGGACTATACATTTTGAAGAGAACTTCAGGTGTAGGTTTGATATCCAGATGTTTCATTACCTGGCTAAGTAACATAATCAGTGGCGACCTCCAAGTTAAGCGAAGATGTTGTCTCCTGCTTTCTATTTATATGTTTGTCCTGGATGGGGTTCCTGGGGTTTGTGGCGATGTCATTTCCTGTTTGTTTTCTGAGGGGTTGATAGATGGCATCTAGATCTATGCGTTTGTTTATGGCATTGTGGTTGGAGTGCCAGGCCTCTAGGAGTTCTCTGGCATGTCTTTGCTTAGCCTGTCCCAGGATAGATGTGTAGTCCCAGTCGAAATGGTGGGTTTTTTTTCATCCGTGTGTAGGACTACAAGGGAAAGTGGTTCGTGTCTTTCTGTGGCTAGCTGATGTTTGTGTATCCTGGTGGCTAATTTTCTTCCTGTTTGTCCTACATAGTGTTTGTGGCAGTCCTTGCATGGAATTTTGTAGACGACGTTGGTTTTGTCCATGGGTTGTACTGGGTCTTCTAAGTATTCAAGAAGAACCGATACTCAAAAAAAAATACATTCTGCAGATTCCTCAGGAACAAACCACGCCAAGCAGACCAAACACAGCCAGAAACCCTAACCACCTTACCGTACATCAAAGAAGTTTCAGAAATGACAGCCAGACTACTAAGACCCCTCGGAATCCTAGTAGCACACAAACCCACCAACACTCTCAAACAAAAACTAACAAACTTAAAAGACCCAGTACAAAACCAACGTCACCTAAAAAATTCCATGCAAGGACTGCCACAAACACTATGTAGGACAAACAGGAAGAAAGTTAGCCATCAAGATACATGAACACCAGCTAGCCACAAAAAGACATGACCCTCTCTCCCTCGTAGCCCTACACACAGATGAAAAAAACCCACCAATTTGACTGGGACAACACATCTATCCTGGGACAGGCTAAGCAAAGACATGCCAGAGAATTCCCAGAGGTCTGGCATTCCAAACACAATGCCATAAACAAGCACATAGATTTAGATGCCATCTATCAACGCCTCAGAAAATGAACAGGAAATGACATCACCACAAACCCCAGGAACCACATCCAGGACAAACATATAAATAGAAAGCAGGAGACAACAGCTTCGCTTGACTTGGAGGTCGCCACTGATGATGTTACCTAGCCAGGTAATGAAACGTCTGGATATCAAACCTACAGCTCAGCGAGCAAACCTACACCCTAAACCTCAACCTGAGCTACAAACCTTCACAAACTTTGAAGAGAACTGTTTATGGTAATGGACTCTGTACCAGAAAGGACTCAGCTTGTTGATAATTGACTCTGTCTCGTTGCTTGTGGGTTATCACCTGCACTGTCTGGTGTGTCCCTGTCTCTGGCAGGCCTTACTGTGAGCTGGGAAGCTCGAAGGTCATCCTGAGAACCAAAGGGTGGTTGGGCCATTCTATGAACCTGAATGTGGACCCTGATACTGGTCGCCCTGAGAGCCAGATGGTGGATTGGCCATTCTGAGCGCTGTTGTCCCAAGAAGGGGTCATCGGGATGGGCTGTCCTAAAGGTGGCTGGAAGGTGTGTCAGGGCAATCCACAGGCTGGATGATGCATCTGGGTGGGTGAGAGCCAGATGGAACGTAGAGACAGACCGAGAACTGGAAGATGGGTAGGCTGCCCTCAGTGCTGTCACCCCAGGCAGGTACTGGGGCAGGCTGTCCTAGAGGTGGTCGGAAGGCGCAGAAGAGCGGTTAGGGAAGCTGTCCTGGCCGCTGTTGTCCTGGGATGGTTGAGGAAACAGGATGAGCTGTCCTCGTGGTGGCCGGAAGGTGTGCAGGGTGGACTGAGAACTGGAAGGGGCATGGGGCAGGCCGAGACTCGGTAGGGTTGTGAGGCAGACTACCTTAGAGTAGCCGGAAGTTGGGAGGGACTGGTGGCTTGCTGGGTTGCTGGAAGGGTCTGTATTCTAGGCACTGTTTCTTGTCTAATTGGACTGTCTTGTATGTATTTGTTATTGTTACTTTTGTGATGACTGAAACTGGGATTTGAAGTTTGTCCTCATTTCCCTGAAAACTGGTTGAATGGTGTGGTTTGGGGTCTGGCTTTGCCACTCTCTCCCTTGTAAAATTACTGTTTCTCTGTATACAGTTGTTAGTGTTTAATGGTTTGTAAACTGTACTGTTTAATTTAAAAAAAGGAGATTTAGAATCCCCTCAGTCTAGGGGGCTGATTCTGTGTGTCACTGTTGCTATTGGTTTCTGCTATTTGGAGAGCGTGATTCCTGAATGTACTGAAAAATATAGCCAGTTTGTTGCCTGGTATTCCTTTTTATTGAGGACTGAATTTGAAACTGTCTGATTTACACAGTCAATGTGTTTCAAGTGTAACTCAGTTCTCATTAAGGAACTGTTGTTTCAATGGCTGGTTGTAGCTGTGTGTTACTCTTGTCTCTTTTACTTTAAGAAAGGACAACGTTGATTTTTTTTGCAGCAGGGCTTAGCCCTTGCATTCTGTTTTTTTTTGTTTTTATTGAATGTGTTTTCACCTTTTTTGTGTTTGGGCTGAGCCCCTTGTGAGAAAGTGCACCTTTTCAGATGAGCTGTTCCTAAAGGTAGGCTTGGCCCTTTGTCGGTGGACTAGACTTCTATAAAGACTGAACGTGTGTGTGCACTGGGAGGTGAGCATTTGCTGCATCCTGGAGCCTGTGGCCCACGTAGGCTGCAGTGTGGGCTGCAATCGTTGTATAGCGCTCAGTCATCGAGCGGTGGAAGGGAGGAAGGTGTTACCCTTACTCCTCCATCCCACACTGTTTTTCCAGGAGCCTTGGACCTGAGGGAGGACCTTTGTCCCATTGAGTCGGGCGTCCCAGTGTCAGGAGAGGAGTGGGGCCCTGAGCCTCTGCCGCCTGATGTCTCAACCTCAGGGCATTCTGGGAAGGGTTGCACTGAGGAAATTACCACCGGTGACCTTGGGACTGGGATCTGAGGCCTGTTAGTGATGTCAGACCATCCCCCACTCTCTCAGTGGCGGAGGGACCATGAGCGAGGGTGACTTCGCTGGGGAGGGTTCGGGTTTTGGTTCGGTGATTGACACTGGGGATTATGCGGAGTCCATCTCCAGCAAGGTTTTTGAGTCCAGATGCTCCCCACAGAATTCCCCCTCTGGGAACTCTGGTATTTTGTGGAGGAAATTTGCAGTCGCTGGGTTCGAGTCCAACTGGTACTCAACCACTCGCACTCTTTTGAGCAAGTGTACTGGTTGGCCCAGGCTGCTCACCAAGCAGCTGGGCTGGACATAGGAGAGCAAAAGTATGTCAGGAATTTCCTTGGTGCACTCCTGGTGAGGTCAAGGGATGTTTGTGCCCCTCCCTCATCCTCCTACTGTTTTAGTCGTATCGGTGGTGGTTGCACAATATTATATAAATAGGCGATTTTCGTGGAGAGGTTGGCACCGTGGGGTGTGGAGTGTTGTATTTCCCCCTCCCACTCCATTTTGATTTAAGTCTCTGCCCTCCCCATTCACCTTTTGATCACGCAGCATTGTCCTTTTGATGTGAAGGGCACTGCTTCTCAATGGCCACTCTGTTGTTTGCTTTCTTCCTGGTGGTGGAAAATGAATAAAGATTTATGCATATGTTGTCTTTTACTGTGCCTCACACCTGTGCACACACATCATGGATGTTGGGTGAAAATATGAGCACTACTGCTGTTCGTAGTTGGGGAATTAAAAAACTTTTAAGAAAAATAACCAGGAGATTACAATTGAGGATTGGTCCTGAGCTGGCTGGTCAAAACCAGTGTACTATGTCCTAATAAATAAAGGGTGACTTGTTTGTGGGACTGGGCCTCTGTGCAGTTGTTTCAGGAAAGAAACTAAATATATCTATAAACAGAGGGGACTAACTCTATGCTGCTTGGCTACAGTCAATGTTTACTGCTGATGTTGGTTTCTGCCTTTTTTTTTGGAGAATCTGATTCCTAAACTGACTGGTTTACAAAGTCAGTTTACTGGTATTCCTTTTTCACTGGGGACTTATTTTTTAAACATCATGATCTACACAGTCAATGTGTTTCAGGTGTAATTTAGCCCTTGTGAGGGAACCGTTGTTTAACTGGCTGGTTATCGCCTGTGTGTTCGTCTTTTCTCTTTTAATTTGAGAAAAGGATTACGCTGATTTTGTGGCAGGGCTGAGCCCTTGCATTCTGGTTTTCTTTTTGTTTTGCATGTGTTTTCACTTTTTTGGTGTTTGGACGGAGCCCCTGTGAGAAAATGCACCTTTCCAGATGTGCAGTTCCTGTGAGCAAGCCTGGCCCTTTGTCAGTGGATGAGGTCTCTGTAAAAACTGAACAGCTGTGAGTGTGCTGGGAGGTGAGCATTTATATTTATAGAGATGTACAGCACAGAAACCGACCCATCAGTCCAACTTGTCCACGCCGACCAGATATCCCAACCCAATCTGGTCCATCCTCCCAGCACCCGGCCCATAATGCTCCAAGTCCTTCCTATTCATATACCCATCCAGATGCCTTTTTAAATGTTGCAATTGTACCAGCCTCCACAACTTCTGCTGGCAGCTCATTCTGTATGCGTACTGCCATCTGCTGTCCTGTGAACCGGAGGGTGCCCTGAAAGCCAGAAGGTGGGTAGACCACCCCGTTGCCAGTCACCCTGAGAGCCGAAAGGTGGATAGGCTGTTCTGGGTGCTGTCATCGCAGAAGGGGTAATTGGGACGGGCTGTTCTAGAGGTGGCCGGAAAGTGTGTCAGAGAGGCCGCAAGACAGAAGGCGTGTAGGGGCAGGCTGAGATCTGGAAGGCTAGTAGGGTTCCCTGTGCACTGTTGCCCCAGGGGAAGGGGATGGGCTGTCCAAGAGGTGGCCGGAAAGTGCGTGAAGGTGGGTGAGAGCCAGATGGTACGTAGGAGCAGACAGAGAGCTGGAAGGCAAGTAGGCTATCCTCTGAGTTGTCACCCCGGGCAGGTACCAGGGTAGCTGCCCTAGAGGCGGCCAGAAGACGCAAGAAGACAGTTAGGGACTCCAGAAGGTGGGTAGACTGTCCTGATTGCTATTGTACTTGGAAGGGTGGGGAAGGCTGTCCTAGAGGTGGCCGGAGGGTATGTCAGGGTGAACCCAGAGCCAAACGGGACGTAGGGGCAGGTTGTCTTTGAGTAGCCAGAAGGTGGGAGGACTGGTGGCTTGCTGGGTTGCCAGAAGTGCCTATGATATGTGCACTGTTGTATTGTTTGGTTTATCGGACTGTCTGTATGTGATTGTGAATACCGTTTCCTTCTTGCTTGTACGGTGTGATTCAAGGTCTGTTCCTGTTTTTTCTGTGAACTGATTGTACTGTGGGGTTTGGGGTCGAGCTTTGCTGCTCCTTTCCTCTGTAAATTTCTGTTTCTTGTGTACAGCTGTTAATGTTAACTGTTTGTTTGTAATGTTTACTGGTTAATAAAATCAGATGTTTCAGGATTTCAGTTCATCTGACAGCTGGCTCTGACAGAATTCTGGCCCTCTGCGGAGGTATTTCAGTGGAGATGATAGAAGAAATTCACTTGCAATAGTCACTTCAGGATTGGGTTAAGCATTTCTGGCATCATGCCATTACTTGGGAAACTTGACTCATTCAAGACTCTGTTGAAGACTGGGCCTAGTATGGGCAAATGACATGGGGCTAGATGAAAAGCAACAAGTAATTCTGACAGCTTGTGGACCTGCAGCTTTTTCAGTTGTTAGGAACCTTTACTTTTCCTGAGGCACCAGGTACTACAACCTTTCCAGAGTTGGCAGATTAACTTAAGGAATATTAGGATCCTAAGCCACCTCTAATTCTGAGACACGATCGGTTTTACTTGGCAATTCGAGAACTGTGGAATCCATATTGGGATTTTTGACTAGGTTAAGACAATTAGCAGAGGCATGTGACTTTGGCTTGATGCTTAATGAGATGCTGAGAGACCGGTGTTTGGTTATATCTTTAATCACAATCAAAAGTGCTTCCTAGCTGAAGCCCAATTGGACTTCAAACAGCCATTGCAACTAGCTTTATCATTGGACAATGCAGCAAGTGGAACATGAGTTACTGGGTATTGCAGTGGAAGTGGACACCCTCGCCAGTCTGACTGAGCTTGGGGAATACCACTGCAGTGAAAGCAATTGCATAGGGTTACTCAGGATATATTCTGAACTAGGGTCTCTCAGTCAGCCCACAGTAAAATCCCAAAAGAAAGCCAAGCTTTTGCCAAATGGTTAAAATTTTCTTCAGGATCTGGGCCAGCAGGCCTTTGTAGTTGCTAACAGTATGTGGACTCAAGAATGCAGAAGAGTCCAACTGGACCTAAATGGAGTAAGAGAATTTACAGGCCAGAATCCAGGAGTGCACACACCCTGGAAAGTCCATCTACATCTGGTTTGGAGGCGCTAAGCTTTTTGTGTCAGGCCTGGGTTAGAATGGAAACCTTTACAAATTAAGGACACCACTTCAGTTCCAGTCTATTATGAGAAGCAGCTGGCTCAATTCCCACTGATGGTAGTAAAATGCTCAGGCCCAAGTTTGATAGGGTGGATATGGTTGAGAAATATTCACCTCGATTGACTCAGCACTTTTCGAAAATGGCTGACTGAGTGAAGTCTAATTAAATACCCAAAGATTATTCAGGAATGTCTCGGGACTATCCAAGCTGCCAAGCTTGCATGTTGACCAAGAAGCAATTCCATGATTCTGCAAAGCCAATCCAGTGCCGTTAGAAGCAGAAATCAGAAGGCTGGAAAGCGAAGGAATCATCAAACCAGTCCAGTTTATGGAATGGGCAGCACCAGCCATACTGATTGTGAAGCCTTTCTCGCCATTGTTAACAAATGGTAAACCGCTTTTCATAGCTGGATTACTACCCAATTCCTCGCACAGATAATTTATACCAAGGCTGATAGTGCGGCTGTCCTTCATGAATTTGGACTTGAGCCAAGGCCAACTGCAATTGTGGTGAGATAAGGATTCCCAGAAATGTGCTACAATTAATCCCCATAAAGATTTGTATCGATATCCGAGACTGACAGTTGGGCTATTGTCAACAGGTGTGATTTTTCAGTGGACAATGGAGAATATTTTGGGAGGCCCACCCCAGGGTGCAGATTTTATCTAATGTCATGATAATAAGAGGAAAGACCATTACAGAGTACTTGAAGAACTTGGACATAATTGTTAGATGTCTCCCCCAAGAGGGAGTATGCCTTAGAAAGGAAAAGTATGTTTTCCTGGCTCCCAAAGTGACCGTGGGCTACAGGGTTGACAAGACCGGGTTACTCCCGTTGGAAGATAAAGTGAGGGTGATTAGAAGTGCCCCAGCTCCCACATCCATACCGGGGTTGGCGATTTTATTTTGGGAAGTTTATACACAACCTGGCCTCTATCCTGGCACCTTTGCAAAGGTGCCAAGATGGAGGCCAGGTTGTGTATGAACTTCTCAGCCTTGGAAATGGTTGTGTAGCTAAATCATCACCATAAGTAAAGAAACAGCTATCGTCCTCTAATGTGTTGGCACACTATGATCTCCAGTGAGATCTAGTACTGACATGCAATGCCTCCCTGTTTGGCATTGGGGGTAGTATTCGCTCATAGCTGATCTAATGGAGAGGAGCACCCAACAGTGAATGCTTACAGGACTAATCCAGGCTAATGCAGAGCATAAATGTGCCCAGAAAGAGAAGGAAGGTCTGGTGGTCATATTTGGAGTGAGGAAGTTCCACCAATACCTTTCACCATGTAGATTTGTAGCAATGAAAGACTCCAACCCCAGCTCGGTCTATTTTAGGAGGACAAGGTAGTGCCGCCCATAGCTTCAGGCCAAATTTGGCCATGGACTCGAATACTAACAATGTATAATTACAAGTTGGAACACAGTCCAGGAGGCCAAGTAGTAAATTCAGACTGATTTGAGACACCTCCCACTGACAGATACACCACCGGTGATACTGGAAGAGACCGTCATGGTTTTTAATTTTCTCAGGATACACTTTCAATCACAGCTTCCATGAGAGCTTGGATGTTGAAAGATCTGGTCCTGACCAAATTGAAACCATTGGTGATGATGGGGGAAACCAAAGGGTTGTCACAATCAGAATTGAATCCTTTTTTGAACCTGGAGAGTCCAGCTCACAGTAGATGATGGTATATTATTCTGGGGAGCAAGAGTGATTGGCCTGAGCAAAGGTCACTGCCAGCTACTGACTGAACTCCTCCAGGGTCATCCAGGAGTTTCCAAAATGAATTTATTGGTGAATTGCTATGACTGGTGGCCAGGATTGAATGCAGCTATAGCTGCATTGGTGGGGCAGTGCCCAGAGTGCCAACAAGGACAGAAATTACTGCAAACAGTTCCCCACATTTATAGGAATGACTGGGCAACCTCTGGACTCAGTTAAACATCGATGCAGATCCTTTCATTGACTCAATGTTCTTAGGATCATGGATGTCAAGGCCAACCACAAGACTGCTAAGCGAGAGGGGCAGTTTATTTTTGGGGACTAAGTTTGGTGTAGGAACTCTGGGAATGGCCCTGCATGGGTAAGAGGCATGGTTGCCGTGAGGACATCCAGTGACGTATAAACACTGGGTAGGTGTGACAGTCACCAACAAGTATATGGACCACGTGGAAGCTGCAAACTCTCTAATGGTGCGGGACCAAAATGTGCCCGCCTCCTCGACTGCATCTCTGACGGACTGTTCCAGAACCACGGGTTTTCCCTCTCTGTCAAGTATTCAGGATTCCTCGGGTCTGAGCTGGACACAGTGAGTATCGCCAATTTGGACCTTTGCAGCATGAAAAGGAGAATAGACTAGATCATAGAATCCCTATAATGTGGAAACGGGCCCTTTGGCCCAACAGGTCCACAGTGACCTTCTGAAGAATGACCCACCCAGACCCATTCCCCTTCTCGATTATTCAAAGTTTATCCTTGCCTAATGCACCTAACTTACATATCCCTGAACACTATGGACAATTTTAGCATGGCCGATCCACCTAACTTGCATATCTTTGGATTGTTGTGGTTCTGCTCGCCGAGCTGGAAGTTTTTGCTGCAAACGTTTCGTTCCCTGGCTAGGGAACATCATCAGTGCTGTTGGAGCCTCGTGTGAAGCGCTGCTTTGATGTTTCTTCCGGTATTTATATTGATATTTATATAAATACCGGAAGAAACATCAAAGCAGCGCTTCACACGAGGCTCCAACAGCACTGATGATGTTCCCTAGCCAGGGAACGAAACGTTTGCAGCAAAAACTTCCAGCTCGGCAAGCAGAACCACAACAACGGATACCCGAGCTACAAATCTTCAATCAGATTTTAAATATCTTTGGATTGTGTGGGAGGAAACCAGAACACACTGAGGAAACCCACGCTGACACGGGGAGAATGTGCAAACTCCACACAGACAGTCACCCAAGGTGGGAATCGAACCTGGGTACCTGACACTGTGAGGCAATAGTGCTAACCACTGAGCCACCATGTCACTCCATAGAAGAATGAGCTTCTTCCAAGACACTCTGGATGCATGAGGCAAGCTACTGTGCGATACACACTGCCCATTATCGGGGGCAGAGTTGGAGGAACCTGACGTGGTGTTAAAAGGAGAAGCTACAAAAAAAGGGAAGGATAGAGTGATTGAAACACGGTCAGTCAGGTGGATATCATAGAATATGAGTTCCCTGATTGGGGCTGTTTAATCTGTTCAATCAATCTGGCTAGCAGATATAAATAAGTATGGGAGCATCCGAGGAGTAGGAAAATCGCCGTTTCGAGCAAAAATCCTTCATTAGGAAAGGGCTGATGAAGGGCTTTTGCCCGAAACGTTAATTCTCCTGCTCCTTGGATGCTGCCTGACCTGCTGTGCTTTTCCAGCACCACTCTGATCTAAACTCTGGTTTCTAGCACCTGCAGTCCTCACTTTTGCCTAAATATAAATAGGTATGTCAGGGGTTCTGAGAGCTGGCTCTAAAGGAGCTGGATCAGTGTAAACCACTCTCCACAGGTAAATAAAGGGTGTCTTGGTGAAGGGGTACCAGTTCTGTGGAGTTATTTCAATCTCATTATTTACGTTTGACTGATTTCATTCCTGTCAATTGTTTTAGAATGTTTTACACCATTTGGATGAAAGTTATTATTGTTTGTTTTGCACAGGATTTTGGAGGACAACGATTCAGGACCTAGATGGTTGGACGCATGGCCACCAATAGTGGTATGAATGAAATGGACACTATACAAAATGCCAGAGTTGGAGGAATACGGTTGTCGGAGAAAAATAGTGCTGAAAATATTTTTTCAGCGGGGCAGTTAAGAAGCAATCACTGCACCTTTTTTAGTGTGGAGTCACATGTAGGCCAGTAAAAGCTGCAAACTCTCTAATGGTACGGGACCAAAATGTGCCCTCTTCCTCGACTGCATCTCTGACGGACTGTTCCAGAACCATGGGTTTTCCCTCTCTGTCAAGTATTGAGGATTCCTCGGGTCTGAGCAGGACACAGTGAGTGTCGCCAATTTGGACCTTTGCCGCATGAAAGAAGAATAGACGAGATCATAGGATCCCTATAGTGTGGAAACGGGCCCTTTGGCCCAACAAGTCCACACTGACCCTCTGAAGAGTAACCCACCCAGACCCATTCCCCTTCTCTATTATTCAAAGTTTGTCTATTTATCCATTCCACGCCCCTTATGATTTTATAAATCTCTATAAGGTCACTCTTCAGCTTCCAAACCTCCAGGGAAAACAGCCCCAGCCTGTTCAGCCTCTCCCTGTAGCTCAAATCCTCCAACCCTGGCAACATCCTTGTAAATCTTTTATGAACCCTTTCAAGTTTCACAACATCTTTCCGATAGGAAGGAGACCAGAACTGCACGCAATATTCCAACAGTGGCCTAACCAATGTCCTGTACAGCTGCAACATGACCTCCCAACTCCTGTACTCAATACTCTGACCAATAAAAGAAAGCATACCAAACACCTTCTTCACTATCCTATCTACTTGCACTCCACTTTCAAGGAGCTATGAACCTGCACTCCAAGGTCTCTTTGTTCAGCAATACTCCCTAGAACCTTACTATTAAGTATATATGTCCTGGTAAGATTTGCTTTCCCAAAATGCAGCACCTCACATTTAACTAAATTAAACTTCATCTGTCATTCCTCAGCCCGTTGGCCCATCTGATCAAGATCCCATTGTAATCTGAGGTAACCTTCTTTGCTGTCCACTACAGCTCCAATTTTGGTGTAATCTGCAAACTTACTAACTACACCTCTTATGCTCACATCCAAATCATTGATATATATATGATGAAAAGAAGTGGACCCAGCACTGATCCTTGTGGCACTCCACTGGTCACAGGACTCCTTTCTGAAAAACAACCTGCCGCCACCACCCTCTGTCTTCTACCTTTGAGCCAGTTCTATATCCAAATGGCTAGTTCTCCCTGTATTCCATGAGATCTATCCTTGCTAACCAGTCTCCCATGGGGAACCTTGTTGAATGCCTTACTGAAGTCCATATCGATCATATCTACCGCTCTGCCCTCATCCATCCTCTTTACTTCTTCAAGAAACCTCAATCAAGTTTGTGAGACATGATTTCTCATGCACAAATCCATGTTGACTACCCCTAATTAGTCCTTTCCAAATATATGTACATCCTGTCCCTCCGGATTCCCTCCAACAACTTGCCCACCACTGATGTCAAACTCACTGGTCTATAGTTCGTTGGCTTGTCCTTACCACCTTTCTTAAACAGTGGCACCACGTTAGTCTTCCAGCACCTCACCTGTGACTATTGATGATACAAATATCTCAGTAAGAGGCCCAGCAATCACTTCCCTAGCTTCCCACAGAGTTCTAGGGCACACCTGATCAGGTCCTGGGATTTATCCACTTTTACATGTTTCAAGATATCCAGCACTTCCTCCTCTGTAATATGGACATGTTTAAAGATGTCACCATCTATTTGCTTACATTCCATATCTTCCATGTCCTTTTCCACAGTAAATACTGATGCAAAATACTTGTTTAGTATCTTCCCCATCTCCTGCAGCTCCACACAAAGGCCACCTTGCTGATCTTTGAGGGGCCCTATTCTCTCTCTAGTTACCCTTTTATCTTTAATGTATTTGTAAAAACCCTTTGGATTCTCCTTAATTCTATTTGCCAAAGCTGTCTCATGTCCCCTTGTTGCCCTCCTGATTTCCCTCTTAAGTATACTCCTACTTCGTTTATACTCTCCTAAGGATTCACTCGATCTATCCTGTCTGTACCTGACATATGCTCCCTTCTTTTTCTGAACCAAACCCTCAATTTCTTTAGTCATCCAGCATTCCCTATACCTACCAGCCTTCCCTTTCACCCGAACTGGAATGTACTTTCTCTGGATTCTTGTTATCTCATTTCTGAAGGCTTCCCATTTTCCAGCCGTCCCTTTACTTGCGAACATCTGCCCCAATCGGCTTTTGAAAGTTCTTGCCCAATACCATCAAAATTGGCCTTTCTCCAAGTTAGAACTTCAACTTTTAGATCTGGTCTATCCTTTTCCATCACGATTTTAAAACTAATAGAATTATGGTTGTTGACCCCAAAGTGCTCCCCTACTGTCACCTCAGTCATCTGCCCTGCCTTATTTCCCAAGTGTTGGTCTAGTTTTGCACCTTCTCTAGGTAGTACATCCACATACTGAATCAAAAAATGTTCTTGTACACATTTGACAAATTCCTCTCCATCTAAACCCTTAACTCTATAGGAGTCCCAGTCTATGTTTGGAAAGTTATAATCCCTTACCATAACCATCCTATTATTCTTACTGATAACTGAGATCTCCTTACAAATTTGTTTCTTAATTTCCCTCTGACTATTAGAGGGTATATAATACAATCCCAATAAGGTGATCATCCCTTTCTTATTTCTCAGTTCCACCCAAATAATGTCCTGGATGTATTTCTGGGAAAATCCTCCCTCAGTACATCTGTAATGCTATCCCTTATCAAAAACGCCACTCCCCCTCGTTTCTTGTCTCCCTTTCTATCCTTCCTGTAGCATTTGTGTCCTGGAACATTAAGCTGCCATCCTGAGCCATATTTCTGTAATTGTTATGACCTCCCAGTTCCATATTCCTGAGTTCATCTGCCTTCCCTGTTAGGCTCCTTGCATTGAATAAATGCAGTTTAATGTATCAGTCCTACCTTGTTCTCTGTTTTGTCCCTGCCTGCCCTGACTGTTTGACTTGCTTCTGTTCTCAACTGTACCAGTCTCCAATTGATCCCTTTCCTCACTATCTCCCTGAGTCCCATCTCCACCCCCCACCTTACTAGTTTAAATCCTCCCAAGCAGCTCTAGCAAATTTCCCTGCCAGTGTATTAGTCCTCTTCCAATTTAAATGTAATCTGTCCTTCTTTTACAGGTCACTTTTTACAGATTCAAAAATGTGAATCCTTCTCCCACACACCAGCTCCTCAGCCATGCATTCATCTGCTCTATCCTCCTTTTCTTGCCCTCACTAGCTCATAGCACTGTGAGTAATCCAGATATTACTATTCTCATGGACCTCCTTTTTAAAATTCCTGCCTAACTCTCTGTAATCTCCCTTCAGAATCTCAACCTTTTCCCTTCCTGTGTCGTTGGTTCCAATGTGTACAATGACCTCCTGCTGGTCCCACTCTCCCTTGAGAACATTCTGCACCCTCTCTGAGACATCCTTGATCCAGGCACCACACCATTCTGATTTTTCGCTGCTGGCCACAGAAACGTGCGTCTGTGGCTCTGAGTAGAGAGTCCCCTAACACAATTGATCTCTTGGAACCCAACATACCCATCATTTCTTTAGAGCCAGTCTCAATACCAGAAACTTGGCTGTTTGTGCTACGTTCCCCTGAGAATCCATCACCCCCTACATTTTCCAAAGCAACATACTTGTTTGAAATGGGGATAGTCACAGAAGACTCCTGCACCAGCTGCCTCCCTCTCTTATTTTTCCTGGAGTTAACCCAGCTATGTTACTGTATCTGCGACTTTTCCCCTTTCCTATAACTGCCATCCATCACATCCCCTTACTCTTTCAAATTCCTTTTTGCCTCTAACTGTCTCTCCAACCGGTCCATTCAATCTGATACAATTCACAAGCATCGGCTTCTATTGCAGATATAATCCTCAGTAAACCGTAAACTGTCCCAAAATTCCAACAATCTGTTGGAATTATCAGTAGGAAACAAGTCACACAGAGTACAGTATACTGGAAGTGTCTATTCAATAGTGAACCTGGTTTGAAGAACGTATGTTGAAAATTCATTGGCCCCATTTTCTGCAATATGGCTACGATTGTCATATTGCCGATCTCCTTGAAACGTTGTCACTTCACCTCTCCCCACCCCCAAACCTCTAAAACTGTTTCAGATTTCTGGGTGGAACCAGCTTCTTCAGAAACACAACACACACTGTCAATCAAGATGCACCAGCTCAGTGCTATCCTACCAAGGTAATCTGGAAACTCCTTTTGTTTTACAGCACTAGTTGCTGCTTAACTGTCTCGTGTGAATGTTCATGAGTGGACAGATGAGTGAATGAGTAGACTAGGAAGTGGATAGGCTGATACATGGGTGAAATGCCAGGTAGATTGGATGGTCAGTAGGGCTGGCAGGTTCAGAACTGGTTGGATTGGTGAGGAAGATCTTTGCATGGGAGGGGTAGTCAGGTTTGTTTGAGTTGGTAGTCTAGTGGTGGGGGAAGAGGTTGGATATTTTGTGGGGTGTTTGTGTTAGGTCAGGGGTCAACTGGAGAGTATCAGATGGGATATTTGCGTGTTCAGCGCTAATGGTTGGGAAGGAGAAGTGGGTGGGGTGGGGGGAGTCACTTTCAGTGAGCAGGACTGTTACTTAGACATTATATGAGGAATTTTCTAACTAAGTCTTTCTCAATAATTACCCAGGTAAACATAATGGATCTGTGCAGTCTCTTACTGTGGCTCAGACTCGGTGAATTAGGATCCCAAGAAAAGATCTTGTCTGTTAGAAGGTTAAACTCCCTGGGCAACTCTCACAGAAGTCAACTCCAAGACTTCCTTGGAGTTTCAGTAGTTCCTTGGGTCATCAGATTTGGTCCCAGATAATCCAGAGACCAGATGACCTGGGCTATTATAAATATTTAGATTATCTGTCCCTCCTGTAATTGGCATTGGACTAGGCACCTTCACTATAAAAGGTCATACACTGTGTGGTGGGGGAGGGGCACTATAACCTCTTTTACCTGGCAAATATATATATATATACACACACAGAGCAGCAAAAACTAGCCCCCTCACTGTTGCACCCTTGGTTCAGGAATCTGTTGAGGTCAGTGCATATCAAAGTAAGATAGCAGCAGATTTTGGAAAGAAACAGCTTTTGTTGAGTGAGAATTCCTGAACACTGCATAATTAACACCAGAGAAACAGCTCTGTATCAATCCCAGCATAGTGTAGTTTTTCTCCACAATGAATTTTGGGCAAACATTTCCTCATTCCACAATGCTGTCTCTTTCCTTTCAAAGCCCATGACCACCTTCAGACCTGTTGTTTGGAACAGTGACAATCTCGTGTATTGCACACAATTTACTAATTTGATAGGATATGTGCTATCAGAATGTTTTGTCGAGATTTTATCACTAGCTATTTGGGTTTGTTGATCAGTGTCCATTATTTTGCAGATGTGCATGTTTTTCAGGGTTTTCTGGACGCACTGGTTACAAAGACCCAACAACGTCTCTTCTTCCTCAGGCAGCTGAGGAAATTTGGCATGATGGCGAATGCCCTTGCCAATTTATATAGGTGAACCATCGAGAGCATTCTGTCTGGATGTATCACTATCTGGTCTGGCAACTGTACCACTCAAGATCGGAGACGGCTACAGAGAGTGGTGAATGTGGCCTGGACAATCACAAAGGCCAACCTCCCATCTACAGAATCAATCTATCAGGCCCGTTGTCAAGGAAAGGCCGCCAGCATTCTTAAAGATCCATTCCACCCTGGCAATGTTTTTCGACAACCTCTACCATAGGGGAGAAGGTACAGAAGCCTGAACCAACCGGTTTCAAAACTGTTCTACCCTACCGTTGTTAGGATTCTCAAACTCTTAGTGTTCGCCTATACCTGTGTTTTTGTTTTTGCTGTTGTTTACCTATTATTTATTTATCTGTGCTACTTGTAATCTGTCTGTATTGCTCACAAGACAAACCTTTTCACTGTGCCTCGGTACATGTGACAATAAATTCAACTCAATTCAGGTGATAATGCTTCAAGACATCTTTCACTGTCACAAAATCAGGGGATGCTGGAAATATCCAGTGGGGTGGACATTAGCTGTGGAAGAGAAACACCGCTCATGTTTCAGGTCGGTGATCTTCGATCAAAACTGAGGAAAAACAGAAATGGGATTTTTTTTACCAAATGAAAATGGGGAGTGGGGAGAAACAATAATGGGAGGGTCTATGATTGGAGGCAATTATGAATAGTCACTGATCAAACAGGAGAATGGACATAGAGAGTGATGAAGACAAACAAAGTGAGAGAGAGAAATGAACACCCTGTCAGGAAGAAGGGCAGGACTTCTCCAAAATTAGCATTCCCAGAAGACAGATGGCAGCTAATTAAACACGGATACAACAGTAAAAGATGATGGATGCTTGGATATGAACTGAAAACTCTCAAATTCACACTATCTATGGACATTGTTAATCAATATTTGCTTATTATGTGGCTTCATTAAACTGTCAACACCAAACTCTACAAGTAGGGAGCTCCACATTGGAACAGGAAGTGATTAAATACAATTATGATTAGAATAATGAAAAAAAACAAACATTGCTGTCTCTCCCAGCCTAATCCAGGCGTCTCTCTGTAAAGAGAGTGGGAGTGGGTTTGAATGTAGGCTGTGAAAATCTTATGAAGAAGAGTGAGGTAGCTTCGGATAATATAGCAAGAAGCAGCAAGTCTGTGTGATGGAGTAAGTTGCGGGATAGAAGGAAGTGTGTTGGATTTTAGTAGACCTGTGAGAATGAATCCAAGTGCAAACAAAATAAAATTAGCATGTTGTTTGCCAGTTTTGAGGGTAATAGCAGACACTGAAGGAGTGAGTGTGAACAGAAGGGTCTGTAGCAAACTGTTATATAATTGGAAAAGGAGGTTTTGTAATGGCAGAGGAAGCAATGGTACTGCTAGTGGGAGAAGTGTCATTATGCTGGGTCAGCTTTGGTGTAAGGTAGTTATGAAGAGGAGCCTTACATTCCCAGGCCTCCTGAGGCATATCATCCTTTTATGACACTGCAGCCAGATCCTCAGAGTAATGTTTCTGGCTCTGACTTGTCCAGCCATCTCCCCAATCATGCTGACTTGTTTGTCATGGTTCTTCTTTGCTATTTGGGGGAGAATAGGAACCGCTTCCTGATCCTGATGCCCTTGTTCTTCAAGTCCTTCCATTACAGAATCCGAAAATTCAGGTCACCTGACATGGATAATGTGCCTGCTGCTTTACAGATACACCTCCCTCTTTGAGAGATGCAAGTTGGCATTAAGAAATGGATTTCCTGCTTTCCTAAAGTGGTGCTCTGACTAAAATCAGAACAATTGGAACTTGCAGCTTGCCTGTCATATTTAATTGAGTCCTGGTCAACAATATTGATCAAGTGTGGTACCTGTCCTGTCTGCACCTTAAAATAAATAGATTGCATTCGAACATAGAAAAGTACAGCACAGAACAAGCCCTTGGGCCCACAATGTTGTGCCAAGGATTATTCTTAATCTAAAATAAAATAACCTAACCTACACACCTCTCAATTCACTGCTGTCCATGTGCATGTCCAGCAGTCATTTAAATGTCCCTGATGACTCTGCTTCCACCATCACCACTGGCAACACATTCCATCCATTCACAACTCTCTGCGTAAATAATCTACCTCTGACATCTCCTCTATATCTTCCTCCTAATATTTTAAAAATATGATCCCTCATGCCAGTCATCCTGCCCTGGGGAAAAGTCTCTGGCTATTGACTCTATCCATGCCTCTCATTAGCTTGTATACCTCGATCAGGTCACCTCTCTTCCTCCTTCTCTCCAGCGAGAAACATCCGAGCTTAGTGAACCTCTCTTTGTAAAACATGCCCTCCAGTCCAGGCAGCATCCTGTTAACCTCCTTTGCACCCTTTCCAAAGCCTCCGTATCTTTTCTCTAATAGGGTGATCACAGCTGGACACAATAGTCCAAGTGTGCTCTCACCAGGGTCTCATAGAGCTGCAGCAAAACCTCACAGCTCTTAAACTTGATCCCCCTGTTAATGAAATCCAAAACACTATATGCTTTCTTAACAACCTTGTCCACTTGGGTGGCAACTTTGAGAGATCTATGCACTTGAACACCAAGATCCCTCTGTTCCTCAACACAGCCAAGAACCCCGTCTTTAATCCTAAATTCAGCATTCAAGTTCGACCTTCCAAAATGTATCACTTCGTATTTATCCAGGTTGAACTCCATCTGCCATTTCTCAGCCCAGCTCTGCATCCTGTCTATGTTGTGCTGCAGCCTGCAATAGCCATCAATACTATCAACAGCACCTCCAACCTTTGTGTTATCGGCAAAGTTAGTAACCCACCCCTTAACTTCCTCATCCAAGTCATTTATAAAAACTACAAAGAGCAGAGGCCCAAGAACAGAGCTCTGCAGGACACCACACGTCATTGACCTCCAGGCAGAATACTTTCCATTTACAACCACTCTCTGCCTTCTGTCAGCCAACCAATTCCGAATCCAGACAGCCAAATCTCCCTGTTTCCCACACCTCCTGACTTTAGGAATGAACCTACCATGGGGAACCTTATCAAATGCCTTGCTGACATCCATATATACCACATCCACCCTCGACCTTATTGACCTGTCTCATCACCGCCTCAAAGAACTCAATAGGATTTATAAGGCATGACCTGCCCTTCACAAAGCCATGCTGACTGCCTTTAATCACGCTAGCTTTTCCAAATAGTCATAACTCCTATCCCTCAGAAATCTTTCCAAAACCTTGCTGACCACAGATGTAAGACTGACTGGTCTGTAATTGCCAGGGTTTTCCCTATTCCCCTTCTTGAAAAGAGAAACAACATTCGTCTCCCTCCAATCTTCCGGTACGACTCCCGTGTAGAGTGAGTAAGCAAAGCGGCTTAGCAACCTCTTTTCTCGCTTCCCGGAGCACCCTAGGATAAATCTGGTTGGCCCTGGGGACTTGCCAATCTTAATGTTTGCCAAAATTTTCAACATTTCAACTTCATCAATCTTGATCTGTTCAAGCTTGTTTCCCAGCTCTTCAAAGTTCTCATTCACAGCAAGGTCCCTTTCCTTAGTGAAAACCAAAGCAAAAAACTAATTTAGGGCTTCCCCTATCTGCTCAGACTCTAGGCACAAGTTCCCTATGCTATCCGTGATCGGCCCTACCTTCTCCCTGATCATTCTCTTATTCCTCACGTATGAGTAAAATGCCTTTGGGTTCTCCCTAATCCTTCCTGCCAAGCCTTTTTTGTGCCCCCTCCTGGTTCTTCTCGGTCCATTTCTGAGCTCCTTTCTAGGAAACCTGTTATCCTCTAAAGCTGTGTTAGATCCTTGCTTCCTCCACCTTACATAAGCTGCCTTCTTTCTTTTGATGAGAAGCTCCTCTGTTCTTGTCATCCAATGTTCCTTAATCTTACCCATTCTTGCCTGTCTCAGAGGAACAAATTTCTGCATCACTTGCAACAACTGCTCCTTAAACAGTCTCTACATATCTGTTGTGCCCTTTCTATGGAACAATTGCTCCTTATCTGTACTTCCCAACTCCTGTATGATAGTGTCATAATTTCCTTTTCCACAATTAAATATCTTCCCTTGGTAACTACTCTTTTCCCTCTCCAAGGTTATGGTAAATGTGAGGCAGTTGTGATTACTGTCACCAAAGTGTTCTCCCAATGTGAGGTCTGACACATGTCCTGGCTCATTGCTGAGCACCAAATCCAAAATGGCCTCTTCCCTTGGCAGCCTGTCTACCTACTGAGTAAGGAAACCCTACTGAACACACTGACAAAAATGGCTCCATCCAAACCATCTATACTAAGGAGGTTCCAGTCAATATTGGGAAAGTTGAAGTCACCCAAAACAACAACCCTGCTACATCTGCATTTTCCCAAAATCTGCCGGCCTATGAGTTCTTCAATTTCCCAGAGCTATTAGGGATTCTTTAAAAAAAAACAATGAGGTGGCTGCTCCCTTGCTGTTCCTAACCTCCACCCATACTAACTCAGTAGACAAACCTTCCTCAACAACCTTCGTTTCTGTAGCTGTGATGCATTCTCTGACGAGCAATGTTACACTCCCTCCTCTTTTTCCATCCTCCCTGTTCTTTTTAAATGTTATAAACCCTAGAACATCTAGCAACCATTCCTGTGCCTGTGAAACCCATGTCTCCGTTATGGCCACAACATCATAGTCCCAAGGACTGATCCATGCTCTAAGTTAATCACTCTTATTTCTGACACTCCTTGCGGTAAAGCAGACACACTTTAACCAATCCCTTTGTTCCATCACATAAATAACCTTCCTGATAGATTCACTGTATCCTGTCACTTTTCCATATCTAACTACCCCCCTTTCAGACATGTAGCTCTGATTCCCACCCCTCTGTCAAACTAGTTTAAACCCTTCCGAACCACACGAGCAAATCTCCTACCCAGGACAGGTGCAACCCATCCTTCATGGACAGGTCCCACTTTCCCCAGAAGACTTCTCAATGGTCTAGGTATCTGACGCCCTCCCTCCTGCACCAGCTGTGCAGCGACGTGTTAAGCTGCACTCGCTGCCTGTTCCTTATTTCACTATCTCATGGCACCGGTAGCAAACCTGAGAACATTACTCTACTTGTCCTGCTCTTCAGCTTCCAACCTAGCTCTCTGTAGTCACTTTGAAGATCTTCAATCCCTTTCCTGGCTATATCATTGGTACAAATATGCACCATGATTTCTGGCTGCTCACCCTCCCCTTTCAGATTCCTGTAAACCCGATCAGCAACATCCCGGACCCTGGCACCCGGGGGGCAACATACCTTCCGGGAGTCCTGTTCCGGACCACAAAATCTCCTGTCAATCCGTCTAACTATTGAGTCCCCTACCACTAGCGCTTTTCTATTCTCCCCCCTTCCCTTCTGAGCCTCAGTGCCAGAGACCTGATAAGTATGGCTTTCCCCTGGTAGGCCGTGCCCATCAGCAGTTTCCAAAACGGTATACTTATTGCTGAGGGGAATGGCCACAGGGAATTCCTGCATTGTTTTCTGCTTGGGAATATAATGCAGATATGACTTGTTTGTTCAGGTGTAATGATCTGGCTAACACTCTACACTCCACCAACATCAATTTCTCTGCTCACTCATTGATTTTTCTGGCTGTGAAGCACTTGAGGGACATCATGAGAATGCAATGAACGCTATCCAGATTGATGATTCTCCTTTTTCTTAAATCAAGCACTTTCTCTGCCATTATAGAATCATAGAACCCAACAGTGTGGAAGCAGGCCATTTGGCCCATCAAGTCCACATTGAACCACTCAGACCCAGCTCCCTCCCCCATTCCTGTAACCCTGTATTTCCCATGGTTATTGCAATTAACCCACCCATTCCAGGATACAATGGGCAATTTAACATGACCAAACCACCTAACCTGCACAACTTTGGCCAATTAGTCTTAAAGGCTTTCTGCCCATGTTTGAGCATATTCTGAAGTTAAACAGCAATCATTTTATTCACTCCTAAACATTTGTTGGCAAGGACTTACAAACTTTTCATGTGAGTACTCACAGCAGAATCAGAATATGGAAAGTTTCTTGTATTTTGCATTTTCAGATGTTCTACAAACATTTCAAACAAAAAATCAATATAGGTGCATTTCTGTAGAAGTGCTGCTTAAAGGATCAGCAGATAATTTGTTCAGAGGGTTGACTCCCAGATTCAAGATGGCAGCAGTCTGAGTGGTCTGCTGTGCTGGGCTCTGTGCCATACCCTCTGGCAAGGTGGGCCTTTACCCCGCACCCTCCCCCCCCCCCTTACCAACCACCCCCAGGAGAAAAACGTACTAATTTAAACTTGTTGACCATTTGGAGCTGCTGAAGTTGTGCATGTTAGATTTTAGGCCAGGATGAAATTGAATAAAGGAATGGGGCCTAAAGGAACACAGTAGACAGTGAATTCCTCTACTGTACCGGAGGTGCATGCAGTCAGCGCTCAAACTGCCCAGGGTGGTCCCTTTGGATCCAACAGGACAGCAGCATTTACTCTCGGAGTTTGCCAAACTCCAAGAGTGGATTCAAGCAACAGTACAGCCACAATCCGCCATGCCGAATAAACATGAGCAGGAAATCCAGCTGCTGGATCGAAGATTGGAGGTAGTGAAGGAGAGGGTCGTGGCTTCAGACACCATGGCTGAGGTCTCAGGAGGAAGGATCCGAAAGCAGGAAGACCACGTTCGGGTCCTTCAGGAACAAGTCAACAACCTGGAAAATAAAAATAGAAGGAAAAACCTATGGCTCGTGGGTCTTCCAGAACGCGAGTAAGGCGAGGACCTCGTCGGCTTCTTGCGGGGTGGCTCCCGAAGTTCCTGGAGTTGGAGTCGGGCCTGATAAGTGTGGAGCAGGCCCACCAGATTGCAATGCACAGGTCCGGGCCAGACCCACGCCCCCACATGGTCCTACTGCAGCTCCTGCATTAGAAAGAAAAACAATTAATAGTTGAGTGTCAGATTTCACCTGGAGTATTTCTGATGAAGTTTCTTGATATGTTCATTGTCTTCCTATATGAACTGTTTCTATTTTTGGTCAGTGTTAATACAGTGATTCCCAAAGAAGGAGAGGGCATTTTCAACAGACATGTTTAACTAAGACTCAAAGCAGTTTCATTGTCTTTCTGGCAATCATCTCCAGGTCTCAAGTTTGTGTGGAGCTCTGGGGAAGTCAGATATCAGGCATACCTGATGTCCAGCTAGTGGAACTCACATTCTCTGCACCTTCTCTGTAGCTGTAACATTATATCCTGCATTCTGTTCTATTACCCTGATGTAATTACTTATAGTATGATTTGCCAGGGTAGCACGCAAAACAATACTTTTCACTTTACGGCATTATATGTGACAATAATCCAATCAAATCAAATTTAACTGGTTTTGAGTGATGACTGGGAAAGTTGGCTTGTGAGAGAACACTTTGGTTAGATAATCATTCTTGACACCAGATGTGGCGAATCTTAAAAAGGCAGCATTGGTTGTGCCTTCTCCTATGATTTAAGGGTCGCCTGATACAGATCCAAGTCTTTAAAGTATAGAAGGGTGCAGGGTTCATGGCAACACAGTAAACACCCAGCCTTGTCTCATGTTTGAGATCCCAGTCTTCAAACATGTTCTTCCTTAGTCTAAGCTGGTATATTGGAAGCAAAGAGGAACTCCATCTATCTACAGCAGATCCCAAGATATGGAAAATGGTCCACATGGTACGTGATCCATTCCACATTAAATCGTTGATCCCTGAATCAGCTGGGGATGGAGCTTCCATTCAATAAAGGAACCTTCAGAATTTTGTTTTTATACATTTATGGGATCTGGGCACTACCAACTGGGCTGGCATTTATTCCCCATTCCTAGTTGTCCTTGAGAAAGTAGTGGCGAGCTGCCTTATTGAACCTCCAGTGTATTATAAGTAGACACACAAAGCCATTAGGGAGGAAATTCCAGGATTTTGAACCAGTGACACTGAAGGAACAGCTAAGCAATTAATTTCCTGGTGTTGCAAAGGTTCAGCTGCTTGAGTGCTTGCTTTTGCTACACATTTAAAGATGCATGACTCTAGAGTATTAGCCAAGTTCTTTTCAAAATAAACCCACCTGGATTTTTTTTTGCACATCAAATTCCGTTTAATTACTGAGCTATAGTTAAGTAAACTTCATCGTATTTGCTTACATTTTGGTCTGTCAATCAACTGCGTGGATGTGAGCTAACCACCTCAGCCTCCAAACTGAGAAATACAAAGAAAGAAAAATATGTGTCCCATCAAATTTAAATGGACAGACCGCAAATGTCGACGGCTTAGACTATTTAGCTAAAAGGATCACATCTGGAGTAAGATTCAAAAATACAGCTGCACTTGCTTGACCATAATTAAATATTCTAATAATTTTCAAATGTATTCTCTTAAAAGTTTTCTCCTTCACTCTTCATCTCTCACAACTCATGATTCCTGTTGCGATATCCAATAGTCATTTGATGACCACTGTGCTCAAGAGTGGCTAATGAATGGCAGAAATCTACATTACTACCACACTTGAGGTCAGAGATAAAGATTGAGAGAGTGTAGCCTACATTTAAGATTAGTGAAAAGAACATGTAACAGGTCCACCTGTTCCCTGCAAATCACGATTTGAAGGAGTCGGTGTTGGACACGGATGGACAAAGTTAAAAATCACACAACACCAAATTATACTCCAATAGGTTTCTTTGCAAGCACTACTCCTTCGTCAGAGTTAAGCCTCACACCTTTAATTAGATTAGATTATTTACAGTGTGGAAACAGCCCTTTGGCCCAACAAGTCCACACCGATCCTCCGAAGTGCAACCCATCCCTACACATTTACCCCTTCACCTAACACTATGAGCAATTTAGCATGGCCAATTCACCTAACCTGCACATCTTTGGATTGTGGGAGGAAACCGGAGCACCCGGAGGAAACCCACGCAGACACGGGGAGAATGTGCAAACTCCACACAGACAGTTGCCTGAGGCAGAAATTGAACCCAGGTCTCTGGCGCTGTGAGGCAGCATCGCTAACCACTGTGCCACCGTGCATTGTCTAAGCTGAGATGGCACATTTGTTAGAAAACCTGAAGTTGGCTTCAGAATGTCACTTTAAAGAAATTCTGGGATTTACATAAAGAACAGAAACAAGCAAACCCATTCTAAAAGATGAAAGACTGATTCTAGGTTTATCATTTCAGTTGCATGACACTGTAATCTTTTGCTATAAATTTTGTGTCTTATGATCTTATGCTCCACAACCACCTGATGGAGAAGCAGCGCTCTGAAAGCTAGTGCCTCCAAATAAACCTTTTGGATTGTCACCTGGCACTGTGTGATTTTTAACCTCGTAAGTTCAGTGTATACTTTAGGTGGAGCTGCAGAATATTCAGCATCATTGGCGCCTCCTCAGGTACTGAAGTAGTTTATATCCATATGTAGTTTGGACAACTATGTGGTTGATAACTGATAAATGGGAGGTAATATTTACATCACATAAGTGCAATGCAAGTCCATCTCCAACGAAAGAGAATTTAATCATAGTCCCTCTACAGTCAATGAATGACATTACCATCGTTGAATACCCCACTGTCAACATCCTGTGGACAAGGAGAAAGTGAGGACTGTAGATGCTGGAGATCAGAGTCAAGAGTGTGGTGCTAGCAAAGCACAGCAAGTCAGGCAGCATCTGAGGAGCAGGAGATGCTGCCTGACATGCTGTGCTTATCCAGTGCCACATTTTTTTGATCCAATGGACTACCATTGACCAGAAACTGAAGGGCACCAGCCACATAAATACTGTGGTTGCAAGAGCAGGTCAGAGGCTAGAAAATCCCCCCATGAGTAACTCAACTCCTGTCTCCACAAATCCTGTCCATCATCTACAGCACATGAGTCTGGAGGGCAATGGAATATTCTACAGTTCCCTGAATGAGTGCAGCTCCAACAACAGTAAAGAAGCTTAGCACAGTCCAGGTTATTTACCAAATGATTTCCAAGAGCAGAATAACAGCTAATAGTGGATAGACCTTTCTGAGGCGAGTACAGGTTGTTTAGCATGATTGGCACGCCACCCAAATTACAGTGGGAAACCATTTAATATAATTAGTCAGTCTTGAAGTATGATGCAATGTCATGTGGTGTATTAATGCACAGGAACCATATTCTATGAAGGCAAAAGGAATTTGTATGCCTTTCTCATGAAAACAAAAGGAGGTCATGGAGACTGCCAAACACTGCTGAATTTCTATGACAGCACCTTGACCAACCAGTCTACCTGCATGGTCTGAGAATTCAAATCAATAATGGTGGCCCAAATAATTAGCATCATCTTCTCATATTGTGTTTAGTAGAATTAGCATCTCTTACTTGTGTTTTAGTTCTGATGAGCGCAAGAAGAAAAAATTAATGTGTTCAATACACCTGACATAAATAGATGCTTCATGGAAGAGAATTCCACATTTTCCCTTCCTTCCGCATATGAAAGGAAATCCAGAAGATGGTCAACTTGTGTTCCGGGAAAGTTTCTTGTTGAACACCACTTGGAGAAAGCACTGAAGGTTACTGGGCATAGAATATACTCAGAGCATGGCCTTCAATACCTATCATCAAGAGTGACTTGGCAGCACCACTACTGATCAAGCTGGTTGGCTGCTAGATTGGGTCTGTGGTAGGTGTTGAGGAAACTAACAAAAGGAACAAAACATGTCTGACCTCATCATCATCAATCTAAATGTCGCTGATGCATCTGTCCATGACAGTAATGGTAACAGCATTGACTGCACAGTCCTTACAGAGATAATATCTTGACTTCACATTGAAGACATCCTCCACTGTATTGTGTGCTACTTTCACTATGCTAAACTAAATACACTTTCAACAGATCTAGCAACTCAAAACATGGTATCCATGTAGGCCTGTGGCCATCAGCAGAACTGTATTCAAACATAATCTGCACCCTCATGGCCTGGCATATACCCCATTTCTAGCATTACCATTGAATCAAGGAATCAACACTAATTCATTGAACAATGCAGGAAGACATGTTAGGAGCAGCACCAGGCACACTTAGAAATGAAGGATCAACCTGGTGAAGCTACAAAATATGGCCATTTGTATGTCAAGTCAATTAAGAAGCAAGAGATAGACAGCACTAAGCGATTTCATATCTAACGGATCAGATCTAAGCTCTGCAGTCCTTTCACATCCAGTCACGAATGGTGATGGAGGAGGTGAATCCATGTTTACCTTCATCTTCAATGATGGGGCAGCCCAGCACATCAGCACAAATGATAAGGCTGAAGCATTTACAACAACCTTCAGCCAGAAGTGCTGACTACAAGATTAATCTCAGCCTCCTCTAGAGGACCCGAAAGATGCCAGACTTCAGCCAATCAAGTCATGCCATGTAATAGCAAGAAATGCTTGGAGAAGGCTAAAGGCCCAAACATACTTCTGGTCCAGAACTTGCCATTCCCTAGCCAAGCTGTTCCAGTACAGTTACATCATTGACATCTAACCAACAATCTGGAAAACTGTCGTGCACACAACTAGCCAGATGAATCCAATCTAGCCAATAACTGTTCTATCATTCTATTCTTAATCATCAGTAAAGTGATGGAAGGGGTCATCAACAGGTCTATCAAGTAGCTCTTTTCTAACAATAACCAGCTTACTGATGGCAAGTTTGGGCTCCATACCTGACTTTATTACAGCCTTGATTCAAGCAGGAACAAAACAGCTGAATTCCAGGGGTGAGGTGAGAGTGATAGTCCTTGATATCAAAACTGCATTTGATTTAGTGCAGCATCAAGGAGCCCGAACAAAACTAAAGTCAATGAGAATCGGGGGCAAACTATCCACTGGCTGGATTCATACCTGGCACATAGGAAGACCGTTGTTGCTGTTGGAGGTGTTGTGGCTTTAAGAGGTATATTTTGTCCTGGTTTCTTTTAAGAGAGAGATTGAACAAGAGGTAGAAAGCTGTCTGTGGTAAAATAAACAGCACGTGAGGCCTTGGGATGTTGCAGAACACAACTACACGACGGCTGGAGGAGGAGCGCCTCATCTTCCGCCTGGGAACCCTCCAACCACAAGGTATGAATTCAGATTTCTCCAGCTTCCTCATTTCCCCTCCCCCCACCTTGTCTCAGTCGGTTCCCTCAACTCAGCACCGCCCTCCTAACCTGCAATCCTCTTCCTGACCTCTCCGCCCCCACCCCACTCCGGCCTATCACCCTCACCTTGACCTCCTTCCACCTATCCCACCTCCATCGCCCCTCCCCCTAGTCCCTCCTCCCTACCTTTTATCTCAGCCTGCTTGGCTCTCTCTCTCTTATTCCTGATGAAGGGCTTATGCTCGAAACGTCGAATTCTCTATTCCTGAGATGCTGCCTAACCTGCTGTGCTTTGACCAGCAACACATTTGCAGCTGTGATCTCCAGCATCTGCAGACCTCATTTTTTACTCTTACAATAGAAGCAGCCTGGATGGGTATGGCCAGGTCTCACAGACCAGGGTTTTTTTTAGCATTTAAGTTCAGCAGAAGTTTCTGGAGTCTTGAAGAAATAGAAGCTATTTTTCCCCTCTCTCCATTGCAGCTAGGAACATCTCTTCCTACTAGGCATTGAATGTGAGAAAACCTGTTTTGTGAATTTGCCCTTTTGTCCATGTGTTTATGAGTTGTTCCTATATTGGAACAGTTAATTAGTCATAGTTACTGTATTCATTATTCAGTTACATTTTCCAATACAGTTCAGTTATTCTAAATTCTTCTTTCTTTTGTTTTACATTTACTATAGTGTTGAATAAATGATGTTTTCCTTAACATTGAGTGGTTTTTCCAACTGAATTGCATCTGGAACACAGCACGTTACATTTGCCTTTAGAATAAGAAAAGGAAAATATATGGAGAAAAAGTTAGGATCTAGGCTACCTTCATAAAATCTTTTGGGGGGGGGGGGGGTCTGGTCTGGTCCACAACAGAGGTCAGTCATCTCACTCCAAAACATCTCTGCAGGAGTTTCTCAGGGAAATTTCCTACACCCAAGCAACGTCAGATGCTGCATCAATGGCCTTCTCTACATTATAAGATGAGAAATGACTGCATTTGATAGTGGTTACACAAATTTCTCCACCAATCATAGCTTCTCAGATACTGAATCAGTCCATGTTCAAATGCAGGCTTAGGTTGATAGAGGTAGATATTTTCATGGCCACAAGTGCCAGGCAATAACTGTTTCTAACAAGAGAGAATCTAACCATTTTTCCTTGACATTCAATGACTACTAGCATCAACTGAATCCCATTATTGAAAACCAATCCAAGCCACACTCTCCATCCTTGAAACTGTATTGCTATTCATTCAGTGTCATTTGGTCAAAATCTTGGAACACCCTCCCAAACAGCTTTGTGGGTCTATCTACAGAACATGGACTGCAGTGCTTCAAGCGGGTAGCTCATCACCACCTCACCAAGTGCTGGTCCTGTCAGCAATGTGCACATCCTTTATAATAAAATAAAAAGGCCTGTATGAATGACAAAAGCCAGACAATCAGTTATGCATAAATCAAGGGTGACCACTCCATCAGCAATGAGGTAACCCATGATGTCAGTCCCATTCTTTATAACTAGATATAACCCCAACTCAGTTAAGCAACACCTTTACCTCCCTATACCTTCTGATACACCATCACTATCAGATTTATCTCGAATGCCTGATAATATTGGTTTCACAACATAGCGAGGTTCACATCTTATAAAAGGTTCATGAATAAAGATGGGGTGAAGCCATTCAGCCCATCAAGCTTAATGACGTGAAATTGGAGGTGCCAGAATGTTACTTACATATATTCAAGCCTATAGGCAGAGCAATTCACTAGTGGGATTGTCAATAACCTGAAAATACCTGACCAGTCGGTCATTAATCAATGAAATGTGAATGCTGGCATATGTGGAAACTTCAAATGCTATGATTTTTGACAGGTAAACTCTGAAACTGAAAGAGTGTTTAGACTGCAATGTTAAGCAATTACACTTTGTACCAACCTTGCAATTAAAGTGTAAATGAAGCCGGAAATCTGTGTCAGAGCCTGAGGTGACACAGCGAGAGCAGAACGAGACTTGGTCTCTTTGAGAGATTCAGTGCAAAGATGGCATTTGATGGCAATGCTAGTTTTTTTATTCTTAGCCAGAATTTGAGTGAGGTATTTAATACAGTTATAGTGTAGGTGCAGGAGCTGACTGGCGACCTCTGGGGGAAGGGGAATGGCTCTGAGAGACTCCAGCCGGCAGCGGCCGGGCTCCTCTAAGGGAGCTAGCCCCTTGGGTAAGGGGAGACGGGTGCGCCTGGACTTGCATAACGAGAAGGAGGAGCTGCAGGAGCTCAATGACCGGCTTGCCACTTACATCGGGCGGAACCACTCCCGGGAGGATGAGGAGGCGGCGCAGCTGGCCAGGCTCAGAGAGCAGCAGGAGGCAGACAGCTCCCATCACCGCAGCATCAGCGCCCGCTTGGGGTCTGAGCTGAGCGAAGCCCGGTGCCGGCTGAACCGCACGGCCAAAGAGCAGGCTCGGCTGGAGCTGGAGGTAACCCGGCTCGCTGAGGAGCTCCGCGACCTGCGGGAGAGGTGAGGCTCGCACCGCACGGCAGGGAACACCCTCACCCCACCTACGCTTCCTTCCCCCAATTCCACCCCTATCCCGACACCACCCAAACTGCCCGGCTTCCTCCATATCTCCCACCCCCCCCCCCCCTTCCATATCTCCCACCCCCCCCCCCTTCCATATCTCCCACCCCCCCCCCTTCCATATCTCCCACCCCCCCCCTTCCATATCTCCCACCCACCCCCCTTCCATATCTCCCACCCCCCCCTTCCATATCTCCCACCCCCCCCTTCCATATCTCCCACCCCCCCCCCTATATCTCCCACCCCCCCCCTTCCATATCTCCCACCCCCCCCCCTTCCATATCTCCCACCCCCCCCTTCCATATCTCCCACCCCCCCCTTCCATATCTCCCACCCCCCCCTTCCATATCTCTCCTCCCCCCCTTCCATATCTCTCTTCTCCCCCCCCTTCCATATCTCTCTTCTCCCCCCCCTTCCATATCTCTCTTCTCCCCCCCCTTCCATATCTCTCTTCTCCCCCCCCTTCCATATCTCTCTTCCCCCCCTTCCATATCTCTCTCCCCCCCCTCATCGCTCCCCCCCTCCACATCTCCCCCCCCCCCTTCCACATCTCCCCCTCCCCCCCCTTCCACATCTCCCCCTCCCCCCCCTTCCACATCTCCCCCTCCCCCCCCTTCCACATCTCTTCCTCCCCCCCCTTCCACATCTCTTCCTCCCCCCCCCTTCCACATCTCTTCCTCCCCCCCCTTCCACATCTCTTCCTCCCCCCCTTCCACATCTCTTCCTCCCCCCCTTCCACATCTCTTCCTCCCCCCCATTCTCTCCCCCCCCTCTCCCACATTCTCTCCCCCCTCTCCCACATTCTCTCCCCCCTCTCCCACATTCTCTCTCCCCCCCCTCCCACATTCTCCCCCCCCTCTCCCACATTCTCCCCCCCCCCCCCCTCTCCCACATTCTCCCCCCCCCCCCCCCCTCTCCCACATTCTCCCCCCCCCCCCCCCCTCTCCCACATTCCATCCTAGGACAATCCAGTGCTTCGCTTGGAGGCCCACTGAAGACCTTACCTAGCATGGTGACGAGATGTCTGAAAATGAACCTTCCAACTCAGCCAGCAAACCTATATCTAGATCTCTTGTATTGCAATTATATACTTTATTCATATATTTATCTGTATTGCTAAGTTATTTATAAGTACAAATTTCCAACAGTTGCATCCAAATTTTGCAACTAGAATGGCTCGCTAAGGTCACTTTAGTGGACAGTTAAAAGTCAACCACTTTATTATGGGTTTCTCAGCACGTAGGACGGAATGGCAGAATTTCTTCCCTAAAGGACTGGATAAGTTGTTGACAATGATTGATAGTTGTCATGGTCACCATAACTGAGCAAGCCTTAATGCCACACCTATTGATTGTATTTACAGTCCACCAGGAAACATGCTGCTCTTGGATTCGCTGGGGCCTCAGAATTTCTAGTCTACAGAGATTAACCACTGAATTCTGATTATAAATGGTACAGGCTTGATATAAATTGGCAATGTATCTGGAGAGGTGAAAGTGAGTACTGTAGATACTGGAGATCAGAGTCCAGAGTGTGTTGGTGGAAAAACGCAGCAGGTCAGGCACCATCCAAACAGCAGGAGAATCGATGATTTAAGTAAAAGCCCTTCAGGCCGATGAAGGGCTTTTGCCCAAAACGCAGATTTTCCTCCTTCAATTCTGCCTGACCTGCTATGCTTTTCCAGCACCACACGCTCGCATTTATCTGGAGAACCTAACTATTGTTGCTACTATCAGAAGTGGTACCTCGGGGTGCTGTGTGGCACAGTAGTAATGTCCCTAGCCTTGGATTGGGAGGCCCAGATTCAAATCCACTAGTTCCAGAGAGGTGTAGTAATATCTCCAAACAGGTTAAGCTTTTCAAAAAAAATGGATAGGCACTCACACCTCAAAACTACCGAGAAAGAAACAGCAGCCTTAATACCGCACACAGTTCATTTGTAGCTGAACTGTTGGTTCAAAGGAACAACAAAAACTGTTCAATTATATGTACTCATCATTAAGTTTACTTTCTAAATTTCAGATGAAATTACGTATGGTTACTACAGCCAATTGACATGCAGAAAATGAATGCTAAATATCAATAAGTTCACAGACAGTGGTTTTGTGTAAAGATTCTCTGTAGAAAGTGTCTCGAAGTCAAGAATATTCTGTTTTAGTTTGGATTGTTTCCTTAATGTTTGGTAGATTTTTTGATGAAGTAACATCAATCCTTGAAGCCATTTATCTCCATATTAAATTGACTTTTAAGAGTTTCCTCTCCTAGAACCACTGTTCGTGCTCAAAGAATATCAGCAAGTCTGTTGTTTGTGCACATTTTGGATTACAGTAAATGACACATTCTCTCCCTAATGGCATTCTGGGTCAGCTCACAGCAGGTGGGCAGCAGCGTTTCAAAAGGCAGTTCACCAAACCCCCCCCCCCCCCCCCCACCTTCTCAAGGGCAACTAGGGATGGGCAATAAAATGCTGGCCCAGCCAATGACTCCTGCATCCCACAAATGAATCTCAAATTCTTTGTCCCGTTTTTATTTCACTAAAATAACATTAGATTTGAATTAATGTATCTGATATCAATTTGGAGTTATCGTTGGTTATAGCTAAGAACTAGTTAAGATAGAAGATATTTGTTGTACTTGAAAATTCTTTGTGATCTTTTATCACAAAGGCATGACAATATAATAGTCAGTTTGAATGGCCCTATTAAATTCTTTAGAACTAGTATAAAACATCTTGTCAAGTCAGCCTCTATTTGCTCCCTTCAAGATGGTCCATTACATTCCTTGCAGAGATTATGGGTGATGTCTGTAACCTTTATTTCTGTAGCTCTTGGTAAGGATGCGAAAAGGCCAGAAGTTAATTATTTCATGCCGATAGGATGTCTACCTGCCCTCCTTTTCGGAAACTATCATTCTTTTTTTGAACAAATGGCTATGTTCAGTACTTGTGGGGATTATTTGCAAATTTTGACAAATAACTATCTCCTCTGCCATTGTTTAGGTCATAACCACGTTATGCTGGTAGGCTCAGTTGATTGCACAGTTAGTTAGCTGGATACTTTAGAGTGAGAAACTAGAAATTTCTAAACCAGTGGTGAATTAACAGGTGTGAACATTGAGTCATGAAGTAGTTGTCCCTTCCCCTCGGTGTAGATTGAGAGAAATTTGGGAGAATTAGCAAGCAGCAGTTTCCTGCTTTTGAAAGCACAATGGCCCATTTTCCAACAGAGTTGAATGGTGAGACGAGATTCTTTTGTGTGTGTTTGGCGAGAGGTATATTTGCATCTTGCCTCATTGCAATTTTCTATTCTTCCAATTGCCAGACAGAAAATAGATGGTGACAGTTCCTGACCTGTGAGTCCGAGCTGGTGACTCCAGCACATGGCTTGCTCCCTTTGGACTTCCATCAGTAAATAGCATCTCAGGTCATGCTCCACATGCAACAGCCTCCCATATAGCCTCATTCAACAGAATTTTCAGGAGCCACGTCAGCAACATAAGGGTGATAACTACCCTCCATCTGACATGCCCAAGGCAAATAATACCAACCATTAAAGATGGCACTGGTGCCAGGAGCCCTGAGGGGTTCCAGCTGTGGGCAGAGCTTCTGCCAATGTTGAGTGGGAGACTTTATTAAACAAGGTTCCACAAAGAAGTGGGGAGCATACTTAATGAGTTTGGGAAGATAGTGTAGCAAAACTCAAGAGTACTCTCAGAAGGAAACTCTCCACGATACTTGGCAAACAACTTGGCCAATTTCTGGTAAGATTCAGCTGTGCTTTTTTTTTTGCTGTGCCTTCTGAGCTCTTCCTGTACTTTCTAATTTTAATTTTGATCTCCAACACCTGTTGTACTATGATTTATTACACCAGTAATCAGCTTTATAATGCAAGAAAGAGATCTATTTAATTGTCCACATGTTCAAATAAAATTGTTAGATTATATTACGGATGTACAAACAATTTGGACATGGGCTGAGGGAAAATAATACTGAGATTTACTGATCCCAAATGATAGGGTTGGCAGACCCTGAAGATAATGCACATGGATGTAAGCATATTCCGAGAATGGACCGACTTGGTGGCAAGTTCTATTTTATGCAGAGTAACCTGATATAATTACTTACCTTGATATATGGAAACGTAAGTTACAGACATAGACAAGTAAAATTCTTTATTCCATACCAAGTATGGGATACAAACAAAAAGCAGTATAGAACTTGTAAAAGATATTAGTTGGGGAAAATTGAAATATTCCATGGAAGTGAATAGAATACAGGTATTGTTCTCACCTAACTAAATTGATTGTCTCATAGGGTTAAAGTTGGCATTCTATATGCTTATACAAATAAAAGACTTTGTGTTTAAATAATGCATTTCACTATTTCACAAGGTTGCCCCTTGTGCTCATATTCCCGGATTGGGGCTTGAATCAACAGTTTTCTAACTTGGGTATGAAGACTATGGTTGAGCCGCAGCTAAACTGATTTTTTTGTTAGGGATGGATTCCATTAATGTCACTTGGGTTTCAACTAAAGTGTTTTGTTAGCTCATGAAATTTTCATGCCATTGCTTGTGAACACAAGGGAGTGCAGCCAATAGCTTTTGTCTTGAGTTGTACTTGGATTATTGCTGCATGCAACATTTTGATGGTTGCTGGTCTGACTCCAGAGATGTGAGCAATTTTAGATGATCAGTTTCTCACCTGGCTGTACTTCGTGGACTTAAACCAAGTAATTGTTTCCGTCTTGAACTTGCATCATTCCCAGTGGAAGCACAGCTGTTCCAAAGAAAGCTTACCAAAGCACTTCAGCCAATAGAATGTAATCAAATGCACAGTGGTTTGACAAAACCATACACACCAAGATTCAAATGGAATGATTAATTTGGATACCTTTTTGTTATTTCATTATCTACAATTTCTGTAGACTGAAGTGTCATACTAGTGTGCTCATGGAGTACAACTGGTTCTGTGATTTTTTATTCCCACAAATAAAGGTACAACACCAAAACCAGCAAAGTCACTTTAATTATCAATGTTTATGGTGCAGTTACTGTCATCTGTTCAGTTGGCTGCAGACTTCGAAAGATGAGATATCCGCCTACAAAAAAAGCCCAAAAGTACTTCCCTCTCATGACCAAGTTGTGACACCAGAGCTGATTAGCCATTTATTGTATTGCTTAAGCTGAAGATATCACCACTGTGTTTTATGGTCATCCTCTAACTTTCATTTTTTAATTTTCTGGCTTTATCTCATTTGTTAATCAGTAGTAACCAATTCTGCAAACTGAATTAAGTCTGTGTGGTGCTCCGCTGATGTTTTTTAAAAACAAATATTCCTCCCTATTTCTTGATGCAGGGTGTACGTGCCACATTGTATTCACATTATCCTGTCTCGGGTATTGTTGCAGCACTTCCTTTTTTAGGTAGTGTGTGGAATCTAATGCCCTTCACTGAAGAGAGTTTGTGAGGGTATTTGATCAGGCAGGAGGGTGACTTGGACCCTACTTCCTCCCTGATTCTGTCTCCATATTTGAGCAGCAAGGTTCGTGCATGGGCTTTCTGCCTCCCTGTGAATTGAAACTTTTGATTTGAAGAATTGGTGTCCCATTTATAGGCTTCATCTTGACACTGCTAATATTGATCCAGGCCTAAGCATTCACCATGCTGGAAACTCCAAGCTACTCCTTGCTTGTGGCCCTCTGTTGCATTGGGGAGTATGGGGAGTCATTCACTCGAAATCAGACAGTGGCTGATCAAGGGATCCAACATTGAGAAAGAGATTGGCCACCAACTTGCAGCACCAGATTGCTGTTCAGGTGAGTGCCTGATTTGGGAAGGCATATTGTATTAAGTGCCAAAGGTCCAACCTGACACAATTAAATATCTCCTAATCTATAACTGTCAGCACAACCTCCATAGGCAGTTTCGAGTATAAATAAGGATTTGGCAATTGATGATGTTGGGGAGTTGACAGCAATTGCAAGTGGACATCATACTATTAACCTGTTTATGAACTTCCAAATCTCAACATGTACTGGGTTTGCCAACTTCAAGTTACAGTTGCTAATGGGATTTTGTCACCTTTTATGACTGATTGCTATAAAACATATTTAAATCCACTGCAAATGATGAACAAGGACATTGATAAGTTGGTTGCTTGGATGGTTAGTGGGCAGATAGGGCTTAATGCTGAGAAGTATGAGGTGATCCACTTTGGTCAGAAGTACTTTGAAAGGCAATATAAAATAGGGGTTCCAATTCTGAAGAGGGTGCAGGAACAGGTGGAAGTGTGTATGTTATGTGAACATATCTTTTGAAGGTGGAAATGGCAGGTAAGAAAACATGCAATGGTCTCTGCTTTAATAGAGTACTAGCGCTGGAATTGATGCTGAACTGGTGCAAATCATTTGTTAGACTTTTAGCTGGAGTATTGTGTACAGTTGTGAGCATGATATTATAGGAGAGATACAAATGCGTTGGAGAAGGTATAAAAGTAATTTGCAAGATTCTTTCCAGGAATGAGAACCTTCAGTTATGAGATCTAATTGAAGGAATTAGGACTGTTCTCCTTGGCGAAAAGAAGGCTGAGGGGAAATTTGATGGAGGTTTTTAAGATCCAGTGGGTTCGGTTTAGTAGGTGGAAACAAGCTGTTCCTGCTTGTCAAAGATAAATGACTGAGAGGAAGTAGATTTGAAGTGACCTGACTGAAAATGTTTTCACTAAGCAAGTAGTTGAGATGTGGGACACACTACCTGAAAATGTGGTGGAAGTAGGTTCAATTGAGGCATTCAAGAGGAGCGTGAATGATTATTTGAAAAGAAGTGTACAGGTATATGGGGGAAAGGCAGGTGATTGACACTTGGTAATAGAACTGGGGGAAGCATGTGGGAAACATGACCTCCTCCTATGCTCTGATAGTTCTGTGACCTGCATTGTACAGCTCCCCAAGCAAACCCACTATTTCCTCCGGTCTCTAGTTGGTTAACATGCACCACAATTTCAAGTGGTGTTTCATCAGTATGGATGCTTTCAAGTATCTTTGCTGGAAAGGTAATAGAAATGATCTCTTGATCTAGCTGCTGTGTTAAACATTTGTTTTCAGATGAATTACATTTGTCTGAGCATCAATGCGAATTGCTGAACTTCTCAATAAAAGCATCTTGCATATCTTTTTGAATCACATTTGTGTTTTTCATGTGGTATAATGGCATTGATATGTTAAACATGTTAACATGCAGTAGCAATGAGCAGAAGGTATCAGATGGCACCGAGTAAGAGTTCAAAACTGAGGGGTAAACCTGACTTTTTATGGAGTACTTGTTTGACTGTATTCAAAGTACAGTCCTGACTGTCACAATGCAGTAGGAGGGTATAACAGCTATTGAGTGGATAGGGTATAGCACAGCTTCCCAAAAACACAGCTTCATTTTCCCAAAAATTGTAAAACCCTGGAATAAAAGGTAAAGTTGCCAAAGACCATAAGGCTGCTCTGTCATTACAGAGAGAGATGACTGGTGGTTTAGTCTGAGGGTCACGATACCCTCAGAGAGGGGAGGAGAGTCCTTCATGGGAGCCTCAACTGGTGCTGGAATTGAACCTTCTCACGTAATCATAAACCAGCCACCCAGTCAACAAAGAAACCGAAGTAATGGATGGGAGTATGGGTCAGGTAATTTTTCTTTTTGATCACTTTCTGTCTGGAAAAGCAAGGTTGCAAATTGCCCATCGTGACTGTTGATGGGATTCTAAATGAACCGGACCTGGGTAAACTACTCAGTCTTGCCCTGAGTAGTAGATACCAAGAATATTTGGAGGGGTAAAAATTCAGAACTAATGTACATAAACGACATTGCAGTATTCAAATACATAATCCCTAGGGAGATGGTGGAAATATCTGTGTTTCTTTGTTTTTTTTAAAAAAAGTGAGTTTTATTTCTTTATTTGCCTTCTCCCTTTTCCCCACCTGGCGTAAATCCAACTAAAAGCAGGAAGTTGCTTCTGATGCAAAGTTTAGAACCAATCAGGGAAATCCTAATTGAAGTGAAAATCAATTGAACAATTAACCATTTTTTTTTAATATTCCTTCAGAAATGGGAAAAAGGAATTCGAGTTGAAAGGTGCTTTGGCCCGAGTGACTGTTTTGGAAACTTGCCTGAAGTCCAAAGAAGTTCAACTGGCGACAACGCTAAGCGAGAATGCAACCTTGGAGAATGAGCTCACCGAAGTCAAAGCTGAGCTCACAAACGTAAGCATGGCACTGTCAGCAACATTCCCCCCCACCCAACCTCAAAAACAAAATAATGGTGTTCTCCGCTTCATTTTCCTTTAGGTTAAGTCAATTGCCAGCGACGCTAAAGCACAGCTCCAAGATGAAAAGTTACAAAACTGGGACTTGGCGCACAGAGCACGGACATTGCAGGAAAAGCTGGATTTTCAGAAAAGCTTACGTGAGAAGGTAAGCATCTTTGAGATACAACCGTGTTCCATTCCCTGACAGAATGAACCTGCATTAATCACTGTGTTTAAAGACCTCGATGTGGAACTAAATTCCTAGAGTAGCTTAGTTAGCTAGAGTCTCCCCCCTCATTTATGTTATGGGAATATGATATCCAGATTTCGTTTATGTCCATTTTATATTAGACATACAAAACCAGTACAAAAGTGAACATTAAGATTTTTTTTCACCAGGTGGGTCTTTCCCAGTGACACATGGCTGTTTTGTGCAGGCTAATGCTACTGAATGCCTGATGACAAAACTGTGGCCATCCCAGGGAAAGCACAAGTAAAACTTACAAATAATGCTCTGACTCATCTTGTGTACCTTTTTAAAATAGACTCCTTTCCAAGTGGTAAAAAATGAGGTCTGCAGATGCTGGAGATCACAGTTGAAAATGTGTTGCTGGTTAAAGCACAGCAGGTTAGGCAGCATCCAAGGATTAGGAAATTCGACGTTTCGGGCATAAACCCTTCATCATTGCTCTTGGTCATGCATTTCCCACCCTCTCTCCACCAAGCCTCATCACTGCGTCCCTTTGATTAGATTCCCTGCAGTGAGGAAATTGGCCCTTTGGCCCAACCAGTCCACACCGACCCTCTGAAGAGTAACCCACCCAGACCCATTTTCCTCTAATGCACCTAACACTATGGGCAACTTAGCATGGCCAATTCACGTGACCTGCACATCTTTGAATTGTGGGAGGAAACCGGAGCACCTGGAGAAAACCCATGCAGACACGGGGAGAATGTGCAACCTCCACACCGACAGTTGCCTGATGTTGGAATCGAACCTGGATCCCTGGTGCTGTGAGGCAGCAGTGCTAACCACTGAGCCACTGTGCCACTCCTTTAAGCAATTTTACTGTTTCTGCTGAATTATCTTCTATATTACATATGATCCAACTTATTGGATATTGCAATTAGATTCTAATTTGGCATGGATATCTTTTTCACCATAGAGGGTTACATGGGATATTAAGAATCCAACTAGCAATGCCAGGCACTGGAAACCTCTTCGAGATAAGGGCTTCACTAGATGTTTTGAACAGCTGAATGCTGATGACAGAGAAACAGATGGTGATGAAAATATGTAATATATAGAAAAATGAAATAAAGTTTACTTCCTCATATATCCCAGAGAGGAAAGAAAAAGTAGTTTAAAGAAAACAATACCACTTGGTGAAATTGCTGGGCCTGTCTCAGAGCAGTTGCCAACTCGGCTTTGGAGGCAGACTGATGGCCACAAGCTTGGCTGCAGAGTCTTAGTGATGACAAGCCGAGCATCAAGGGATTGGTTGCATTGACGTAGGTTCTGCTATTGTGCATCTGCACAATGTCCCTCCTGACCGAGACTACTGGGTCATCTCCCAGAATTTGAGCAGGCGCCTGGTCTCCAACAGTGCTCAGTGTTAATGGCCTGGGGCATCTCTTACTCACCCATCTGCAGAGCTGTCGTGAAACTCACTGTGTATCCTACTGAGAAGTCTAGGAAGCAATTTTTAAAATCATGAGGATGCATTGGAGGGATCATCATTTGGGGAGGTTGAGAAAGTCCCTTTATAGGAGATGGGCTGATCCTTAGGTGGGTGAGTGAACCTGTAAAACACAAGAGACAGAAGGCATTGCAGCTGCTGGTTAGTCATGGTTAGCCTGATGTCTTGTTAACATGACTGGTGCAGGGAGATGACAAGTCTTCTTGCTGACAGCTTCAACATTTGTGACTGCCAGTAGCTTTGCTTCGCTATCATGGGTATCCAGTCTGAGATTCCATTGGGTGCAGGGTGGTCGAGTCCTCTATCCCAGAGCTGCGAATGGTCTAATTTCTCTTGTTTTTGTTTTCATTTTTTTAAAAAATTTGATTTATTGTACTATTGTGGAAGGACAGTTATTCTGATGGTGCTGTAAGTGGCAACTTGTTAACACTTCACTGTACTCATGAGTACATGACGAACCTGATTCAATTCAATTAATTTGGGGCATAGATGTCTCCGTAGCCCCCCAGGAACAGCCCTGCCTTTTCCTGCAAGGGTGAGTATCCTTCACTCTGAGGGAGTGAGGGCACAGAAATCTGGCACTCTGCCATCTGTCCAATGTCACTGTGCCATGTCACAGGATGTCTTCTCCTGTATGTGCACTTTCACGTCTAATGTGTAAAGTAGAAATGAGTGACACAGGTGTTGGGGGTGTACGTTGAACAAAGCTATGTAATGGATCCTGAAGGAGATAGGAGGCAGCACAAGGGTGTGTGGGTGTTACTTGTATAGGAGAGGAGGGGATGATGAGAGCAAGTGAGGGAAGGTGTTTTATCAGAGGGTAAACATTGAGAGATGGGTAGTGTGGCACAGATATGTATGAGGTACCAGAGTGCAGATCCCTGGCAGAGGGAAGATGATTACTGGCCACCTTCCTGCACTGTTTCCACTCCTCCTGACCCCTGGAGATGGCACTGACCTGGGTGGTCATCCCTGACTAGAATGGCATGGCGCAGCCTCCAAGAAGAGTACTCCTCTCTGCTGCCCCATACACAAGGACTGTGCAGGACCCTCTTGGAGAAGTGAGATGCCAGCCTCCTTCCACACACCCACCCCCCACACACTCCTTTCTCCATCTCTCCTCACTCTTTCCACAGCCAATCAGCACAGCTTGCAGATGGCAGCAGGTCTGCCACTGTGCAGTGGGCTACAGGAGTTGGCATAACTGCAAGGGTTGCTGGTCTGAGCAGCAGGTAAGACAGGCAGGGAATTCGATGCGAGTCTTGCCACGAGGACTGAAATACCATTTGATGCAATGAAATGCAAAAGATACAATAAAAAGACTCAATCAGCTGTGTGGCTGAAATTATTCTGCAGTACTCCATACAGATCACACCTTGCCAAAAACCTAGAAGATTCAATCCTAAGCTTGCAAAGTAAATGTAACATGTATTCCTGGACAGAACTCAGGACTACAAACAACAACAAAATACCTCTATTTAAAAAGAATGAGCCAATGCTGTCAACTTTGTAAAAGAATAAATTGCTGTGTAATGGTGAAACAGCCTCCAAAATGTAACAGCGAGGGAAAGCAATGACTAAAATGGAGTTCTGCACTGAGAGGGATCTGATTGAGCCCATTAATATTATGAAATGATTTGACAAGGCAGAGGTTGGAGGGATTTAATGTAGGTGATGGGGGTTTGAGGCCAGTACGTCATTGTATGAGAAGACAGCCTTAGTGTTGAGTTCTTAATGGGGCAGTGTTGGCTCAACTCTGGGTCAAGGATCCTGAGTGGCAGCTCCACCTGCTAAGATCTGCCAACACTGAGGTCTTCATTGTTAATGCACCTGCCTAAGGTCTAGGGTTAACCTGCCTCATGGACACAGAAGGAAGGTGAAAGATGCCATGGAGGCACCCAAAAGAAGCCCTGCTGGGTTTGCTTATGACCTCCACTCGTTGCTATGTGAATACCAACGGTAGCAGGTGAGGCTCTTAAGAACCCAGTTCCCACCGCAGACTTCATCAGGGCAGAGTCTCCTAGGCAGCAAGGCTCCTACCCCTCCACTTCCCCACGCGGAGTAGGGTGTTGAATACTACTTGATATTTCTACTTAATGTTGAGGTCACTATTCACATTTACTTGCCAACCAACTCTTGTTTTCCCTATTTGAGGTAGTTGAGTTGAACATAGAAACACAGATGAATAGGAGCAGGAATAGGCTATTTGGCCCTCCGAGCCTGCCCTGCCATCAATATGAATATGGCTGATCATCCAACTCTGGCCCCTGTTTCTGCTTTCTCCCCAAACCCTTTGATCACTTTAGCCCTAAGAACTATATCAAACTCATTCAGGAAAACAGTCCCAACTGCTTTCTGTGTTAGAGGATCTTGCACTGGCTTAACCACTCTATGGGTGAAGAAATTTCACCTCATCTCAGTCCTAAATGTTGAAAGAATGAAATTTGAATGCCATTATCAAGGCTTTTATTTTGTTCACTTCTCTGATAAGTAAGCATTCCAAGAAGCACTTTTATTTTCTGTCAATAAACTGTGTTCATCCCTACTCCCTACATATCAATCCTTCTGCCAGCAAAATAATAGATATGTGCAGCTAATTTTCTTTATTGCTTTAAAATATGGCAATTCAGTACAGTGGACAATGTAATTGGCATCTCCTATCCCATGGTTCCTGGCATTGGTGATCCAATATCATGTGCCAGCATGCTCCATTTGTAGTAGAAAATTCTGGAAATTGGTTAAAACTAATCAAAACCTTACAGAACAGAAGATTTTCCTGTTACTTTGGACAGTTCCTTGTACAGTTCTTAATGTTCTGCATATTTGGAAATATTTGAGTTGTCTTTTTTTTTTGAAACTGCGTTAACGTTTATTCACACAGGAAATCATGGGAATCAAGAGGCATTATGAAATTAAACTCAAAGAAATCGAGGCTGGTAGTCAAAAGGAATGTGGGAGCAAACTCGCTGAGGCACTTCAGCAGCTAAGGCATGATCAATATGAACAGATTAAACAGTACAAGGAGCAACTGGAAGGGAACTTTGATGCCAAGGTAACATTTACTGTCTGAAACGTTCTGTGAAATATTCTAGCTCTCAATATTGGTCTTATTTTTTCTATGATGCTATTACTTAGAGAAAATGAGATAATTGTATGATGAAGCAAAAGTCGATACCATTTTCATTCTTGCGATATGCCGGCATTTCTTAAACAGTCATTATTGCATTTAAGAATATAAGGGTGATAACTGAGTGAGTTGCTGATTTATAGCCACTGTGCTGTGAGTTTGAGTCATGTAGCGTGCAAGTAATTATGCAAAATATGTCAAAATAAACTGCGATAAGTGTGTGTGTATTTAGGGGAGTTTCCTTTCAAATGAGTTGATATGTTTATACTCGATTCTGACAAATTAACCTTTAAACATTAAGTATGCTCTTTCCCACTTGGCAGATAGAGCTGAGCTCAGAACAAAAAGTATGCAAATAGATTTGGACAAAATAGCTACCTTTGATTGTAAACTAATGGATAAGTCGTTCTCATACAGTATTCAGTAGCTTCTGCTAAATATTTACCCACTGTAGATTAGCTTGTTTTCCCCACTCTGGAGATCCTGAGCTGGCTTGATGACAAAAAAGGGCTCGTAATTTAATTTTTACATTAATTTTAACTAAGTTTTGGACAGACAAGTGGCCTTGTACTAGAGCCACAGAAAATTAACATGCTGGCACAGCAGGTAATTTGGAAGGCAGAAGAAAAGTAGCCTTTGTTGAAAGGAAGATGGAGTATAAAAGTAGGTGCAATGGTGAGTCCACATCAGGAATACTGTGTACAGTTTGGGACCCCCGTCCTTAAGGTAGGCAATATGTTTGCTTTGAAAGTAGGCCTGAGTGTGTTCACTGGGATGAAGGGGTTGCCTTGTGAGCAAATGTTAAGCAGGGTGGACTTGTATGCATTGGAATTCAGAAGAATGAGAGGTGATCCTATTGATACATGAGATTCTAAGGGAGCTTGAGAGCAGTGGATGCTGGGAGAACGAGAACTCGGGAGCACTGTTTATATGAAGGGTTTATGGTGATGCATAAGAATGAAAACTCCTGTGGTAGCTGGATTATTGATTTAGCCTGATCGACTGATTTGGTAGAGGGCACTGGGGAGCAGGCAGAAAGTGGATTAACTAGCATCTGTCCAGCTGTGATATCAATGGGAGACTGGCTTGATGGACCAAATGACCACCACCTGGTCCAATTATGATCATACAGGAGTCTCTGCACTATGTGGCGAGAGGTTGCTTAAAAAAAAATGATGTGCTTCTTTGGGATCAGTTGTTCAGGTCAGCTGAGAGGGAGGTGCACTTTGACTCGCTAGTTTGAGAGGAGAGGTCATGCTGCAGTCTGATTCTGCGATGGAGCTCAGCCAAATGAAAGTTATATCACCAGAGTGAACCTATTTGTGAGTGGCTAGAGAAACAGGAAATCATTGAAATGAGATGAGATTTACTACAAACGTTACTTGCACAAACTGTAAAGGAAGAATCTTTACAATCCTTTTATAATTTAGTAACTGGTCTAAGTAAATATCAGAACAAAACTCAATGAGGGTAAAATGTGGTCAGCAATCTCAGTTACATGGAACGGTGGGCCATCAGTTAATACAAAGCAAGGCCAACCTTATGGATGGGTGGGTAACCAGCTGAATGGATGCCACAGTCAGGAGTAAATGACCTCATCTTTTTTTTTTCTCACCAACTCCCCACTGTGCTACCCCTCCTACCTCTCTGTGGTTTCCCATCTCCAGCTAAGGATAGGTAGGCTATAAAGGCACATCCATATCTCTTGTATCTGTGCGTAAGTACCTGTTGTCCCAAAAAACAGCATTAAAACAAATTTTACGTTCAGCTCTTTCATATGAGTTTTTTGTAATTTAAATGCATCGGGTCCCTTCTTTGAGGGAGTGAATCTCTGGAATTCTTTAACACTGCTATTTCATTTGGATGTGGAGTAATTGATGTTTATAGTTGTTGTAATATGAATCCTCCCCATGCCATTGCATATCATTTGAGCTGTCAGATTCACAGTCACAATCCTCTTCCTGGTATGGATCTATTGTGGGAGATGAAAACCAAAAGGTAGCCAAATGAGGAGAGTCTATTGTCTTAAACTGCATAATGTTGATTATAGGATACTCCGCTAGATATGCGTCATGGTCTCCATCAGGATGTCTATGAGGAAGACCCAGTTAGTAGGATTTACTCCTTCGAGATCTGAAGCTGATCCTCTATCAAGTCTGTCTGACATGATCATGCTTCAGGCACTCCTCTGTACTAACCTATTAGGATCCTTACATTCTAATACATTTCCTCCCATGCTTATTTTTCCATTGTCAATGTTTATACATTTGCATATGTAATTATTGTTTTCAACTTCACAGTCCGTCCCAAGTCTTTTCCTATGTTCGGGGCCTCTAAAACTAGAGGCCATAAGGTTAAGGTGAGAGGGGAAAGATATAAATGGGACCTAAGGGGCAACATTTTCACAGTGGTGCGTGTAAGGAATGAGCTGCCAGAGGATGTAGAGGAGGCTGGTACAAATATAACATTAAGAGGCATCTGGGTGACTATGAATAGGAAGGGTTCAGAGGGATATGGGCCAAATACTGACAAATGGGACTAGATTAATTTAGGATAGCTAGGACTGCAGATACTGGAGATTAGAGTTGTGTGGTGCTGGAAAAGCACGGCCGGTCAGGCAGCATCCGAGGAGCAGGTCTTTTCCAGTACCACACTCTCAACTCTAATTTAGGATATCTGGTCTGTGTGGACAAACTGGACCAAAGGGATTGTTTCTATGTTGTACGTTGATATCACTCTGTCTCTTGCTTCAAAATTTTGGTGTCATGCAGTTTCATGACCCTCCAAGGATGCTTTTCAAAGTGGAGGTCTATGACCAATGGTGTACCACAAAGATGGGTGTTGACTCCACTGCTTTTTGTCGTTTGGATGTGAACGTAGGAGGTACAGCTACAAGTGACTCCAAACCTACAGTAGTTGACTCTTCACTGTTCTCTGAAATTGCTGAGCACTGTCCAAGCAATGGAACGCTTGTACATAGCAGTTCGTTGTAATAAATGCCTGGTTTTCTCAGTACCATGATATCTGCCTCCCTCTGTCCCTCTGCCCCTTGTGTTACAGCTCAAGAATGCCCAGCTGGCTGCTGCAAAAAGCAATGAATTTGCTAAAGCTGCAAAGGAAGAATTGGCAGAAGCAAAAATGAGGATAGACGATATAACATCAGAGCTTCTTCAATGTCGCAATAAGGTAAAATCTCACTTTATTCCATAGATTGGTTACTTGACATCTTTGAAAACAAAGCTGCTGGAGGGAGAATCTTTGCTCAAAAGTTGTGGCTATAGAATCATATGGAATGGAAAGAAGCCATTTCACCCACTGTGCCTATGTCTGCTTTTTGGTAACCGCTCTCCTGTTAGTTTAACGCCCCTGCTCTTCCCCATATTCCTGCAAAGTTTCTCCTTTTTTAAATAAACAGTCTACCTTCAGTTTCTTTCTGACCATTAATATTAAAGTTGCTTCTGCCACCCTTCAATGCATTGCTTTCTGGTTCATTAATTGTTGCTTAAATTGTTTCTTTAGTCTGCACTTGGGTTAGTTGTGGCAACTATCTCAAATATGCATCATTACCTTCTATTTGTAAGAAACAACTGCTCTAATTGTCTATGTATATAATGTTGGCTAAGGGTTATGATGTTTCTGTTATTTTAGTGAAGTGTGCCATTAAAGTTGATGTTGTCCAGGAGTTCTCATCTGGGGGGTCACAACTGTCTAGTAGCCCATTAGAAGGTTTAAAACAGGCTGTCAGGGAAAGAAAACCAATTAACACATTTGCTCTAATCAGTTGTGTCAACTGGCAACCAATCTGTCAAGTAATTTTTAACCAAACTTGAGCTCTTGACTTCGATCTGGTCAATCTTTGTTGATCTATAAGTACTTTGGGAGGCTGCTACATAACAGCCCAGCTCCGTGTCAGCATGGTGAAGCAAGGTGACCCTAAGCATGGATTGATTCCAAAGGCTTACATTGAGGTTCCCGTCAAGCATTCTAAAGATAACCAAAGAATTTTCTCCACGGCATGGGGAGGAATGAAAGAACTGACAGTAACAAAAGGCGAATGATCTTTTCAAACCCCTTCCTCTTTCGAGTGCCTGTAAGTCTGGTTTAGCTTATGTCACAGTGTCATAGATAGTCATTGAAATTTTACAGCATGGAAAGAGACCCTCTGTTGCATTGTGCTGTTGCCTGTTATCAAGCACCTATCTGTTGTAATTCCCCTTTCCAGCCCTTGGCCCAAAGTCTGGTTTGCTATGGTGTTTCAATTGCTCATCCTTTTAAAAATCTTGAGGTTCCTGCCTCTACCAGATTTTTATGCTGTGGATTCCAGATGGCCGCTGCACATTTTCCTCAAATTCCCTCTCAACCTCCTGTACCTTGCCTCTGGAACTGGTTATTTACTACGGGGAAAACACACTTCCTGTCTGCGCCTCTCCTAACTCTGTGCATTTCAGTTAGTAATCCTCTCAGCTTTCTCTGCTCTAAGTAATACAATCCAGCATGTTTAATCTCTCTTCATAGTTCAGACTACATCCTGGTGAATATCCTCTTCGCCCTCTAGTGCAATCTTACCTTCCTTTTAGTGAGGTGTACTCCAACCATGACCTAACTAACATTACATACAATCTATCATGATCTCCTCGGTATTTGTGGCCTTGACTAATAAAGGTAATTATCCCATATGCCATCTTAACCACCTTTATCTACCTGCCCTGTTGCCTTCCAGGATCTATGGGAGTGAGAGTCAGAGTGTGGTGCTGGAAAAGCACAGCTGATCAGGCAGCATCAGAGGAGCAGGAGAGTCAATGTTTCGGGCATAAGCTCTCCACATCTGCAATGCTCATTTTTTTTCTTCTGATCTTTGGGCATCCCAACATGGTCCCTTTGTTTCCCTCACATATTTTGAATAGTAGAACCCAAGTATATTTCCTCACCTTGTTATCCTCCCAAATGCATCAGCACATACTTTTCACGATTAAATTCTGTTTGTCATTGTTCAGCTCATCTGTGTCATCCTATAGGCTTTCCTCCTTGCTATTTGTCACATCACCAAATTTTTTAATGTGATAATTGAGACATCAACATTGAGGTATAATCATTAATATACAGTACAAACAGTAAGGAACTAGCACTGAACAGCACTGGTGACTCAATTATTAGCAATTTAGGGCGTAAGGGGTAAATGTAGGGGTATGGGTGGGTTGCGCTTCGGCGGGTCGGTGTGGACTTGTTGGGCCGAAGGGCCTGTTTCCACACTGTAAGTAATCTAATCTAATCTAATTCAAGCACTGCTGCCTCACAGCGCCATGGATCTTGGTTCAATTCCATCCTGTTTGCGTGGAGTTTATGTATTTTCCCTGTGTCTGTGGGTTTCTGCCAGGTGCTGTGGTTTTCTCCACAATCCAAAGATGTACATGTTAGGTGGATTGGCTATGCTAAATTGACCATCATGTCCAGGGATGTGTAGGCTAGGTGGATTTGCCATGGTTAATGTGGGGTTCCAGGGATAGGGTAGGGGTTTGGGTTGGATGGGAAACTCCTTGGAGGATCAATGTGCTGAATGGCCTGCTTCCAACTGCAGTGATTCTATGAGCCCTGCAGTCTGCCATGGAACAGGCCTGCAGTGACTAAAACACTCATCATCCTCTGCTTCCTGCCATTCAGCTAGTTTTGGATCTAGTTTGCCAAATTGCCCTGTATCCCATGGGCACTTAGCTTCCTAACCAGTTTGCAATGCAAGACCTTCACAACAGCCTTGCTGAAGTTCATACAGGTTATCTCAACTGCACTACCCTCATTTACATGCATAGTTACACACATTATGAAATAGTCAAGGGGAGGTCATACTGTACAAAGTCAGGCTGACTATCCTTGAATAATCCTCCAAGTGGAAATTAATTCTGTCCCTCAGAATTTTGTTTTTTGGTTTTCTCACCACTACTATTGCACTGCTTTGTCGGCTAATTTATCTTTTGCTTGTTGCTGATGGGGAAAATGAAGTAGTGTTCTATTTCCAGTTGTGAATTCAAAGGGGATGATGTCAGTGATTTTATTTTTAAACTGTTTCTATAATAAATTGATGCAAGATTGTTCATGTTAGAATAGAGTTACTCCTTCAATGATTTTAGAAGATATGTAAAGTTCTTTCACAGCCTCATTCTCACATATAAAATGCATATGTATTGCCCAAAACCACTGCATTTACGCAGGTAAAGTTGTCATGTCAGGTTATTGGCCAAGTGTTAGGGTCTAATTAGAATGACTTTTGCTTCGACGTATTCTTCACAAAATTGGTATAACACAAAAGGAAGCTATCCAGCCCATGATTTCAACACTGGCTCTCCAAATGAGCAGCTAACTCAGTGCCACTCTTCCAGCTTTTCACCATTACCTTGACAGTTCTTCCTCTTAATAAGAGTAGCTTTAATTCCTCTTCGAATGCTGTGATTGGACCTTTCTCCACCACTAATAGGATTAGATGGATTGACCATCCTAAATTGCCCATAGTATCGAGGGGTTGTGTAGGTTAGGTTGATTAGCCATGGTTATAAGGGTAGATTAGATCCCCTACAGTGTGGAAACAGGCCCTTTGGCCCAACCAGTCCACACTGACCCTCCGAAGAGTGGAGAGGAAGGGGGTCTGGAAGGGATGCTCTTTGGAGGGTCAGTGTGGACTCAATGAGCCAAATGGCCAAATTCTCCATTTTGAAAATGCATTCCAGATATTAATGGTTACTGTGCAATAATTTTTTTCTTTATTGTTTGTTTCTTTTGTCAATTACTGTAACTTATTTTCTGACAACTTATTTGGGGGCTCAGGAACTCTGGTTGAAGAGGAACTTTGTTCTTGCAGACTAACTTTTTTTAAGAAAGTGTCCCTCCTTCATTCTTCAATTTTTTTCTCTCACAGATTTCTACTCTGAGCGCTAAGAATCAGGATTTGGAGAAAGCATTAGATCGTGAGAAGACAGTTAGCCAGCATCAGCTGGCGCTCAAGGAGCAAGAAGTTGCTGAAATTCGTGAGAAATTGCAGGTTCAGATGGAGGAATTAGGTGAATGTTTGGGTTTGAAATTGCCTTTGGACATGGAAATAAATGCTTATAGGAAGATGCTGGAGGGAGAGGAGCGAAGGTGAGCTCTTTGTATGTGGTCCTTTGTTTACTGGCTCTGTTCTGGCCTCAAAAATCATGTTTTTTTTCATTACTTTGCAAATAAATCAGCCCCTCCCTTTTAATGTGGATTAGTGGAAAGCCTCCACTTTAAGCCTGTCTGTACATTGGTACCTTTCTAACTAGGCATAAGAATCCAATATGTGATGTGGGGGTATATTGCAAAGATGCATTGGAGTTAAAGACGTGTATGTTCTTTGCATTAGAAACCAATTTCAAAATGGTGACTACTCACAACCGCAGAGTACTCTTATCTTTAGCATGTGTCAACACCCCATGGAGGGACTTTTTGAAGGTCCGAAGTTGATTTCTAGACTGACCACAACACTAATTGATATCAGTAACATTTTATTGCTTTGAAATCTGTCTAAAACGATGGTTTTGTTGTTTTCTGTTGAGCATTGCATGACCATCAGTTGCTTTTTACAGGCTTCATGTGAATCTACATTGCTGGAATTTCCTTAAAAGTACAATATTTTATTATGTCATAGAGTCATTGAGATGTACAGCATGGAAACAGACCCTCGGTCCATGCTGACCAGATATCCCAACCCAATCTAGTCCCACCTGCCAGCACCTGGCCCATATCCCTCCAAACCCTTCCTAGTCATATACCCATTCATATGCCTTTTAAATGTTGCAATTGTACCAGCCTCCTCCACTTCCTCTGGCAGCTCATTCCATACACGAACCAACCTCTGTGTGAAAATATTACCCCTGAGGTCTCTTTTACATCTTCCCCTCTCACACTAAACTTATGCCCTCTCGTCCCGACCCCAGGGAAAAGACTTTGCTTATTTACCTTATCCATGCCCCTCAATTTTGTAAACCTCTATAAAGTCACCCCTCAGCCTCCGCTCCAGGGAAAACAGCCCCAGCCTATTCAACTGCTCCCTATAGCTCAAATCCTCCAATCCTGCCAATATTCTTGTAAATCTTTTCTGAACCCTTTCAAGTTTCACAACATCTTTCCGATAGGAAGGAGACCAGAATAGCACACAATATTCCAACAGTGGCCTAACCAATGTCCTGTACAGCCGCTACATGACCTCCCAACTACTGTATTCCATACACTGACCAATAAAGGAAAGCATACCAAACGCCGCCTTCACTATCCTATCTACCTGCAACTCCACTTTCAAGGAACTATGAACCTGCACTCCAAGGTCTCTTTGTTCAGCAACACTCCCTAGGACCTTACCATTAAGAGTATAAGTCCTGCTAAGATTTGCTTTCCCAAAATGCAGCATCTCACATTTATCTGAATTAAACTCCATCCACCACTTCTCAGCCCATTGGCCCATCTGGTCCAGATCCTGTTGTAATCTGAGGTAACCCTCTTCACTGTTAGCAACATCACCAGTTTTGGTGTCATCTGCAAACTTATTAACTGTACCTCTTATGCTCTCATCCAAATCATTTATGTAAATGACAAAAAGTAGAGGGCACGGCACCGATCCTTGTGGCACTCCACTGGTCACAGGCCTCCAGTCTGAAAAACAACCCTCCACCACCACCCTCTGTCTTCTACCTTTGAGCCAGTTCTGTATCCAAACGGCTAGTTCTTCCTGTAATCCAGGAGACCTAACCTTGCTAACCAGTCTCCCATGGGGAACCTTGTCGAACACCTTACTAAAGTCCATGTAGATCACATCTACCACTCTGCTCTCATCAATCCTCTTTGTTACTTCAAAACATTCAATCAAGTTTGAGAGACATGATTTCCCATGCACAAAGCCATGTTGACTATCCCTAATCAGTCCTGGCCTTTCCAAATATATGTACATCCTGTCCCTCAGGATTCCCTCCAACAACTTTGGGCGGCACAGTGGTTAGCACTGCTGCCTCACGTGGCCAGAGACCCGGGTTCAATTCCCACCTCGGGCAACTGTCTGTGTGGCGTTTGCACATTCTCCCCGTGTCTGCGTGGGTTTCCTCTGGGTGCTCCGGTTCCTCCCACAGTCCAAACAAAAATGTGCAGGTTAGGTGAATTGGCCATGCTAAATTGCCCATGGTGTTAGGTGAAGGGGTAAATGTAGGGGAATAGGTGTGGCTGGGTTGCTCTTCGGAGGGTCGAAGTGGACTTGTTGGGCCAAAGGGCCTGTTTCCACACTAAGTAATCTAAACTTGCCCACACCGTCAGGCTAACTGGTCTATAGTTCCCTGGCTTGTCCTTGCCACCCTTCTTTAAATAGTGGCACCACATTAGCCAATCTTCCGGCACCTCACCTGTGACTATCGATGATACAAATATCTCAGCAAGAGGCCTAGCAATTGCTTCTCTAGCTTCCCGCAAAGTTCTAGGGTGCACCTGTTGGAGGTCCTGGGGATTTATCCACCTTTATACATTTCAGGACATCCAGCACTTCCTCTGTAATATGGACACTTTGCAAGGTGTCACCGTTTATTTCCCTACAGCCTATATCTTCCATATCCTTTTTCCACAGTAAATACTGATGCAAAATACTGATTTAGTATCTCCTCCATTTTCTGCGGCTGCACACAAAGGCCACCTTGCTGATCTTTGAGGGGCCCTATTCTCTCCCCAGTTACCCTTTTGTCCTTTAATGTATTTGTAAAAATTCTTTGGATTCTCCTTAATTCTATTTGCCAAAGCTATCTCATGTCCACTCTTTGTCCTCCTGATTTCCCTCTTAAGTATACTCCTTTATACTCTTCTAAGGATTCACTTGATCTATCCTGTCTGTACCTGACATATGCTTCCTTTTTCTTAACCAAACCTTCAATTTCTTTAGTCATCCAGCATTCCCTATACCTACCAGCCTTCCCTTTCACCCTGACAGGAATATACTTTCTCTGAATTCTCATTATCTCATTTCTGAAGGCTTCCCATTTTCCAGCCGTCCCTATTTCCATGAACATATACCCCCAATCAGCTTTTGAAAGTTGTAACCTAATACCGTCAAAATTGGCCTTTCTCCAATTTAGAACTTCAACTTTTAGATTTGGTCTATCCTTTTCCATCATGATTTTAAAACTAATAGAATTATGGTCACTGGTCCCAAAGTACTCCCCCACTGACACCTCAGTCACCTGCCCTGCCTTATTTCCCTAGAGTAGGTCAAGTCTTGCACCTTCTGTAGTAGGTACATCACATACTGAATCAGCAAATGCTCTTGTACACACTTGACACATTCCTCTCCATCTAAATCCTTAACACTATAGCAGTCCCAGTCTGTGTTTGGAAAGTTATAATCCCTTACCATAACCAGCCTATTATTCTTACAGATAACTGCGATCTCCTTACAAATTTGTTTCTTAATTTCCCTCTGACTATTAGAGGGTATATAATACAATCCCAATAATGTGATCATCCCTTTCTTATTTCTCCTCAGTTCCACCCAAATAACGTCCTGGATGTATTTCTGGGAAAATCCTCCCTCAGTACAGCTGTAATGGTATCTCTTAACAAAAATGCCAGTCCCCCTCCTTTCTTGCCTCCCTTTTCTATCCTTCCTGTAGCATGTGTGTCTGGAACATTAAGCTGCCAGTCCTGTCCATCCCTGAGCCATGTTTCTGTAATTGCTATGATTTCCCAGTTCCATTTTTCCTAACCATGCCCTGAGTTCATCTGTCTTCCCTCTTGCATTGAAATAAATGCAGTTTAATTTATCAGTCCTGCCTTGTTCTCTGCTTTGTCCCTGCTTGCCCTGACTGTTTGACTCACTTCTGTTCTCAACTGTATCAGTCTCTGATCTCTTTCCTCATCATCTCCCTGGGTCCCACCACCCCCCTCACCACCCCCCCCCCCCCCCCCCCCCCCCCCCCCCGCCCTCCCAAGCAGCTCTAGCAAATTTCCCTGCAAGTATATTAGTCCTCTTCCAATTTAGATGCAATCCATCCTTCTTTGACAGGTCACTTTCTACACCAAACCACTCTATTATTCTTATAGATAGCTGAGATCTCCTTACAAGTTTGTTTCTCAATTTCCCTCTGACTATTAGGAGGTCTATAATTAAACCCCAATTAAGATATGCATTTATTTTCATGTTGTGTATTGGTTTTTCTTATCTATGTGCAAATCTATTGTAAGTGGCTTCAGTCCTGACTCCCCAACTCCTATTGGGTACGTCAGGAATCTGATGAAATTTCTCCACGTGCTGTTTGAATGCAGTTTCAAAATTATTCCGAACAAAACAACAATCCAATTCTCCAAATTATCCCATTTGATGGCTTAATCACCTAATTCCTGTACCGTCATTTTGATCGTTGGCTACATTGTGTGCTGTTTACAGCAGGAAAGTTGCCATCTTTAACAGCACCTCACATGTTTGTGATCCCATTTTGTTTAGGAACAGAAGGGCAACAAGTGCTCGAGAGCCACCAAGTTGTACACCGTCCCGATTTTGGTCAAAATCATCAGCCCCCGCCGCCCCCCCCCCCCTTTCCAGAATATAGCAGGAGTCCCTTCATCACATGGGCTGCCTCTGCTGACGATAAAATCTAAATTATTGACCAGAAGATGTAAGAGCAGAAGTAGTAGGTCCCTCAGCCTACCTAGTCTGCTTCACTGTTCAATGAGATCACTGTTGACTTGATAGATCCCACCCCACTTTCCTGCCTTTTCCCCACAACTCCTGATTGCCTGATGGATGAAAGATCTATCTCAGCCTTGAATATACTTAAAAATTACACAACACCAGGTTATAGTCCAACAGGTTTAATTGGAAGCACACTAGCTTTCGGAACGACGCTCCTTCATCAGGTGATAGTGGAGGGTTCGATCGTAACACAGAATTTACAGTAATTAACAGCTAACCTGAGAATGCAACTTTAAAAAGTGTTTTGTGATTTCCACATGAAAGAAGTGAAACTATCACTGTATTCTAACAGATGAAAGGCTTAACAGACAATCAATTTTTCAATGTACAATTTCAGTTACATCACACTGCAAATCTTTGCTCTAAATTCTGTGTTACGATCGAGCCCTCCACAATCACCTGATGAAGGAGCGTCGCTCTAAAAACTAGTGTGCTTCCAATTAAACCTGTTGGACTATGACCTGGTGTTGTGACTTTTAACTTGGTACACCTCAGTCCAACACCAGCATCTCCAAATCTTAGCCTCAACAGCCCTGTGCAGTAAAGAATTCCACAAACTCACTAACCTCAGAGAAGAAATTCCTCCTCATCTCTCTCATGAATGAGTGACCCCTTAGTCTGCAATGATGTCCTTTTTGGCTCCTGACTCTCCCACAAGGGGAAACAAGCTTTCTATTATCTGCCCCCTCAAGTCATCTAAGAATCTTGTATGTTTCAGTAAGGCTACCTCTCATTCTTTGTTCCGCTGAGTACATACCCCACCTACTCGATCTCTCCTCCAGTGACAGTCCTGCCATTCCTGGTAACTGTTAACTAAACATTCTGTTGACTGTCTCCACTGTCTGTGTATCTTTCCATAGACATGTAGCCCAAAACTATTCACAGCATTCTAGCTGTGATCTCTGACTGACTAGTACTTTGTATCTTTATAGCAAAATCATCCTACTTTTATACTACATCTCCCTTTGAAATAAAGGCCAATATTCCATTAGTCTTCCCTGTTACTCGTTGAACTTTGGATGCTTGTTATTTGTGGACGAGCACGCCCATACCCTCCTGTTCTATGGTTTCCTGCAGTCTTTTTCTCCATATAAATAATCAGTTTCTCTATTCTTCCTGCCAAACTGCATAACCTCACATTTGCCTACATTATGTTCCATCTGCCACTTGCTTAACCTTTATCATCCCTGTGTCATCTCCCACAGGGGTCATAGAAGTCAGAAGCTTTTGCTTAGATTAGAGCAAAGTGCAAGTCAGACAACAGCTAGAATACAGTGAACAATTTGGCACTCTCATCTAAGGAAAAATATACTGGCTCGAGAGGCAGATCAGAGAAGATTCACCATATTGACAGATATGGAATTGGAAATGCTGAAGAGGTCAGAATTGGCAGTGTAACAGTCTCAGTAGGAGATGGATTAGGCAGCATGTGGTTGCTGCATTAGTTGGAAAGAGATCATGAAAATGAGGATGAGCCTTTTAAAATCAAGCCAATTATTGACTTGGGAATCAATGTCTTTAAATTAATGCTGGAGAGGTTGGATTCAGAAATTAGTGCAACTGAGGATTTATGTAGCAGAGTTTGAATGGCCCCAAGTTTGCAGAGGCTTGATCGAGATAGGTTAGCCAGAATGAGGAGAATGCTCGAGTCTGGTTGAGGGTTTCCGTAGCGCAGAAGCTGGATGGTTTTGCAGTGTTGGAAATAAATGGTTGTGATGCTGTAGATGTGGTAGGGACCTCACTGGAGTTGCATACAATGACAAGGTTGTGTACAAGTTATTGGGGGTGTGGTGAGGTCAGTGCAAGGGAACGACATTGAAATGTGGCCACAAACTGTGGCATCTGTGTTTCTTGTATTTAATTGATTTGAAATTTCTACCGATCCTATATTGCTTAAAGTCTCATATTTTAGCTGTAGATCCTCTGGACATACATGGAATTTATGAATGCATGACCATTTAGAATGACTTAAAGGGACCATATTGGATCTTCAATCTAAGTAATCTAATCTAATCTCCAACCCAGGTACTTGGATCATGCTGCCTTTCTACTGATGGAGAGTTTTTTGACCATTTGTTTTCTTTTATTTAAATTAACACTGAACTGTTGTGAAATCCAAGCCCTTTATATCTATTACAAGTGAGGCAGAATGTCCAATTAAGGTGTAACCTTTGTGACATAACAGAGGCATGACATACTTTTTCTGTTGGTTAATTGCTGTATCCCTACAATGTAGAAACACTGTCAGCTGAAGAATGCCAAACATTCAACAAGTAGGTAATTGCACCAATCAGTAAATCAGCAATCAATTTTGAGTTATCAGTGCAATGTTGTGATCAAAATATAAAATGATTCACAAAATCAGCTGTTGCATGAAGTGAAATTAATTCCCATTCAATATTGTGTGCAATTCTGATCTCCTTCCTAGCGGAAGGATGTTGTGAAACTTGAAAGGGTTAAGAAAAGATTTACAAGGATATTGCCAGGGTTGGAGGGTTTGAGATATAAGGAGACGGTCAATAGGCTGGGGCTGTTTTCCCTGGAGCATTGGAGACTGTGGGGTGACCTTGTAGAAGTTTTTATAAAATCGAGGGGCATGGATAGGGTACATAGACAAAGTCTATTCCCTAGCGTTGGGGGGGTGGGGGCATAGGTTTAGGGTGAGAGGGGAAAGATATAAAAGGGATCTAAGTGGCAACTTTTTCACACAGAGGATGGTACATGTATGGTATGAGCTGCCAGAGGAAGTCGTTGAAGCTGGTACAATTGTAACACTTAAAAAGGTATCTGGATGGGTATATGAATAGGAAGGTTTGAGAGAGATATGGGCCAAATGCTAGCAAATGAGACTAGATTAGGTTAGGATATCTGGTCAGCATGGACGAGCATAACCAAAGGGGCTGTTTCCGTGCTGTACATCTCTATGATTCTAAATGGAAATAAGGAAAATGTGACAATGATTAAATAGTTGGAGGAAAATAGGATTGGAGATACAGTTCCAACTTGAGCAAATATGGCTGAATATCCTTGGGCTGTACCAAAATGTTGTTCTAAATAAGAATTAGAAAGTGTAACAATTCCTTTGGTATTAAATAATGCCACTGAACTAGGAATCCAGAGGCTTAGATAGTGTTCAAAAGACATGAGTTCATTTCCCAAAATTGCAATGATTCTACAGTGACCTTTGCCAAATCATTTCATATTTTGATCATTCCTTGCATTAAAAATATCTCACGATTGCAGATGATGGAATTCAACCTCTTATTAATAAGTCTGGGAAAAAAACCCAGCTCATCTCCATAATGCTGTCTTCAGGCTACTTTCCGTTATCACAAACCCCATCTGGTTCCCTAATTCTGCTTACGTCTCCTGGCCCTACATATGACTTCAGATCTTTGGCAATAGGGTTGACTCTTAACTGGCTTGGCAAGCCATTCATGTCAAGAGCGATTAGGGATAAGAATTGGCCTTGCTGATGTGACGCCCATGTCTAATGAAAGAGCAAAGAGAAACTACAAGGAAGGTTGTTCACTGTAACTGTGGCTTCACTTAAAGTGAGCAGTTGTGCGTAAATTGCCAGTGAAGATAGGTAGCCTACAGAGTGAAATTGCAAAGTCTCCATGCAACAAATATTTCCTAACCTCTGAAATATCATCCAATGTTACAGATTTGATATGACTCCTACTCCAGTTTCACGTAGACTGGTCCTCACCTCAGGTGACCCAAAATTCCGAGGAACAAAGCGAAGATTGATCGAACCAAAGGTTGCTAGCCGTCTTTACGGAACACGTGAACATGTGTTTTCCACCGGGCAACTTATCTTAGAAGAAATTGACAATGAAGGAAAATTTATCAAAATAAAGAATATTTCTGATAAGGTAAAGATCCATTTAGAGTTTGTTGCCTTTATCTTGTAGCAGCAAAATGCAATTGTTGATTTACTAACTAAAAACCTTGGAGCAGAGTCATCTATTCAGGCCTGCTCCAATATTCTATAAGTAGTTTCCCACTCATTATAGTTCTAAAAGGGTTCCCTTTTATTCAAACACTATACCCTGGTTCTAGATCCCACAGTGAGGACAAACGACTTTTCTGCACCTACCTTGTCCATCCCTTTTTAATTTTATAAGTCTCTGTGAGATCCCCCTCATTCTTTGAAACTCTGTAGAATAGGGACACTTGGACACTTGGATGTGTCTGGAGAACCTCCCCTACACTCTATAGTAAGTCTATTCTTCTCAAGATAAAAGGCATCAGAATTGTATGTAATGTTCCAAATGTGGACTCACTATTGAAGCAAAACTTCTTTGCTCTTTTATTCAAATATTGTGATAAAGGCCAACGTAGCATTTGCTTTTTGCACCTGCATGCTAACTTTCAGTGACTTATGAAAGACAATCACATTTCTTTGGATATTAATACTTTGTAATCTCTCTGCATCTTCCTTCCTCCTACCAAAGTCGGCAACTTCACACTTATTTGTTTATTATGTTACATCTGCCATGCTCTTGCCATTCATTCAGCCAGTATCCATCCTTTGAAATTGGTTGTTCAAGTGTAAGATCCATAAGTGGTGAATACAACCTTGCCCTCTCACTAAATTAGTTTTCTGACATCATTCGAACTTGTTACTCACTTTGACGAATAGCTGTTTTATTGTTTCTTTACTCATTGAAGATGAAAATAGCAAAGCCAAATTGCTTGTAAGACAAAACAATTTTTCAAAAATGTTCTGGTTCAGTGCTAGGAGTCAATACTTCTGACTCTTAAGAGAATTCTAGATACAAAAACTACTGCTTTGTTGATCCAGGAATGCATTCCATTATTTTTCATTGCATGAGGGTTGAACAGGAAGTTTCAATTCATTTAGATCTTTTGCATGAGGAACAGGTTGAGATTTGATAGCAAGGAGCTCACCAGTTAGATTTGACCTCTGTTGAATCTTAGTCACTGTTGCTTATGACATATTAGAGTACCTTTTTTAAAATAAGTTTTGAGCATCCTTGCAGGTAATTGCAAAGTAACACTTGAATATTTTTGGGTGTGAATTATAGGACGTTTTATGCCTGAAACAATTAGAAATATCTTTTTAGACAAAAATGTATCCCCATAGGGGTTCAGTGTTTCCACTAGTGAGTAAACCTCAAATTAGGGGACATATTTACAGAATAACTACATGCACAGTGGCTCAGTGGTTAGCACTGCTGCCTCACAGTGCCAGGGATCCACTTTTGATTCCAACCTTGGATGACTGTGGATTTGCACATTCTCCCCACGTCTGCGTAGGTTTCCTCCGGGTGTTTTGGTTTCCTCCCACAGTCCAAAGACATGTGCAGGTTAGGAGGTTTGGCCTGGAGGAATTCAGGGTTACAGGGACAGCACGGAAGGGGGCTGGGTCTGGGTGTGATGCTTTTCCGAGGCTTGGTGTGGGTTTGATGGCCTGCTGCCACAATGTAGGGATTCTATGATTCTAATCTATGGACGGGTGACTATTTAAATGAAATTTTCGAAAACACCCCACAAAAAAAATCAATTTTGAACAAAATTGTTACTTAAAAATTTTGACAGTACAATATTTGCCATTTTTTTTGTAGGATCAGCCATTAGGTGGATGGACAATAAGGAGAGAATTTCCGAATTTGACCCAGCTTACTTACAAATTTCCTGCACGTTTTACACTTAAATCTAAGCAAGTTGTAACAGTAAGTATTTATCTAGAGCTTTAGTACTTTCCGTGTAAAAATATCCAGGTAAAAGGAAGTTAATGCTGCAGAAAAATGAGGTTTATTCTTTTGTACATAATATTTCATTGTAATTTTGTTTGTATTTAAGACTGATTTTCCATCTTTAATTACAGTGTACTAAATAATGTCCTCAACAATTTTTTTAAAAGCATTTATATAACATATTTCATGGAAACAGAGTGCTTTGCTTTGATTAACATAGGTATCAGGATCACTGATTCAATTCTTCATGTTTCCAACTGTCATCTGAACTTTGGGGGTGGGCCACGATGGCTCAGTGGTTAGCATTGCTGCCTCACAGTGCCAGGGACGTGGGTTTGATTCCACCCTTGGGCAACTGTGTGGAGTTTGCACAATCCCCCGTGTGGGTTTCCAAAGATGTGCAGGTTAGGTAAATTAGCCATACTAAATTGCTCATAGTGTTTAGGGATGTGTAGGTTTGGTGCATTAGTCAGGGGTAAATGTAGAATAAGGGGGAATGGGTTTGGGTGAGATGGTTGGTGTGGTCTTGTTGGGCCAAAGGGCCTGTATCCACACTGTAGGAATTCTAATTCCATGTATCTGTTGTCGGTTGTTTTTTTTAAGGGGACATTAAATGTTTGTAGCATCTGAAAATAGCTTGTAAAGCTTGGGCATTTAATCAAACCCAGTCATCATTTCCAAAAGATTAATTGTCAAATCAGGCATGTCAACAGACTGATGCTCGGTTTTTGAGACCCAAAATGGCGTCCATGGTGCCCATTCATGTTCACTGCTGTTGCTAAGGATTGTAGGGTGAATATGTGCCAAGCCTATACAAAAGGAAACTCTCCAGTGTCTGAAGCATGCTGATTCCTTTTGATCAAATGGACTACTGTTTTCAAACCAGAGTTTTGGAGTTCCATGCTGTCCTAAACTTCGTGCAGCTGAACACACATTTAGCAGCAGGATGGGAACGCCTCCATTGCTATTTAAAGGGATTATTACATGCTACCTACATGCTTGTGGCTGGTTGATTTATTTTGGTCGACGATTCTGCGAGCACTTGATATTTTTTTCTAGCTCCATGATGTTGCAAAAATCCACAGGGAGTAGTGTGGCAGGTGCTGAAGGAGTTTTATTTTGACATCAAAGCTTCTGCATAAGCCAGTTACTCCCGGGTATGGGTGCACTAAGGCTATGCTATGAAACAGCAGAAGTACTAGAGGATTATCAAATATGTAAGAGGAAACTTAAAAGGGAGATTAGGATAGCTAAAAGGGGATACTAACAGATAATCTGGAGTCAAATCCTAAAAATGTTTTACAGGTATATTAAGGATAAAATGATAACTGGTGAAAGAGAAGGGCTAGAAAGGACCAGTGTCATAATTTGTGTGTGGAGCTAGAGAATGTATGTAGGATTCTAAGTGGATTCATGATGATTATTAATTCCATATTTTTATTGAATTCAAATTCCACCATCTGCCACTGAGATTCAAACCCAGGTCCACAGAACATTTCCTGGGACTCTTGATGAATAGTCCAGTCATAATACCACTTCACCTGAGGGACATAGAGAGGACAAAGAGATCCCTTTGACAAAGGAATCAATGATTAGCGGGCATGTGATTTAAGGTGAAGACCAGGAGGTTTCGAGGGGATGAGGGAAAACCTTTTCACCTGGAGGGTGGTGGGAATCTGGAACTCGCTATGTACAAGGGTGGTCGAGGCAGAAACCCTCATCACATTTGAGACGCATTTAGATGTGCATTTGAGATACCAAGGCATACAAGCCGAGGGCCAAGAGTTCGAAAATGGGATTAGATTTGTTAGGTTGTTTTTGATCAGCATTGATGCAATAGGCTGAAGAGCCTTTTCTCCTATGCTGTACAGATCTCTATGACTGAGTAGCATGCAGAGTAGGCCTAACTGCTGAATGAGGGAACATTCTCAATATCTTTCTGCCTCCACTGTTTTGGTGCATGAGTGACTATTTTAACTTGCGAACTGATCTGAATGTATTAAGCTCTATTAAGTTAGTGTACTTTTAAGCCACCTGATACAAGTGGATACTTTTTTATGATGTATTAATTTTTTTATATAGGAAGACCATCTAAAAGTACAATGTGTTTATCACCTTTACTGTCCTGTGGAGCTCTTGATGATGGTTTAGGGAATCCAATGAATTTTGCTGGAATTAATTTTACACTAATGGAACAATGCAGTTGTGCAAATTTTTTTTTGCGTGAATCCTAAAGTATTTAATTTTACTTGTGCCTTCGTTTTTGCGTTAGATCTGGGCTGAAGGTTCTGATGTCGTCCTGGTGTGGAGGGGCCAGAAATCGTGGGGAACAAGAGATGATAAAGAGGTAGTTCTCCTCAATGCTAATGGAGAGGTATGTATGCTCAACTTTTTCATAATTACACTTATCTTTGTGCTTGCATTGTATTTATCGCTGTATTTTGGGCGCAGTTAACAAATAACTCAGGTTAAATAGTTTTTTCATCTAATTTTGGCAATTTGCTTTACTAATCTGTGATGTTAAGGTAACACAGTACTTATTTTCCATCCAGTCTTATTTTGCTACTGCAGCCCATAGAAATAGTGGTGGCATTTTGCAAAAGAAATACTTTTTGACCGTGTGCGCAAAAATCCTTTTAGCGAATGCAGTCTACACCAAGAAATGAAAATGCTTGAAGGTTTTTCTGAATTGACTCCTGTTGTGGTGCTTTTGAGTTAAGAAATTGTAATTTAAAAATATAGTTGTCATATTTTTTGGTGGGCGGCATAGTGGTTAGTGCTGCTGCCTCACAGCGCCAGAGACCCGGGTTCAATTCCCGACTCAGGCGACTACACTGGGTGGAGTTTGTGCATTCTCCCCGTGTCTGCGTGGGTTTCCTCCGGGTGCTCCGGTTTTCTCCCACAGTCCAAAGATGTGCAGGTCAGGTGAATTGGCCATGCTAAATTGCCCGTAGTGCTAGGTAAAGGGGTAAATGTAAGGGAATGGGTGGGTTGCACTTCGGCGGGTCGGTGTGGACTTGTTGGGCCGAAGGGCCTGTTTCCACACTGTAAGTAATCTAATCTAAAATTTTTCTAATCTTTTCCTAATTAGTGAAATAGTGCAAAATTTGCAAATGCATTTGAAAAATTATCACTTGCAAATTCATAAAAAATATATAACTGAGTAAAACTTGTATTTTCATAATAATTTTGTTGTTTCTAGTTTCAACGACTTCCTAATCAATTTCTCAATTAGTATAAACCCTGTGTGCCTGGTATATCTGATTTAATGTAGAAACCAGTTTCTACTGAAATGGAAATATTTCCATCATGTCATCTATTCAGTCATTGACTTAAATTTGGACTTCTGTGATGATTTCCTCCAATCAGTGCACTACTTTCCTGATTCTCATAAATGCTTTCACAGAACTTGTATTTTTCACTTAGCAATATCCAAAGCACTTGGCATGAACAAATCAAATAAATCCTTGAACTGAAAACTTGATCAAAAATGTAGGCAGAAATTATTCACTTGAGATAAATATATAATTGAATGGAGAGATTTACAGAGACCTGTATAATTCACCGTGACATTGCATCATTTTAAAATTCCTTGTGAAATTTTCAAATTTCACGTATAAGAAGGAACTGTTTTAACCTTGTGCCTTTTAATGTTTTTGACATAATTTGATGTCGGCGGGGGGGGGGGGGGGGGGGGGGGGTGTTAATTGCAAAATGAGAGTTAATTGCTCAAGGCTGACCTTTAAATTTTAAAAAGCTAAATAATATCCTATTAAAAATCTAGGGTGGCTGGAGTCAGGGTGGTGCTGAAACCCATTTATGGGCTTGGGTAAGCCGCCAGTCCCTTTTCAGATATAAAACAGGCAGGAATTCCTTTAGGATAACTTAACAAGATGTCATAATCTTACATAATAATATCTTTAAGGAAGCCCTTTTAGCCTGTTTTGTTCTGTGGAATGTGAGACCTTTTTGGTCAACTAACCATACCGATTTCACAGGAGATGGCTTCATGGGCTAGTGTGCAAATACCTGGAATATTGGGAAGTGAATCTAGAGACCAGGATGATGAAGATGGCGTTGAGGGCAGCAGGCAAACTGAATATTATCCAAAGGTATGAATGTTCAAAAGAATGTTACTTTTTATTATTGGATCTGCAAAATGCAATCTAAAGCATCCTGGTGACTTTACTTTGGTAGAAAACCAATATGGTAATATGAATCAGTTAGAATATCTGAGAAAATGGAACAGATTTACTTGTCCCCACTAGTATCTGTCATAGTAATGTGCGCATCATGTAGAATAAAAAGGACGTGTTTGGAAAAGTGCTTCAATTGGACAATGGAATGTTATTGTCAATAAGAATGGTATCTGGAAGACTGCCATAAAACATTAGCTATCATACAGGGTACCCAAGGAAAAACTCTTAAGCATGCCATTTTCAGGAGAATATTGAGACTTTGGAGAGGATGCAGAGAGAATTTCCTGGAATTAAATGTGGAATGGGAACTTTGGTTATGTGCAGATATCAGAGAACATATGATTGCTGCTCTTAGAGACAGTTTGGGCAAACTTTTTTTTATTTATAATATTTTTATTAAGTTAAAAAATAAAATTTTAAATAATGCGACAAATACATAACAATGCAATTCAAAACAGTACAAAACTAAACCCAAATAATAAAAAAATTCCCCAACCCACCCTCCTATGCGAATGTATAAACATATATAGAGAAGTATAAAATTTAAAAAAACCCTAAACTAGCTATTTAACTAACTAAATAAATACCTAACAACAAACAAATAAAAAGTAATAACTCAGCCCAGCCAAACAAAACACTCTCACATTCACAGTTCCTCCTCCCTGGATATTGGACTCGTGAAACACAATCATTATGGCTATATAAAAGCCCTTGTTAGTGTGGCAGATAAATCTGGTATCCAGGTATTTCAAAAAGGGTTGCCATGTCTTGTAGCTGAAAATGTGTTGCTGGTTAAAGCACAGCAGGTTAGGCAGCATCTCAGGAATAGGGAATTCGACGTTTCGAGCATAAGCCCTTCATCAGGAATGAGAGAGAGTAGCCAAGCAGGCTAAGATAAAAGGTAGGGAGGAGGGACTTGGGGGAGGGGCGATGGAGGTGGGATAGGTGGAAGGAGGTGAAGGTGAGGTTGATAGGCCGGACTGGGGTGGGGGCGGAGAGGTCAGTAAGGAGATTGCAGGTTAGGAGGGCGGTGCTGAGTTGAGGGAACCGACTGAGACAAGGTGGGGGGGCGAGGAAATGAGGAAACTGGAGAAATCTGAATTCATACCTTGTGGTTGGAGGGTTCCCAGGCGGAAGATGAAGCGCTCCTCCTCCAGCTGTCGTGTTATGTTCTGCCGGTGGAGGAGTCCAAGGACCTGCATGTCCTCGGTGGAGTGGGAGGGAGAGTTAAAGTGTTGAGCCACGGGGTGGTTGGGTTGGTTGGTCCGGGCGGCCCAGAGGTGTTCTCTGAAGCGTTCCGCAAGTAAGCGGCCTGTCTCCCCAATATAGAGGAGGCCACATCGGGTGCAGCGGATGCAATAGATGATGTGTGTGGAGGTACAGGTGAACTTGTGGCGGATATGGAAGGATCCCTTGGGGCCTTGGAGGGAAGTGAGTGTGGAGGTGTGGGCGCAAGTTTTACATTTCCTGCGGTTGCAGGGGAAGGTGCCGGGGGTGGAGGTTGGGTTGGTGGGGGGTGTGGATCTGACGAGGGAGTCACGAAGGGAGTGGTCCTTGCGGAACGCTGATAGGGGAGGGGAGGGAAATATATCCTTGGTGGTGGGGTCCGTTTGGAGGTGGCGGAAATGACGGCGGATGATACGTTGTATGCGGAGGTTGGTGGGGTGGTAGGTGAGAACCAGTGGGGTTCTGTCTTGGTGGCGGTTGGAGGAGCGGGGCTCAAGGGCGGAGGAGCGGGAAGTGGAGGAGATGCGGTGGAGGGCATCGTCGATCACGTCTGGGGGGAGTCTGCGGTCCTTGAAGAAGGAGGCCATCTGGGCTGCGCGGTGTTGGAACTGGTCCTCCTGGGAGCAGTTGCGGCGGAGACGAAGGAATTGGGAATATGGGATGGAGTTTTTGCAGGGGGCAGGGTGGGAGGAGGTGTAGTCCAGGTAGCTGTGGGAGTCAGTCGGTTTATAGTAGATGTCTGTGTTGAGTCGGTCGCCCGAGATAGAGATGGAAAGGTCTAGGAAGGGGAGGGAGGACTCTGAGACAGTTCAGGTCGGGATAGAAGGTGTTAGTAAAGTTGATGAACTGTTCAACCTCCTCGTGGGAGCACGAGGCAGCGCCGATACAGTCATCGTCTTGTAAAAATTCTCAGTTTTGTGGTGTACAATATTTGTGAGAAAATCCACGGGAATATGTTCCATAACTATCTTCTGCCAACGCAACAGGCCTGGGGTGTTTTCTGATATCCAACCTAACAAGATATTCTTCCTTGTACAGAATGTTAGAAATTGAAAAGTTTTTCCTTGTGCGAGTCTGCTGGTAGGCTCAAAAGGAGCGAAATAGGATCCTTCTCCACCCCTGCACCTACAATCCTCTCCACTGCACCCACCACAGCGCTCCAATATGTTTGAAGCCTGTCACAAGACCAAAGACAATGGGTAAGAGTACCCGTACAGACCTTACACTTGGGACATGCTGAAGATACCCCTGGTTTAAATTTTGACAAACTGTCTGGGGCTAAGTGGACCCTGTGGAGAATCTTCAACTGTAAAGCATGGGTCCTATTGCACATTGATTATCTTCCTTGCATTCTCCCAAATATCCTCCCATGCCTCTGAAGAAACTTCAACACCCAGCTCTCTTTCCCACATCTTGCAGAGTTGATCAGACTCTTATGAGGTGGCACCCCCCAATTGGTGATATAGAGTACACTCTCTGTCAGTACTCTTAGCCCTTAGTACCCCTTTTTCTATGTCAGATTTGTAGGGATCAGTCAAAAGTGTGGTCTTTTTTTTTGAATAAAATCCCTAACTTGAAAAAAACGAAAGAGGTCTCTAGGTAACTCGTACTTCCGTACCAACTGATCGAAGGACATCATTACATCTCCCTCAAATAAATCACCATGCAAGATATACCCTTAGCTGCCCAACATTTAAATCCTGAATCTATCATACCTGGTTGAAAACTCGGCATACCCAGTAATGGTGAAATAAAGATGTTTTGCCAATATTACCTTCCCTCTGCTGAATTGCCCTCCATGCTTCCTCACCTTGTCCAAAAACACACCACTGGTAAGGGGGCACCTTGCCTGGGAGTCTTCGATATCTAGCCATATTGAAAGAGGGTCCCCACAAACCCAATCACTTACGTAGGTCAAAAGTGAGCTTAATTGGTAATTTTTAATGTCCGGAAGGTCTACTACCCCCAATCTGTGAGGCAACTGCAGTTTGGTTAACTTAATGAGGGGCAGTTTACGGTGCCAGATAAAGGAGCTGAACCAACCATTCAGTCTCCTGAGTGTTTGTTTATTGAAAATCAGGGGGAGCATCTGTATAGGGTATAGCAAACGAGGGAGAATATTCATCTTAAGTGCTATCCGACCCAACCATGAGACTGGAAGTGCCTCCCATCTTTGGAGATCTTGTTTAATTTTTCAAATAATTGAGTAAAATTGGTTTTGAACAGCCAATCCAGAACGGGAGTAATGAATATGCCCAAATACACCAGCGGGGTACATTGTAGAGAACCTTTACCCATCTTATGTAAACTTCGCCCAAACCAAACTGGTCTCGAGTATAGAAAAGGTACGGCCACTCAACTCGGTCAAATGCCTTCTCTGCATCTAAAGAAATCACAATCCCTGTATTGACTGCTGTTGGCATGCTTGAATTACGTTAAGCAGCCTCCTAACGTTATTGGAGGATCTGTGACCCTTCATGAAGTCCGTCTGATCCTCTTGAATAGGCAACACAGTCTCCAGCCTTAACGCAAGAGCCTTGGAGAGGATCTTAAAGTCCACATTAAAGAGCGAGATGGGCCTGTATGAAGCACAGTCTTCCGGATCTTTCCCTTTTTTAAGAATAAGTGAAATATTGGCCCCTCTGAGATTGTGGGGGACAAACATGACTGTGTGAATCATTAAACATATTCAGCATCAGGCCTGACCGTATACTTATAAATTCCTTATAGAATTCACTGGGAAGTCCATGCAGACTGGGCGCCTTTCCACTCTGAAGCTGCCTCACAGCTTCCTGCACTTCTTGCTCTGATAATGGGGCATTGAGAAAGGACTGTTGTTCGGGAGTCATACCCAGGAGCTTCAGATCTCTTTTTAAAAAAAAGGATTCCATTTTGGCCTGCCCCTCCTCACAATTCTCAGACTGATATAACTTAGAGTAGAATCTCTGGAACACCACATTAATCTTTTTAGAATCGCATGTTAGGTTCCCAGACCCTTCCCTAATCTCTGTAATGGTTTGTGGGGCACTCCTCTTTCTGGCAAGGTATGCTCAGTATTTGCCTGGCTTGTCACCATGCTCGTATAAACTTTGCTTTGCAAAATCCAGCTCCTTCTTTGTCATCTATGTGAGCACGGAATGTAGTGTAGACTGCAGTGCCGTAATCCTCTGTAGTTTGACCAATGAGAGTCTGCCTTCACGGCGGCATTCAACCGTGTTTTAAGGAGACGTTGCTGCTCACCCTTCTGCTGCTTCCTACTTGTGGAATATGAAATAACTAACCCCCTGGCATAAGCTTTGGCAGTTTCCCAGAGAACAGATGAGCTATCAACCGAGCCTATGTTGATGTCTAGGAATGCCAGAAATTCCCTCAATGCTCCACAAACATGCTGGCCATGAGAATAAAGGGGTCCATTCGCCAGTATCTTGAATCCACTGTAACATCCTTAATTTTAACCATGAGGTACACTCTAGCATGATCAGAGATGGCAATATTACCAATCGTACAGGATGCCACCAGATCCAGGGTTACTGCAGGGGTCAGAAAAAAATCCATCCTTGTGTGACATCTGTGTGGATTGGAGAAAAACATAAAATCCCTACCTGTAGGGTGGAGACACGTCCAGACGTCCATCAATCCTAATTCCCCACACAAACCCAATAATTGTTTAGTTTGTGCAGATGGTGTCGAGGGATCTTTAGGCAACCTGCCTACTGTGGGGTCCATGAGGCAGCTAAAATCTGCCCCTATAATGATGTGCCAAGACTTGAGACTAATCAGTTTAGAAAAAGCATCTACCAAGAATTTGAGGATGTGCTGGGGGACAATAAACATTCAAAATGCCATATTCTTCCCCATTTATCAAGGCTTTAAGAATTACAAACCTCCCGTTTGTATCTTGAACACATTCCAACAATTTAAATGAGAGATTTTATTTCTAACCAATATAACCACTCTCCTTCTGGTATTAAATGATGAAAAGTAAACTTGGTCAAAGCCATTCTGCTGTAATTTCAGATGCTCCTTGTCATCCAAATGTGTCTCCTGTAACAAAGCAATATCTACCTTCTCCTTTCTAAGACTCAAGAGTACCTTCTTCCTCTTAATTGGTGAGTGACTTCCCTTGATATTCCAGGTACACCATATAATCGAATCGTTGGCCATAATCTTCTGCAATTACATTTAAATTTCAGAGAGGAGGAACCCGAACCACAAATTGCTGAGTCTTAGTGTCACATGGTCCACCAAATATAAAAACTATATAAACTAAAACCACTACATTTAACAAACATACAAAATTATTAAAAATAAAAAACAACAAAAACCAGAAAACAAACCAACATGTAAAGCGCCAATAGTGCGGAGTAGGGGAACTCGCCCCCTGCCCGGAGGGGGCAACTACCCATCCCGAACTGCCCATAAATATGCATCTAACCATCTCAACCACCTTCACTTCTCCCAGCTAGAGCCGCATCGCAAGCACAAGCTAAAAAGAATAAACACCCCATAGAATATCAATATGAATAAAAAAAATTATTTTATATATTAAAAAAAGGAAATAAATACCCCACCCATCCTTTGGCATGTCCTAACTTAGAAATTTAAAATGTACATCTTAACCACCGCCAGACATAGTTTGAACCAAATTATTATCAATAGAGGGGAAAAAAGGGAAAAACAAAGCTCCAACCGGATTTCCTCCATTTCATTTACAGAATGATAAACGCACACCCAAGCAACAATATTTATACATATTACAATTGTTTAAATTAGTTTAGTTTGTCCACAAAGTCTCTTGCCTTCTCCAATGTGTCAGAGATGCACGGATCCATCTAAGGTGATCCGAAGCACTGCCGGATATCTCGGAGTACTGAATCCCAAGCTCCTTCAATTTTCTCTTGACACCATCATACGATTTTTGTTTCTGGATCACCGATGCTGAAAAGTCCTGAAAAAAACATGATCTTAGACCTCTTGTAAATTAGGGCCTTTGGATCCTTCCTCTGGAGTCTGGAAGCCTCCATGACACTCTCTCTCCTTATCCCGGTAATGATGGAACCGCACCAGGAAAGGATGAGGGCGTTGACCCAGACCCGACCTCCGTGCTACAACCCAGTGAGCCCTCTCTATCTTCAATCCTCTCATGGCAGTCTCCAAGTCAAGGAATTTCAGAAGCCAATCTTCAACAAATTCCGCAGGCCGCTCACCTTCCTTACCCTCAGATGAAGGGCTTTTGCCCGAAACGTCGATTTCACTGCTCCTTGGATGCTGCCTGAACTGCTGTGCTCTTCCAGCACCACTAATCCAGAATCTGGTTTCCAGCATCTGCAGTCATTGTTTTTACTTCCTTACCCTCAGGCAGACCGATGATCTGAATGTTTTTTCTCCTGCCCCCATTTTCAAGATCATCCCCTGGGTCACGTAAATTACGAACCTGCATCTTCAGGGCTTGGATCCCTTCCTTGAATGAACTGGCATCAGCTTCCATCACTGTGACCCTGTGCTCCACCTCATCTGTCCTCTTCTCATCTCCCAGCTGCTGCTCATGCTTCTGCAGCATGAGACTCTGGAGTCAGCTTCTCTTCAATCTGTTTCCCCGAGATTTCGAGAGCTGGTTCACCAGGTCCTGGAGAGTAATCGGCTCCGAGACTGCTGCAGGCCCGGCCTCAGATGCTCCTCCTCCCTTTTTAGGCATTTCTGGACAGCTGAAGATACAGTTAAGTTAATTTTTAAATGTTTCTTGGGGAGTTGGAAAGATGGTGTAACCCAAGAAATCCTGATGACCTGCGTAGGGTGGGTTAAAGGACCGTCCTGCTCTTACTGTGATGCGAAGCTCTACAGTGTGATCGTCTCAGATTGCCGCCATCTTAGATCCCCTGGGCAAACTTTTAATGAAGGTTTTCAAAACCATGGAGACTCTTGAGAAATCATTTCTATTTTACAAAGGGTAAGTAGCCATTGGACAAGGAGTTAACATAATTGGCAAAAGAGTCAGAGATAGGTGAACTATTTTGTGGAGTAATGATTTTAAATATGTAGTTTGGAAAGGTAGTGGAAAACATTTTTCAAAATGGAATTGAATATATGTAGTTTGAAATGGTGTATTTCCTTTTATTTCCTCTTCGACCAGAAAACACTCTGGTCTTTTTCTTATGTTTATTCATGCATACATGGCAGATGTACACATCAAGACAAAAATGGTGTACAGCTCAAATTTTATTATAAAAACAAAGATTTTAATGCAATTTTTATAAGTAAGAAGTTTCCAATCAACTATTCTTATAGGGAGTGAGTTTTAAGAAGATTTGTAGCTGAGGTTGAGGTTCTGGATGTAATTTAGCTCACTGAGCTGTAAGGCTCGTTTTTAGATGTTTCATCACCATACTAGGTAGCATCATCAGTGAGCCTCCTGTGAAGCACTGGTGGTATGGCCCACTTTAATTTGTGCTTAGGTTTCTTTGGGTAAGTGATGCCATTACATCACCATAGGAAATTTCCTGTTCTTTTTCTCAGGGGTGGTAAATGGGATCCATGTCGATGTGTGTGTTGATAGAGTTTTGGTTGGAATGCCTTGCTTCTAGGAATTCTTGCGCATGACTCTGTTTGGCTTGTCCTAGGATGGTTATGTTGTCCCAGTCGAAGTGGTGTCCTTCCTCATCTGTATGTAAAGATACTAGTGCGATTGGGTCATGTCTTTTTGTGGTTAGTTGGTGTTCATGTATCCTGGTGGCTAGTTTTCTGCCTGTTTGTCCAATACCTTTTGTAAAATACCTTATAAGATCTTTAACAAACACTACATTGGACAAACAGAAGCCGTAGTGTATACCATTTATAAAATCATCAAGGCTTCTTCTGAAAGACTTTCCAACCCTGCAACCTCTTTTATTGAAGAATAGGAGCATCAGTATAAATGTTTTTCACAAAGTTCTATAACATCCTGACTTGTGTATATATATTGCTGTTCTTTCATAGTTGCTGTGTCAAAGGTCTAGAACATTTGATACTCCATGGACATTCTTGCATTACGTGAACTGCAGCAGTTCAAGAAAGCAGTTCCACACCACTTTCCCTAGCACAATAAACATTGGGCTCACCAATGCATCCCACCTCCTGTAAATGAATTAAGATTTTGAACTCCTATCTTCTCTGCAGAGCAATGTCTAGATCAGTCTTTCAGGTGGGACATGAGACGTTCGGTGCACTTGGTGTGAAGTGACCTGTTGTAGCCACTGTTTGAAAATGAGGGGAGATTTTCCTGGTCAATTTTCATTGCTCTTTGCAACACTGTGCCTGGATTAATTACTTTTTGCTTATATGACATGCGATCAAAGTACGAAATTGGCACTTTAGCCTATGTGGATATGTAGAGTATATACTGTGAATAAAAACTGACTTTCCCTTTCGTTCTTGGTATTATCCTATGTTTTGTTTTGCAACCAGAATTGTCATTTTTAAAACAAAAATCTCTCCCACTATTTGTGAATAATGCTTATACTTTGTGAATCAGGACCAAGTTATACTTTAATTGATCTCAACAATTATGATCATGAAATCAAAAAAAAAAGCCAGATGGTAGTTATGTCACAGTCATGTCAATAACTGATTATGATCAAGCAATTCTCCATGTAGTCATCAATTTATTTATATGGTCCTCCATAAAATTAGCTAATGTTTTTGTTGATTCCTTTCCAACAGCACGAGGTAGTGGTTTAAAGTCAATATTTTGAATACACGATTAAAAGCAAAGTTCCGGAGAAGCTCAGCGGGTTTGTCAGCAATTGGTAGAGAGAAGAGAATTCTCATTGCGATTCCGTATTTCTTCACACACACACACACACACACACACACACACACACACACACACACACACACTTGAAAGATACTGCCAGCTTTTTGGAATGTTGATCCAATTAGCTTATCTTGAAGGTTTATTGTTCACTGTGTTGAAGAATCATGGTCCCATTGCCCTGGGACAGACTCTAACCAAGAAGTGAGATTAAGAAAATAAACTGGGAGGACTGACACGGAGATTAGAAATCAAAATGTCTGGAGAGAGTGAAACTAGTTGAAAGATATAAAAGGTTCTTGAGTTGCGGTAGAAGACATGAGGATTCAGAAACTGAGATTAGACAAAGATCAAGTTGTTTCTGTTCCTTGAAAACAACAGTGAGTCCATGCTGTCCAGGCAATGTAATCCAGACAGTGAACCAGGTTTATTCCACCCTCTGGGAGCTGTGTGGTGTTCCCCATGTCTGCGTGGGTTTCCTCCAGGTGCTCTGATTTCCTCCCACAGTCCAAAGAGGTACAGGTTAGGGTGCATTGGTCATGCTAAATTGCTTAATGTGTGCAGGCTAAGTGAATTAGCCATGGAGTTGTAGGGTAGAGTAGGAGGATGGATTTGGGTGGGATGCTCTTCGGATGGGTGGTGTGGACTCTATTAGCCAAATGGCCTACTTTCACACTGGAGGGATTCTATGATTTTAATCAGAATAGAAAACAATCTGCCAACATGCACCGTTTTCAGTGATTACTATATCTGTTGAACTCTGGTTGTGTATGGTTGTTGGCAGGGGATCCTGGAAGAACTGGAGCATTGATTCTGGGTTTTAAATTATTGGCAGCTAAGATATCAGCTTTGTCTGACTCTCGTTTTTTTTTAAACAAAAAGGTAATTTTGTTTGAAATCATGGAAGCTTCTAACTTTATTTTTTCAGGAAAAACTGAATTTTGGATCTTTTATTAAATAAAATTTACTGGCCTGTACCAAATTTTTATAACCACAAAAACCGAAAGAACTACTGATGCAGAAACAAAACCAGAAGTTGCTGTCAGCATCTGTGTCTGAGGAAGGGTCACTGGACTCGATGGTAACGTTAACTTGATTTCTCTGCACAGATGCTGCCAGACTTGCTGAGCTTTTTCAGCAACTTCTGTTTTTGTTTTAAAACCTTGTTTTGCTAATGTGGTATGGAAACTGTGTTCAGTTTCTTAGGTTAGCATGGTAATTTACCAAACTCAGAGGGGAAAGTGCAGGAGTTACTTGCACAGTGTGTACTTTGTTCATTTTAAGTTAACAATCTCGCAACACCAGGTTATAGTCCAACAGGTTTATTTGGAAACACTAGCTTTCATCCTTAGTTGTGCTCCAAGAAGTGGCAGTCCAAAAGCTAGTGCTTCCAAATAAACCAGTTGGACTATAATCTGGTGTTGAGTGATTTTTAACTTTGTCCATCCCAGTCCAACACTGGCACCTCCGAATCATTTGTTCATTAAAATGGTGAATGTTTTTGTTTGTATGTCTACCTTGTGAAGAGTAAAGTCAGAAGGTATTGAATATATATGGCATCTGCATGAATTAGATTTATTTTGAACCCATATTTGCTAGGCCCAAGATTGCTGAGTTTCTATTTGGAAACATTTGGATGTAACCTTCAGACCATAGTGCGCACAGCAAATTTTTAGGTGTTTTGTTTTGTTTTTCAAGGACAGATGCATTTTTTATACTCAAAGAGAAAAAAAAATATTTTTCTGTACATAAAGGGTGCATAAAAATACCGCTGTACATTATCAAGCGATCACAGACAAATTATATCTTAAGTCACAGGAACTGATCAGCGCATGTTTCTATCAGTGGCATTCTGGGTTTTGTTTTTTTGCTTTTTTTAACATTCCAGCTTTGAAAAAAAAGACAGTTTCCTGCTCTTTGTTCATAATTGGAATCACCATTAAGCATTTCTTTGCTTAAAAAAAGTGTGTAAAAGTACCAGCATATTTATGATGTCAAAATTTATTATTTACAAGGAAAAGATGAATTTCAGATATGTGTACAGAGACTTTGATAGATCACAGAGCATGAAAAACATACCTTTCTGTTCAACTTGCCCATGTCGATCAGATATCCTAGATTAATCTAGTCTTGTATGCCTCTAAACTCTATCTATTCGTATACCCATCCAGAAACCCCTCACATGCGTGTATAACTTGAGTTGCACTGATGTTTTTTAGATTTTTATCAAAGCATTACGAATGGGAAACTGATTCCTGGAAATGTATTTATATTTGGTAATTCTTGCGTGGAACTGGACATTGTTTTTGAGTTAGTGAATTTACACTCTTGTATTTGTTCCTGATCAATGTAACGGTGTTCTCTAATCTCCACTGTGTATGGTTCCTGTGTACCTTTCTTCCAATCAGAAATATAAGTTGAATGCTTTCCAGCAAGGATAACCAAAGCCTGAATCTTCATGTGATTTATTCCACCTGCTTCCTTCCTTCACTTATCCACCGAATAATTGATCCTATATTTCACCCCTGCTCTGATTGCTAACTCAATGCAGAAATTAAACCTGGTTTTTCGTAGCATGCAGGGTATTATACAGACTGTCATAATTACCAGTGGTCTTACCTCTTGTTTAATTTATTTCATCATAATATATGGGTGTCTCTCTTGTTTTGCAGGGCCGTGCTGAGAATGAAGATCCAAGTTGCAGTTTAATGTAAGAGTAAAAGCCTCCATTGGTCAAAGCTGAATCCTTCAGTTTATTTCTGAGTAGCCTTCTTTTGTATACTGAATGTAAATGCTGCTTTTGGAACACAGTTAGTGTCTGTTTCAGAGGAATATTTAACTTTTTGTTTTAAAAGTGACTGTTTAATGAGAGCACTTCATTGAGTAAAGTTAACAGAAACATATCGTTTGAGATTATTAAGTACTGCACTGATAATAAAACGTTATCATGTACTGAGACATTCAGAAAGTGCAATTGTATTAATTTAGTTATTTTTAGCAAAATGTTACCTAAAAATCTGCTTAAACAATTATACTTGCAGTTTGAAAAAATTTGCAAAGTACTTATTTATTCTTGAGGATAACAGCAGTCATTTTTGAATACCGCAATTGATATTTAAACATTTTGCTTTGCATAGAATGTAATCCAACATTGAATGAATTAGTCGGGCTCGGAATATAGCCAACTCTCACTTAACTCTAACAGATTTCTGTTTAATGTTTCCATTTTTAGATCCAAGAGAAATGGATTCTTCTAAATAACTGTTCCTTCTGAGAGATGCTCTCTGTAATTGTATGTTTTTGCCAAATTGCTGATTTGTAATGATCAAAGGTTTTTTAAATCACCTTAATTTTATGGTTCATTCAGACACTTTTTAAATGAAAATGATGCACAAATGTCATGAAATGTTCGTTGCTGCAAATTGTGACGACTGACACACTGAAATGATCTTTTAAGTGTGACTCAATTTAGGAATGATTTGGGTCTATTTCATTTGATCAGTGTCTCTCACCTTTTCATCCTCAATCAATCCCGTATGCACAATTTAAAATCTATCAACATTGTGTTTAAATGTTTTGTTGCTTTGTTCCTTAATTCCTGACAAAATGGTTAAATCTTGAGCATTCTCCAGAAATTAGATATTTAATTTCACCCAGCTCTTTGTTTGTTTGCTTGTCCACTTTGTATCTATTACCCACAAAACTCTCAATTTTATTCTTAAATTCCGTTCCTTCCTATCTTGTCTATTGTCCTCCCTCCCCTCATTATCCAAGGGGAAAGGAACAGCATTGATTGCACAAATTCACTTTAAACAGACTTGTGATTTAGTATATCATATTTCTACATTCTTTATCTATGAACAAATTACATATTTGAGAATTTTCTAGAGTATTCAAATTATTTATGAATCAATATTAACTTGGAAGATTAAAATTGATTTAATAAATATCTTTTCATAGTTCTGTTGTGATGTTTCACTTTAATTATTTTCCAAACATAGTACAAACTTGGTGAAAACTTAAAAGGATCTATTGTTATGTAATGAATGTCTTGCCAATCTCTCTTCATCCAGTAAAGTACACTGATGTGATAAAGGCCAATCTCCTTGTGGCCAGAGTGGAAGCCAATGAGTTATCACTGTCCCGATTGGAAGTTGGTTTAGCTCATTGGCTGATTTGCAATGCAGAGTGGTGCCAACAATTTGGGTTCAATTCCTGCACTGGCTGAGGCTACCATGAAAACTTCTTCTCTTGCCTGAGGTTAGACTACCACCATCCAATGAGAGAGCAGCCTTGTGGCCTGGTGTGACTATGGTGACGCTACTGTCCCTAGTCTACATGTAGTCTGAAGAGGCAAACTTCTTCCTTTACATGCAAAATCTCGACACACATTTGATCCTTTAAGATGGTGTGCCAAGCTTCGACTAATCCAGAAATTCAATCCCCACCATTAGCTGAAGTGCAGGTTACAGTTAAATAATGGGTTTCATAATATCTTGGAGAAAACATTGTCAAGTTTTCATTGTTCTGTTGGAGCTGTAGTCAAATGATAACCAAACATTAGTCCCAATACCTATGCTAGAGGGTGTTTAGTTTAAGGCGAGAAGGAAAAGATTTAAAAAGGACCTAAGGGGCAACTTTTCCGTACACAGGGCAGTATGGATATGGAATGAGCTGCCAGAGGAAGTGGTAGAGGTTAGTACAATTGCAACATTTTAAGGCATTTGGATGGGTATATGAATAGGAAGGAAATAGAGGGATATTGGCCAAATGCAGGAAAATGGGGCAAGATTCACTTAGGATATCTGGTCAACGTGGATGATTTGGATTGAAGGTCTGTTCCCATGCTGTACTCGAACTATGTTGTCAGTAAAAGCAGCCAATGGTGCCCGCTAGTCTTTGATTCATCTAGCTGGGCCAGATTCATTTACTCCCACTCACATTAAGTATCATACTCTAAATTTCTCCTCCATTCTTTTTCATGGCTATGTTGACTTATTTTCAAGTTAACATTCATCTGTACAACAATCCACTTCCATACCACTTTTATTCTTAAACCACTGTCCATATTTATTTTAAAAGCAATACAATGCAATTATTTAATGCCTATTGGGTATTCCTTTGTCACTTCTGTTACATGTCCACTTTAGCCACCGTGGCTTTGCAATCATTCACGATAAGGTTCACTGTCCAGAATCTGACTGAAGTGGCAAAATCGAGCAATATGAATCACATTACTATTTTTAAAAACAAATAATTGCTTAGATCAACAGCCAGCAGGACCCAAAATAATCCTTGTTTTTGCCACTAAAATAAATTTGAAACCAGGGTTAAAGTGAAAGATGAATAGGGTCAACAAATCCTTGGATAATTCATAAATGTGTTATTTTGAAATTTCTTCAAATTTGGCTTCCCCTGGGTTTTGAAGTTTATTCAGACAAGCAACGTTTTCATTTTGCAGGAGAATACCATATTGTGTACTGGATCTTGTTTTTTGGTTTCTGTACCAATGTGTGACACAATAAATGTACAAGGTTTTGAGGATAGTTGTGGATGGATAATAAGGATCCAAATGGAGCATTGTGTTTGCTGATAGCACATGCTCATCACTGAAACCTAAGCCAGAGAGGGGTCAGTTGCAACAAAAGCCATTGAGTAAGTACCATGCCACTGGGTTTTAGCAGCTCCATATCTAAATGAAGAGGAGCTCAGTGAGTCTGCTACTTCCTTGTAATTTTAATTTTCTCAAGGAGGAACTTGCATCTCCCCAAAAACACACACACACACACACACACAAGCTTTTTTTTTCCATGTAACACAAGAACTCTCAAAGTTATAAAGAATTACATGGCCATTTTTGGTAGGTGGAAAACAGGGATTCACACAACAGTGGAAAAAGAACTTTCACTTTCGTCTTTCCTGCTCTTTAGAAAGCTAATCGTAAACAGTTCCCAGTACAAATACCACAGAAGGAATGGTTGGTTGAGAATTAACATTGTTCATAGAAAAGTCACAGTCAACAGCTTACATTTCTCACCCGTCTACGCATTACCAGAACATACATCCTTCTCAGTTTCCACAACAATTCAGAACATTGGTCCCTCCTGCCAACATTGTACATCTCAGCATTTAAGGCAATTCTTTTAGAAAGTTAGACAATAGTCTCTTTAGAAACAATTATGCTCGTGTTTTGAGCTAGGAGATGGGTTTTTTTGCCTAGTAACACTTGTGATTTTGGAATGAGCAGTTTCACATTCTGGTTGGTCCGTCTCCATTCTTTGAGCAGTCGAATGTGATATCGAAAAGAAGCCTGCAGCCAAAAGTAAGTAAGGTACATTAGGTTTAAAATCGGTTTCAGACTCGGAAGTGGAGTTAGATTTTAATAAACATGAGCAGTGTCCTCTTGACTTCTACTTTGCTGAATTTAGTGTCTTCCCCAATCTCAAAACTTGATAGTGGCATAAAGACATTATGTTCTAGATCCAATGTACTGTCTGCATAAAAGTGCCTCTTTATGAATTTCACATGGTACATGTGTTTACAAAAGATACTCACCGTGGTCCAAAGTAGGTAGATTGTAATTAGAACAGCTGAAAGGATAAGCAGACCAATGGCTTCCACGCTACTACTGAAGTAAAAATGGTCAACGGTTCCTTGAACACACAGCCAGCCAGACAAAATGGCCAATGGCGTAATGAAAAGAAAACAGATGATGTCTCCACACAGCATTCTCCTCTTTTGTTGTAGAGCAGGATCCTTTAGCCACTGGCGAAATGAGAAATGTGCATGTAGGTTACAATTGCTGACATCAAGGACCATGCTCAAAAATAGTTACAAATATTTACAAAAAAACCCAAACCATAGCAAAATAATGAGGCCTCTTCTGGACTGCTTTGCCCAGTTCTGATCTCACTATAGGAAGGATATTATTAAGCTGGAGTGGGTTCAGAAGAGCTTTACCAGGATGTTGCTGGGTACTGAAGGTTTGAGTTGCTGGAATCCTTTTTCACTGGAATGTAGGACATTAACAGGTGACTTTATAGAGGTTTATAAAATAATGCGGGGTTTAGATAAGGTGAATGGCAGGTGCCTTCCCCTTAGGATGGGGGATTTCAAGACCAGAGACACACATTTTTCAAGGTGCGAGGAGAAAGATTTAAAAATGACAGGAGGGAGAACTTTTTTAAAATCTGTGATTTGTATGTGGAATGCACTTTGAGGAAGTGGTGGATGTGGGTCCAGTTACAACATTTAAAATACATTTGGATAAATACATTAATAAATGCTTGGAGGGATATGGGCTAAGCGCAGGCAGGTGGGACTAGTTTAATTTGGGATTATGGTCAGCATAACTGGTTGGAATGAAGGGTCTGTTTCTGTATTGTATGACTCTTTGACTCTAGCAGTATTTCTGTAACTCAATACACTAAAGTACATCTTAATTATGAAAAAGGCGTAATATTGTGTGCACAAGCGTCATTGGTGTCAACTAACATTCATAAAAAGAGCTGTATTTTGCTCAGGCCAGTGTGTTTATGATATTATGTGAAAGGTTCTATGTGGATTGTTTGGTGCAATTTTCAGATCAGAATAAGTTCTCAACTGTCAGCATGTTGCCCAATAGTTAGGCAAAACAAGTGCCCTCCTATGCCACAGCTCTCATTACTGCAAACAGTGAATTATTTCATGCAATGAGGAGAACTCTAACATGCTGCTCCAGATTGGTTGTGTGCCCTTTAAGATAACAAGGCACAAGTTGTCACTGGTTGAGTATATTGAGTAGTTCATTGGCAGAGGCTAGAATATCAAATTTGATATTCTTGCCTCAATGGTGGAAATAACTTTTAGCTGTTGTAGCTGAGCTACACTATGCATGGAACAATTATCGATTTGTTCAAAATTAGATGAACGCAGGCAGTTGCAAGATGGGATACAGACTTTACATGTGTAAATATGATGTCTGAAATGTAGCAGATACACACATGACAGACTGGCAAGGTTAGCAAAGTGATTGTTATTTATAGAAGCTAATATTGACTTCAACAGTTCCAATTGCAATGGAGGCAGCTGTTTTCTGCTAGTCTACAGAGAACAGATTTATCAGCATGAACCCTGATAGCTGACTCAATGTGCTAGGCTTTCAGAATATGTTCTAAAATAAAGAACTTCAACCTAAATGTCTCGCTTCTATTTTTACAGAGATTCAAAAAATTGAATGATTACGTTAATTGAAAAGATGTCATTGGAGAATGAATTCATAATTTAAAAAATTACATTTTCACAATCAGTTAAGGTCAATTATTTGTAGAGCAAGGTGAGCCAATTATATTGTCTGAAAACTTTTGCCCTTCGTAACTTTTTTTTTAAAGTCAGGAGTCCAAACTAGATATCCTGCGACGTATCATGGAGGACATGTCTTGCTGCTAATCAGTTTAATGAGGTCAGTCTCACCTATTACTCTGTCATTCCCTGTGGAGAAGGGGACACCTCCGCTTTGCTGAAACAATTTCAATAGGAGCACAACTGTATCTAAATATTTCACACTGACACTGGGACAATGCCAGACTATTATCAGTCAATGAAGGTCATTCATTGAAGCTTATCATCTTAAATTACATATTTGATTTGAGGCCTGTGAGGAGTGAATGGATGCAACACAAAACTATTCATTAGCAAAATGTAAAATCACAGAAACCTGCAGTACAGAATGAAGTCATTTGGCCTGTTCTGACTTTAAAATAGTAGCCATGCTTAACCTCACACTCCATCTTTGATCATAAATCTACAAGATGCTCAAGGCCCTGCCCAAATATCCTTTAAAGACATTTATATATGACTGCACTATATTTTTACATATTCCTTGAAGGAATCGCAAACTGCTTGGTTAGCCCATGCCTTTCCAAATATCAGACTTATACTGCTATTAATGATTTCCATAACTTTCCCACCACTGATAGGGACTGGCTGGCCAGTATTTTCCTGACTTAGCCCGCTCCCTTTTCTTTGTACATTAGTCAAATATTAGCATCCCTCCAGGCCTAGGCTGTATCCAATGAGGATTAAATTGCCTCTGCTTTCAGTAGGCTGTGTTCCATCTGGACCCAATGATTTACCAACTTACAGCAATGCTAATCCCTTTAGTAAGTATTACTCTGTCCATGACTTCTCTGTTCTTTTGTGAAGATGAAGACAGATGCAAAGTACTTTAGCCATGCCTACTGCCTCTGCATGGGACAATTTTGCCTGGGGCCTTCAATGGGCTTTAGCTAACCATTTATATTTCAGACTTAGACATCATTTCAAGCTTCAATTTAGTTTTACCTGCTGATCTTTCTCTCAACTTCTGTGTATCTGATATTCAAACATTCCATTCCCTCCTATACTTTGCATATCTACAGATGCGTATTGTAACACCCCTGAACAGATTGATTACAAATACCTATTTCTATTGTTCAATGCATTCCTTTCATTTTGTTATTTGGAAGACAACAGTGTTAAATTTAAACATTAAAAATTCACTGATACATAATGTATTTATATTACAAAGGAATAGCAAAAGTCAATTCTTTGAGAAATGGAATTTACTAAAAATATTTCATTTTAAATATCATATTGTTTCCTTGTTTAGTTTTTCTAGCTTTTATTAAACTTTTTGCTTCTGTTAAGTCTCCTTGAATGCATTGTAAGTCATAAATATCCTGAAGATCACCATTGCTCTGTAACTGGTTAAAAGTCAGAGGCAATCATTGTGGGAAATGTCCAGACTTTCACATCCCTTTTAAACATTTTATTTTCTCATCCATTCATGGGATTTGGGTGTCACTGGCTAAGCCTAATTGCCCCAGAGGGCAGTTAAGATTCAACCACATGGGTCTGGAGTCACTTGTTGGCCAGTCCAGATAAGCAAGGCAGATTTCCTTCCCTGAAGGGCATTAGAGAACCAGTTGGATTTTTACTGACAATTGACGATGGTTTTATCATCATCATTATTGGATTTTTATTGGATTCAGTTTTCACCCTCTGCCATGGCAGAATTTGAACCTGTGCTTGCAAACAGTCTCTGGGTTAATAGTTCAGTGATAATACCACCAGACCATCACCTCCCCAAATACCCTTATGTACTCATGAGCAGAATTCTTTTGCTTTGATTCCAGTTAACAATTGGTAAACCTTCAGACAATGTTGATAAACATACTTAAGGTTCAGGTAGCCACTAGCCACCAAGTTGTGCAGTTTAAAATGTTACCAAGCTGGCTGAGCCAGTAATCTTACATCTCACAGCCTTCCTTCCATTTCCCATTAAGCAAGAGGGCGACATTTACCTCAGTCAGGGGCCTTGGCATTCTCTCCAAAGCAAATTCAAAGTGACATACTTCACAGTGATTGGAACAGGAAGCTGCAAGCCATTGCTCCAGACAACTGCGATGAACTGTCCCCAGAGTCCCAGCACACTCGCATGGTGAGAGAAGGTTCTCTTTATCACTCGGTTCATGGCAAATTCTACAGATTGGAATATCACTGTGGAAAGTGGAAGGATGAAAATGTGACATTTTATTCAAGACTTCAGTTTTACGGTCTATTTGTTAAGAGCATTGAATAAGAACCCAGGGGGCAAAAAGAAACCGAGTCAATATTGTGAGCCATTCACATTGGCCGCCATCTCTTGTCTACTTCAAAATGGAGGGCCAATGTGAACAGTACATTCAATTCAGAGTATTAATGCTTTCCACTAGTCTTTCCTATTCTGTATGGGAAGACATCTTTTCCGCTAACTGCTCAACTACCTTCAAGGGCGAAGTCATTCTAGAGCAAAACAGGAGTTCATGACTGTAAAACTGGCTGCACGCTACTCCCACTTTAACGACAAAGCTCATGGATCATTACGTAAAACTAGCTGTCTATTCATTAGAACCTTTTCTATGCTACTGTCCAGGAACAATTTCCTTCCCCGTCAAAAAGAACGTTTATAATGTGATGAATTTCCATTCATTTGAAACCGTACTAAAATCATAACTTTGAATCTCTTTATAAAATAATGGATTAGGCTTCAAGTGGGGAACTGCATTCAATTCTGGACGGCATACCTTAGGAAGAATGTTAAGGCTATTGAGTCGAGGCACAGGAGATTTACTGGAACAGCACTAGGGATAAGGAACCTCACTTATAAGGAGACAGGCAAACCTGGATCATTCTCTGTTGAGGAGAGAAGGCTAGGGGAAGATTTAATAAGGGCTTCAAAGTTAGAGAAGTTTGTTCTTGCAGGAAGGTTGAATCTGTTTCCATTGCAGAAAATGGGGGGAAAAAAAAGAGAGGAAGATATAATCTGGAATGGATTTTCTGTAAGGGAAATGGAAGCAGATTCAATACAATTTTCAAAATGGCACTGGACATATATTTTCAAGGGGGAAAACAACAGCCAGTTTCTGCACAGGTAAGTGAGACCAACTGATAGTCTTCCTGCTACAGGAAAGTTGTGGTTAAACTTCAGAGGGTTTAGAAAAGATTGACAAGGATTTTACCAGGGTGGGGGAAGCTGAATAAGGCTGGGGCTCTTTTCTCTAGAGCGTTGTAGGCTGTAGGGTGACCTTATAGAAGTTCATAAAACCACAAGGGACATGGATGGGATAAATAGACAAGGCTTTTCCCCAGGGTAGAGGTGTCCAAAACTAGTCAGCATAAATTTAAATAGATAAAAACAATGACTGCAGATGCTGGAAACCAGGTTCTGGATTAGAGTGGTGCTGGAAAAGCACAGCAGTTCAGACAGCATCCAAGGAGCTGTGCTTTTCCAGCACCACTCTAATCCAGCATAGATTTAAGGTGAGAGGGAAAAGATTCAAAAGGGATTGAAGGGGCATCTGTTTTACGCAGAGGGTGGTGTGTGTATGGAAAGAGCTGCCAGAGGAGGTGGAGGAGGCTGGTACAATTATAACATTTAAAAGGCATCTGGACAAGTATATGAATAGGAAGGATTTAGAGGAATATGGGCCAACTGCTGACAAATGGGACTAGATTAAATTTAGGATATCTGGTTGGCATGGATGAATTAGACCGAAGGGTCTGTTTCCGTGCTGTAAAACTCTAAGATTCTACGATAGATTGTTTTAAATGCTGATACATACACAATGGGCCAAATGGTCTCCATCTCATGCGGGGATTCACTGATGTCAAATGGTTTTGCAAAATACCTAGGGAATAGAGATTATCCAGTTTCATGGGATCTTTAAACTAAACACTTAGCATAGGGGGCTCAATGGGTTTTTGCATTAACTGCTCATGCTGGATCTAATGTCATTCTTTGGGGATGTAGTTGGGTAAGCACAAAAATGGACTTGAGGTCACGGTCAAAGAATGAGCAACAAACTTGTCAGTGATGCCCACATCCCACCAATAGATTTTAAGGAAGTGAGGGAGGGGTTGTAGGTGAATGTTGGTAGATTATCTGAACATAGGCTTACTTCGCTGAAACCTCTCCTTTTCTCAGCCAACATCAGATGCTTTCACTTGACAGCAATCAGGAACATTTGATTTCTTAAAAACCATTGCCTCTGAAAGGATCAGTTAATGCAGCACAGAGCAGTGAGGTGACACTGAGGTTAAGAATTTGTTTTGGGTTCAGTGTCACCAACCACTCTGTGACAGGCCTCACACCGCTTCTGCTGCCAAGTGAACCTTGTTTTAATCAAATAAGAGTCTGAGAGACTGGAATGAGGATGTCAACTCGCTGCACTGGCTACTGGAATGTGCCCTTCCAGCATTCGCTACTCTTCAGTTTAATGGAAATACATTCTGGGGGCAGAGTGAGTGGCTTAATCCATAAATGGGTTTTATTCATTTAAAACAGGTGAATAAACAATAGCAACCAGTATTATTCACTCCAGTATTGCAGAAAAAAGTTTCATTGTTATTTTTCAAGTATAGGAGCTCCAGGATAACTTTGGACACAAAGCATGCATGTCGGAAGCTAGCTCTCCCTTTAAAACAGTCAGGCCTTGCTTTGATCTAATTGATTAACCGCCCTCTTAATTATTTTATTTTCTTGGCATCTTGTCGAGATGGCATCAGCTAAATGTGGCATAACCCCGGAGGCATACTTTTTACAAGGTTACATGTTCTGCCCCCTGTCTCTCCTCAGGAAAAAGTAGGGGAAGTTTGAAGGACACAATAAATCAAAAGACACCAATAGACAATTCAAAAACTTCCCCTCAAAATTCTACAGGAGAAGTGAAGGGGAGCAACCCTTCGCAAAACCCAACCAGGGCATCTCCAAGACCAGAACGGAGCACACTCAGACAGAGGTGACAGAGCATTGCCAACATTACTCCCATGGGGTCAGTTGTACACCACAGAGACTTGGGTCCAACTCGTCCACGCTGACCAAATAACCAAAATTAATCTAGTCCTATTTGCCAGAATTTGGCCCATATCCCTTTAAACACTTGCTGTTTATATTCCCATCCAGATGCCTTTTGTAATTGTACAAGCCTCCACCACTTCTTCTGACAGCTCCTTCCATATATGTGCCACTCTCTGCGTGAAAATGCTGCCCATTAGGTCCCTCTTAAATCTTCCCCCTCCCCTCCTCAACACTTTAAACTGATGCCCTCTAGTTTTGGACTCCCGCATTCTGGGGAAAAAGACCTTGGCTATTCACCATATTCATGCTCCTCATGATTTTATAAACTTGTATAAGGTTACCCCTCAGCCTCCAATGCTCCAGGATCGATTCCACTCTCAGGTGACTGTCTGTGTGGAGTTTGTACATTCTCCTTGTGGCCCTACATGGGTGTACTCCAGGTACTCTGGTTTATCCCACAGTCCAAAGATGTGCAGGTTAGGTGGAATGGCCATGCTAAATTGCCCATAGTGTTAGCAATGGGAAATAAAGGGAGAGGGTAGGGAGCTGGTGTCAATGGAATGCTCTTTGAAGGGTTGGTGTAGACTTGATGGGCCAAATGGCCTGCTTCCACACAGTACGGATTCTGTGAAATTGGTAGGCATTTTCCACTTGCTCAGTCTGAGCGTACATAGTGGTAGGAACTAACCTAGGAGTACTGTTAGCTGTGACCACTGATGACAGCAGATGTCCATCACTGCCTGAACCCTCCATCACATATTGTGGCTTCTGTACATTCTCTGTCAGCAGGTTGATAGATCAGGCATTCAGCAAATTGTAACATGCATTGTTCAACTGACATTCTGTGGCCTGTAAGTTATGAGCCTTCATGGTAACTGGGTGCCAAAAGCATTTGTCCAATTTGTAACACTTCCTTCTATTCCAAATGGAGACACTGAAGTCATCAATGTAGTATCCACCTTAAAGGGGGAGAAAACACAAATCATTTGTTTTGGTGTATATAAAGCCAAACATGCATATGCACATTCTATTCAACAAAATAGAACATTAGGAACCACTTACATAGCTCTTCCTTTCAGCTGTAAAATGTCCCAAGCCTTCACAGACATGAAAAATTGCTACTAGGCCAAAGATGGATATAATGGCAGATCAACAAAACCTTGGTCAAAGAGATACATTTTAAGGGTCTTCTTAAACAATTTGAGAGACGTGGCGAGATGGAAAAGTTTAGAGGAGAATTTCAGAGTTAGAGCTTAAATCAGTTAAATAAATGGCTGCAAACAATGGGGGGAGGGGTCGGGTGAAAGATGTGGAGGATGCACGAGAGGCTAGAATAGGAACTGCACAGAGATCTCAAAAAGTTAAGAGCAGAGAAGGTTCCAGAGAGGTGGTGAGGGATGAAGCCACAGACAGATTGGAGGCTATGATGATAAGGAGCTTTAAAGCACAAAGTGCTGATGGATGGGGAGCCAAATGTAGGTCAGCAAGTGAAGTGGGGATGGGTTAAGTAGAGTTAGTTAGGATATTAGCTGGGGAGAATTGGAATGAGCATATGTTTATGGAGCATAAGTGAGAGGCGGATCAGGATGACAATGGAACGGTACAGTCAAAAGAATAGCAAACATATGGAAGAAAGAAGGCAAGGACTGATTAGGGATAGTCAACATGGCTTTGTGCATGAGAAGTCTTGTCTCACTAACTTGATTCAGTTTTTTGAAGAAGTAACAAAGGGGATTGATGAGGGCAGAGTGGTTGATATGATCTATATGGACTTCAGTAAGGCATTCAACAAGGTTCCTCATGGTAGACTGGTTAGCAAGGTTACGTCACGCAGAATACAGGAAGAGCTAGCCATGTGGATACAGAACTAGCTTGAAGGTAGAAGACAGAGGGTGGTGGTAGAGGGTTACTTTTCAGATTGGAGGCCTGTGACCAGCGGTGTGCCACAAGGATCAGTGCTGGGTCCACTGCTTTTTGTCATTTATATAAATGATTTGGATGTGAGCATAGGACATTTGATTAGTAAGTTGGCAGACAACAATAAAATTGGAGGTGTAGTGGACAGCAACTAAGGTTACTTCTGGGTACAATGGGAACTTGATCAAATAGGCCAATGGACAAAGGAATGACAGATGAGTTTAATCATATAAGTGTTAAGTGCTGCATTTAGGGAAAGCAAATCTTACCAGGATTTGTACATTTAATGGTAAGGTCCTAGGGAGTGTTGCTGAACAAAGAGACTTTGGAATGCAAGTTCATAGCTTCTTGAAAATAGATTCACAGGTAGATAGGATAGTGAAGAAGGCATTTGGTATGCTTTCCTTTATTGATCAGAGTATTGAGTATAGAAGTTGGGAGGACATGTTGCGCTGTACAGGACATTGGTTAGGCCACTGTTGGAATACTGTGTGCAATTGTGCTTCCCCTGCTATAGGAAGGAAGTTGTGAAACTTGAAAGGGTTCAGAAAAGATTTACAAAGCTGTTGCCAGGGTTTGGGGATTTGAGCTATAGGGAGAGGCTGAATAGGCTGGAGCTGTTTTCCTTGGAGTGTTGAAGGTTGAGGGGTGATCTTATAGAGGTAGATTAAATCATGAGGGGCATGGATAGGATAAATAGACACAGTCTTTTTCTGGGGTGGGAGAGTCCAGAACTAGAGGGCACAGGTTTAGGGTGAGAGGGGAAAGATATAAAAGGGACCTAAGGGGCAAACCTTTCACACAGACAGTGATGCGTTCAGGGAACAAGCTGCCAGAGGAAGTGGTGGAAGCTGGTATGATTACAACATTTAAAAGGCATCTAGATGGGTTGATGAGGTTTTAGAGGGATATGGGCCAATTGCTGGCAAATGGGATGAGATTAGGTTAGGACATCTTAGTCAGCATAGACAAGTTGGACCAAAGGATGTGTTTCCATGCTGTATATCTTTATGAGTTTAAAGCTTCAGTAACCAGAGACAGAGGCAGAACCTGTCTTGGAAGTGGACAGTGTTGGTGATGGAGATGGCTGAGAGTTGGAAGCTCAGTTCAGTGTCAACTCTGATTATTCTGGTTTAAGTAAGACAGCATGTCAGTTAAAGAGAATGCTTTTGATTTTGCCAATGATTGATTTAGTCTGGAGTCATATACAGGCCAGACCTGGTAAGGATGGCTGTTTCCTTCCTTTTTCCAACAATCAACATTAGACTTTTGATTCCAGATTTTATTTTTATTGAATTTAAATTCCACCGTTTGCCATGGCAGGATTTGAACTTGGGTCCCTGAACATTACTAGGTCTATGGATTAACAGTCTAGCAATATTACCACTCAGCCATTGCTGCCCCTTATTTCAGCTCACTCATGACTTGATATCAGGCAGGCAGTACACTAAGATTGTAAGAGGTGGTTATGAGGCAGGGCTGTGTCTCTTTAGTATAACTATGTAAATTGCAGTGATTTTTTCCAAAATGTGAATAAGGAGCTATTTAAGGAAAGGTCAGAGGTACATTATTGGGAGATTCCAGAAACAGTGCTGATAGTCACTCAGGAAGGAAAACAAAAGGAATCTGTACTATATCAGAAAGCATCATGTGCACAAAGGCAAACTGTGTGGGCAGCAGTTTAGTGGGAATGGGATTGAGATAAAGCAAGCATATTTAAGCAAGACAATCTTTGACACTTGCAAATTGAATGAAGAAGCCATCATCATGGTATGTCCTCTTAATTTTGTGGATTGTGGTGTGAATCACACATCTTCAGCTTCACTTAGCATTGCCTTTGGGTGAAAATATATCGTGGATAATTTGCCAAACCAACAAGTGAAATGGCCACGGTAAAATAGGAAGGTGGCAAGAGTTGTCTGACCTCATCCAGAGTAAATATACAATAACTGGCAACTCTGCCTTCTCCTGAACACAATGCAGTGACGCCCAAACTAGACTTAGCAAGTTTGGATAGATTTGAGTTCAGATGCGTTACCTTCACAAATTTGCTGCATTCACAGTTAAGACTCACTTGAGCAATTGCACTGGGTTCCCAAGACTCAATGAGAGATAATATTAAGACAAATGCACGGAGAATTTTGAAAATTGCACCAAAATGAACCAGATGCTTGATTGGTACCAAATCCACCATAATCCATCTTGGTGTTCTGTCGCAGCAATGTCTACTATCTGAAAGATGCACTACAGAAATTCGCTAAGACAGCTCCTTCCCATCGCAGGACTACTACTAGCTAGAATGACAAAGGCAGCAGATACATTGGGAGCACCACGACCTGCAAGCTCCCCTTCAAGCCACCAAACATCCTGGCTCAGAAATATGTCACTGTTCCTTCATTGTTGCTGGGTAATAAATCCTGGAACTCCCTCCCTAAAGGCATTGCAGTTCAAGAAGGAAGCTCACACCACCTTCTCAAAGGCAACTAGAGATGGGCAATAAATACTGCCCTAGCAGTGATACCCATGGCCCACAGATGAACAAAAAAGTCAATTGTTCAATTTCTAGCCTACATAACAATTCTCCAAACGTTCAAGAAATATTCAATTAACCAGAATGCAACATTTTGGATCAAAACTGAACATTTTTGATAGAAATATATTCAGAAATATACTGTAATATGCATGGTGACAGAATAAAGGATGATCTAATAATTATTACTGACAGTGTGATCTCATCACCTCTTAGGCATTGTTACTGATTGATCCTTGGATGCTGTGTTTTCACAAGCACAAAAAAAAGGCAATTTTCTCCGCCCAAGTAGTGTTTTGGATAGCAAAGGGACTATAGAGCTATTTTTCTTTAAGCAATTCTAAAAGTGAAGTATAATCATTGCCAACACAGTAAGGTGCTCCAGAAATGTTAATCTTGACTTTATATTCCACTTGTTGTTCGAGTACTATCTTCCAGCTGGAACCGTGAACACTGTCTCACCTCTCGATACCTAGTACAGCTCCAAGATTAATCACACAGCTCTGTATCTGCCAAAGCGCTCCCTATCAGTTCCAGCTATGCTTCAGGGCTTGAGCTCCTCATTTCCAAGATTACGATAACTGCTCTTTCCCATCAATGAGTCTCCAGACAATACCAGATCTATTCCAACTTTCCTTGCTACCAATTTCTTGTCAAAATAAATAATACAATAAAAAGAGAAGAATTTGAGGCCTGGAGAAGGGGCAGCCCGACTGTTCTGCCAGAAAAAAAATTTTGAGGCTTTGTCCTAAATCTTCCGCTGCTTGTCCAGTCAAAATTGAAACTTCAGCTGGGAGATGCACATCAGGATACTGTGGAACTCGTGATGCAGAGATGTGCATTGTAATTGTCCAGGAAGTATAAACTTCCAATAGGCTTATATCTGTTGCCTGGCACCCTCTGAAAATCTCCTTGACACTGAACTCAAAGCTGAGGTTTGGTGTAACTCGAGAGATTAGCTAACTTAAATCAAACTGGGCACCACAGCAGACCATCGCAATCATACCATCAACCCCCCCACCCCCAGAAACCAAGCCTGATTCTAATCTTCCATCATCACTAAGTTCTGGGGTTGGGCTTGAACCCAGAGAGTTCCCCGCTTCAGAGACAAAAAGGCTAGCTACTTTGCCAAAGTTTGAAGATTATAATAGCTGGCACCAAATCGAGCTAGAAGGGATTATATTTATGAATTATTGAAACATTTTGTAGGGACTAATAATGCATTACTCTCTACCATTTTCAAAATGCTGACAATCCTAATTATAAAACTTTCCAACAAAAGTTTTATCTGTGGCAGTAAAAAGTGCTAACAGTGCTTGCTACGTTTTGGCCTGTATGGTATTTCTTTATTGGAATTGGTTCCGACATGTCAGGCATTATTTCAAGGAACAGCGGGGGTATTCTAACCTGGCCATTACCTCTCCCTCTCCACCACTCCTTAAACAGTATATTAACAATATCGGAGTTCTGCTGCCAGGAACCCTCCATAAATATCTCTGAGACTTGGGAGAGATGTGCAGGTCACATTATTTTGTTATATGCAAAATTTCTCTATTTTTTTTACAGTCACATCAAGAAAAGCACCTTGGAGCATTCCAAGATTGTGAAAGCTGCCAAAATACAAACCTTTCTTTCTTTCCTGCAAAACAGATTCATAGTACCAGTCAAGGCAATGGGCGGTAAAGTGCACTCTCACTATACGCTTAATTTCTGTCTAAGCAGGTCCCACATATCTTATTGAATCAGGGAATTAAACAGCATGGAAAGAGGTAATTTCCTGCTCTGCTTCCATTGCTCACCACATACCTTCCTTCAAATATTTATCCAATTCCCTTCAGAAAATCATTATTGAATCTGCTTCTACTATCCAATTAAGGTAACGCAATCCAGTCTTGGAAACATTGGCATGTTATCTCTGGTTCCTTTGCCAATTCTCTTAAATCCTTTTTCTGCCACTGGGAAAGGGGTTTGCTGCATTTATTCTATCAAAACCCTTCATGATTTTTAAACACCATTTTTAATCCCATCCTTAATCTTCTCTGCTCCAAGAACAACCTCAGCTTCATCACTTTAGTTTAGATTAGATTCCCTACAGTGTGGAAACAAGCCCTTCGGCCCACCAAGTCCACACCGACCCTCCGAAGAGTAACCCACCTTACATTTGCCCCTGCACCTAACACTATGGGCAATTTAGCCTGGCTAATTCACCTAACCTGCACATTTTTGGACTGTGGGAGGAAACTGGAGCACCCAGAGGAGACCCACGCAAACACAGGGAGAACATGCAAACTCCACACAGGGAGTTGCCCGAGGTGGGAATTGAACCCAGGTCCCTGTTGCTGTGAGGCAGCAGTGCTAACCATTGAGCCACCTTGCCGCACTTTGCTACACAACTATTTCCACGCATGATAAACATACTGACAACGGCATCTGTGCTGAATAAACGTCATTCCTTAAAATTTATTGATTAATACAGTACCAGAGACATTAACAGCTCAAGAAACCTGATATTGCACCTAAGGCAATGAAAAATTGTCAGTGATCTATATTTGATAATCTCACTATAGAAAATCCAGTTATATCCAAATTGTATGGAATGTGGCTGCAAATATTTAATCTAGAGTATGCTTTTGTTATCAGTATAACAATCACTAAACATCAGAATCCTTGATGCACACTGGCAAATACTGTTTGTTATTGTTAAGGCATCAATTTCAGACACCTACCTTTGGCAAAATCTCTTTTCTCCAATAAATTTTGATAATTCACAGAGAGAAAAAAAAATCGCAGTTGCACACTACTTCATATGACACATCATCTGGTAGGACCCAAAATAATTATTACATTATTCTGTGTACAGGTCTCTCCTGTAACACATGTTTTGTCAACACGATTTGGCTGTAATGCGATTGGTGAATTGGGGAATGTTTTTTAAAAACACTAACTCCCATTGGCTATTAAGCAATTCCATCCCCGGTTACCTTTAGTCCACTCTCGGTGTTTACAGGTTGGATGACAGGGAATGTTCTTTTCTGACCTTATTGTTGATGTTTTTGAGGATGCTTTTAGAAATTATTGCAGGAGAAAAGATTTGGATTTCAAGATTCGTCTCATTCTGAAAGTTTTCTGAAAGCATCAAAGTGCTATTTCTACCTCCAACCTCTCTCAGACCAGGGTACAATGGCAGCTTTTAAAGCTTATTATTTAAGGCGCACATTTAGGAAGCTGATTGCAGCTACTGACGGGGATAATGAGGACGATGTTCTTCAATTTTGGAAGAGCTTTAACATTAAGAATCTGACTGATGTCATTGTAGAGGCCTGGGGTGATGTCAGTAAGGACTGGCTGGCATGCAGTTTGGCAGTAGCTGCTCCGAGATTTTCTTCATGATTTTAAAGGCGTTGAACTGTCAAAGGAGCTCCTAGCAATCAATAAACATTGTGTCGCTCTTGCAAAGCAAGTTGGATTTGAAGTAGAGACTGACCTACAACAACTTGTTACTGCGAGGGAAATTGAAGTGCAAGATGAAGATGAAGAAGTCCTTGATGCAGCACCATGAGAGCTTTCCACTTGCCTTTTGTCTTCTATCCTGAGGGAAGCTGAGAAGCAGTTGCAGCTCTTAGAAGGCAATGACTAATGTGGCAAGGGACTGGGAACCAGAAGAGAAGGCTAGTAGATTGTGAGGTGGAAACAAGAGACTGTAAGGATCATGAATTTAGCATTTCCAAGGTAGGTAGAGAGCAGATGAACGCAAAGGAACTGGTGATCTGAAGTGCATATACTTTAATGCAAGGATAAGGCAGATGGACTTAGGGCTTGGGTTGGTGCCTGGGAGTATATTGCAATCACAGGTACTTGGTTGAAGGAAGGGTATGATTGGCAACTAAATGTTCTAAGATATAGATGCTTCATTCAGGACACAGAGGGAAGTAAAGCAGGGGAAGGAGTTGCTTTGCTGGTCAGGGATGATATCACAGCTGTGCTAAAGGAGGACACTTATAGAGGACTTGAGCAGTGAGGCATTATGGGTAGAGCTGAGAAATAAGAAGGGTGCAGTTACATTGTGGGGGCTGTATTACAGGTTTCCCAACAGTGAGCATGAGGTAGAAGAACAAATAGATAAACAGATTATGGAAAGATGTAGAGGCAACAGGGTGGTGGTGATGGAAGATTTTAATTTTTCCAACATTTACTGGGATACACTTTGCATCAGAGGTCCAGATGCAGCAGAACTTGTATGAAGCAGCCAGGAAAGTTTTCTAGAGCAGTATGTCATTAGTCCAACTCAGGAGAGGGCCATATTGAACCTGGTGTTGGGGAATGAGCCAGGCCAGGTGGTAGAAGTTGCAGTGGGGGATTTCTGACGAGAATAGTGATCAAAATTCTATAAGTTTTAGAATACTCAGACAATACTGAGAGTTGTCCTCAGGGAAGAATACTAAACTGGGCCAAGACCAATTATATCAAAATTTGGCAGAGCTGGGAAGCGTGGATTGGGGCAGCTATTTGAAGGGAAGTCCAAATTTCATATGTGGGAGGCTTTCAAAGATAGATTGAAAATAATGCAGGATAGGTATGTCCCTTTGAAAACAAGGGATAGGAAAGGCAAGATTCATGAACCATGGATGACAGGAGAAATCACATGATGAGCCAAGAGGAAAAGGGAAGCATACATAAGGTCCAGGCAGCTAAGAACTGAATGGGTCTTGGAGGAATATCGGGAGAATAGGACCAATCTTTAATGAGGAATCAAGCGAGCTAAAAGGGGTCATACAATAACTTTTATTTCATTAAGGAGAATCCAAAGGCCTTTTATTCATTCATAAGAAGCAAGAGGGTAACTAGACAAAGGGTTGTCCACTAAAGGCTAAGGAAGGAAGGTTGTGTGTCGAACCTGAGATAATGGGTGAAATTCTCAGTGATTAATTTGCATCAATGTTCACTGAGGAGACGGACATGATGAATATTGAAATTAGAGGTAGAAGTTTGATTATTCTGGATCACATTGACAGAAGGAGGAAAGATGTGTTGGGTAGGCTAAAGGATATTAAGGTGGACAAATCCCCAGGACTGGATGGGATCTCTCCTAGGTTGCTGAGGAAGGCGAGAGAGAAAATAGCTGGGGCACTGACAGGTATCTGTGTAGCATCCTTAAACACAGGTGAAGTGCCAGAGGACTGGAGAGTTGCTAATGTTGTCCCCCTGTACAAGAAGGTATTAGGGATATTCCAGGTAACTACAGACCAGTGAGCCTGATGTTAGTAGTGGGAAAGTTGCTGGAGAATGTACTGAGGGATAGAGTCTATTTATATTTGAAAAAGAATGGTCTTATCAGTGATAGACAACATGGTTTTGTACGGGGGAGATCGTGCATTACCAACTTAACAAAGTTCTTTGAGGAAGTGACCAAGTTGATAGATGGAGGAAGGGCTGTAGATATCATATACATGGACTTAGTAAAGCATTTGATAAGGTTCCCCATGGTAGACTAATGGAAAAAGTGAAGTCACATGGTGTACAGGGTGTTCTATCTAGGTAGATAAAGAACTGGTTGAGCAACAGGAGACAGAGAGTAGTAGTTGAAGGGAGTTTCTCGAAGTGGAGAAAAGTGACCAGTGGTGTTCCACAGGGGTCAGTGCTGGGACCACTGTTGTTTGTGATATACATAAATGATCGGGAAGAGGGCATTGGTGGTCTGATCAGTAAGTTTGCAGATGACACGAAGATTGATGGAGGAGCCGAATGCCTGTGGGACTGTTAAAGAATACAGGAGAATATAGATAGAGTGGAGAGGTGGGCAGAGAAGTGGCAGATGGAGTTCAATCCAGGCAAATGTGAGGTGATGCATTTTGGGAGGTCTAATTGTAGAGCAAGCTATACTGTAAATGGAAGAGCCTTGGAAAAAGTTGATGAGCAGAGAAATCTGGGAGTTCAGGTCCATTGTACCCTGAAGGTGTCTGCACAGTTGGATAGAGGCATATAGTATGCTTGCCTTCATCGGACAGGTTATTAAGTATAAAAACTGGCAGGTCATATTAAAATCGTACAAGACTTTGGTTTGGCCGCATTTAAGAATACTGTGTATAGTTCTGGTTGCCACATTACCAAAAGGGTGTGGATGCTTTGGACAGTGTGCAGAAGCGGTTTACGAGGATATTGCCTGGTATGGAAGTTGCTAGCAATGAGAAGAGGTTGAGTAGGTTAGGATTGTTTTCATTAGAAAAAAGGAGATGGGGGGTGGGGGATCTGATTGAGGTCTACAAAATAATGAAGGGTATAGAAAGGGTGGATAGAGACAAGTTTTTTTTCCCCAGGGTGATGGATTCAATAACAAGAGGTCATGTGTTCAAGGTGAGGGGAGACTAGCTTAATGGGGATACATGCGGAAAATACTTTACACAGAGGGTGGCAGGTGACTGGAAGGTGTTGCCAGCAGAAGTAATAGAGGCAGGCACAGTGGATTCATTTAAGGTGTATCTGGACAGATGCATGAGTAGATGGGAAGCAGGGGGATACAGATGCTTAGGAGTTGGGCAATAGGTTCAGTTAGTGGATTTGGATTGGCACAGGCTTGGAGGGCCAAAGGGCCTGTTCCTGGGCTGTAAATGTTTTTTGTTCTTCTTTGTTCTTTGACTACAAAGCAGAATGCAGCAGGATAGCGGCAAAAAACATGATGCCCATCTTAAGCCAATCCCCAAGAAACAGTCTGAGGCCAATGAACTAGGAGAACGTGAGGACGGCAGATGCTGGAGACCCGAGTTGAAAAGTGTGGTGCTGGAAAAGCGCAACAGGCCAGGCAGCATCCGAGGAGCAGGAGAATCGACCTTTTGGGCACAAGCCCTTCTTCAGGAATGGTGGGCCAAGCAGGCAAAGATAAAGGGGGGGGTGGGGGGAATACGATAGGTGGAAGGAGGTGAGGGTGAGGGTGATAGGCCGGAGAAGGAGTTGGGGCGGAGAGGTCGGGAAGAAGATTGCAGGTCAAGAGGGCGGTGCTGAATCCGGGGTTTGGGATTGAGATAAGGTGGGGGGAGGGGAAATGAGGAAGCTGGAGAAATCGACATTCATCCCTTGTGGTTGGAGGGTTCCTAGGTGGAAGATGAGGCACTCTTCCTCCATTCCTGAAAATTGTCAAAGAAGATAATTATTTCAGAATATGCTACTTGAAATTTCAGGCTAAAATGAAGACTGGAAATCGGACTCAAGATTAAAGTGGTGCTGGAAAAGCACAGCAGGTCAGGCAGCATCCGAGGAGCAGGAAAAGCGACGTTTCAGGCAAAAGCCCTTCATCAGGAATGAGGCTGGGAGCCTCCGGGATGGAGAGACAAGTCTATTTCAGTTTTCAGTTGGAGCAACCACCAACACACAAACAACAAAAATATATGTAACTATCTAATATCTAATTCAGAAAGTCAATGATTTTGTTTCAAAATACATAGTTACAATGTAACTAATTTTTAAATAGAGCTTATAGTTTAACATGAATATGTGCATATGTATTAGTGTATGCATGTGTATGTGACTGTGTGCAATTCTAAATGTTGCATATGAATACCTAGTAGAGTGTCATGGTGATCAGTGCTGGGCTTACTTAAGAGTATATATTAATGTCTTGGATGAATAAAGTGCATGTACTAAGTTTGCGGATGACAAAAATAAATAGAAAGGCAAGTGCTGAGGATGATACAGAAGAGTCTGCAAAGGGATATAGACAGGTTAAGTGAATGAGCTAAAACTTGGCAGATGGAATATAATGTGGGAAAATATTGCAGGAAGTCTGGAGGAAGTGGTGATTTAAATGAGGAAAGACTGCAGAAAATTGCAGCACAGAGCGATTTCGATGTCCCTGTGCATAAATCACAAAAGCAGTGATTGTAATGAGGTCAGCCAGATAGACCTCATAAAACAGGAGTTCCTTGACTGGGGTTGTTAACCTGATCCAATCTGAGAGTCCCGGCTGATAGATATAAACAGGAGAGTTACCACTGCTAGGCCGTAGTGTTAGGGAAATTATAAACAAAACACAAAAAAAGGGAAAAAATAAATAAATAAAGGGAGAGTCAGATTTTCTGCTCTCTTCTGGATTTGAGAGAGCTCGATCAATGTTAAATACTGTTCAAGTGTAATTAAAGGGTGACTTGATGATGGGATACGGGCCTCTGTGGAGTCATTTCAGCTAACCTCCTAGTTCAGCAGGTAATAGGGAAAGCAAATAGAATATTGGCCATTATTTCAAAGGAAATGGGGCATAAAAAATAGAAGTCTTACTAAAACAATACAAGGCACTAATCAGACCAAACCTGGAATACTAGAAAGAGTTTTGGCCCCTGATTCAAGGTAAGATATACTGATATTGGAGACAGTCCAGACAAGGTTCACAAGGTTGATCTGGGATATGGAGGGACTTTCTTATGAGAGGTTGAATATGTTGGGCTTGTACTCATGAGAGTTTAGAAAAATGAGGAGAGCCGTTATTGAAATATAAAAGATTCTTAGAGGATGTGGTAGGGTAGATGCAGAAAGGTTGGTCCTGTCCCCTTGTGGGAGAGTGTAGACCCAGAGGGCAATCTCAAAGTAAAGGGTTGCCCATTTAAGCCAGAGGTGAAGAGGAATTTCTTCTTTTAGAGAGAGTAGTGAATCTGTGCAATTCTTTAGCACAGAGGGATTTAGAGACTGTATTGTTAAGTAAATTCATGGCTGAAGTAGGCAGATTTTTAATGAGTAAGGGAATCAAGGGTTAGGAGAAAAGGCAGGAAGTGGAGTTATGGATTATTAGATCAGCCATAGTCTCATTGAATGGGAGAGCAGACTTAATGGGCTCAATAGCCTGCTTCTGCTCTGACATCTTATGGTCTTATAATAGGAGTCAGTCAGACAAACTCTTAACACTATTCAGCCGTTCTATTAAATTAGACTACTGCTGATCTTTTACATCAATTCCATTTTCTTACCCTGTCCCATGTTCCTGAAGTTCCATAGTGGTATGAATTATGATGAATGAACTACTGGGCCTGAACATTCCTAGGCCTTGATACTGACCCTGTTCTTGTATAGTTTGGGAGATATAAAATTATTTAAAGTCTGGTTGAAGATTTGTAGCTGTGAAGCCACAGGAGGCTCCAATAGCACTGATGATGTTCCCTAGCCAGGGAACGAAACGTTTGCAGCAAAAACTTCCAGCTCGACAAACAGAACCACAACATATAAAATTATAATGCCCCGAGTGTTATACAGCGGAAGTTGACCACTCTGAGAACTAAAACTGAAACGCCCAAACAGAGTGCCTCACCCTATAATCTGTATAACGAGTGTGAAAAGTGTGCAGTCTGCTTTCATGCAACTTCTAGTAATTAAAAAAAAACCCTTGGCACTCCCTTTAAAATCACCAGTAACAACCTATTTATCTAACTCTAACCGTGAACAAATTAACTATTAACAAACTGAATAAAATCCTTCTAACGACTCTATGATAAACTATTCCCAAATTTAAAAAAATAGAATTTAGTCCCTCAAAATTACCACCAGGTTACCTGTTTTTCAGAATATTCTGTATCTTCTCCGTCAATTCTTCTGTCAGGAATTCTAACTAGTTGTGCTATTGGTATCATTGTTATTGAGAAGGTAGTTTTTCTAAGACATAGAGGAGGCTGAGAAAGCCAGCAAGTCTCTCTCAAGGGCTGAGGGCCTTTAGCTCTGGTAGATTGTTCTGGAGTCTTTGTCCAATTGCCCACTTCTTTTATACACTTGATGACATATCAATATTTCTTACAATAGGATTGGTCTTATGTTGTCAAACCTGTCAGATTTAAATTTAATAGACTACTAGTTACCTAGTTGCCTTAATTTTTACTTAGACAACTAAGCCTGTTGTCTTAGTAAAAAATGCTGCTTGACCTGCTAATTGTATGGCCTTTCGATACAAATATTTCAATTTGCGTGCTCTCTATGTACTAGTAAACTTTCAAGCTGCAGCTCACAGACACCCATTTTAAATTGCTATGCACAGAAAAAGCACATGATCTTTTAAAGTGACCACGCAATGCCTTCCCCCAGCATTTTACTAAACACCAAATTCTAACTCCCTGCCTCCCAATCTACAAGTACTCTACCCAACTTTGCAACATTAGTTTGAAGTGGACAATCAATCACACCTCTGATATCATAGAATCCCTACTGTGCAGAAAGAGGCCATTTAGCCCATCGAGCGTGCCCCAAGACTCCAGAGAACATCCCGCCACCATAGCTTATCCACCTAGCCTGTATATTTTTGGATAGTGGGAGGAAGCCGAAGCAACTGGCAGAAACCCATACATACAGAGGGAGAACATGTCAACTTCACACAATCAACTAGGTAGGAATCAAACCCAGTCCCGTGCGCTATGAGGCAACAGTGCAAACCATTATAGCACCGTGCTGCCCATATAGCATTTCTTCTTGATTTGCAAACCTTATCCTGAAAGATCATCTGATGGAAATTGTACTGTTTTAGAAAATGACATGGTTCAGTCTGAGCGACTAATATGGAAGTTTGGATTAATAATCTAGAAACAACAAAGACAAATTCAGCTCTTTGCACGTCTACAAAGTGCTTTGGACAGTGTTATCAATTCGCACCTATTCATCAATAACTTGCTCACAATGTTTGGTGTAGCTTCTCCCAGGTCCACTTGGCTCCAGGTCTCATTAAAGCCTTGGTCCAAAGATGAGGAAAAAGTGTTAATGTTAAACTGCCATTGATATCAGGGTAGCATTTGACAAGAACAGGAATCTGTAGCATAATAGAGTTCCCCATAACGGGTTAACTGTATTAGTCCATGAGAAGAAAATGGAGGATTTGAGCTATAGGGAGAGGCTGAACAGGCTGGGGCTGTTTTCCCTGCATTGTTGGAGGCTGAGGGGTGACTTTATAGAGGTTTATAAAATCATGAGGGGCATGGGTAAGGTAAATAGACAAAGTCTTTTCCCTGGGGTGGGGTAGTCCAGAACGAGAGGGCATAGGTTTAGGGTGAGACAGAAAAATATAAGAGACCTGAGGGGCAACTTTTTCACACAGAGGGTGGCGTGTGTGTGTGTGTGTGTGTGGAATGGGCTAGTACAATTGCAACATTTAATAGGCATCTGGATGGGTATATGAATGGGAAGGGTTTGGGTGCCGGCAGGTGGGATTAGATTGGCTTGGGATATCTGGTCGGCATGGACGAGTTGGACCGAAGGGCCCGTTTCCGTGCTATTCATCTCCATGAGTCTATGATTGGATAGGCTACGAGAAAGTTACACACAGGAAAGTTGGTATGAAAGTGTTCTTATAAATTTAAGTATTTTAGAATAAAGTAAGAGCATCTAGTGGCTAGCCTAGAGTTATTGAAATTACTCCAACTCAACAATATATAATCAAATGACAAAGCAGGTTCAAGGGTCTATTTAGCCTTCTGCTCTCACCTCATAAGTTTATTCACAATGTATCAACTCACTTCTCAAGACAAGCAATAAATATCTTCCCAGTTAAAACCGGCTAAATTAGGATCTTAGACTCTGATTTATCCTGCTCAATATTCCATATGTAGCTTTATTTCAGCCTGGTACATCATTTAGCCTACTCATACTGAGACTCAATATAAGAATATCCCGTCCGATACTGAAACATTCAAGGTCATTACAGGTAAGGATTGAATTGCTGGATCTATGAAATTCTCACCACATACTTCTGTGCAGTGGTGAGGAGATCCAACTGAAGTTGTCAAAGTTCCAGGTTCCAGGCCATATTTGCACTCTCCTAAATATTTGTGCCACTAAACATAGTCGATTTTTTTAAATGAAAAAAAAACATCTATGGTACTGAGTTGGCACAATCTAACTCATTCTGTTAAATCATTTACAAAGCCGTATAAAACTTAAACTAGAATTAATAGATGATCAAATCGTTGGAAAAAGCACGACCCAACCACATTAAATGGTGAAACACCCCATTCACAGAACATTATTGCAAAAAGTTAAAAACACAAACATGATTAATGTCTCTGGAGTTCTTAATACTGTTGAACAATTGCAGGGCTGTTTTTTCACAACACGTTTCAAAATATGAATGAATCCAACGAAAGATACATTCTTCCAAATAAAGAAGCCTGAAATGGCTATATTCTACGTACTGTATAAAATCATCAAAATGAAGTGAAAACACTCCCCACTCATTCTCGCAGAAATTTCACTTAGATTTTTAAAATTTCACGTGATTGAATATCGTAATCGCAAGATTCGGTCTTTAAATAAAAAAAAACTTTTTTTAACATCGAGGAGTTAACTTTAACTGACCTGGAGAAAGAGGTTTATAATCAGTTCACTGCAGCTTCCCACCCAGCGGCTGGTAACATCAGGGGGCTGTTAGGCCAGTCTCTGAGTCGGATGATGAGCATTAAAGTGGAAACAAAATGAAAACCTTTCTGTTATTATCTCCCGCTCGCCGCAATTCACGCTCATTCCACGTCCCAACAATACTGTTCCCACAACTTTTCCTCAGCCCTCTCACACACAGCCCGATTCCAAGCTGATCGCTCAACCAGCACCGGTTAATAATTCACTGCGGAGACAAAATAGATTGTACAAGGAAACCAATCAATCACAGAATTCAAAAGATCCAAATTCACATTCATATATATATATAATATCTCTTCACGGAGAAATGTTTCAGATTAATGGACTATAATTGTGGGATAGATATCCAGTAATGAATACCGCACAAGTGCCCAGTCATCATAAAAACTAGGTCAGGATAATCCACCATTCTGGATTAGTGGTACTAGAAGAGCATAGCAGTTCAGGCAGCATCTGAGGAGCAGCAAAATCGACGTTTTTACTGTTCCTCGGATGCTACCTGAACTGCTGTGCTCTTCAAGCACCACGAATCCAGAATCTGGTTTCCAGCATCTGCAGTCATTGTTTTTACCAGGATAATCCACCAGCTGGACCCACCCCTCCTGACGTGCAGTGAGAGCAGCACAATGCCCGTTCCATGCCTGCTCTGTGTACCTGATTATAATGTGTAGTGCTGGGAAAGTCAAGTGCTAAACTCTATTAGGTTAATGTTACAAGTAGTTCTTCTGTAATACAATGGTTGTGTTCTTGTGCAGCTTTGCATTATAGATAAATTGTGCTTTAGAAAGAGCGCTTAAAGTATTGGCATGTAATCACATCACAGCCAACACATGTTTTAAATGTTTGTGCTTTAGAAAGTGTCACCAACTCGTCATTCACATTACAGTGAATTTGGGTTAGCGAAACCTGCATTATAGCAAAATGACCTGCACTGTTTTGTAACCCCGGGAATTCTTGCCAGCCCATAGGGGAGTGATGGCCTATTATCAGCAGACTGTTAATCCAGCAACTCAGGGAATGTTCTGTGGACAAAAGCAGAAATTGCTGGAAAAGCTCAGCAGGTCTGGCAGCATCTGTGCAGAGAAATCAGAGTTAACGTTTCAGGTCCAGTGACCCTTCCAGTCCTTTTGGTTTCTATGTAATGTTCTGGGGACCTGGGTTCAAATCCTTTATGGCAGATGATGAAATCTGAATTTGATAAATATCTGGAATTAAGAGTCTAATGACGACAATGAATTGATTGCCAGGAAGAACGCACCTGTCCTTTCTGGAAGGAAATCTGCCATCCTTACCTGGTCTTGCTAACATGGGACTCCAGATCCATTAACGAACTTTTAAAATTCATTTGCATTAATATTCAGCATCAAGAATGATGCATTCATAATGTGGTTTTCATGGAGTGCTGGTGTCAACAGAGTTCAGTCATGCACTGACTGTCGCAGCAACAGAAAGCAATTGCATTTACGTAGCCCCAGTGATGCAAGTAAAATCACCCGAAGACCCTTCACAGGAATGTTATGACATCAAACTCCCATAAAGTCATATGTGACAATATTATGGCTTTAATAGATATATTTTGCCCTGGGTTTTTTTGGAAGAGAGGTTTTAAGGCAAAGGCATAGAGCAGGCTGCCAGAGCCACTAACTTAAACTGTTTGTGAGGCTTTTTTTAAAGTTAGAACAATAGAAGCAGCCTGAATGGGTGTGGTCAAACTCCAGCAGAACAAGGATTTTTAGTTTTTTTTAGTTTTCAGTTGTAGCAGGTGTTGTTGGAGTCTCAGCAGAGTTGGAAGCTGTAGTACATTTCTCGCCGCTGCTACTCTCCCTCAGTTCTCTTGATGTTTTTTCCTCCCAAGCTGCTGGAGTTGCATGTGAGACAAGCTGTTTTCTGAATTTTTGCCTTTTGCTGCGGGGTGTGTTTATGGGATGTTACTATAATGGAACAGTTACTCTTTAATAGCCAACCAATCTACTATTCTGTTAAGTTTTGTAATAGAGTTAGAGCTAAGCTAATTATTTTCTTTATTCTTTCTTTTGATGTATTTTAACCAGAATGTATGAATTTATGTTTTGATCAACGCTGAGTAGTTTCACCAACTGAATTGCAGCTGGAATACAACACCTTACTTTTACTTTCAAAATAAGAAAAAGTTAGTGTCTCCTTCTAAATATATTTTGAGGGGGTTTGGTGTGGTCCATAACAAATAGAAGACCACAAGCTTACAAAAGGTATACCCCAGAGCATTGTAATGAAAAGAGAGATTGGGAAATGTGGAGGTTGGGGCAGAGAATTCCAAAAGGTGGTGAGGTCTTTGGAACTCTCTTGCTGAAAAAAAAGTGATGGAAGCAGAGTCCTTGAATTTTTTTTAAGGCAGAGATAGATTTCTGGTAAACAAGGGGGTGAAAGGTTATCAGGGATAGGTGGGAGTGTGGATTTGAGGTTGCAATCAGATCAGGCATTATAGTATTAAATGGTTGAGCAAGCTTGAAGGGCTGAATGGCCTACGCCTTTTTCATACATTTGTAATGTAGGTTGAAGTGATTGTTATAAGGTGAGCCAACTGGACATCATAGAACATGGAAGTGATGGCCTAGTGGTATTGTCACTAAATTAGTAATCCACAAACCAAGGTAATGACCTGAGGGCCAAGGTTCAATGCCCACTGTGGCAGATGATGGAAATTGAAGTCTATGACTCGATGAGTTCCCTGATTGGGGCTGTTAACCTGGTCCAATCAGGGAGCACTGGCTGACATAAATAGGTTGCATAGCAGAGATACTGACACTCTTGTCCCTAACTCTGTAAGGTTCATAACTTCATAAGATTAAGGAGCAGAATTAGGCCATTCAGCCCATCGATTCAGCTCCACCATTCGAGAATGCCTGATATGCTCCTCACCCCCATTTTCCTGCCTTCTCTCCAAACCTTTCGACCCATTAACAATTAAAAATCTGTCTAACTCCTCCTTAAACTTATTCACTGTCCCAGCATCCACCGCACTTTGGGGTAGCAAATTCCACAGATTCACAATCCTTTAGGAGAAATAGTTTCTCCTCAACTCTGTTTTAAATTTGCTGCCCTTTATCCTCAGACTATGCCCTCTCATCCTAGAATGCCCCACAAGAGGAAGCATCCGCTTCAGCTCCATTTTATCCATATCTTTTCTCATTTTGAATATCTCAATTTGATCTCCCCTTATTCTTCTAAATTCCAGAGAGTATAGGTGCAGCAAGATAGTCAAAGATTGTTCACATATAAAGAAAAGGTGACTTGCTGATGGCATATCTGTCTCTATGGAGTTATAGCATAGGTTTTCAACAGCAGGAGACAGTTTAGTTCAATAATGTCCTCAAAAGAAAGAAATCTGCCATCCTTACCTAGCCTGGCTTACATGTGACTCCGGACCCACAATAATGGGATTGGCTGAGATTGTCTATATCAAATTTTCCAACAAACTTGAATAAAATTGAACCGGAGGGACCACCCTATCAGTGCAGACACGTCCACCAGACTTAAAAATCACATCAACATCAGTGGGTCAAAATCCTGGACCACTCAACCAAAAAAGCACAGTGACTCTGGAAAAAAAAACTGCAGGCATGGTGTGATTCAAATCAGGATTGTACTAGAGGCCATAATTGCTGATTTCAGAGGGTACGGAGACAGGAAAGGACCAAATTGATATATAGATTAGATTGATTTGGAAACAAAGGTAGTTCCTGGACTGGCAATGCAACAACACTGGTCAGAACAGGGTAGTGGGTGATTGGGATCTGATGTAGGCAGCAGGGTATCTGAGCTGATGTATACAGAGGACAGAAGGTGCAAAACCAGGCAGAATTACATTAGAATAGAGTCTAATACCTAAAGGACATAGATTCATAGAGTCATTTGGCAGGGAAACAGCCCCTTCAGTCCAACCAGTCCATGCCAACCATGTTCCAAAACCAAAATAGTCCAAATTCCTGCATTTGGCCAATATCCCTCCAAATCTTTCCTATTCATGAACTTATCCAACTATCTTTTAAACGTTGTATTTGTACCTGCATCTAACATGTCCACTTCACTTTGCAGACTCGTCATCCTCACCACTTGTCTTTCCACCTACTTTTGTGTCATCCACAAACTTGGTAAGAGTACTTCCATTTTATTAATGCATATTGTAAATAACTGGGCCCAGCAATAATCCCTGTGGCACTAATCCACTATTTACAAGCATGGTTGAGGGTTTCAGCTGCAGATCAACTGAGGCCAGGTAAACAGGCAATGTTTTGAGGTGTAAGAAGGAAACATTGGTTCAGGATTACATGGAAAGCCAAGGTTGTGATTGGAGTTGGGAGGTCATGTTGTGGCTATACAAGACATTGGTTAGACCACTTCTGGAATACTGCGTGCAATTCTGGTCTCCCTCCTGTAGGAAGGATGTTGTGAAACTTGAAAGGGTTCAGAAAAGACTTACGAGGCTGAATAGGCTGGGGCTGTTTTCCCTGCAGCATCGGAGGCTGAGGGGTGACTTTATAGAAGTTTATAAAATCATGAGGAGCATGGATAGGGTAAATGGACAAAGTATTTTTCTCAGGGTGGGGGAGTCCAGAACTTGAGGGCATAGGTTTAAGGTGAGAGTGGAAAGATATAAAAGGGACCTAATGGGCAACCTTTTCATGCAGAGGGTGGTACGTGTATGGAATGATTTGCCAGAGGAAGGGGTATAGGCTGGTACAATTACAACATTTCAAAGGCACCTGGATGGGTGCATGAACAGGAAGGATTTAGAGGGATATGGACCAAATGCTGACAAATGGGACTAGATTTATTTAGGATATCTGGTCGGCATGGACAAGTTAGACTGAAGGGTCTGTTTCCATGCTGTATATCTCTGCGACTTTGCATTTCCACTGGGATGGTGTGTTCAACTCTATCAAAGTCAGTCGGCAGCTTGAGAAGAAGTGGAGGCGATCATTCACCGTGGTCACCGTCACACAAGTTGTCATTTGCGACTTTGATGCATACTGTTTCATTGCAGTGTTGGGTGGCAATCTGAATGGAGAGATTCACACATGGTATTGAGCAAAACATAGGCATGCATCCGTTACTGCTTCTCAGACAGAACATATTTATGTGGCACCTTTCACATTCTGACCATATTCCAAAACTGCGTCACAGCCAATCGTCTTTTTAAGTTTTGTTTTAATGGGATATGGTGCTATTGGCAAGGCCAGGCATTTGATGTCCTTCTCTAATCAGTGTTGAAAGGAGTGGCTTGCCAGGCCATTCTGGAAGGCAGTCAAGAATCAACCACATTACAGTGTGTCTATAGTCACATGTCAGTCAGACCAGGTAAAGGTCCTCCTCTAAAGGACATGACTCACCAGAGGAGATTTTATAACCATCAATGACAGTGTCATGTCACCATCCCGGAGAGAAGCTTTTAAATTCCAGCAGCTGCTGTAACAGGGTTTGAACATATGTCACTAGAACTTTGGCCTGGGAGTCTCAAATACTCGACAAAAGTAAGGACTGCAGATGCTGGAGATCAGAGCAGTGCTGGAAAAGCACAGCAGGTCAGGCAGCATCTGAGAAGCAGAAAAATCGACGTTTCAGGCAGGAGACCTTCATCAGGCCCTTGCCTGAAATGTCGATTTTCCTGCTCCTCGGATGCTGCCTGACCTGCTGTGCTTTTCCAGCACCGCTCTAATCCAGTCTCAAATACCCGTCAAGTGAAATGCTACAATGCCACCATCTTCCCCCAATTGTTTTTGGAGGTATTTAGACAATAGTAGAAACCCAATTTATATCCAACAAACAGGACTGAAAATAACCATTGTTTTGGCAATATCGATCCTGGAAATAATACGAGTCAGGCACCAGCAGACCTCATCTGCCCTTCTTCACTGATTGTCATGGAATGTTTCCATCCATTTGCTTCAGTATGTAAGAGCTCCATTAACCATGCTGTCTAAAAGGTGGCGCCTCCAACTGTGCAGCACTCCCTCAGCGTGGCACCAATGTTTCAGCTTCGCTTTGGCTTGATGAGGTTTGAACCCACAAGTATCTGAGCATTAGCTGCTGACAGAAGCTGTCACATAACTGAAAACAAATTGCCCTTTGAGTTCCCAAAGTAAAAACAGTAAGTACATCATAATTTGACAAAGTGGTCATTAGAAATTTAACAGATAATTGTAAATTTGTATTCCAGGTTGTGAGATCACCTGAGTACCCTGATGAGATTGTCTCTCTGTATTAGCGAGCTTTTCCTCTCCTGCCGGTTGATAGGTCCATGTTGCTATAGCACCGATGAAATGATGTCACAGATATGTGAGTTCTATGTCACTATTATGCCTCGTGCACTTGCACCTGTCACATTGCCTTGACTTTGTACAATGTGCTCACAATACAATAACAACAGTTTCTCAAAATTCTCTTAGAAGATAAATACAGAACAACCTCAATTATCCAAACGAGATGGGTGGGGAGTATAACTGATTGTTCAGATAATTTGTTAAGGGACATTGAGATCTTGTTCGGATAATCTGAAATACAGATAATTGACGTTCGGATAACTGAGGTTGTTCTGGTAAATGTTTGTGTCTGCAATTCAATCCTTGGGTCTTTTTAACAGTGTGAGATGACAACTTGTTAGGCTGTCAGAGTTGTACTATAATGTTCAAAATGAACCATGTACTTTTACAGCACAGCAAACTATATATTTTCTTAACCTATTTCTGCCAGCACTTCAATCACAAAAAAACAATTCCACTATCCACACTTTCTCCATAGGTTTGTGCCTTCCTCCCCTTCAAGTATTTATTTAGTCTAGGAAATGAGTCTGTTTTATTTGATTCCCAAGCTGTCTGTATGTACCCAGTCACTAACATATTTTCAATCTGCTTTATCTCTGCCTTGATGTATTATCTTCTTCTACCCATAAATACAACAGTTATCTACCTGCTGGCTCTGCCAATTTCTCTCCGTCTTGCTGAAGTCCTTTTCTGTCAAACCTGTTGATATTCTATGGCATTGCAACAGTCAAGGATAAGCATTGGCACTTCCCTGTAGGATGGGCTGAGGAGCTGGAACATCCCACTACAACACCTTCACTGACAGGGAGGTGTAATTACCTTCACAAATTTACCTCAGTGTAAGTAGGAGTCCTGTGGAGCAGTGATAGAGTCCCTGCCTCTGAGCCAGGAGGCCTGGGCTCAAGTCCCTCTTGTTCTAGATGTGTGTCATAACACATTTGATCAGTTTGATTTAAAGGGGGAAAATAAAACTAATATAAATAGGTATTCAAATGGTGAAAATATTGGCGGTCCGGGACATTCAACCTCGGACCTTCCTCCAAGGCGAACTTTGGGACGGGCAACAACAAAATGTGGCCGAGCAGAGGCTGATAGCCAAGTTCGATACCCATGGGGATGGCCTCAACCAGGACCTTGGGTTCATGTCACACGACAGGTGACCCCACTGCACTATACACACACACACACACACACACACACACACACACACACACACACACACACACACACACACACACACACACACACACACTCCAACAGACACATGCACACTCCTACAGAGTCATACACTTACGCAGACCCTCTCTCAAACGTTCACACATACAGGGACAAAACGTTTGCAACAAAACTTCCAGCTCGGCGAACAGAACCACTACAACAAGCACCCGAGCTACAAATCTTCGCACAAACTTTGTTCACACATACACTCCGACACTCACACATGCATTCTCTCAGAGACTTATACCCCTTTACACTCACACTCACACACCCTCTTACAGACACCCATAATCCCCACCACCTCTCCCCACACACACACCCACTTGCACACATACACATATAAGTTTGTGGGGTGAATTTGTACTTGCAGAATTAAATTTTATTTTTCTCAGAAACTGCATGAATCCATGTAAGATTCTGTAAAACTGTTTTTTAGATTAGAATCAGTCTGACCACTGAGGCACAGACAGTCTCACACAGGACAGCTCACACCCTCAATACATTATCTGGGCCGACATGACACCAATTATTAAAGTTCACTTGAGAATGTAACTTTTAAAAAAGTTCTGTGATTTGCTGAAAACAACATGTTCATTCTAAAAGATGAGAGATTTAACAAACAATCCAGGTCTTTTACAATATATAATTTAAGTTACATCACATTGTAAACTTATGCTATTAAATTCTGTGTCTTACGATCTTATACTCCACAACCACCTGTTGAAGGAGCAGCGCTCTGAAAGCTAGAGATTCCAAATAAACCTGTTGGGCTATAATCTGGTGTTGTGTGATTTTTAATTTTGTACATCCCAGTCCAACACCGGCACTTCCAAATCATGATTAACAAATCTATTTCATTAAGTACCCACCCCAGCACTATGATGTCTCCCACATCTGATTCTAGCTCTATTTTAGCATGCACCACTCCCACAAGAACATTTCTACTGTATTTCCACCGAAAGACTAGCATAACTGGCACCGAAGGTGATTATTTAAAAGGCTGCAATATACCTTGTCAAACAATGACATTTGAAGCTGCCTTGTTCCTTGATGCACTCAGTGCAAAGATGGTCCTGTGATTCTCTTACAGGAAACTGGAATTGCTCTTCCCAGCATGGAATCATTGAAAGCAGACCAGGCAGTTTGATCTGAGGTTCTCATCTAGCTCACTACTAACTCCACGCAATGGAAGAACAGTCAGCAGTGCCTCAGTGAGCTCAATTGCCTGCTCCATTCCACCAGGGGATAAGTGTCACACTGTTCAGTCTGCTACCTCAGACTCACTATGCCTCTGCTACTGCATCCACCTTCTACCAAGTCTTATGCTCTGCCGATCATAGTATCACCTGTAACATCTTCCCTCACTAGTTCTCATCCACCCCAACCCACCCCTGACACTACTTCACGGTCACTGTGTTGTTGACTACACTCTGTCACCAACTTTTACACAGCTCTAATAGCTATGCCACCCAATTTCATCTCATTTAATCCTTCTCTTTCTCTCATTTCAGGCCACAATTGGGTAGAGGGCGTCCACAGAGGTCAGGGTGTCCAAAATTATATTCTTCAGTCCTACTGGGACTGCTTTTGCAATGATGTCGAGCTATCCATGATCCACCGACAACAACTAAGTACTCCTCATTCTACTGCATCTCTCACAGTAACCCCACTGTAGAGTCATTCATTGCACTCCATCTCTACTACACTCTCTCTTGTCTTGCACATACCAGAAAGATGTGCACCTGCTTCACCAGAAACCACTTTGTTGACCTCTGAGGACTGACCTTGGACAAACCCCATTCCTATTCCCATAGATAGTTTGCTGTATCCCCCACCCTCTTGCAAATACAGTTGCTCACCTTTATAAGTGCCATCCCCCTGCCTCCCGGTCCACAGCCCCTAATTCCCAACGAGTAGATTCTAGACAGAAAACAAAAAGTGCTGGAGATCGCAGTGAGTTCAGTACAGATTCCAGCATCAACAGTAATTCGCTCCTACATTGAATAGGTTCCAGAGTCTCTTTCCCATGATAGTGCCCCCACCTTGCCCAAGCACGCCTCCCCAACCCCTTTATTTGTGGATGAACCCTTTGGACGGATCATGGCCCACTCGCTCCCCACCTCTTCACACCCCCTTGACTGACCTAACCAGATGGCAAAGGTGCACCCAGGCCCATGATTGGTGACTATAGATCTCCCTACTTCACTAGCCTTACCTCCGGCACTGGTCAATATGGAGCTACAGGACAGACAGTAATCTCTGATCCAGACTGCAGAGGCATGGACCCCCAGATGAAGAGAGCACCCTGACTGGATGCCTCACCGTGACCAATCACCTTGAGCGATATTAGAGGCTGCCCTTGCCTTACTACATTGGGAGCCTCAGATTAACAGGTTACTCCGTGGACTTCAGTGAGGACTCCACACCGGGACTTTGAGGCCTGGCTGCCTGCCTACTGCCCATGCCTTGTGTTGACTGTGTAAGCTGCTGGCACATGGTGTTGCTGTGAGATTGACATAACACACTGCCGTCCAGCAAGATAATGCACTCCCATTGACTGAGAGCTTCTGGGTGGCAAAGCGAGCTGCCTGGTTCTGTGAATGTGCTGATTGACACAGCATGGCGAAACAAGGCAAGGACACAGAGAATATGCAGGGAGGTTCAAATAAATGTGTGCAAGAGAGTAGCGCTGAGAAGCAGCCTGGGGAAAGTTGCTTTTCAGTGCCAGTTGCTGGTATGCTCTGCGATACAAGTCTGTGCTTTATAAGTGTACTGCCGTTGGATCACAGAGGTGCTATGATGGTTGTAAGGAGTTGGCAAATGTCCATGATTTAGAGATGCCGGTGTTGGACTGGGGTGCACAAAGTTAAAGATCACACAACACCAGATTATAGTCCAACAGGTTTAATTGGAAGCACACTAGCTTTTGGAGCACTGCTCCTTCACCAGGGTACTCCACAACTTAGCAAATGTCCATGATTGAGGGGTGGGTATGATTGGTGCCAAGCTTTGGCTGTTCCTGAGCAACAGGAAGTACCTCAGAGGCAGTGGTGAGCTAAAATCACCAGGTACCTGCTCTGATTTCCTCGAGAAATCCTGACCTTTGGCTTATTTGGCAAGACAGGAAGCTGAATATTCATGTGCGGCAGGGTTAATAAAGTGCTTAACAAACTATCAAGTCAAACCACCATTGTCAACCAGACCATTGGGCTGCTCTGTCATTAGAGAGTGAGGACTGGTGGCGGTTTGACCTGAGGACCACCATACCTCTGGCAAGGGGAGAGGTTGAGTTCTTTGTGATGCTGTCAGTATCACATTGCTTTGCAAACCAACCATCCAGCCAACTGAGCTAAACATTGACCTTTTAACTTAATCCTTTACTTTCCTAGTTTAAACTACAAAAGCTTTAATGTAAAGTGTTCCCTATTACTTTATTTTACTACAATTCTACGAAGTAATGCTTAACGTTTTAACTCTTGTTTCACTTATTACTTTATTTGTTTGTACCTAGGTACCTTGGTGACTAAGATGGTGCCATGGGTGCCATTTTTCATTGTACTTCTATAATTCTGTACTTGAGTATGTGTGACAATAAAATCTAAAATCTAAATCTAAAAATAAGTTGTAATTTCAGAAAGCAAGAGCAAAATATTGAAAGAGTGATTTGTTTGTTGCTGATTGTGGTCCAGTTCACTCAGGAAGCTTGGGTTGAATGTTGTAGTCTGAGGTAATAAATAGCAATGGTAGAGTCTCCAATATAATTGACTGGCCAGGTGTCATTGGCGTATATTAGAAGGAATTTCTGATCGATATCCAAACAATTTGGCAACATTATGGTGGTCATTAAGTCCTGGAAATTTTAGCTCTGCAAAAGGGACACTAGCATCTGCATCATGTTGACAAAGCAGTGTATACAAAAATTGTGACAAACTGGAAGTATATATCTTTTGCAAGGTCTTTAATTGCAGATGTAGTTAGGAATGAGATTTTCTTCAGTACTGAAGTGTACTCATAATGACCAGTCCCCACAGAGTTACACATTGATATTGTGCAGATATTGCGGAAGTAAGGATATAGAACCTGTCAGTGGTCATTATTGCTACACCACTGAAGTTAGCAGCGATTTCTGGACTCCGTTCATTAGCGCAATAAAGAGAAACTCAAAAAGCTGTTCCCAGTGATTCAATACTTATCCAAAATGTATGCTGTTGCGTTTCTGCTCCCAGAGACTGAAATCAATGTGAAATCTATCAACTGCTGAGATTTTCTATTCTAAAACTATTAGCCCCAGTGTTGAAACAATTGGGAGAAAAAAAAGCTACTCCATGTTAACTGACATATAGCTAGGTTTTTAACAGCAATCTAACATAATAAGTATTGCTCAGCATCCTTACGGTCCTGAAAAGCTAATTCTAATTTCTGAAATGTCAAACTTTTTGCATAATAATAGGAAAAACTTTAGATATTTCATTCTTTAAGCATGCAAGTGCAGCAAGTAATTAAGAAAGCAAATGGAATTTTGTTGCCAAGGATTTGGAGTTTAAGAAAAGGGAAGTCTCGTTAAAACTGTACAGCCTTTTGGTGAGCCTGTATATGAATTATTGTGAGGTTTTTGTCTCCATATTAAAGAAAAGTTATACTGGCATTGGAGGATATGCAGTAGGCTTATTCCTGGGCTGAAGGGGTTGATTAATGAAGAGTGGCTAAACAGGATAGGCCTTTATTCATTGGTGTTTAGAAGAATGAGAGATGATTTTAGTAAAAATTACAAGATTCTGAGGAATAAAAGCAAAATACTATGGATGCCAGAAATCTGAAAGAAATACAGAGAATACTGGAGAAGTTCAGCAGGTCTGTGGAGAGAGAAAAACAGAGTTTTGAGTCCAATAATATTCTTCTTGCAGGGTGGTACCACTTTCCCAAGAGGTGTTGTTTAACTCAGGAAAGCTGAAGGAAAAATGGTCATTGTCTCATTCCCAAGTTCCACTTTCTCTTCCCCTAGTATTGTTGGATACATCTCAGTCAGTCGCATTAGATTAGATTAGATTAGAGTAGATTAGATTAGATTAGATACAGTGTGGAAACAGGCCCTTCAGCCCAACAAGTCCACACCGGCCCACCGAAGCACAACCCACCCAGACTCCATTCTCCTACATTTACCCCTTCACCTAACACTTTGGGCGGCACGGTGGCACAGTGGTTAGCACTGCTGCCTCACAGCGCCTGTAGACCCGGGTTCAATTCCCGCCTCAGGCGACTGACTGTGTGGAGTTTGCACGTTCTCCCCGTGTCTGCGTGGGTTTCCTCCGGGTGCTCCGGTTTCATCCCACAGTCCAAAGATGTGCGGGTCAGGTGAATTGGCCAAGCTAAATTGCCCGTGGTGTTAGGTAAGGGGTAAATGTAGGGGTATGGGTGGGTTGCGCTTCGGCGGGTCGGTGTGGACTTGTTGGGCCGAAGGGCCTGTTTCCACACTGTAAGTCTAGTCTAGTCACTACATGCAATTTAGCATGGCCAATTCACCTAATCTGCACATTTTTGGACTGTGGGAGGAAACCGGAGCACCCGGAGGAAACCCATGCAAACACGAGGAGATTGTGCAAACCCCACAAAGTCAGTTGTCTGAGTCGGGAATTGTCTTAGCAACATTGAGTCCAGTCTATCCAATATTTAATTAATTTCAATTATAAGCCCTCTGTCTCTACAGTGTGTGCAGCATTTACTCCCTTGATAAAGACAGATGCTAATCATTCATTTAATACCACAGCTAACATGAAGATGTAATCACGCTCGGTTCCCTAACACTGAGGCAGCAGTGTTATTACACTGTGCCAGTGTGCTGCCCCTGTCATAAAGCTAGTACCTTTTTTTTCTAAGAGCCTTTTCTTGGATCAAGGGGACTCTGTCCTTGATTTTTTCTCAGAGGGTCAATAAGCCAGGTCGGGCTCTGATCAGTTTGGTTTGGTACAAAGATGAAAAGGATTTTGAGGGCCCTTTGTTTATTTGTAAACAGATGAGAGTTCAGGCTAAAGTGGTCATGTTTCAGAAGTGACCTGTATAATGAAATGTAAGTTGTCAGCTCTTTAGCTGGGCTGAGCAGTTTTAGTTCAGATTTGAACTGGTTGGAAGTTTAACAGGGAGCTGTGTGGAAACTCTCTCTCTCTCTCTCTTTCTGCCCTTCAAAGCATGTGTTCAATTTATACTGGCTTATAAAGGGAGTTTACTTATCGGAACTGTCGTGTATATTTGGAACAGCATAATTAAGTCTAGTTGGATAGGTTGAGTTCTGAAGGGGTTCTTTATTCTGTTCTTTGTGTTTCATTGTGTAATTTTCTGAATAAACTTTTGTCTGTTTTAAAATCTAGCAGTCAACCTAGCTATCTTACTCCGGGTAATGTTCACTGTACACTCACTGAAACAAATTGCAAAGTTATAATCTGGGGCAGATTGCTTAAGAATGTTTTGAGTGGTCTGGCCAAGTCCGCAACACCCCATAGGTCCGACAGCTTCAGGAGCTATCCATCATTTTTAATTGGATCGCACACAACACTTTGCTCATCACCAGTTGACAAATCCAGAGGAAGTCACTGCTGGGTGATTGTTCCTGATGCGGTGCTGAGCTCAGGTCACGTCCCCTGTCTCAGGAAACTCTACCTCTTCATTGTGGGAAAGGTATGGCTGCTTCTGCACATTGTTGAAGTACCTGCTAGTTTGAAGGGAATGCAAAGAAATGGTCGATATTTCTCCAAATCCAAACAACCCAATCCAGTGAGGGATTGTACCATGATTAAGGAGACTGATGTTCAATTAAAAAAGATAAATCATTTGAGAAGGAAGCAAGAACACTCCAAAGATTATCTTTAATGCAAACAAATGTATTTGTCAACAATGCAAATTTCTGCTGCTATTAAATTGCACTTTGAAAGACAACTTTAATATTTTGAGAAAGTTGCAAATATACACGATTCGATTTTGGTTGCCCTCCTAGAGGTTGAGAGAATTTACAAGAAAAGACTTACAAAGATGTTGCCATGTCTGGATAGTTTGAGCTAAATTGAGAGGCTGAATAGGCTGGAGCTTCTGTCCCTGGAGCGTCAGAGGCTGAGGAGTGACCTTATACAGGTTTATAAAATCATGAGGGCATGGATAGGGTGAATAACAAGATGTTGTGGTTCTGTTCACCGAGCTGGAAGTTCTTGTTGCAAACGTTTCATCCCCTGGCTAGGCGACATCATCAGTGCTCTGGAGCCTCCTGCGAAGCGCTTCTTTGATGTTTCTTCTGGTATTTATAGTGGTCTGTCCTTGCCGCTTCCGGGTGTCAGTTTCAGCTGTCCGCTGTAATGGTTGGTATATTGGGTCCAGGTCGATGTGTTTGTTGATGGAGTTTGTGGATGAATGCCATGCCTCTAGGAATTCCCTGGCTGTTCTCTGTCTGGCTTGCCCTATGATAGTAGTGTTTTCCCAGTCGAATTCATGTTGCTTGTTGTCTGCGTGTGTGGCTACTAGGGATAGCTGGTCGTGTTGTTTCGTGGCTAGTTGATGTTCATGTATGCGGATTGTTAGCTGTCTTCCTGTTTGTCCTATATAGTGTTTTGTGCAGTCCTTGCATGGTATTTTGTAAACTACATTAGTTTTGCTCATGTTGGGTATCGGGTCCTTTGTTCTGGTGAGTTGTTGTCTGAGCGTGGCTGTTGGTTTGTGTGCCGTTATGAGTCCTAAGGGTCGCAGTAGTCTGGCTGTCAGTTCTGAAATGCTCCTGATGTATGGTAGTGTGGCTAGTCCTTTTGGCTGTGGCATGTCCTCGTTCCGTGGTCTGTCTCTTAGGCATCTGTTGATAAAGTTGCGCGGGTATCCGTTTTTGGCGAATACCTTGTATAGGTGTTCCTCTTCCTCTTTTTGCAGTTCTGGTGTACTGCAGTGTGTTGTGGCTCTTTTGAATAGTGTCCTGATGCAGCTTCGTTTGTGTGTGTTGGGGTGGTTACTTTCATAGTTTAGGACTTGGTCTGTGTGTGTTGTTTTCCTGTGTACCCTTGTGGTGAATTCTCCCTTCGGTGTTCTCTGTACTATCACGTCTAGGAATGGGAGTTGGCTATCCTTTTCTTCTTCTCTCGTGAATCGGATTTCTGTGAGTGTGGCATTGATGATCCGGTGTGTTTTTTCTATTTCCGTGTTTTTGATGATTACAAATGTGTCATCGACATATCTGACCCAGAGTTTGGGTTGAATTTGTGGTAGGGCTGTTTGTTCTAACCTTTGCATAACTGCCTCTGCTATGAGTCCCGAAATTGGTGATCCCATGGGTGTTCCGTTGATTTGTTCGTATATCTGATTGTTGAATGTAAAGTGTGTAGTGAGGCACAAGTCCAGTAGTTTGTCCACAAGCCACAACACACTGCAGTACACCAGAACTGCAAAAAGAGGAAGAGGAACACCTATACAAGGTATTCGCCAAAAACGGATACCCGCGCAACTTTATCAATAGATGCCTAAGAGACAGACCACGGAACGAGGACATGCCACAACCAAAAGGACTAGCCACACTACCATACATCAGGAGCGTTTCAGAACTGACAGCCAGACTACTGCGACCCTTAGGACTCATAACGGCACACAAACCAACAGCCACGCTCAGACAACAACTTACTAGAACAAAGGGCCCGATACCCAACATGAGCAAAACTAATGTAGTTTACAAAATACCATGCAAGGACTGCACAAAACACTATATAGGACAAACAGGAAGACAGTTAACAATCCGCATACATGAACATCAACTAGCCACGAAACAACACGACCAGCTATCCCTAGTAGCCACACACGCAGACAACAAACAACATGAATTCGACTGGGAAAACACTACTATCATAGGGCAAGCCAGACAGAGAACAGACAGGGAATTCCTAGAGGCATGGCATTCATCCACAAACTCCATCAACAAACACATCGACCTGGACCCAATATACCAACCACTACAGCGGACAGCTGAAACTGACACCCGGAAGCGGCAAGGACAGACCACTATAAATACCGGAAGAAACATCAAAGAAGTGCTTCGCAGGAGGCTCCAGAGCACTGATGATGTCGCCTAGCCAGGGGACGAAACGTTTGCAACAAGAACTTCCAGCTCGGCGAACAGAACCACAACAACGAGCACCCGAGCTACAAATCTTCGCACAAACCTTGAATAACAAGATCTTTTCCCCAGAGTAGGATAATCCACACCTTGACAGCATAGGGTTAAGATGATAGGGGAATGATTTATAAATGACCTGGAGGTAAATTTTTCACACAAAGGGTGGTGTGTGTATGGAATGAGCTGCCAGAGGAAGTGGTGGAGCCTGGTACAATTACAACATTTAAAGGCATCTGGATGGGCACATAAATAAGAAGAGTTTGGAGGAATAGTTTTTTAAATCATTCACAGGATGAGGGTGTCACTGGTCAAGCCAGCATTTATTGCCCATCCCTAATTGCTGAGGGCAATTAAGAGTCAACCACATGGCTGGGGGTCTGGACTCACACGTAGGCCGAATGAGTAAGGATGGCAGCTTCCTTGGTTAGGTTGGATGGGTTAGTGTGGGCCAAATACTGGTAAATGAGACTAGGTCAGATTGGGGTGTCTGGTCAGCACAGCTAAGTTGGACGAAGGGTCCGTGCTGTATGACTCTATAACTCTACATGGGTCGCTATCATTATAAATGTGGCATCAACACACTAGATCAACCAGAATTATCTGTATAATATGGGGAAGAATGTTGATCACAAGTGTATTGACACATTAGATGCAGGTACAATGCACCCCAACTCAGTCAAATCGTATATGGTCATCAAAAAAACAATTATTCCTACACAAATAGCCAATACCATCAAATATTTAAACTCTCCTTGGAATCCACCTCTGTGACCAAGCTTCTACCAGCCTAATATCTTCTTTGTTCACGTCCATTATTGTGTGATTATGCTTCTGTGAAGAATTTTGGGAATCTTCCCTCCTTTAAAGTTGCTGGAAAAATGCAATTACTCTTTAGCTACTGCTCAGTTGAAATGGAAGGTATTTAAGTAAATAAAGAACATTGAAATAAACTGTCTGAGGAAAGAGCAGCTCTTTGAGAATGTGAGCATCATGAGACCAATGGGGATAAATGTCTTTGCGAATTACAAACATCATGCCACAGTGTTCAGTAATCAGCACCCAGATGCATTCACTGTTGCTGTTGCCAGCAAAGCAATATAGTGGGGGCTGTAATGATGCAATGCTGCTGTACTCACCTCAGAACCTGGGTTCAGGTCCCACCTGCTCCAAAGGTGTGTTCTAACATTTTAAAAATATCTACTGCATAAAATTGAAAATGACAGAGAGGACAACAATGGCAACTCAATTGACTGAATTACAACAGTTAAGAGTAGCAATTATAACAAAAATAATAAGATAAATAGGAGTTGGGAGGTCATGTCATGGCTGTACAGGAGAATGGCTTTAGAAGACTGCATTCAATTCTGCCATAGGAAGGATGTTGTGAAACTTGAAAGGGTGCAGAAAAGATTTACAAGGGTATTGCCAGGATGAGAGGGTTTGAGCTACAGGGAGATGCTGAATAGGCTGGTCCTACTTTCCCTGGAGCGTCGGAGGCTGAGGTTGAGGGAATGACCTTAGAGAAGTTTATAAAATCATGAGGGGCATGGACAGGGTGAATAGCTAAGGTTTTTTCCGCAGTGTAGGGGAGTCCAAAACGAGAAGACACAGCTTTAAGGTAAGATTTAATAGGGATCCGAGGAACAACACAGAGCTTAGTGCATGTATGGAACAAGCTCCCAGAGGAAGTAGTGGAGGTTGGTACAATTATATTTAAAAGGCATCTAGATGGATACATGAATAGGAAAGGCTTAGAGGCATATTAATTTAGAATAGGACAAAATTAATTTAGAATATCTGGCCGGCATGGACGAGTTGGACTGAAGGGTCTATTTCTGGGCTGTACATATCTATGACTCTATAACTTGCTTCAAAATGGGGATAATTTAATAATCCAAATGTATTGTGTATGCGTTGTTGGAGATAAGTAAATGACAAGATGATGATAATAAAACAATAATCCAGACAACCTTATACATGCCTGGTATGCTGTTACAAAACACACAAAAAAATAACGGTTGCTTAAAAGCAGAAAAATGAGCATTGTCCAATTGGCTGCAATGTCAGTGAACTAGTGTTGATAAAAATGTTCATATTTCACAAAGGAAGAAAGGACAGATACAGTGAACATTTTATTAAGGTTGCACATTCCTCCTAGTATGCTCAATTACTTAGGAATAAAACTGAGACAATTCTTAACATGCAATACACTTTGCCATGAACAAATTCTCATTTCTCAAAGAGTGGCAAAAGTATCTTCTCTGTAATATTATTCTTCTGAAAACAGACATTCCTAGTCCAAACATTACACAGCATTTCCAGTGAATGTACTTTTACTGGCCAACAGATCAAACAAAATTTGGAATTTGGTAATTGGACTCTGAAATGATCTACAGGTTCATTGTTTTGAGTGTTTAGAACTACCCCTTCCTAAAAGAATACAAAACTTGGTTTATTTTATTTGAACCACATCACATTTTTGCAACAGAATACATGCCAAGAAGAAAAGAACATTTTAAAAAAATTACATTCTGTAAAATCATTTATAAAATTACAGATCACGTTTACCTTGCACAGACGTTGCATTGTATAAGCCAAGGAATATTACAAGAAAATGGAAAAATGATGACAAGATGATTATGTGTAACCCAGAACACCTGGTTTTGAAAAATGGCTTCATATGTTCCTGACTTAGCGGAACACATTTAATTTACCCTCAAGCTAAAATTCGAGACACAAAGTTCTTTTTATAAATAACCTCTAAGGTTCATTCTGGAAAATATTGATAAATTGCCTTCCATTTTTATACTTTCACTGATAAAAGTGATGCTGAATAAGAATTTTCCTACGCTTCTTTTGGTTAATGCCAAATGGAATCATGGGATGTTGGTTTAGTTCCTGAGTTCCTGACCTCTGAAATTTGAGAACTGTGTGTGGGAGGGCGTAAGATTAAGCTGAGTCCTCTTACCAGCCTGAAGCCACTCTGTTTCTGCCCAGCACTATTTTACCTTTGCCAATTTTCATGTGGAGTGAGTTTCCATCGATAGCCAAGTGCATACTTCTTTTTTTTAACAAAGTCATGGCCTAATGTCATCATTGGTATTATGTTTTCACATTCACTTAAAGTCAAGAGAAGCTCTACAGTTTAGCAGCAGAACTAAAGCCAGAGATAACTTGGCCACATTTGGCCAGATCTAAGTGCTATCAGACCTCCTCAGGAGCCAAAACGAACAGGGGGAGTAGGCCTCATGTGGGAAAGGGCAACTGGTGAACGTAGTAGTACATTTTTGGCAACACAACTTTGATGGCTGAAGGGCCTGTACTGCACTGCATGATTTCTTGGTTCTAAGCATGTTTTCTCCATGCTTTGCAATCAATCCTTAGCCACCCCAGTCCCTGTTGAGAAAGAAAACGGTGGACGGCCCGGTTGGAGCACTGCTGCCTCACAGTGCCAGAGACCTGGGTTCAATTCCCACCTCAGGCGACTGACTGTGTGGAGTGTGCACATTCTCCCCGTGTCTGCGTGGGTTTCCTCCGGGTGCTCCGGTTTCCTCCCATAGTCCAAAAATGTGCAGGTTAGGTGAATTGGCCATGCTAAATTGCCAGTAGTGTTAGGTGAAGGGGGGAATGGGTCTGGGTGGGTTGCACTTCGGTGGGTCGGTGTGGACTTGTTGGGCCGAAGGGCCTGTTTCCACATTGTAAGTAATCTAATCTAAAAACAGTAAATCTTGCAAAGGACACAAACTGGTCCCCACCAGTTCAGAGGAGAAAGTGAGGACTGCAAATGCTGGAGATCAGAGTCAAGAGTTTATTGCTGGGAAAGCACAGCAGATCAGGCTGCATCCGAGGAGCAGGAGAATCGACATTTGGGCCAGGGGCTGAGAGATAAAAGGGAGGGGTGGGGTTTGGGAGGAAGGTAGCTGAGAAAGCGATAGGTGGATGAAGGTGAGGGAGAAGGTGATAGGTCAAACCAGTTAAGGCCTAGTATGTTCATTTCCGAGTATGACTATTTTTTCCCTTTGGGTGATCCCTTGCAGAATCCTCCTCTCAATGACTATCCCAAAATGACTTGGCCTTCTGCTTTCTGCTGCTAGGTTCCTACTCCCAGCCAGGTAGCAGGGTAACATTCAGGGAGATGTCTGAATGCACCTTCAGGAGCATCTGCTTTACAGGAGTTGCTACTATCCTCGTCCCCAAACCATCCATGTGCTGCACCCACACTGGCGTTTGTGTGTGTAGTTCCCAACTCTCTCGCTCACTCTTTAAGATTAGTGCCAGAGATTTCTGCCCAAGCTTGTGCCAATTGAACTCTTTAAAAATGGTGGTCAGCAGCTGGCTGGGATTTGGGATTCCTGCCCCTGATCCCAGTGCTGAAATCTTTATGGGATAAGGATGTGGGAAGTTAGCCTGCATTCTACACCTTAAATCTCATAGATAGGATTTGACATTTTCTTTTATCTCCTCCTCTCTGCCATTATCACTGCATTGGGCCTGTTTCTCAGATTGTAGTTCACAGTCCCTCAGAGTCATGAAACACTGTCTAGATTTTGGAATGTTTTTGAAAAGTATGTTCAAATGGTCTTTAATTTGTCCCTATAACCCCACTAATTCTACTCATGTCAACCCAGGACCCCCATCAACCGCTTGAGCATGGCTATTCATACTATCAATGCCAACATAAGCTCCACTAACTATTTGTTCAGTTTGTAATAAAAAGTTAAAGTCAACTTAGTCCCACTTGCGCACTGGAGATAACTGGTGGCATGCGGGTCAGCACATCTCAGTTGAGGGGTGAGGTTGAAAAGACAGGACATTCATGGTGACCTCAGTCAATTTTTAACTTTGCCCACCCCAGTCCAACACCAGCACTTCCAAGTCAAGTCAGTCAGTCTGGACATCGACTTGGAGCCTTTGTAAGCCAGCCGACTGACCTCTCTGATGAAGGTAACCATTGGACTTTATAACTAAGGCAAGTACAGAATTGCCGACACAATAAATAAACACTCATTTACAAATCTTTTTTTAAAAAGACTTGCATTTTAATAGGGCTGAAGGAACAGCAAACATACATACTATTAAAGTATCAATAACAGAGCATTCAAATACTCCAAACTTCTAAATCATGGCTAGGTCTGCATTTAGGAGGAGAAAGTGAGGACTGCAGATGTTGGAGATCAGAGCTGAAAATGTGTTGCTGGAAAAGGACAGCAGATTAGGCAGCATCCAAAGTCCTTCCTGAAGAAGGGCTCGTGCCCGAAACGTCAATTCTCCTGCTCCTTGGATGCTGACCTGCTGCGCTTTTCCAGCAACACATTTTTCAGCTAGGTATGCATTTATCTGATTAGGTTTTTCTTAGAATCCCTACAGTGTGGAAATAGGCCCTTCAGTCCAACACGTCCACACCGACCCTCCGAAGGGAACCCGACCCAAACCCATTCCCTATTATCCTACATTTACCCCAGACTAATGCACCTAATTTACACATCCCTGACCACTATGGGCAATTTAGTATGGCCAATTCACCTAACCTGCACCTCTTTGGACTGTGGGGGGAAACTGGAGCACCTGGAGGAAATCCATGCAGACATGGGGAGAATGTGTAAAGTCTATGCAGACAGTTGCCCTAGGCTGGAATCAAACCCAGGTCCCTGGTACTGTGAGGCAGCTGTGCTAACCACTGCGCCACCGTGCTGCCATTTTTCTATGAGCCTAGGACAATAAAAGCATTACTCAGCTGAAGGATTAGTTTTGAGAATTGATGTGAATTACTGACCTTGCCTGACATCTTTAAGAGGCTATATTATGTTGTTCTTTCTGTAACTTATTTTGTCAATGACTCAATATTCATTTGGATTAAGAGATGTGAAGTGTTTAACATTTCTGTTATTGATTGTTTAATGGTCTGTCTGATTGACCCCTTTAATGTCATTTAGGTAAGATCGCTTTTTGCTTTTCAAAACATGATTTATGTTTACTTTTTCTCTGAGCAGGTCCACATTTACCGTTGGTATCGCTTATCGATTGTGTAAGTCGTGCATTCTATGAGAGTCAAAGGGGCATGAGTTGGCATGGACAATGAGGGACCTTGGGAAGTGGTTGGAGTGATTGAGTTGCATGGAGGACAGAAGAGACCTTTCAGATAGTTGAGGCCGTGAATAAGCATAGATGGTATAAGGCGCCATGAGCAGCCTGGGTGGGCGCGTGGGAAGAGGAGCATGGGTGCACATGTGCTCAGGATCTAAAATCTTCTAAGAGAACTGGGATAAAGTTCTAGAGAACTAAGGCAGGTCTTCTAAACTGTCCACTTCAGCAATTATCCACTTGGAGGTGCTAACATTCTGCTTCTGACATTGGTGGGTCTGAATCCTCCCTAAAGAAAAGATTGTGTTTGGGCATGTTTTTTCCCACAATCCTCCCAATGGGACATTTGAACTGCTAAATAGTTGTCGCTGGAACAGTAAAGGTGCCAATGATTATTGTGGCACTGTCGGAAACCCAAACATAACTCCGCACATTTGGCTAGTGGAAGTGGGATGCATGGTCATCGCTTGCACAGAATTGAAACAGATCCATGCAACAATGCCGGACTACAACTCAAAGTCAAGGGAATGCCATTGAGCTTGCTGGGTCGGAGTAGGAACTGCAATTTTGACTAACATGCTAGAGACTTCTCAAAGAATTTTAGTATTGTAAAGAGGAAGGTCTCCAAATTGACACAGATACTAGAAGGGAGAAGAATTGACTTCTGCTTGGGAGAAGATCCAAAAATTAATTCAGGCCTGGATTTCTATTTGTTCTAACCCATAAAGAAATAATAAAGGAAATATAAACTTTAAAAAAATAACTCATCTTGGTTCTCAAGCAGCTACTCTGGTATGTACAATTAGATTTTGCTGCTAACCTTCATCCAGCTCCTGATTTTCCTGGTTAGAAATCAGTTGCGGCATTGATGACATCATTTGAATGTTAATTAGACAAACAGTGGATTCCATAACCATTTCCCCCTACACACACTTGAAGTATTCATCGGATGGATTAAAATGGCACCTAATAGCAGTGCAATATGAACCCTACTCAAACTGTTAGCTAATCTCAGTCATGCGGAGAGAGAAGGCCTAAAAGTTTTGGCTCAGGACCTCTGTTCATCCATCAGAAGAGGGCATTGTGGCTACCTGTTCGCAACTCACTTAGGGGCATGGTAATGTCACTAGGTTAGAAATCCCCAACTCAAGGCTAATGTTTCAGGGACATGGTTCAAATCCCACAATAGCAGATGGTGAAACATGGGTTCAACAAAACTCTGGGATTAAAAAAACTAGCCTACTAGCAACCATGTAAACATTGCCAACTGTCATTAAACAAAAACCCATCTGGTTCATTAATGTCCTTTAGAATAGAAATTACGTTAATCCTTACCTGCTCTGGTCTATACGTGACTCCAAATGTGAGCAATGCAGTTGACTCTTAGCTACTCCCTGGGAAATTGTGGGCAGGCAATAAATCCAAACTTGCCTAGTGATACCCATCTTGCATGGACAAATATATATATAAAAAAGCAATTGCGCCACTGAAGTTCCAAATAGCAATAAGGGTAACTGCTGCTGTTGTTGTTTCTAGAATTAGTTTTTAAAAATCCCCCATCCCCAATAAATTCCTCAATAATATTCCTGCCTTCCATGCAAAACCAAACAATACTGAGAAAATCCAGTCAGTGGAATGTATCTTCTACTTCTGATCTATACAACTGTAATTTCTTAGAATTCAGAGAAATAAATTTTCTTTGAAATCTCTCAAATGTGTGTGAACATTGGTAGCATATCAAAAAATATAGCAGTGAACTGGGTGGACAAATAAAGACTGAGACATCAGAAGCTCTGGATGCTGCACTAACAATTTAACAGGGAGCAGTTTAGGCCCAAAAGGAATTAATAGCAGTCCATTCAATTTAACTCAAAATTTCACTAAGTTTTCCCCCCGTGTGTGAACTTTCCAAAGCTATTTTCATCAGACAAGGCAAAAAAGGAGTTTCAGCAATGACCTTTCTTCTCCAAAACAGTGGCAAGCAGCTACCTCAAGTTCTAAAACAGAACACTAGGAAGCTAAAAGCTTTAGTCATACAGCATAGAAACAGGCCCTTTGACCCACCATGTCCATGCCTATCAACGTTAATCCCCTTTACTTGCACTTGCTTTATAGGCTATGCTTTGCCATTTTACGTGCACTTCCAGACACTTCTTGCATGTTTCGAGAGTACCTGCCTCCACTTCCATTTTTATTTAATTGGATTGAGGGATGTGGGTGTTACTGGCTGAAGTATTTATTGCCCATCCCTAGTTGGCCTTGAGATGTTGGTGGTGAGCTGCCTTCTTGCACTGCTACAGTTCATCACCTGCTGTGGGTTGACCCACAATACCCTTAGGAAGGCAATTCCAGAATGTAGATCCAGTGACAATGAAGGAAGAATGGTATATTTCCAAGTGAGGATGGTGAATGGCTTGGAGGGGAATTTGATAGTGGTGAAGTTCCCATCTATCTGCTGTCCTTGTCCTTCTAGATGGGAAGTGGTCATGGGTTTGGAAGGTGCTGTCTGAGGACCTTTGGTGAATTTCTGCAATGCATCTTGTAGATAGTACACACTGCTGCTACTGACCATTAGTGGAAGAGTGAGTGGATGTAGTGCCAGTCAAATGAGCTGCTTTGTCCTGGGATGGTGTCAAGCTTCTGGAGTGTTGTTGGAGCTTCACTCATCCAAGCAAGTGGGGATAATTCCATCACACTCCTGACCTATGCCTTGTAGATGATGGACAGTCTTTGGGGAGTCAGGAGGTGAGTTACTCACCCACAATATTCCTAGCCTCTGATGGGCTCTTGTAGCCACTCTGTTTATGTGATGAGGGTTAGTTGAGTTTCTGGTCAATGGCAACCCCCAGGATATTGATAGTGGGGGATTCAGTGATGGTAATACCATTGAATTCAAGGGGCAGTGGTTAGATTGTCTCTTTTTGGACATAGTCATTGCCTGGCATTTGTGCAGCACAAATGTTACTTATGTGACACTTTCCACATTTCCACTACCCCCGGGTAAAAACATTTTTACTCAGATCCCCTCTAAATCACTTACTATTATCCAAGAAAACAGAACAATTTCTCTGGAGAACATGCTCCCTGAAATGTCATCATGTATTAGGTCAAGGCTGTAACTTCTGTAAGCAAGTGTAATCCTCTTACAAAAAAAATCCAAAGAACTGCTGATGCTGGAAATCAGAAATTGCTGGAAAAACTCAGCAGGTCAGGTAGCATCGGCTGAGAGAAAGCAGAGTTTATGTATTGGGTCCATGACCCTTCTTCAGAACTGATAACAGCTAGGAAAAGGTTGGCTCTCTCTCAGACTGACCTGCTAAGTTTTAACTACAATTTCTACTTCTGTGAGTGTAATCACCTTGTTCTGGTCAATAACCAGGCTTTCAACTAGAGGTTGTGTAAATAATTTTAAAAAAGAAAATCTCAGATATCTTCGAAATAATGAAGCCACAAGATTCCAAGGTTTAAAACATGAGCATTTTTACTACACGAGTCAAACAATAAATATTAAATAATATCTGAGGTAACCTTCTTTACTTTAAAACCTAGAATAAATTAAACACAAATTAACAGAAAATTTGCAGGTAATTATAAGCTATAAATTATACATTAAGTAGCAGACACAACTAAGACAGATCTTACCAAATATCTCTGCATTACACTCATCAGGATAGGTCATCGATTTCAGTCACAAATTCTGTCAAAACTCTGTCTTCCTCGTGACAAATTTAAGTTCCTCAGCTTCTCGAATTTAGCCTATTTCATGACAACAGTGCATGAGCAACCAGAATTCCCTGGGGACAGTCCTCACCAAAAATGGCACAGGTCTCCAAAACTTCCCCAGTCCTGCTAGTGGTTTCCTTTAAATCACTCATGGGACAGGCGCATTACTGGCTGGGACAGCATTTACAACCCATCAGTAGTTACCCTTGAGAAGGTGGTACTGGGATACTTTCTTGAACTGCTGGAGACCATTTGATGTAGCTTCACCCAACCTTGGCCCAACCATCTTCAGCTGCTTCTTCAATGATCTGCCTGCCATCATAAGGTTCGAAATGGGGTTGATTTCCCAATATTCAGCACAACGGAATCAATCCATGTCTAAATGCAGTTAGATCTGTGAAATATCTGCTCTTGGGCTGACAAGTGGCAAGTAACATCAGGCTACACAAAGCCCAGGCAATGATCACTCTAAAAACAAAGGATCTATCCATTTTCCCCTGAAATTAAATGGGATATTATTTTCATTGAATTTACCCATTACCAACATCCTGGGGGTTACTATTGACCACAAACTGAAAAGGACTAGCCATATAAATATGGTGGCTATAATAGCAGGTCAGAAACTAGGAATACTGTGGTACTCAACTCCCGACTCCCCACGTCCTGTCCACCATCAACAAAGTACAAGTCCGAATATGATGGAATACTCCCCACTTGCCTAGATGGGTGCAGTTCCAAGACACTGAAGACATTTGACACCAGCCAGGACAAATCAGCCAACTGGATTGGTAGACATATCCACAAACATTCATTCTCTCCACCACCAATGCTCGGTTGCAGTAGTGTGTACCATCTTCATGATACACTGAAAAATTTCACTAAGGCTCCTCAGACAACACTTTGAAACAGGTGACCACTATCAACTACAAAGGCAAAGACAGCTGATACATGGAAACATCACCCACCAAGTTTCCCTTCAAGCCACTCAACATTCTGACTTGGAAATATATTGTTCCTTTGGTGTCACTGAGTCAAAGTCCCAGCATTCCCTCCCATTGTGGGTCTACCTACAGCCCGTGGAATGCAGCATTCAAGAAGGCATCTCAACCCTCTCAAGGGCAACTAGGGACGGCAATAAATCTCAGCCCAGCTAGCGATGTCCACATCCCATGAATGAATAAAAAAGAAAAGAATCCTGTTAGGGAACAAGTTCCAGAAATTTGCACTCAAAGCTGGAGGAGGAGTGAGGGAACAGATGGTACAGGCACCCAGTTGGCCAACCTACTGAAATGGCATGGCAACACCCAATATTTAAATTTGTAAGAGAAGAGATTGTGTATATATTGTACTTTGTTCGTAGGGACGGTAATTGTACTTGCACCAAATGGCTTCCAGTGTGGTTTTTCACACAGGATTTGACTAGTTTCAAGGAAATGGGTCAGTACCTGCAAAAAACAGCGAAGAGAATGTTGGTGCAAGTGCATTAAATGCTCAAAAATCTGCAGCAATCAGAAACTACACATCCATAGGTGGGAAGTTTAAGCCTTTGTGATTGCAAGGATGAACTTGGTTTATCTGTCTTTCAGAGTATCATCAAAATGAAAGGAATATGGGCTACCATTATTCTCCAGTCAGTCAGTGGAGTATTTATGCAGTGTGATCACTCTTGTAATTCAGGAAGCACAATCAATTTATGCACAGCAAGCTCCGAAAAGTAGCAATGCGAATATGACCAGATAATCAGCTTTGCCTTTCAGGTCGTGTTGACTGAAGAGTAAATATTGGCCAGAAAATTGGCAGGAGTTCCCCAGCTTTTCTTCAGCAAGTGCCTCATCTGGGAGGCAGTATCTCTTGCAGTGCCACACTTCCTCAGGTACTGCTGGGATTTGACACTTAAGTCCCCTGAGTGGCACTTGAACACATGACTTGTTGTCTCAGAAGTAAGAGGGCAATCCCATTAAACCACTGTGGGCCTTTTGTTTAAAAGCATGTTGGGGAAAAGAAGAAAAATTTTAAAAGATGTGTAAGCAAAAATAACAAATTGAGCTAGACAAAAGATCGGGAAACAAGGTCTTACATTATTTTTAAACGACAAGTTTAATTTCAAGCTAGCTCTCTCCGAGTATTCACTCATGTGGATCTATGTCTGCCCTCAGGAGGAGGGGGAAGAGAGTGGTCTGCTTTGCTTCCAGATTTCCATCAATGTTTGATTGTGACATTCAATTCTCCTTAGCCTCCCAACATCAAAGTCTTCACCTGACATTCCCAGCACAGTGCCGTTCAGATCAGAAACTGGGCAAAGGAGGGAATTGAATCTCTAAGCTCTGAGCCATCATGTACTTCAGTGACAAACATCATAATACTGTTTACATTATATTGTACAATTACAATCTCCTGAAACTCTTCCTGTTATCTGGGCTGAACCCGAGTGTAAAAACTGAAGGAACTGCTGGAAATCAGAAACAAAACAGAAATTCCTGGAAAAGCTCAGCAGCTCTGATATCTGTGGAGAGAAATCAGAATTAACGTTTCAGGTCAAGGAACCCTCCCTCAGATCAGTTCTGAGGAAGAGTCACTGGACCCGAAACGTTGACTCTAATTTCTCTCCATAGATGCGGCCAGACCTGTTGAGCTTTTCCAGCAATTTCTGTTTTTGTTTCGGAACCCTGGAGCGCTGTGTGTAATCTTAAATATAGTCAGTGGTCCTCAGATGAAAATGAAATACATTCAGCTCTTAAAATAATCAGGATATATAAAATCCAAATACATACATGATGAAAAGCTGCACAACAAAATGCTAAATTACAGTTTTTTGTTCACATATTTATTATGACATCTTATTGCATAACAATAAGTTACACTGCCGAATCAAATGGCTCAAGAACATTTGTCAGAAACAAAAAAAAAGGAGTTAACCACAATAATTAAACTGTATCAAGAATATTCTTCATTACAGCTAGATAGAAAATTTCTCCATTGTAATCAGCAACAGGATGCTCAGGACTAACAAATAAAGTTAAATAGATAAAGCCATATACTTAGAAACTGTAAACTTCATCGCGGAAATAGGTTAGATTTGCATTACTCCTGTAGCAAATGACATAAACATTCTCAATACAAATGGAACATGTAAAAAAATAAATACACAAATAGAAGACATGTACAAAAGTTGATCAAATAGCAAGGCTTTCACAGAATGCCACACCGATGAAATGTCTGTGCTTAGTCGGCTTTCAACACGAGTTGATCTCCGAGAATTTACAAAAACGGACCAAAGGTAGTTTTCACTGTGGCAAAGGTACAATCACTTGAACATAATTAATTGGAAAGAAGCCAGATTCATCATCTAACATGCCTTCAAACCAATTCTCATCGATCTGATTTGTCAGGATGATGACGTCACCTTCCTTGAAACCAAGCTCCCCTTCATTTTCAGGGTCAAAGTCATAAAGAGCTTTACAGAAAGGCTGATCCACTCGTGTACAAGAAGCTGGAGATAACGGTGGGGAAGAAAAAAAATCAAATTACACCAAGTTCCGTGACAAATTTGAGTAATTAAGATTCATTCAATCAATAATTAATACTTAAATATTTAAAATACTTCACAGCAAGACATGGAAATTGTTCCTTTTTGACGTGGGAAAGAACTAAAAAAAAAGACCTTGTCCCTGTTCCTAACGTTTTCCAAGGTACGTCTTCAGTTAAAGGTGGTAAATGTTGAAACCATCATCAGTATGTCTCACATTCCTGATGCCACCCCGCCCCCCCAAGTCAACTGAAGTGCATTCGACTTCTGAAAATATCAGAATGAACTTCAGCATATAATAAAGATTAAAGGAAAATAATGTAGGAATTTTATTTGGTTGGAAAAAAATAATACCAAGATAAATTATTTAGCCCGTTCTAAAACAGATCCACAAAAACACATTCTATTTGCTATCACAGAACTGACATTACATTACTAATTAGTTCAAAAAGGGTAAAGTTAGGTCAACATGCTTAAATAGGGATGCATCTCACACACATCAGCTTAAGAAACTACTCACAAGGTGAAAATGTATGTTTTGACCTGCGTAGGAACCTGAATAGGGATGATTTGGCTAAATGATAACAGAAGGGAAATGATGGATTAAGATTAAAAGATGGATCTAGTATGAAGTAAACCAACTGATATAAACCACAAATATTGAGCAAATTAAATAATTGCAACTTCAGGTACAGAAATAAAATGTAACATTATCATTAAAATTGATATGATTATGTAGGTTATCAAGCATTCAAAACACCAAAAAGGCAGATACACAGGGTTTAAAGAAGGTAAGTCATTGAGTGCATTTAAGATAGAGAGAGATAGATGCTTGATTGGTAAGGGGATCAAGAGTTACAGGGAGAAGGCAGGAGAATGGGGTTGAGAAAAATATAATCCATGATCATATGGTGGAGCAGACATGATGAGCTGGATGGCCTAATTCCACTCCTTTTTCTCATGAACAATGCACAAAGGTAATTGCTGGAACAATTTGAGTGTCAAGCATGTTAAATTCCCTCAGTGCAGTAATATCCACTTTATGCACTTGCAGAATGGCAATATGGTAAAAATACATTAGTATGATTATCAGAACATTTTAATCTTTATATATTCACAAGTAAATATTCCTACCAGATGACTTGAATGAAGAAGCGTATGAAAGACCATTTTGTGGCTGGTTATCACAGAGCTCCAAAGATAGTGTAACTACAGGCTTGGGCTTAAATTCACGCTTTGGACGGCTAGAGGCTGTGGTTATCCTTTGAAAAAAAGACAGAAATAATAAAGACTTAGAAAAAAATAAAAGGTATATACTCCTGTATATCTTCAAATGATTACAATACATATAAACTAATATTCCATCTTTGAACTTAGGAATGGGAAGGGTTTGAGATTTTTGAGAAGATTTGTAGCTCAGGTTGTAAGCTTGCTCACTGAGCTGGTAGACTTATTCTCTGATGTTTAAACACCATGCTAGATATCATCATCAGTGAGCCTCTGTTGAAGCCCAGGTGTTGTGTCCTGCTTTCTATTTGTGTGTCTTGGTCTGTTGTGGTAGGTGATTCTCAGGAAATGAACTGGAAGTGATATCACCCACCACAACAGACCAAGACACATAAATAGAAAAGCAGGACACAACACCAGCGCTTCAACAGAGGCTCACTGATGAGGATGTCTAGCATGGTGATGAAACATCTGAGAATAAATCTACCAGCTCAGCGAGCAAACTTACAACTATGGGAAGGGTTGTCCATTGAAAGGCACACATTTAAAATTCCACCTTATGCTGTAAATGATTTCCACCAATTTGGGAGCAGTAAACTATCAGCCCCATGAGTCTACACCACCATTCAATGAGATCCTGGTTGACCTGCACCTTAACACCAATTATTTTCTTTAGCTCCATGAACCTAAAACCCCTACCTAAAAACCTTTCTCTCTAAATCCTGACAGCTCAAATTCTCCCAGCACCCAATGGCTTTACAAGAGGGGTCAGATTTCAACTAGTTTTTTTGTGAAAAGTACTTCCTGATTTCCAACATAAAATACAAGTCGATTTAGAGCTCAGTTACACGTTTTCACTTTTGATTTTCCCATTAGATGAAACCAATTCTCTATATGTACCTTACTCAATCCTGTTAGCATTTTAGCACGTTTTGTTTGGATAACCCCTTAACATTCTACATTCATGGGAATATAAACCAAGTGTTAAGCAAACTGGCAGCATGGTTTAACCCTTTAATGCACAGTATCAACTTGATGAATCTGTATTCTACAAAAAAAGTGACTTATCATTTTTAAGGTGTAATTCCCCAAGCTAAATATAACAATCCGTATACGGTCTGACTAAGGTCCTGTACAACAAAGTCTAAATTCTCAGAACATCATGAACTGTGTGCTTGAGTTTCAATTCTGCAGGCTGTGTTGAATCTCTTCACTAGAATTGTCGCGTTTAAAAAAATCGTTCTTTTATACTTTTCAATGCAATTCAAATATTTATTGAGTTTTTGATTTCACTGGGCCTCTGCTTTGAATTGTTTCTTTTAAAGACTGGATTGAATTCATTAACATGCAATGGCTGAGCAGCTACATTCTGACTATGGAGAGAGGTTAAATTTGGATGTAAATTGATGTTATGATAATTTCAGTACAGTCACACACATAGTTTTACCAACAACACAGAGGTGAAAGTATGTGTTGCCTACCCATTAACGGTTTAGAGAGTTTACAATGCCTGGATTTATATTAATCAATTACTTCTGGACTGAGACCATGAAGTAACGTACTCGTGTATGTAGATGTGAATAAACTTTCTACAGCTAAATCAAAGGCATTCATGGTCAAGTAATTTTTCTTTAATTTTACACTTGGAATATACCTCAAGGATTTACTCAAAATATGGTTTAATGTTCTACTGATAATTTCAGAACCAATTATCCAATTTCACATTGAATAAGAAAATATTTTCACTACAGTGACCTGTAAGCCATCTCATTCTCACATGCTAATATATTCACCCATTTCAACATTATTAAATCCAGAGTACACTTTGATTATGAGTCACATTAATAGTGATGTTGCAGATGCTCATTTTATAGGCACATATAGTACATTTATATACATTTTAAAACTGGGTTATTTAGCTATCTGCTCTTCCACTGTTTCCTCAAGTACAGCTGATCACAAACTGGTTTATTTTTACTTCCAGAATGGGACTGACCCTGCTCAATTTTACTCTTTGACATTAGGGAACTCTGTGCTTGGTACAAACATGCTTCGTCTAGAATTTATTAGCATTTGATTTGAAATGACGCTATCCAAATGAGTGTTTGAAATTCTTATTGCCTGAAATTTAGCAAGCCTGCCAACTGATATGGAAAAAGGATTCATGTTCACCAAATCTGAAAAGAGAAACTATAGACAATCATCATATTTAATGTTGCATTCCCATGTCTTTTAGCTTAATTGCAGGCTGCTTGTCCACTGAGAAGAATTAAACTCCAGGGAGGATTTAGATTAAACTCACTGCTTCTCAAAAGAAGTCTAGTCCTTTGTTCAGAACGTTAACTAGGCTGCTATTCCTAAACTAGCTCTGATGTCAGATAAAAAGGTTTACACACAAATAATGTCTGTTGGGTGAAATTTAAGAAAGGCTGTGATTAAAATGATTGACCACAAATGCAAGATGGTATAAGTGGAGAGGATAGGCAAATATCTTCTGTCAGGAGGAAAAATCCTTTCCATTTTAGAGTCAGAGTCATATAACATGTTTTGAGAAGATTTGTAGCTCAGGTTGAGGTTTTGGAACATGGAAACACATCCTTTGCTCTAACCAGTCCATGCTGACCATTCCCACCTGTCTTCTCCTGGCCCATATTCATCCAAAATTATTTTATTCACGAGCTTATCCAACTGAATTTTAAACATTGTAATTATCCCCACATCCACCACTTCCTCTGGAAGTTCATTCCACATATGAACCACACTCTGAGTTAAAGAAATTGCCCCTCACGTCATTTTTAAATCTTTCTCCTCTTAAAAATATGTCTCTTGGTCTTGAAACCCCCTACCTTAGGGAAAAGACCCTTGTCATTCACCTTGTCTATACATCTCATGATTTTAGAAACCTCTGTAATGTCACCCCTTAACCTCCTATTCTCCAGTGAAAAAGGTCCCAGCCTATCCAGCCTCTCATTATAACGTAAACCCTCCATTCCCAGCAACATCCTTATAAATTGCATCTGAACCCACTGCAGCTTAATAATATCCTTCCTATAACAGGGCGACGGGACTGGACACACTTCTCCAGCAGGGGCCTCACTGACATTCTGTACAACCTCAACATGACGTCCCAACTCCTGACTGAAAGATCTGAGCAATGAAATTTCACCACTGAGAAACTGAAGTTGAATTAATTCAGTGGCAAACTGAGTCAAAAGGAAAGTAAAGAATTAGAGGCAGAATTGATGACCTGTGCCCTTACTGAAAGACCACTGGAAGGAAATGCAAATCAGGTACGTGAACTTATCAATCCAATTCCCCAGCTTACTTTCATGAACAGATTTTCCTGTTGGGAGGTCAGCAGTGCTGGTATGACTATTATTAGCTTTTCATTCTTAATTAACTAAAAAGGTGAAACATCAATCAGTGTCAGGTTCAGAATTCCTTTTTATCCTCTGGCTTGTCTTCCTTTTGTTTCCTTCCTGAATAGGAAAGGACAAAGAACCAAACTGTGATGAAGGACTAGTAACATACGTGAGTCACAAGGTCACCTGTGCTGTAGTGTGTTGTGTAGCTCCTCCAGAATTGTTGTTGATTCTTTGTGATAGTTCAATGCTGCGTCCACTAGAGCCAATAGTTGGCTTATTTGCTCTACCTACAGGAAGGAGGAAATTCATTCAGCAAAGACAACTGGTTATCAATATTATTTAAAGCATGCTTGAAATTAAGTTTGGGAGAGTGCAAGATACAAGAAGGTTGACAGAAGTTTAATTCCAAGAAGCTCTAATCTCAGCTAGGTTCATTTTACTCAAGAAAGCAAGTGTTCACTTTTCAAATAACACATTTCACTATTTTAGCTGAAGTTTCTACACACTGCTCACCTGCCGATGAAATTTTCTCATATTAGAATCATTATCCAATTTTTCTTGTTACAGGTAAACTGAAATTTAAAATGGTGAAAACACAAGCCCTTTAAAAGGCAATCTAAGAAACTAATGCACTTGAAAAAAATCAAATCAACGTAAACACTTCTAAACGATACCACAATCTTTATGTAAAGAACTTAAGTCAATAGCAAGTCATGATCTGTGATAACATTTTGTAGTAATTTTGTATGTATAAGTCAATATATAATTCAATAGTAGCCTTTACTGAACTATGACTCTAACAGTACTTCCCAAACATTTACCCACTATGACCCTATTTAGAAGCTTGATGGTGGTTGCAATCCCTTGGTGTGTGTGTATCATAAAATCTCTACAGTGTGGGAGTAGACCATTCGGCCCAAGAGGTCTATACCGACCCTCCGAAGAGTAACCCAGCTAGACCCATTCCCCTACCCTATTATCCTACATTTATCCCTGGCTAATGCACCTAACCTACGCATCCCTGAACACAATGGTCAATTTAGCATGGCCAATTCACCTGACCTGCACATGTTTGGACTGTGGGAGGGAACCAGAGCATCTGGAGGAAACTCTCGCAGCCCACGGGGAGAATGTGCAAACTCCACACAGACAGTCACTCGAGGTTGGAATCAAACTTGGGTCCCTGGCGCTGTGAGGCAGCAGTACTAACCATTAAGCCATTGTTCCATATGGGGTGGGGGTTGGTTATTGCAGCCTCAGAACCTATCACCCCAAAATTTCATCGGGCAACCCCACCTGGGCTCTTTGGGAAAATTTGGATTATAATGTTATTTCTTTACATTCCACACCGGTTTAGTACTTTGTTGAAGAATGCAGTATTTTGAAGTTAAAAATAATTATTTTGAAACAAAACAAACATCAGATTTAATTTTGCAATAACCAAAAATCCATAGCAGATCAACAGACCAAGGTCAAATATATTGCAACATTAATAGGAAAAGCAATGGAAACAAAGAACTTGAATTCATGTAGCAGTCTACAACCTTCAGACTTTGCAAAACACATTATATAACCAAAAAGTTACTTCCTTGTTAAATGTAGTTGCTGGTGAGGAAAGCACTGAGCACATCATAAGTTCCACGAGCATAAATAGAAAATCTTTCCTGCTGAAAGGTCATTTCCAGCATTTTATTATATATAAATATTAAGTTAATCACAAGTCTCCATTCTTCTTCAAAATGGGATCTTTATGACCACCTGAAGGGACTTCACTTTAACAGGCTTTCTCAAAGGTTTGCACCTTCAACAGTGCTGCAGTCCCTCTGCACTAGATCATGAAGATCTCGGGATTGGAATACAAACCCACAACCTTGAAACCTAGAAGAGAGAATGCTACCACTGAGCTATGGCGAACAAGCTGCCAGCAAGGAATGAAAATATCTTTGCATAGTCTCATGTGATACCGGACCAAGTCTCAGGCTGGTTTGAAGTCACGAGGCTCACAAAGATATATTTCAGGTTTAGAATATTGACTGTTTTGACACAGCCTTGGACAGAGAGACCCAGAAGTCCTTGGCCTCGATTTTTGGTCAAAATTAAAATTCACATGAAACCGGATAAATGTCTAACAGGTTTATTCGAAATCGCAAGCTTTTGGAACACCCACTCCTTCCTCAGGCAGCTAGTGAGATAAAATACATCGGACACAGAACGTATAAGTAAAAGATCAAAGGGTCATTCAACTTATGCAAATATATTGAACAAACCTAGATGGCTATTAAGTCTAAGGCTATTAAGAAATTCTGGGATTTACATATTTGAATTAGAATTAGAATCTCTACAATATGGAAACAGGCCCTTTGACCCAACAAGTCCACACCGACCCTCCGAAGAGTAACCCACACGGACCCATTCCTCCGCCCTATATTTACCCCTGACCAATGCACCTAGACAACACATCCCTGAACAATATGGACAATTTAGCATGGCCAATTCACCTAACCTGCACATCTTTGGATTGTGGGAGGAAACCGGAGCATCCCAAGAAAACCTCACAGACACAGGGAGAATGCGCTAACTCCAGACAGTCACCCGAGGCTGGAGTCGAACACAGGTCCCTGTCACTGTGAGGCAGCAATGTTAACCACAGAGCCACTGTGCCACCCACAATCAAAATTAATGAATCAAAACCTCCAGTCTAACCGATTAAAGACTTAGTGGCCATCTAGGTTTGTTCAGTACATTCGCATAAGTTGTATGACCCTTGGATCTTTTACTTATAAACTCTGAGTCTGATGTATTTTCTCTTGCTAGCCGCCTGGGGAAGGAGTGGGGGCTCCAAAAGCTTGCGGTTTCAAATAAACCTATTGGGCTATAAACCGGTGTTGCGTGATATTTGATATTGTCCACCTCAGTCCACATCATGTCTATTTTTGGTAAGAAACCTCATTAATAATTCTCTTAAGACCAATATTTTCTCCAAAAGAATAAGTACAGGTATCTCCCACTGTTCGAAAGCTCGCTTTATGCCACTTCGCTTTTACAAAAGACCTATGTTAGTACACGAACCCAACGAGGATTTTCGCTCTTAAGAAATTTGGCAAATTTTTTCCCATATAAATTGATGCTTCTTCAAAAAACCTTGTCCACACCATATTTTCCTTCACTTTATTTACCAGTTCACTTCAAAACAATTATTCATTCATGGAATGTAGACATCACTGGTGAAGTCAGCATTTATTGCCCATTGGTTATCACCCTGGAGAAGGTGATGGTGAGTTGCCTTTTTGAAATAACACATTCTACCTGCTGTGCGGAAGCTCACAGTGATGTTCGGGAGAGTCATCCTCAACTACGACCCAACAACTGTGAAAGAATGTCGATATATTTCCAAGTCGTAATCTGGGAGGCAAATATTTCGTCAATGGTGTTCTCATGTGTCTACTGCCTTTGTACTTCTAGGTAGTAAAGGCAACTTAGTGCTGAATAAACAACATTGCTTGAATTGCTGTGATGCATCACGTAGATGGTACACACTGTTGCTGTTGCGCAGTGATGGTGGAGGGAGTGATAATTTATGGTGGATAGAGTGCAAATCAAGTGAGCTGCTTTTCCCCCGGATGCTACCTATCTTCTTGAATGAGTTGTGCTCAACAGGCAGAATATTCGATCTTATTCCTTATGCCACAGAATTGCCCATCTTTAGCCTGTTTTGCAACCAAAGCATTTGCCTGATTGGTCCAATTCCTAGTCAATGGTGATCTCCTAGGATACTGAGAGTGGGTATCTCAGTCAGGGCATTTCTGTTGGATGTCAAGGGGATAGGGTTTGAATTTTCCTTTTCAAAAATAGGCATTGTCTGGTACTTGAATGGCATAAATCTCCACATACGTTTGGGACATCACTCATACCCTCCACCTCCTCCAATACTTCCGTTTCCCTGGTCCCCAACTCCTCATCTTCACTATGGACATCCAATCCCTCTACACCTCCATTCGCCATGACCAGAGCCTCCAAGCCCTCTATTTCTTCCTCTCCCAAAGTCCCCACTAGTACCCTTCCACTGACACTCTTATTCGTTTGGCCGCTCCCTCACCACCCGGCGCCTAGAGGAAGAATGCCTCATCTTCCGCCTCGGAAAACTTCAACCCCAGGACATCAATATGGACTTCACCAGTTTCCTCATTTCTCCTCCCTCCCACCTTACTCCAATCCCAACCTTCCAGCTCAGCACCGTCCTCATGACCTGTCCCACTTGCCAATCTTCCTTTCCACCTAACCGCTCCACCCTCCTCTCCAACCTATCACCTTTACCCTCACCTCCATCCACCTATTGCACTCTCAGCTACCTTCTTCCCAGCCCCACCCCTCCTATTTATCTCTCCACCCGCGAGGCTCCCAGCCTCATTCCTGATGAAGGGCTTTTGCCTGAAACGTCGACTTTCCTGCGCCTCGGATGCTGCCTGACCTGGTGCGCTTTTCCAGCATCATTCTAATCTTGATTCTAATCTCCAGCATCTGCAGTACCCACTTCTGCCTAACTGATAAATCTTACATGTCAATTGTCAGCCCGAGACTGAATGATGTCTGGATCTTGTTGCATGTGGGCACAGAGTGTTTCAATAATTGATAAGTCGTAAATGGTGCTGACCATTGTGCAATCATCAGCAAATACCGTCACTTCTGACCTTATGTTGGAGGGGAGATCATCGATGAAACAGCAGAACATTTGGCTTAGGATGATTCTCTGAGAAACTCTTCCAGCGACACTCTGGCGATGAGGTATTTGGTCTTCAACAGTCACGCCCATCACCTCGTACACCATACATGATTCCAGTCAGTGAAGAACCTTTCCCCTGACATCCACTGACAAAAACAGTTTGATCTGATCTGTTAGTTCTGGAGTTGCATCTTTCCATTAGCAGTATTAACAGATTCTGCTGGTTAGCATGCATGCAGTCCTGCGTCGTAGCTTCACCAGATTGGGATCACATTTTTTTTATGCCAGGTGCAGCTCCTGGCATGTTCTCTACATCCTTCATTGAGCCACAGTTGGTACAGTGCCTGGATGATAATGGATGTGCTGTGTCATGAGGCTATAGATTATGATTGACCACAATTCTGCTGCAGCTAATGGCCTGTAATTCCTCAGGGACACCCATTTTTCAGCCCTTGCAACTTTACTGAATCAATACCATGGTGGAAGTATCCTCAGTATGCAGATAGGACTTTGTCTCTACCAGAAAACAATATTGCTTTTGGATAAATGCATCTGGGACAGGATGATTGTTGAGGATGGGATCGAGAAGGTTTTTTCCACCTTTGTTAGTTCTCTCACATTCTGCCTCGCCTGGTTGTTACATTCGCCAGAATTCAACCACGATGGTCAGAAATGGTGCTACTGTGCCACTGTTGTTATGGACACTGAAGATACAACCCCCCGCCCCCAGAGTAAACATTGGGCCCTTTCTACTTTTAACGTTTCTTCCGTGCGTTGTTCACCACAGAAGAACATTCATTCATTGGCTGAGACAGGATGGTAGCTGGTAATCAGCAGGATTCAAATTCATGTTTGATTTTGATTTGATTTGATTTATTATTGTCACGCGTACCTAGGTAAAGTGAAAAGTTTTGTTTTGCACGCAGAACAGGCAGATCATACCATACAAAGCGCATAAGGGTAACAGAACAGAGCAGGGAATACAATGTTATGGCTGTAGAGAAGGCACAAAAAGAGCAAGACCAACATTAAATTTAGAATTTGAGGGGTTTGAAGTTGAATAACAGCGGGAAAGAAGCTGTTCTTGACCCAGTTGGTGCACAAGTATAAGCTTTTGTATCTTCTGCCTGATGGAAGAGGTTGGCAGGGGTGGGAGGGATCCTTGATTAAGTTGGCTGCCTTTCCAAGGCAGTGAGAAGTGTAGATGGAGTCAACAAATGGAAGATTGGCTTAACAAATGGACTGGGCTGTGTTCACAACTCTCTGTAGTTTCTTATGGTCCTGGGCAGAAGAGTCATCATCCCAAGCTGTGATGCATCCAGATAAAATGTTTTCTATGTGGTGTCTATAAAAATTGGCAAGAGTTCTCATGGACATCCTGAATTTTCTTCACCTCCCGAGGAAATAGAGGCATTGTCTTACTTTTTTGACCGTCACAACAACATGGGCGGGCAAGAAGAGATTGTGGGTGATCATCACTCCTAGAACTTGATGCTGTCGACCACTTCCACCTCAGCTTAATTGATGAAGACAGAGGTGTGCCTTCCAGCTTGCTTCCTGATGTCAATGACTAGCTGTTTTGTTTTGATGATGTTGAGGGAGACATTGTTATCTTTACGCCACACCACCATGTTGAAACTTCAAGAGGTCCAGAGTTCATGATGAGGATGCCTAGAGCCACTCCCAATGACTATATGCACTGTAGTGTCATCTTTGATAGGTCCAGTGAGACAGGACATACCTAGGGATGATGAAGGATCAGTCCTGGGATATTGACAGTTAGGTAGTAGTATGATGACGTCAGACTGTTTACTTGATCTGTGTGTGGGCAGCTCTTTCAATTTTGGCACAAGCCCTCAGATGGCAGTAAGGAAGATTGGCTAGACATGGTGGGCTTTTGTTATTTCTGGTGTCAAGGCTGAGGTCAGGTTGTCTTTCCAATTTGATTCTTATTCAGCTACTGAATTACGCTTTGGTACAATTGGCCCTTTGAAATGGCCCAGCAAATCAATCAAGGGTCAAAAATGTAGGCTGGATTGAAATATAACCTTGAAAGCACAACAGTGAACAGGAAAGGAGAATGACAACCCTGTAGCCCCAGTCCGTAGTTATTGTGACTGACTTTTTCGCGGTTATATTTCTTAATGAACTGAATTTAAACTCCACAGGCAGCCATAGTAGGATTTGAAACTCATATCCTGATAGCATTAGTGCTCACATCTGGATCATTTGTCCAGTGACATTACCATCTTACCACAGATCCCCGAGTTGTGATTAATAAACCGAACATTACTTGTGTACAGTTTACACAGTTTTATGGGCAGCTGGCTTGGGTTAGTCACAAATGGCAACACGAGTGGTTTCTGTTAAAACACATATTTTGTCAACTTACATCATTTTCCAAAAAGTTGAACATACTGATCTCAGCGAGCTCCTTAGACTCTTCAAATTTATCTACAGCTTGTCTGATCTCTTCATCTGGGATCTTACCATGGCGCTTCTTCTTGTAATCGTAATCTAAACGGCGACCTTCCAACTTCTTTAAATGATGCTGACAAAAATAAAAGGGTGTTATGAGTTCTCCACGTGTCAAGGACTATATACTTTCAAAACATTTTTTCAATTTAAAACTTGTTAACTCTTTCCACTAGGGGGTTGGAAAGGAATTTTGTTATTGATCTTTCATTTGTCTTTTTCTCTCATTGTTGGTCTCCCAAGGACGATTAAATGGCTGGGGCTTCATGGCTGATGTTGCAGTGGGAGGCAAGCAGGTAAGAAAAGACTAAGCACAATGGTATTGTTTCGATGCTTCATCCACTGTGGTGCAAGGCAGAAAGTCTTTTCCTACAAATCAACTTTGCATATTTCATGCCCTACGACACTTTCTTCATTAACTGAAATACGATAGACTGCCATTCTTGTCGGAAGCATTACACGGTTGATTTCAGTCTCCATTATATTTCAGAAAAAATACAGATATGGTACAATGGTGTGTGACTTAGTTAAGTCCTGGCTGCATGGTGTTGGATTTGCCATTTTGATTGGGGATCGATGGATGATATCATCTGATAGAAAGGGGAATGGGAGCTTCAACAACGTATTGAGATGTCAGGAAAATGGCACTGCGTAACTGCTAATGAGATTTAATGCTATTTCTACCAGGCTCACATCTGTTCCTTATTATGCCCAATTTAAAATATTCACCAACCATGGGATCTTTGTTTGTTTAGCTTCAGTAGAACTTACTCTCACTTTTCATTGTGCTGTTTGCTATTCAGAAAGGCAGATGCAGAAGAGTGCCATTTGCAGCCACAAAACAATCCAATGCCCCCAATGGAGAGGTCAATCTTTATCCTGAACACTTATGCCAAAAGGTGATTTTCCCATCAAAGTTATTGGCAAGCTATGACGCTTGCTCACCACCACAACAGCACATGATGTCATCCAGCTTTCTTTCTATTCCAAACAAATTAAAGAATATCAGTTTTACAGCCCCAAGCCCAGTAAAAGGTAACTATAGAACAAAAGAAAATACTCTAAATCCAATATTAAATGCTTTCTTCTGCCATTGTATTTGAGTGTTAATGTAGGAAAATCACAACTAGAAAACAGGCAGATATTAATTCATCTTCCTGCTGTCTGGTCATCTTTCTGTTGGTCCCAATTTCTTTATATTAAGCTTGATACCAATAAGTGATCGGAAATCTCCATGAGAGATTGACACTGAAGGGAGCTGGTTTTGTAAGTGAGGAGATGGCAGTCTGATTCCCCCAGAATTTCTGGATTCCAGGGTCAGTGCCAGATTTCCTTTCAGGATCCCCACCTGAAAGTCAGCTGGCTTGGCAGGCCTGGCTCTCACTTACACAGGAGTGTAAGTCGCTGCTGCAGGAGTAGGTAAGGAACCCTGTGTTAATGGGAGCGTGGCTGGGCATGGTTTGATCTAAGAGGGTGTCAGATTTGAGTTGTGCAGGGGAGGGGAGCTGAGAGTGGAGGAGGGCGACCTGACAGCAGGAAAGGAGGTTGGCTCAGAGAGGGTGGATAGCAGAGGACCCCTGTACCCTTTGGCTCAAAAAGAGAGCAGTAAACTCCTCACCTGCCTCTTCATTTGCAGCTGCTACTAGCTTCCTTGAGTTTCCTGAGGCCAGGGAAACCCAACTGGCGAGGGTTAAATCTGTGTGTCGGCTTAAATGTGAGAGGGCCAACATTATTGGCTGCTGCCACCTGTTCTGCATCTGGTAAGCCGGGTGCACTTGGGATTTGAGAAGTCTAACACTTTAACGTCTCACCTGACCTCAGTCAATTCATTTTCCGGGTCAAAATTACCCTCCCGACCTTGTCAGAAATACCACAGAATCCCTACAGTGGAAGGAGGCCATTCAGCCCATTGAGACCACACCAACCCTCCGAATAGCATCCCATCCAGTCCCACTCCCATTATCCTATCTCTGTAACTCTACATTTCCCACAGCTCACCACTCAAGCCTGCATATCCCTGGACACTACGGACAATTTAGCATGGCCATTCCATCTAACCTGCACACCTTTGGACTGTGGGAGGAAACTGGAGCACCCAGAGGAAACCCACACTGACAGAGGATGTGCAAACTCCACACAGACAGTTGCCCAAGGGTGGAATCAAACCTGGGTTCCTGATGATGTGAGGCAGCAGTGCTAACCACTGTGCCACCATGCCACCCATTTGACTAGTTAAACTGTGGAATAAATAAAGGCACAACAGGTAACTGGTGAAAGCTTGCAAATCTATCTTTGTAGATCAAAGCAAACCTCAATGAAACAGAAGTAACACAGTAACTTACAGTATTGCCATTACTCATGGTTTTGATCGTGAAGCCAAATTCCATTTAAAAGAAAAATAATTTTTAAAACAAGAATAATGCAAGCGTACCCCAATCTCTTTTAGGTCCTTTTCTTGTAAAATTTGCAACGGATCAATAAAGTTCTGTTTTACATCAATGTCAAGAGAGTCCTTGACTTCTGCCATTTGCTTTAGTGCTTCACCGACATCAACTAATGCAGGGCCTATGAAAATCAGACAGAAAGACAGGAAATCTAAACAAAAAGCAAATCCAACAGAAAGGAATGTCTGGCAGAGATTTCAAATTCAATCATTTTGTAAGTTTACCACTTATCTTTTTAAAATCATTAGTAAAGCTACTGCCACTGAATTACAATTGGATAAATAAATGCAAAAATGATTTACAAAGAAATTATTTCTACCTTAAAATTGATAAATCGAATAAAGTAATTGCACCCATTTTGTTCACAACCTCACCAAAACTAAAATGCAAGATAATCTTGGTAAAATCCTTGCCACATTGGTAAGTTACTGATGTGTTCCTTAATAAACAAACAGAACAGTAATTTTCACTAATAAATAAGTGGACATCTGCATTCTACGTTACTTTGAGCATTACTGATTAACCCACCGAAATTGGAATCATCTCCGAGGTCCTTCCCATTTCGGAGCATGCATTCACCCAACAGACCTTCAGGCTGAGGATAACCTGTTGTTTTCACCTGTCCTCGGATCTTTGACATTGTGTTCAGCATACCTAATTTGGCTCTGTAGGCTTCAAAATGGCATAATCATTTAAAAGACATTACTGTAACCTGTAAGTTTCAAAGTGAGATGTTAAATATAGTACAGTTACTGCAGAGAATTAACCTGGGGCATTCAGATGCTTTTGTTTTGCTTAATAATTAATACATAAATCTCAAATTTGATTGGGAGTTTTGCCCACTGGCCACACACGTTTGATTTTCAGAATGTTTTACAACTAAAGGTAGGAAGACTTAAGTTCTGATGAACACTACCAGAAGCAGGGTTCCCCCAGCTGAAGAGGGGAAGAGTTACCCAGGGTTACGTATTTACCAGAAGCAAACTGTAACAAAATGATATACTGTTCTCCTAAAGGTAAGGAAATCATTTTTTTAAACCCAAGGACAGCAGAAGCTGTTTTTTTTAAAAGGCATAGGGGTAATATTAAGCAATTGTATAAATAAGACCCATCTTCAATTCTCTGCCCATTATACAGCGTGCTTGGTGTCATGTTGACTTGAAGTACTTACAGATATATTGAATTGCTAATTATAACATGTACTACCTTTAAAAGGGACACAGTCAAAATATGACTGCAGATGTAAATTCCACGGCTGTTGGAGAGAGGTAGTCTGGAATGCCACAACTGACGAGGTATGATGGAAGCTTTTAAGAAGATGGGGTTAAAAGGAATAAATGTGCGACAAACTGAATGGAATCTCCTGGGAGTTCTCTCAAACTGTGAACGTGATAGGAGAAAAGGCAGCAGTCTGCATGAAAGACATGCATTTGGTTTTCTTCTTTCAAGAATAGCCAAGAATTGGGGTTAAGTGCCAGTTCTTCCCTTGTCTGAGAGTGATAATGGAAGAAGTGTGTCCATGAGCAGAGATGAATATGCCAATGGGCTGATGTATACTAACCTGGATTTGAGCACATTATGTTGTGAAGGTCACAGTAAAAGATTCATCTCTGGTCACCCCTGCATTACAGGTAAATGTTTCTCTTGCTCAGTGCTAGAAGCCAGCTTGCCAATCAAATTGAAACAGAGCAAAAGAAGGACTACCTCATCGTGAGTGTTGCTAGCCAGCCACAGTCAGAAGGAAACAGGACACATGAATTTCAACTAATCTGTAAAGCCAAGAATTCTGAAATCAACTCTTCACTTTCTACAGTCCACTATCTAATCTTCAGTGTTCCACAATCTGCATTTTTGCTGGAATCACATCTAATTTCTATTCTGTGTTGAATCATTATTTGTTCTCTTATTTCATAACAGAATTCCTTGATGAAAATCATATCAAACTGGTTCCTTTTAAAACATAAATTCAGTTGGTTTGGGAGAAAGGTGTTGAAAAGAGAGATATATTTTCTAAATTATCCTTGTTGTGACTAATCAAGAGGGCAGATGAATAAAGAAGGGAAGCCAGTTCATCCCTCCTCTCCCAGAAACAATGGGGCATCCTGTTGGAAGCATAAGTTTGGGTTGCCTGGCATCTGATCATAATATTGGTTTTATTTTCCACTGAAATCAATGAAAACTGAAATTGGGCAGGTAATCAATGGGTGGCTGATTTGATATTGTCTGTTTTATAATAAGTTAAAATTCTAACCATAAATTCTTCAAACTCATGCTGTTAGGGAAAACATGCATAAAATGAGTGAATATGACAACAGCTTGTTTCGTGAATCGAAATATTCATTCATATGTACATCTGTAATTGTCCTGTGTATGTTTTGTGCATACTGCACAAAGCATGAATGCATAAAGCACTGCTGGTCTGTGTCCATGATCTGAGACATATCAAGATCCTTAACCTGCCATATTGCTGTGGGTCAGTGCTGCTTACAGACGAAAGTTTCCCCATATGGAGGGACAGTAAATTGCCTGGAAACATGCTGGAGCTCTTTACGTTAGTGAATGGTTTCAGTATAATATTGGCCAAATCTGAGAACCGATTAACAGAAACAAATGAAAGATATTGTGACAGCCATGACAGCCTCATCATTTTCAGCCCAATTCTATGTCTTTTCTCAATTTCTCTTCAGACTGATGCTGCCCAAGTGAATATTTCTCTTCTTTTTGAACAGCTACCTTCCCAAATCCCTCCAAAAAAAACTTGTTCTGGAGATTTCTCCACGAGAAGGCATTCATTTTTACTGCAAGCAACTGCCTCAATTTTTAAAATAAAGTATTATCCTAGTAGATGGTCACTGGATTTTCTTCAAGGATACTATATTCTAAGAATGACTGCCGGAAATTCTGAGTAAGTTCTAACCAACACCATGTCGAAGTGCAGTTGAGCTTTGTTAGTTTTCATAGATTACAATTCATATTAAAACTCAATAGCTTATTTTGGTATTAAACTTGCAGGTTTACTTGTACTGGCATGTGTTTCTACACCCCCAAATCCTTTTGTTCGTAAATAACTGCCTGAAGCTTACCCATTTAGATTGTAATCCTATCTGCCATACTTGCATCCAAAATTCAATAAATCAGCTTTTGTTACATTAAATTACATCTGGCAAGATTCCACTCACGTTACCTATTGAAACATTCTGCTCTGCTTGTGAATTCTCAATTCATTCTGCCACCTAGCCCTGCACTAAAGGAAAGTGCTCTTTACACCAAGCAGCACTGAAATAGGAAGTCACAATGGAAAACAACACGAAAAAAAAACCTTTCATACCTGGATTTGGCTGCAGGTACTCAGTGGTTTTAGACAGAACCTCTGCCACGGCTTTGCTTGTAGCCTCTATTTTCTTAACATAGGATAGAAAAAAATCAAATTTTGTATGAAATTTGTCAATATACAGTACACGTATATTACTACTTTTGTATCAAGCTCTTCCATATTGTGGTTAAGCATTCATATTGTAAGTACAGGTCCAGAATCCTTTATCCTAAATCCTTGGGGCCAGTTGTTTTTCGGAATTTGGAATATTTTGGATTTCAGAATAAATGGCATTTTTATTAAAAGCAACCGAACAACAGAGCCACATGTGACTAGTATGAGCGCTGAGACACAACTGATGCCTGCCAGTGCTGGGCCACGCTGCTACGTCACATCTGAGTGACATGGGTCAAGTGGGTGTGGAGTTGGGTCACCTTTTTGCATGCCAAATAACCTTGTTATACAGAAAAAAGAAGTCACGAGAAATCTTCGGATTTTGGAGCTTTTTGGATTTCGGAATTTCGGATAAAGGATTGTGTACCTGTACTGCTAGTGCTCCAAGAATGCACCACCAGAGTTAGCATTGCTCCACATCATCAATGCAATCTATAGTTAGCATTTATCTAAATGAGGTTCATTTGAGAAATTTATCATTTGGGAATCAGAGCTGTTTCCTTGACTGTAAATGTGACGTGACCTCATTCATCAATTAGTTACAGTTCTGTCACCTTGACCAAAGACTGATCTACTCAGCAGAATACTTAGATCCATTATTTTAAGTGCCAAGTTTCTTCATTGTTACGTAGCAAAAGTAAAAGGAGAAAAACTGCAAAAGCTGCAACACGAAGGGATTTGGGGTATGGGTGGGTGATTTGTACATGATGCACAGAAAGCTAGCATACAGGGGCAGCAAGTAATCAGGAAGGCTAAAGGAATGTTGGCCTTATTTCAAGGCGGTTGGAGTACAAGAGTGGAGAAATCTCGCTGCAACTATACAGGATGCTAATGAGACCACATCTGCAGTATGCAGGCAGTTTTGGACCCTGTTTTAAGAAAAAATACTGAAACATAGGATTCTTAAGGAGCTTGGCAGGGTAAATGCTGAAAGGATGTTTCCCCTCATAGAAGCATCTAGGGACAGAGAGCATAGTCTCAGAACAAAGGGGAGTGAATTTAAGACTGAGATGAGGACGAATTTCTTCTCTCAGAGAGTTGAGTCTTTTTGGAAATCTTTAGAGAGCTTTGGGGACAAAGTCCTTGTGTATACTTAAGGCTGAGATTGATTCTTGATCAGTCGGGAGATCAAAGGTTATGGGCAATGGGCTGGAAAGTGGACAAGAAGAATTGTCACATCCTCCATGATCCCAGTGAATGGTGACTAGGCTCAAGGAGCCTAAGACTTACTCCTGTTCCTTCTTCATATTATCTAAATCAGAAAATAGGGTGAAATAATTCCTTAGAGGCCAGTATCTCATCACCAAGTCATCCCTTACTTACAACTTAACTTTAGTATTGCCCCTTCAGAGTCAACTACCAGAGTTGGTGCATCTTGGACACCTCCCTCCCCTTTCTTGACCTCTCCATTTCCATTTCTGGCAACAGTCTCCAGACAGACATTTACTATAAACTCACAGACTCCCACAAGTATCTGGACTACAAATCCTCCTACCATGTATCCTGCAAATACTCTATCCCGTTTTCCCAATTCCTCCACTTCTGCTGCATTTGCTGGATAAGGAGATATTCCACTCCCAGGCATCCCAGATATCCACCTATTTTGAACAATGTGCATTCCCCCCTCTCTGTCACTCTGACAGCCCTCCACCACACCTCTTCCATCCCCTGCTCCACTGCTCTAAACCCCTCCCTCCAAAACGCAATAAAGAGAGCCCCCCTTGTCCTCACCTACCACCCCACCACAGCCAAAGTATCATCCTCAAAGACTTCCGCCAAATCCAATTAGACCCCATTACCAAGAATATCTTCCCCGCCCCACCCCTTCCACAAGGACTGTTCCCTTCACCAATCCTTGGTGTGCGCCACTCTCCCCAGCAACAGCCCCCTCCACCACCTCCCCCCACCCCCCAACTCCCCAGTACCTTTTCCTGCAACCGTAAATGATGCAAAACCTGCCCGCACACCACCAACACCCCCACCTCCATCCAGGGCCCTAAACAGTACTTCCAGGTGAAACAGGTTTACCTGCCTCTCCTAGTTTACTGTATCCGTTGCACCCAATGTGGCCTTCTCTACATTGGGGAGACAAAACTCAGGGCATGTTTTGCTGAGCATGTCAGCCGGGCCCACAGGGGCTGATCTGACTTCCCAGCCACCGCCTATTTTAATTCCCACTCCCTTTCTGACTTGACCAATCTTGGCCTACTCTGTTACCACAGCGAAGCAGTCTGCAAATTGGAGGAACTATATCTCATCTTTTGTTGAGGCAGCCTCCAGCCAAGAGGACCTAACATTGAGTTCTCCGATTTCAAACAACCTCCATTATCAGCCCCTCCCCCTCCCTTCCACCCCTCTGATTGACCCTTCCTTCCAGCTACCAACCAGATTCTAATCAACCAGGTCATACCCTCTATCTTAGTTCACCTATCCCTCCCCCACCATCCTGTCCATTTCCCCACACATAACCCTCCCCTCCCCCTTTTATCTGAAGCTTCCCTAACACCCACTCCCAAAGAAGAGTTAGACCGGAAATATTTACTTTTCCACCTCCTAATGCTGCCTCCTGCTTAACTACCAGGGTGGCAGTTTATTTCTGACACTGCCTTTTATAAATCTGTCAGCCAGGGCTCCCTGATTGGGCCAGATTAACAGCCCCAATTAGAGAACTCATATTCTATTAGGTCCAGCTGGCTGATCTAATTACAATCACTACATAAGGAATACAAATCTATTTTTGTAGAAAACTCATTGAAAACCAATAAATAAAATCAAAGCTTAAGGGTTTAGAACTGTGCTACATAGATTAATGTAAAATTCAGTAACACCCCAGTTAAACCATGCACTGAATACAGATTGGGGCACGGTGGCCCAGTGGTTAGCTCTGCTGCCTCATAGTGCCAGGGACCCAGGTTCAATTCCAGCCTCATGTGACTATCTGTGTGGAGTTTGCACATTCGCCAAGTGTCTGCGTGATTTCTTCTGGGTGCTTCGGTTTCCTTCCATGGTCCAAAGATGCGCAGTTTCTGTGAATTGGCCACGCTAAATTGTCCACAGTATTCAGGGATGTATAGGTTAGGTGCATTAGTCAGGAGAAATTTAGGGTAATGGGTCTGGGTGGGTTGCTTTTTAGAGGGGCAGTGTGGACTTGCTGGGCTGAAGGACCTATTTCCACACTGTAGGAATTCTAATTCTAAATCAAAAATTAACACGGCTCAGAAAACACCATCATGGGAAATATGAAGAGATAAAGTTGTGGAGAGTACACGAATCATAAATTGACGAGGTAGCATTTTGGGATGCCAAATCATGCAGTGAATACAGATTGGGGCTTGGTGGCTCAGTGGTTAGCACTGCTACCTCACAGCCCTAGGGACCTTGGTTCGATTCCAGCCTCAGGTTACTGTCTGTGTGGAGTTTGCACATTCTCCCTGTGTCTTCTTGGGTTTCCTCTGAGTGCTCCAGTTTCCTCCCATAATCCAAAGATGTGTAGGTAAGGTGAATTGGCTGTGCTAAATTGGCCATAGTGTTCAGGGATTTGTAGGTTGGGTGCATTAGTAGGGGAATGAGTCTAGCTGGGTTACTCTTCGGAGGGTCGGTGTGAACTTACAGTCACAGAGTTGTAGAGATGTACTGCATGCAAACAGACCCTTTGGTCCAACTTGCCCATGTCGACCAGATATCCTAACCTAATCTAGTCCCATTTGCCAGCACTTGGCCCATATCCCTCTAAAACCTTCCTATTCATATACCCATCTAGATGCCTTTTAAATGTTGTAATTGTATCAGTCTCCACCACTTCCTCTGGCAGCTCATTCCATACATGTACCACCCTCTGTATGAAGAAGTTGCCCCTTAGGTACCTTTTATATCTTTCCCCTCTCACCATAAACCTATGCCCTCTAGTTCTAGACTCCCCCACCCCAGGGAAAAGGACCTTGTCTATTTATTCTATCCATGCCCCTCATGATTTTATAAACCTCTATGAGGTCACCCCTTAGTCTTTGATACTCTCGGGAAAACAGCCCCAGCCTGTTCAGCCTCTCCCTGTAGCTCAAATCCTCCAACCCTGGCAACATCCTTGTAAATCTTTTCTAAACCCTTTCAAGTTTCACAACATCCTTCTGATAGGAAGGAGACCAGATTTGCACACAATATTCCAAAAGTGTCCTAACCAATGTCCTGTACAGCCACATGACCTCCCAACTCCTATACTCAATACTCTGACCAATAAAGGAAAGCATACCAAACGCCTTCTTCACTATCCTATCTACCTGCGACTCCACTTTCAAGGAGCTATGAACCTGCACTCCAAGGTTTCTTTGTTCAGCAACACTGTCTAGGACCTTACCATTAAGTGTATAAGTCCTGCTAAGATTTGCTTTCCCAAAATGCAGCACTTCACATTTATCTGAATTAAACTCCATCTGCCACTCCTCAGCCCATTGATACATCTGATTAAGATCCCATTATAATCTGAGGTAACCTTCTTCACTGTCCACACACCTCCAATTTTGGTGTCAGGTGCAAACTTACTAATTGTACCTCCTAAGTTCATGGTGGGCTGAATCGCCTGTTTCCACACTGTAGGGATTCTATGATTTATGATGTGGCCAGTCCCTCGCCTTTCACCCTCTTCTAGAATGGCATCATTCTAAAACTTGCCTGCTGTATTCACCCACCACAACTCTTCTATACCCAACTCCCCTATACCAATACTTATGACTTTTAAGAAAAGAGATTAATTACACAGTGGAATCTATTATGATACAGCTCTTGTCCATTGCAGAGAGAATTCTGACGTACATATTCCTGAATTGCCTAATCTCTGAGGTGAAAGAAATTCTCTCAGAGGCACAGAGTTTGGATCTTCACCAGGAACCTTCCCCATGGCTATTTTTGCCTGACAAATGCAAGAAAAATATGATGAGTGCAACATGAGGAACTCTTATTTAATCATCAACTGAATCAAAACATTGGGTTTAATTGTGAGGCTGTGTGGTTGTCCTCTCAAGATTTGGTGTCCAAGAAACTCCATCATAATCCTGCTTCTTGATGATATGACTGTAATTATTGAATGGGGAGATATGAAGTTAAGTGTAGCAGCCAACTCTATCTTCAAACTACTTGGCAGTTACTATTCTCCTCATCAAGATTAATTATTCTGTGGAATTAACATAAATTGCAGTCTAGATGGAAAATTCTTTAATCTCAGTCACCTCTGCACCAAAATTAAACTGACCCGCACAGATGTACATGATCTCCAGATTACGGATGAATGCAGTGTGATTGCTCTCACTGGAAGATTTGCAAGCTACTCAACTTCCTCAATTCTGCATGCAAGTAACTCAACCTGTCCGTGAACATTTCCAAAACGAAAATACATATCAACCCAACCCAGATAGCCAGCTGAATTTTCCACCTCTCATATTTGAAGGACAGATTCGGGAGTATGTTGAGTGCTTCCAACACCTTAGCAGCCCCTTTCTCAAAAGGACACCAGTGACGAGATGATCGAACAGTAGATCAGCTGCCCCAGGTCAGCTTCCACAAGTTATGGCTATGACAAAAAATACAACCGCAGCTCAGCAAAAGTCCTGTATAGTACAGCTATCATTACCACACTCCTGTACTGCAGGAGTGTGGTAATGTGATCTTGGATACCAATGCTATATATTTCTAATAGCAATATCTCCATCTCATCATCCAATGACAGGACTGTTGAACAAATGCTAGTGTCTTTCCAGAAGCACTTAGAGTCATGGAGTTGTATAGCATGAAAAGACTCCTCAGTCCAATCAGTCCATGCCCACCTGATATCCGAAGTTAATCTCATCTCAACCCTTTGGCCCATATTCTCTAAATCCTTCCTATTCATATACCCATCCAGATACCTTTTAAATGCTATAATTGTACCAGCCTCCACCAGCTTCTGTTGCAGCTCATTCCACACACGCACCACCCTCTGTGTGAAAATTTTGACCCTTAGGTCCCTTTAATATCTTGCCCCACTCATCTAAAAACCTATGCTCTCTAGTTTTGGATACCTATACCCTTGGGAAAAGACCTTGGTTATTCACCCTATCCATGCCCCTCATGATTTTATAAACCTCTATAATGGCATCCCTCAGCCTACGATGCTCCAGGGATCTCAGCCTTTCATCCAACCCTGGTAATATCCTATTAAATCTTTTCTGAACCCTTCCAAGTTTCATAACAACTTTCTTAAAGCAGGGAGACCAGCACTGAACACAGAATTCCAAAAATGGCCTAACCAATGTCCTGTACATCCTCAACATGATTTCCCAATTCCAATATTCAATGCACTGACCAATAAAGGCAAGCATACCAAATGCCTTCTTCACTACCCTGTCAGTCTGTTACTCCACTTTCAAGGAACTATGAACCTGTATCACAAAATTCCTGCGACAATCACCTTTGATGGACAAGGCGTTATGTTCAGGTGGTGGAAAAGCACTTTCCCTGCTTATGCCCCATTTTCCCAATTCTCAAATGATCAATGTCCCAAGGGAGCAGTCGCAGAGAAATATCAGACCTCCTAGTCTGAAAGTGAACAGTTTCTTGGGAAATTCAGCAACAATTGGACATGGCAAAAATGAAGGTGTTATGATCCCAACTGATGTTATTACTGGACAAGTCAAATCTCAGACTGAAATCTGGCCTGACAGATCATATTTTATTATTTAACGAGCTGGTTTTTAACTGGAACATAAGCACGCAATGCTACAGATCTGGTTTAATAATAATACAGAAATGTATTACACATGTTTGTGGATGTCACAAAAAAAAAGGTAGGAAGGCAAGTGCTGAGGATGGCACGAAGTATCTACAGAGGAACAAAGACAGATTTAGTGAGTAGGGGAAAACTTAACAGATGGTATATAATATGGGAAATGTAACACTGTGCACTTTAGTGGGGAGAATAAGAGAGCTGCATTTGGAAATACTGCAAAAAGCTGCAGCACAGAGGGACTGAAAGTCCTGTGGATAAATCACAAAAAGTTAGCATCCGATTTCAGTTAATGGGGAAGGCAAATGGACTGTTGGCTTTCATTTGAAAAGGAAGGGATGAGAAAATATGGAGGTCTTACTGAAATTATACAAGGTACTCATCAGACCACAGCTGGAAAACTGTGAACAGTTTGGTCTACTTTTCTGAGGAAAGGTTACTGGTATTGGAGGCAGTCCAGAGAAGTTTGACTAAGTTGATCCCACAGGTGAAGGGACTGTTTTATGAAGAGAGGTTGAGTAGATTGGGCCTGTACTCATTGGAATTAGAAAAATGAGAAGTGATCTCATTGAAGCATAAGATTCTGAGGAGGTTGGAGAGGATAGAGGAGGAGGCATTGTTTCCCCTTGTGGGCGAATGTAGACCAGAGGGCATTATCTCAGAGTAAGGAATCATACATTTAAGATAGGGATGAGGAGGATTCTCTTTCTCTTACAGTAGTCTACGTATGGAATTCTTTATCATTTAGGACTGTTGAGGTTGGGTCATTAAGTATATTCAAGGCTGAGATGGGCAAACTTTAATCAATGAGGGAATCAAGCACATTGAGGAAAAAGCAAGAAAGTGGAGATAGGATTATCTAATCAGCCATTATCTCATTGAATGATGGAGCAGACTCAAGGGGTCAAATGATCCACTTCTGCTTCAAAACCTTAAGAAAGGACAAATAAAAAGCTTCAAAGACATTCTTGAGCACAGTAGCATTGGCATTAATAGGTGGGAGAAGCTCACCACCAATTGAGTGGTGAGAATTTGTCCATTGAGTTACATTGCGTTTTGTAAATGTTGTAATTGTACCAGCCTCCACCACTTCCATTGGCAACTCATCCCATATATGCACCACCCTCTGGGCAAAAACGTTATCCCTTAGGCCCCTTTTAATTTTTTTCCTCTCTCACCTTAAACCTATGTCCTCTAGTTCTTGACTCCCAACCCCAGGGAATTTACCTCTCTATACACCCTATCCATGTCCCTCATCATTTTATAAACGTATGTAAGATCCAAAGCTCCAGGGAAAACAGCCCCAGCCTATTCAGCCTCTCCCTATGGCTCAAACTCTCCAACCCTGGCAACATCCTTGTAAATCTTTTCTGAACCCTTTCAAGTTTCACAACATCCTTCCTATAGGAGGGAGACCAGAATTGCACACAATATTCCAAAAGTGGTTTAACGAATGTCCTGTACAGCCACAACATGACTTTCCAACTCTACGTCTATGTTCTGATCAATAAAGGAAAGCATACTAATGCCTTCTTTACCAACCTATCTACCTGTGACTCCACTTTCAAGGAACTATGAGCCTGCACCCCAAGGTCTCTTTGTTCAGCAACATTTTCCAGGACCTTGCCATTAAATGTGTAAATCCTGCCCTGATTTGCTTTCCCAAAATGCTGCATCTCGCATTTATCTAAATTAAACACATCTGTCACTCCTTGGCAGATAATTTTTCTGCATTCCTGATAATACTTTACGCTGAGGATTTTCAGATGAAAAATGTTGAAAGCTGACAGAATCTTGATCAGATAGGCCAATGGGCTGAGGAGTGGCAGATGGAGTTTAATTTAGATAAATGTGAGGTGCTGCATTTTGGAAAGGCAAATTAAAGCAGAATATGTACACTTAAGATCCTGGGGAAGTGTTGCTGAACAAAGAGACCATGGAGTGCAGGTTCATAGTTCCTTGAAAGTGGAGCCACAGGTGGATAGCCTAGTGAAGTCGGCATTCGGTATTCTTTCCTTTATTGGTCAAAGTATCGAGTATAAGAGTTGGGAGATCATGTTGTGGCTGTAAAGGACATTGGTTAGGCCACTTTTGGAATATTGTGTGCAATTCTGGTCTCCCTCCTATTGGAGTGATGTTGCAAAACTTGCAAGGGTTCAGAAAAGATTTACAAGGATGTCGGGAGGGTTGGAGGATTTGAGCTACAGGGAGAAGCTGAATTGGCTGAGGCTGTTTTCCCTCGAGCTTCGGAGGCTGAGGGGTGACCTTATATAGATTTATAAAATCATGACGGCCATGGATAGGGTATATTAACAAGGTATTTTTCCTGGGATGGGGGTGTTCAGAACTAGAGGCATAGGTTTAGGGTGAGAGGGAAAAAATTTAAAAGGGATCTAAGGGGCACCTTTTTCATGCGGACGGTGGTGCGTGCATGGAATAAGCTACCAGAGGAATTGGTGGAGGCTGGTACAATTACAACATTTAAAAGACATCTAGATGGGTACATGAATAGGAAGGGTTTAGAGGATTATGGGCCAAATGCTGGCAAATGGGACTAGATTAGTTTAGGATCTGGTCTGCATGGACAAGTTGGAAGGAAGGGTCTGTTTCTGTACTGGATATCTCTATGACTCTATGAAGTGATAAACAATTATATTTCGTTAATGCATGCTCTCGCAATAGAAATTAGAAGTCAGGCAACTATCAGCAATAGAAATTAAATGACGCATTTGGGCATGCTCCAGTTAGATGCCCAACTATTCTGCAGAGTATTTGCAAATTTAATTAACAATATAAGTGACTTAGATGGCAATGCATAGAAGTAGAATTTAGGTTTTTGTGGATATCAAAGATAAAGAATTCCAGTCTAATGTGGGCTGCTGTGCTAAGCACGTGAACATTTATCAGATAGTTAAGAGGAACTAAGGATAAAATTGGCTCAATTAATCTGGACCATTCTCATATAGGACCTCCAGCAGGTAGAGATCTGGAAACATACAGCACTCCTAGAATTCTGGAATGTTCTCAATTTCCATCCCTCGAACATTGCGGCCATGCCTTCAGCTACTTAAAACCTCAGTTCAGGAATTGTCTCTATTTTTCCTTCTGTCTTAAACCATGTCTTAAAATCTCTGACATGACTTACTGTCAAATTCCATTTGGTTATGTTTCTGTGAGTACTTTGATACATTATACTATTTAAATTCATATTGGTATTTTCCCTTTATCAGTTGGGGAATAAATTATGATCTGCAAATTTTGTAAAAAGAATCTTTCAAAATAGTATAAAAAATTCTCACCAAAAATAATGTTTCTTGAGATTACCTGCTCTTTAAAATGTATTTACATTATAGGGGCATGCTTTATAAATCAGACAGCAGGTGGCACTCCATGTTTTGGAATAAGTCTATTTGAGTCAATATTATAACAGTCTTGCTATATCTGGCCTAATACAGTGAATACAGCTAACCACAAAATGTAGCAGTAACAAAACAGCCCAGCAACCTGTTACTGGTGCCTTTCTCCACATAAGCTGCCTCATTGAATTCCAAACTACTAATTAATTTCATGTCCTTTACTATTCTTGATTTTCAAATTACTGTTTAATTCCCTCTTAAAGAACGTATCATAACTGTTCAGCCACATTGTGTGCTAGGTATTTCCACACACTAACCACTGACTATGTAATGAAATACCTGAGCTTTTAGTTTTAACATAGCCTTCTCCCCATGAGATTATCTTAAATTTTTCCCCACTTATTACTATCTCATCAGACAGTGGAACAAATCCATCACTTTTCCCCTTGTGATAAACATTCATAATCTTTATGACATCTATCAAATTAACTTCTCAGCTTTAAATTCTTCAAATCTCGTTTCAAAAATTAGTCAAAATACTTCAAATATATTCACTATATTCAATCATTGACTGGTTAATTTTTGTTCTTTTTGCCGTTTGCTACAAATCTTACACAGAAGCACCTTTACTTACCCGTTCCATTTCTACAAAGTCCTCATCTAGTTTTGTTCCTTCAGCTCCACCCATTTTCTCACTAACAAACTGCAAAATAAAAATATTAAAATAAAGTCAAAATAGAGTACCCAAATGTTTGAAAGTGAAATGCAAGTAAAATTAAGAGCCAAACATACTTCTATCACACTATTAATAAAAAGACCACCACTAATTTATGTTATTCAGGTTCCATGTGTGGCTATTAGATGATTGAAATGCTCAGGCTTTGGGGTGAAGAAGCAGAGAAATCTCCCTTCATCATCAACACCCTCTGAAATCATTTTCTTTTGTCATCACAAGCCTCCCTCACAATTTGGTTCTTGATCTAAGATGCACATTGTTATGTTTACAAATTCTCAACTATGAAGAAGGATTATTTGGATAAACCTTATTCAACATGACCATTGGGATTCCACAGTCAACTAGTAGCCTAAGTAACACCAAACAGCTTATAGTCTGCATCTCTTCTCAAGAAAGTACAATATTTCGTCCAAGTTGGTATCTTGTAAAATCCCTAAGAATTAACATCCTTCAACAAATCGGGGACAAATGTCCCTCTTTTATTTCAATTTGGAATTCTCTCCTGATTCATACAAGGCCAAGACAGCACATTTTCAATCCCTTGTCCATTGTTGAATCATCAAGTGAAGCAAACTGAACCTTATAGTTAAAGCAATGATGCAATTTTATGAGTAGAAAGTAGTGTAATTGTTCTTTCAGAAATGACTGTAACAAATACACTGATGCCATCCAAAACAGGCCAAAGATGAAGACATTGATTAGGACAGAGGACAATGGGACAAATGTAATATATTCCTGTCAGGACAAGAAGACAGCATCAAAATTAGTCCAAAGTAGCACTTGATTTAAAGCAAACTGACAATACAAACTCACATATTATTTTATCACTGCAGCTTTTCTCTAACATACAGTTGTATGTAGGTCAGCACAGATGCTGAAGCTAGTCCAATACTCATCTGCTGAGATCACAACCATACAAAACATTAACATCCTCCCTTTCAACCATAAATAAAAACATTGAATGTTGGAGTATTTTCATTTCATCTCTATTATAGAAGGGCAATTCCATAATGTTTAGAATTATTCATGTTAGGCTGAGATGCAAAAGCACAAGTTAATGATAACGAATAATCATGTCATAATGAAGATTTCAGCTACGACAAAAATGGTGTTTTGATGGATCACATTAAAAAGTCTTCAATAGGTCAACCTAATATGATTGATCTTGGCAATTCCTATATCATGCAAAAAAATTCTGTTTTCCCATGTTAATGAAATATAGAATTGCAGCTATTTAAACCTGCATCCTGAAGGAAATTATATACATCAATGCAATATGCCTCACCATTATTTTCAATTATTTTAGTCTCCCCCTACTTAACAGGAAAATTAAGGGGCCCTCATTCTGCTCGTGGTGGCTCGCCCACCAACCACTCTCCAATTTCTGAAATAGATATACAGATTACATGCGCTACAGTTTTGTACACATGTACAACTCTTGTTCCTTTTTAGTGAGATTCCCTGCTGGAAGATAAATAACTGAGTTTACATTGATCGTGGGTCATTCTGTTAATGCCTACTTGGTGGCAAAATATTTCTGGTCCTAAGAAAAATGCACCCAAGAAGCCCCAGCAATGGAGTTGATACATGGAAAACTATACATTCCATTGAATTTGCAGATGGAAGTTAGGGCATTCAGCTTAAGTGGTCTATGCTGGTGTTTACACACAAGTTAGCACTGCTGTCCCACAGTGATGGGGACCTGGGTTCGACTCCACCTTCAGAGACCGTCAGGTGTTTGCACATTCTCCCCGTGTCTGCGTGGATTTCCTCCGGGTGCTCCGGTTTCCTCTCACAGTCCAATGATATGTAGGTTAGGTGGATTGACCGTGCTAAATTGCCCAGTGTCCAGGGATATATAGGTTATTTGGGATAGCCATGGGAAATGCAGAGTTACAGGGGTAGGGTAGGGGAGCTGGGTCTGGGTGGGATGCTCTTCTGGCCTCAGTATTTACAGTGGAAGTGGAAGATAGCTGGCCAGAAGTCCTGAGGAAATTAATAGTGGATCGTGTATAAGGACTGAATAAAACTAACAAGTAAAACATTGAGGAAATTAATGGAATTAGAGAGTGACAGGTCAGTTATTGAACAGTGACAGGACTTGATGGACTGAATGGCCTGTTTCTGCACGTTAGGGATTCTATGATTCTTTACTTTTAAACTCAATCATCGGATGTGGGTGTCTCTAATTAGGCCCGCAGGGGGTAGTTAGGAGTCAACCACATTTCTATGGATCTGGAGTCACATGTAGGTCAGACCAGGTAAGGATGGCAGATATCCTTCCCTAAAGGACATTTGTAAACCAGATGGGTTTTTCTGGATAATCGACAAGGAATTCATGGTCATCATAATGCTCTTAATTTCAGATTCTTCACTGAATTCAAACTCCACCATCTGCCGTAGCAGGATTTGAACTTCGGTCCCCAGCACATTAGCTGAGTTTTTGGCTTAATGGTCTAGAAATAATACAATAATACATCGCCTCTCTGTAGTTTAATTCAATTCCATCTATCTGCATAATGTTTTAGCTTATAAGAGCCACTCAAATGGATTATCAAAAGGAATCTTGCAACGGACATCAAAATCAATAAAAAGAAATTTTATTGCTAGATAAAGGGAAAGTGGGTAGTTGGGAGCAATCCCCAATCCAAGTTTGGATATTGTTAATAACTATGGGAAATGGTAGACATGTTGACCCAGCTTCAGTATTCACAATGGAAGTAGAAGATAGCTGGCCAGAAGTCCTTAGGAAATTAGTAGCAGATCAGGTACAAGGACTGAATAAAATTAACAGGACTAAAACATTGATAATGAGGAAATTAATGGAATTAGAGAGTGACAAATACCCAGGACCTAATGGTTTCAATTCGATGTGGATTAAAGTAAGTAACGGAGCACATTGTAGATGCTTGAACTCGAATCTTTCAGAATTCCCTAGATACAGGGGTTGTCCCTCTGGATTGGAAAACTGCATGTGCAATTTTAAGAAGGACAAAAGACAAAAATCAGGGAATTGTAAACCTGTTAGCCCGACATCTATGGTGGGAAAACTGTTGGAGTCTATAATCAAAGATGGATTAGCTGAATACCTTGAAAATTTCCCGTGAAATATGGAGAGTCAGCATGAATTCATGACAGGTAGACCACGCCTGACAAACCTCATGAAGTTTTTGAAGAGGTGACAAAAGAGGACAGAGGAATGTCATTTGCTGATGACCCAAGTTGGGCAGCACTGCCAACAGTACAGATGATAGCATGAATTTATAAAGAGATATTGATGGACTATTAATAGATGGGTAAAACTATGGCAGATGGAACTCAATGTCAGCAAGTGTGAGGTTATTCATTTTGGACTGAGAACGAATAGATCAGGGTACATTGCAGATAATCAGGGTAAATTTGTATTTATCTATGAAGATAAATACAAATACTCGGCAGTTTCAGTGCATAGATATTTAAAATATCATGAACTGGTGCAGACAAAAATCGAGAAAGCTAAAGGAACGCTTTCCTTTCTATTTAGTGGACTGGAGCTCGAATTTGTACAAGTTATACTGCAGCCATACAACGCCCTCATTAGACCCAACTTGGCAGAACATAAGCAGATCCGCACACCACACTTTAGGAACGGCCTTGGAGGGAGAACAGGGCGAAAGTGAGTACTGTAGATGCTGGAGATCAGAGTCCAGCTTAGAGTGATGTTGGAAAAGCACAGCAGGTCAGGCAGCATCCGAGGAGCAGGAAAATCAACATTTCGGGCAAAAGTCCTTCATGAGGAATGAGGGCCCTCATTCCTGATGAAGGACTCCTGCCTGAAACATTGATTTTCCTGCTCCTCGGATGCTGCCTGACCTGCTGTGCTTTTCCAGCACCACTCTAATCTTGATGGAGTACAACGTAGGTTTAAAAAGAATGATATCTGGACTTTGGGGGTTAAATTATGAGGAGAGATTATACAAATTAGGCCTGTTTCCTCCATAATTTAGAAGTTTAAGAGGTGATTTGATCAAAGTCTACAAGATATTGACAGAAGTAGTCAGGGTAAAGATAAACTATTTCCACTGGCTGGAGATTCTAGAACTAGGAGGCATAGTCTGAGGATTCATAGAGCCCCCCCCCACCACGTGTTGAAACAGCCAGTTGGTCCAACAACTTCACAATGACCCTCCAAAGAATATCCCACCAAGCCCCTCCCCCATGCTATCCCTGTAACCCTGCACTTCCCATGGCTAATGCACATAACCTGTACATACCTGGACACTACGGGAAATTTAGCATGGCCAATTCACCGAACTTGCACTTCTTTGGATTGTCGGAGGAAAGCGGAGCACCTAATGGAAGCCCACACAGACACGGGATGAATGTGCAAACACCAAAGAGATAGTTGCCCGAGGTTGGAATTGAACCTGAATGCCTGGCATTGCGAGGCAGCAGTGCTAACCAGACCATTCAGGAGACACGTTAGGAAGCACTTCAACATACAAAAGGTGGTAGATATTTCAAACTCTCTTTCACAAATAGCAGTAGACACTGGATCAGTTGTTAATTTTAAATCTGAGATATATGTTTTTGAAAAATAAATGCATTAAGAGATATGGGCCAAAGCCATGACCTCACTGAATGACAGAACAGGCTTTCGGGGTGGAATGCCTACTTCTGTTCCTATTCCTTTCTCCCTCATGCATTTACTTAGCTTTCCCCAAGTCTTATTCTCCTCAAGCAAAATCAGTGGCAACACGTTCTAAAATCTCTAAGTAAATTAGGATCTCCTAAAGTCTTTGCCTTTATTAATTGGATTTACTTATTGCCCATAATTATTGACTCACCACACAGGTGGAAACATCTTCAATTTTCCTCGAAGTTCCTTCAAAATTTTAACGATCCTAATTGAGCCAATCCTTAACTCTTCTGTCTGTTTTAGCTTTCCTTTTGAACATAATCTCTCAGTTCTGTATTCCTCTTGTTTCCAGCTTTTATAATGCAATAATGCAACAATAGTCTTCTTGTATCAGGTTGACCAGCAGAGGATCTGAGTGTCATAGTGCATAAATGCAAAAGGTATTTAGAAAAATTAATAGAATGGTGTAATTTGTTGCAAGGAGAACTGAATATAAAAGGAAGGAGCTTTGACAAAGGGTCAGTTAGACTCGAAACGTCAGCTCTTTTCTCTCCTTACAGATGCTGCCAGACCTGCTGAGATTTTCCAGCATTTTCTCTTTTGATAAAAGGAGGGAGGTTCTACATTATTCTACAGGGCAGTGTTGAGATCACATCTTGGGTAATATGTACAGTATTGGAAGGATGTAAATGTTTAGGTCAAAGTTCAAACACGGTTTTCCACAGGAACACCTGGAATGGGCTAGCTGTCAAATGAGGAGAAGTTGGAGTGACTAGGCTTGTAACCTGTAGGAGTTTAAAAATGCACGATGCCACTTGATTGAAACATATAAATCCTGATGGGGCCTTGACAGGATAGAAGTTTTTCCTTATTGGAGAATCTAGAACTAGGAGGTCATTTAAAATTCAGGGGGGTCTACATATAAAGCATGGATTAAGCATTTTTTTTCTTTGAGGGCCATGAGTTTTTGGAACTTTCTTCCTGAAAAGATGACGGAAGCAGAGTATTTTAATAAATATTAAAATATTTTTAATAACTACTTTTAAGGCAGGGGAGATAGATTTTTGTTTAGCAAAGGGTGAAAGGTTATCGGGGGAGGCAGAAATAAGAAAGAGATTACAATCGGGTCAGGCATAACATTATTGATGATGAAGCACAAGGAGACAATAAAAATATAAGAACTAGGAGGAGTGAAACATTCAGCCCCCTCGAAACTGCTCTGCCATTTCATACAATCATGGCTGATCCCATTTTGGCGTCAATTGCATTTTCCTGCCTGCTCTCCCCAACCTTTCAGCCCATGACTAATTAAAAATCTGCCTGTCTCCTCCTTAAAATTTACTTTATATTCATCCACCACACTCCAGGATAGTGAATTCCACGGATTCATAACCTTTTAAGAGAAGTAATTTCTCCCTACTTCTGTTTCAAGTCTACTGCCCCTTATCCTAAAAACATTCTAGATTGTCCCATCCATGAGGAAACATCCTTTCCACTTTTAACCTTTTCAATTCCCTTTGGTATCCTATACACCTCCATTAAATCTCCCCTCTGAACTCCAAAGAGCTTTGCTTTAAATTGCTCAATCTCTCTTCATAAGACAAACTACCCATCTTTGGAATCAATGTTGTGAACCTTCTCTGAACTGCCTCCAACGCAACTGCATGTCTCCTCAAGTAAAGGGACCAAAGTTGTATGCGTTACTCCAGGTACGCTCTCATGAATGCCTTTTACAGTTACTGTAACACTTCCCTACTTTTATACTTGTGACAATGCTGTCACTTTAAAAAGGTTAGTTTGTTCTTGGCTTTTTTGAAGAGAGGCCATAAAAGCAGAGGTGCTGAGTTGTCTAGTTTAACAATGGCAGGACTGTGGCCAAGACTCCCAGTTCAGGATTTTTTTAAAGATTTGATTAGCTGTGGCAGTCACTAGATGCTGAAGTCCAGGGAAGGTTGTAACTTCAGCAATGTTTCCTGACTGATTTTCCCCTCTGAAATCTCTTTGGAGATTTCCCTCCTGTCTGAGAGAAACTGTGTTTCAATTTACCTTTTTGCCAAAAGGTGCGTTTATGGGATGTTACTGGATTGGAACAGCTCCTTAGTTAAGTTGCTGTATTGGGTCAGTTAAGTTTTCTAATAGTTAAGTTATTCTAAATTTAGTTTTCCTTTGATCATGTTTCAACTGTAGTATTTAAATAAATTCTGTTTTGCTTAAAGCCGAGAGGTTTGACCAGCTGCATCACACCTGGAATATCCACTTCACATCTGCCTTTAAAAATAAGAAAAGGTTAGGGTCGAGGCTACCTTCTTAAAATAGCTTGAGGGGTCTGGCCTGGTCCATCGCATACTCTATTTCTTTTGGCAATAAATGCCAAAATTCCATTTGCCTTATTACCTGGTCTGCCTGCATATTAGTTTTCTGTGACACAAGCACAAAGACACCCAGATCCCTCTGCATCTGGCCCTAATGGCCTATTCACGCTCCGTATGTTTGCAAATACTCGCAGTATTGCGAATGTGTTCTTACCAAAATTCCATATTAAGTGCTGTCCCTGTGCATCTGGACAACATCTAGTACATTACAAACAAAATGAAATCTTGGCTGCTTAAGTGAACAATGTGTTCATTTATCCAGTGCAGTAAATTTTAATAATAGAATTATTGGGATTAGAAACCAGTCTGATTCTTCAAGTCAAAAAAAAATTGTTCTGGAGAAAAAGACAGAACTTTTATCTACCATACAAAAATGACTAGTGAGAAGTTTTATTATTTCTGCTGTTGGTTAGTTTCCAGCCTTCATTCTGTGGTCTGAGCTCCCTAGTGCAGTGATCTTTCATGTGTACTTTTCCCTTCAAACATGCACAAACTCTTTTTTTAAAAAAGGACTGACAGTGAAACTGGGAGATGGAAAAGCAGGATTCCCAAATTCAACATCCCAGTGAACACTGACAGGTCATGAGGAACTTACGTTTTTCTGGTAGCAAATGTTATAAGTTATCTATGCACTTCATCAGTATTGCTCAGTGCTTTAGTTAAGTAGTTAAGTGGTATATATTTTTTATTGCAAAATAAAATTGTGAAACAAGAAAATTTGTATCGAAGAGAGAATTAAATATACTTTGGAGAGTCTTTGAGTATTTCACTTGGTGAAGCAAAACTGATAAATATATTTGAGTAGTTACATTTTAATGTTTTAGTTTTATTGATGCAGAGCAACATACATTGGAATGCAGACTGGGAGCTGTGGGATCTGAGCTGTACCCAGAGTGTCATTTAAAGATGGCAAAACCACCTTGAAAAATGAAAATACATTATGTGAGTGTCGATATAGCATTGAATGAAATGGAACAAAGGCAGCATTTGAAAAGAAAGTTTGAAATATTGGCCTTCATGCATTGGAGTTCAGAGAAATGAAACTCATAGGGTTGTTAGTCTGTGGAATTCTCATTCCCAGAAAGTAGTGGAGGCTGGACGATGAATTTGTTCATTGCATAGGTAAATAGTCAGACAAGGTAGTCAAGGTCTACAGGAAGCTGAGTAGGAAGTGGATCTGAGACAACAATCAGATCAACCACAATCCTACTGACTAGCAGAGGAGAACTGAAGGATGCTTGCAAGTTTTTATGAAGAGGAGAAAGTGAGACTGCAGATGCTGGAGATCAGAGCTGAAAATGTGTTGCTGGAAAAGCGCAGCAGGTCAGGCAGCATCCAAGGAGCAGGAGAGTCGACGTTTTGGGCACGAGCCCTTCTTCAAGATTCCTGAAAGGCTCGTGCCCGAAGCGTCGACTCTCCTGCTCCTTGGATGCTGCCTGACCTGCTGCGCTTTTCCAGCACCACATTTTCAGTTTTTATGAAGAGGTCAGAACAGAAATTTGTATTGGCATAATCTTACGTCAAGGAAGGAGATCATCTGTTTTGAATCAAAATGATCATATACTCAAATTCAAAGTAAACAAAATTTATTTTTGAGTTTGTAGATCTAAAACGTGGAAATTGAAACATTGAATCACTCTGATGAGTATTGAACCAATGTAGCCACGAGTCAAATTAACAGTATGCAATATTTAATGAAAGATGATTGATAATGTTAGAGATGTGAGTACTGAATACTGGATGATAGATAAACACCAATCCGAAATGAATGGAAGAAACTTGTGACTAATTTATTTCTATCAAATCCAGAAAGGGTTAGTCTATGGTGTTAAGTGTCTGAGCAGATTGGGGCTTTTTCTTGAGACTGTTCTAGAGAAAACACTCTGCAGCTACAATGAATTTAATTTCTGCTGAAACTGAATATCAAGTCAAGATTCCCGTACAGATAGCCAGATAAATTACTGAGGTTTATTGCACAAGCCTTTGGTCCACTGGCAATTATCTGAATTCATTCTGAAGAAAAAAGCAGGGCTTGAACCATGCTCCTGACCATCCTGGTATGTAGAGGCTGAATTTGATTAGCATCCAGTGGAATTTTTACATCTGGTGCACGTAGCTGATATTATTACTGTTGGACTCCATAAAACCCTCAATCATAAATTAGACCAAATTGTGATAATCAGCTTCTTATAAAGATGGAAAGACCATTCACATTGTAAGTCTGACAGACTTACAATCAATTAATGAATTGTTTCACTGCTTTATGCTATTCTCTTCAAGGAAAGAAGAAGATACAAAGTAATATTTCATTAGTTTAACGCAACCACAATAATATTAGCAAATGGATCATATGCTTAAAACAAGTCTTAAACTTGTGTAAATCTGATGTTCTCGAGGTACATAAAGGAAAATAAAATGGTGATATAAACAAAGATATAATGTGATAGAGCCTGTGTTTATGATTTTAAATAAACCTGTTGGATTATGACCTGGTGTCATGTGACTTCTCACCTAGTGGCCAACATTGAAGAAAACAGATTCATCAGCTGGTCATAATCAGCAGGAGTGTTTCTTCACCATGTTTGGTCTGATAGCTCATGGGGTCCAATGCCAGTACGGAGGACTCCTGGGACTACCTCCCACAGTATACCACTGTGCTACCATCTCTGGCGGGTCTGATCTGCTCGTAGAGCAGCACATGTCTAGAGATGTCAGTGATGGCATCTGACACATTTTCTACAAGATTGATTTGAACAGAATTATTTGTCAGGCTATTGCATGTCAAGTCCATTAAGACATCACTCTGTGTTACATTTATTTGAGAATTGAAAAAGGGAGTATCAATACTGTAAGAATTATTACCAAATTGAAGATTATATTGAAACCTTAACAGAAAATATGGGTTGATTCAATGAGATGAAATATTCTGTTCAACAACAATATCACAGATTTTGCAAATAATTTAAACAAACACAGTACAAAATTTGGGACACCAATTTTGGATTGACTTTGGAGAATGGAGCCAAGAACACATTTTGGGACAACTGTGGGATTGTCAATTACACAACCATGATACTGATTATTTACATTAACCATTTTTAAATTCATTTGCTATAAAAGCCATCTTCAATAAGAATGGTCTTCTGACAATTTGTCTGAGAATATGAACATTTGAGACTTGAACCTGAACTAAGAGCGACCTGAAATATTTGAAAATTTACTCTGAAACTCCCTTGAAATTTATGCTCTGTATACTTGAGTTCAGGACATTACCACATTTGAAAATCATTATTGTCTGAAAAATAATTGCTGACCACTACTCTACTTCATAATCTTCAGTCAATTTTATTCCCAAACTATTCACTGCATCATTAGTCCTATTGGCTTCAATATTGCAAACGAGTCTGTTTTTTTTAGATTACTTACAGTGTGGAAACAGGCCCTTCGGCCCAACAAGTCCACATCGACCCACTGAAGTGCAACCAACCCATACCCCGACATTTACCCCTTACCTAACACTCCGGGCAATTTAGCATGGCCAATTCCCCTGACCCACACATCTTTGACTGTGGGAGGAAACCGGAGCACCCGGAGGAAACCCACACAGACACGGGGAGAACGTGCAAACTCCACACAGTTAGTCGCCTGAGGCGGGAATTGAACCCGGATCTCTGGCACTGTGAGGCAGCAGTGCTAACCACTATGCCACCACTATATTGATGCGGCACTTCATCAATACACCTTCTGAAAGTGTACAATATTGACCACATTATACCATTATATCAATATACCTTCATCAATACTCACTTATCTCAGAGAACTCCATCAAGACAGTTATTTGGGATCAGTGCATCTCTGCACTGGATAAGCACAGAACATCAAAAAATAATTTGTACTTTACTGAATCACAAAATCCCTAGTGTTGGAAGCAGGCCATTCAGCCCAAAAGGTGCACACCGACCTTCTGAAGAGTAACTCACCCAGACCCATTGCCCTACTCTATTATCTACATTTACCCCTGATGAATGCACCTAACCTACACACTCCTGAACACTATGGGGCAATTTAGCATGGCCAGTTCACCTAACCTACACATCTTAGGATCGTGGGAGGAAACCAGCGCACCTGGAGGAAACCCACACAGACACGGGGAGAATGTGCAAACTCCACACAGACAGTCACCAGAGGCTGGAATCGAACCCGGGCCCCTGGTGCTGTGAGGCAGCAGCACTAACCACTGAGCTACCGTGCCACCCACAAAGGTGAATACTAGTGAATTCTGAGACTGTAATTAAAAACTTTCATTATAGAGCTAGTAATTCTGAGTTAAAACAAAGAACTGCAGATGCTGGAGATCTACAATAAAATTGCTGGTAAAGCTCGGCAGGTCTGACAGCGTCTGTGGGAAAAAAGCAGAGTTAATGTTTGAGTCCCTTGACTTCGGCACTTCGGCAGATGGTGAAACTTTAATTCCATTTGCCGCATACTGAATGCTAGTCTATCATGCAAAACCTTTCCAATATTGCTAAAGAAAAATTAGGTTCATTGATGACTTTTGAGGGAGGAGAATCCTTCAACATGAGAGTCCATGCATCTATCCAAACAGTATCAGGAGGAGTGGCAGTTACACAATTCTTGTGCAGACAAAGTTCTACCTTCACATTGAGGATACCTTCCGTTATACTCTGCTGTACTATCACTGTGTTAAATGGGATATATTTCAACAAGTCTAGCAACTCAAGATAAAGCATCCAAGAAATGCTGAGAGCCATCTGCAGCAACGGACTTGCATGCAACATAATCAGCAATCTAATGATCTAGATCACCCCCTCGCCACCACTCAACCGTTAATATTAAGTCAGGGGAGCTTGGTAGTATGGAATTTTAGTATTGCTGAAACAAATATATTGCTGAAGCTTTTTGTCTTGCACTCATCAAGACAAAATCGTAAGAATATGAAATCTCAAAGGGAAAAACAACTAACATTGCATGGGCAGAGGGAGCCAATTCTTTAGCAAGTGGACTCGTAAGTATTATCATGAGAATGGACATGGTTAACCACCAAGTTATATTTAATGTGCATGGCTATCCTGATTGGTGAATGAATCACCATGGGGACTGCAGCAGGAGATGGGTATCCCCACAGCTTTTGTTACAAAGAAATGGCACAAAGCCTGGTCAAATCCTTTCTGCTTCCAAACCATGGTAGTCTGTATGTAACTTGCAGCATTATGCATCTCACTGACTATCTTGATTGTGTTCAGAATTACACTCAGGTTTGTTTAGGTGTTGTCCAATGATTGGGGCGACATCTAATCTTGCAATTCTGTCCTGATGAGTGAAAAAAGAAACACTAACAGTAGTTCATTTTTTTCAACAATACTTGAAATGCATCAAAGCTAACGGACAATAGTCATCTGCTTTTGTCCCATGAAGTAGAATTTCTTTGATTAACCATGAAGGCCTTCCAAGTGGATGGAATTGTGGAGTTTACACAAGCTCAAGGCCTTAGTATCAAGAAACCTTTGTTTATCAATCCTGCATCTCAAATGAGAGGAAAGCTCAGAAAAGTTTGATAATCAACATATCTTTAAAAAGATTTTTGCTTCATTAATAAATATAATTTTTTTCAAACCATGACTATTGCCAAATCAACAAGACTCTGTTAATTGGTTTAAAACAAAATGTAAGGTAAGGTGTTTACTATTTAGGAATACCTTGTCCTTATGCTTATTACTGAAGTTAACTCAATGTTAACATTTATTAATTAATGAATAAGTAATTTTAATGCCGGTTCAAGTGCTTCTTTAGAAGTACACGTTTCAGATCCAAAGTGTCAGATGTCTCCCAGGCATAAGTGACGTGCATTTAGGTTTAGTAGTGTTTCAACATAGAAACATCAATGTTCCCTGTGAACTAAGAGTCACAGAATCATGGAGATGTACAGCATGTAAACGGACCCTTTGGTCCAACTCGCCCATGCCCACCAGATACCATAACCTAATCTAGTCCCGTTTGCCAGCACTTGACCCATATCCCTTCCTATCCATATACCACCCAAATGCCTTTTAAATGTTGCAACTGGACCAGCCTCCACCACTTCCTCTGGCAGCTCATTCCATACATGTATCACCCTCTGTGTGAAAAAGTTGCCCCTTAGATCCCTTTAAATTTTTTCTCCTGTCACCCTAAAATCTATGCCCTTGAGTTTTGGACTCCCCCACACCAGGGAAAATATCTTATCTATTTATTCCCCTCATGATTTTATATACCTCTACAAGATCACCCCTCAGCCTCCAATGCTCCAGGGAGAACAGCCCCAGCCTGTTCAGCCTCTCCCTGTAGCTCAAATCCTCCAACCCTGGCAACATCCTTGTAAATCTTTTCTGAACCCTTTCAAGTTTCACAACATCCTTCCTATAGCAGGGAGACTAGAATTGTACACAATATTCCAAAAGTGGCCTAACCAATGTTGCAACATAACCTCCTAACTCCTATGCTCAATGCTCTGACCAATAAAGGAAAGAATGCCAAATGCCTTCGTCACTATCCTATCTATCTGCGACTGTACTTTCAAGGAGCTTTGAACCGGCACTCCAAGGTATCTTTATTCAGCATCACTCTCCAGGATCTTACCATTAAGTGTATAAGGCCTGCTCTCATTTGCCTTTCCAAAATGCAGCACCTCATATTTATTTGAATTAAATAAATATTAGAAGCTAGTTATATTTATTCCTAGGTTTAGGCAGCTTTTAGTAACAAAACTGCCAAAATCAGAACAAAGAGGTAAGCATGCTATGTGAATAACCTTCACTCCCAGTGACTGCAACCTGTAGCAATTGCTAATGCTGAAATAATGTCCCAGGCTTTCCCCTGACCGGACAATCATTACTCCAGTGTAGATGCGAGTTGTGCATGGGGACCCTATGAAATCCCCACCATAGCACATTCTGAAGAATTCCTGCAGAATAGATTGTTCTGCTGGGCAGTTCCACTCCACCAGGAGCCTTCTGAAAGTCTCTACTTCTAATGGAGTCCTTGGATTGTTCAAATGAAATTAAGTTCCTGATGTCCCAGATCAAAGATTCTTCTTGCAGCTAAATTCAACATAGGTCATTCATAAGTCTGTAAGTTAGCTCGCTGAGGGGTTAGAGTCATAGAAATATACAGCATAGAAATGTTCAGATGTTTCGTCACCATGACTAGGTAACATCATCATGGTGAAGAAACGTCTGAAAACAAACCTTCCAGCTCAGCAAGCTAACTTACACACTTATCATCAACCTGAGCTTCAAATCTTCTCAAAAATTGCTAATATACCATTTATCGCAAATAGATGTGGAAATGCAGGCAAAACATTAACTCCACTTCACAATGTAATTAATTCAGTGTAAAATATTATAGAACTTTTTATAAGATGGAATAGGAGGTTTTAATTACTTAATTCCACCATATTCAAATGTTGATATTCAGTTCATGTAGCATTAATAGAATAGCTTGAATTCTATTGTGTTTACAGGAAATTTAGGAATAGAGAGGGGTAAATTGAGAGAGAACCTTAATACACAGTCAAAATGTACAATCAATCTTGGATAGAAATAAGAAAGAACAAAGTTAAGAAATGATCACAGAAAGAGAGGAAGTGAATTGAAGTATTTTTACTGTTCTCCTCTTCTGCCTATAACAGGGGTTTATTTTAAAATGTTCTTTCCCTTTCTGAAATAGGCAGTGGTGCGTTTGTCGAAACCCTACTTGTGAAGTCCAATGTTAACGTGACCTGCAGCAAATTTATTAAAATTATATAGGGTTTATTAATGCATTCAAACCACAGGAGAGCTGTTTATCAGCGCACACTGACACACAGACATGCATGCAAAGAAGAAATATCAAAAATAGGAAAATAAGATGTTACAATATCGAGTCACTTAAAAATCAAAGGTATTGGCACTAATTCACATAGATTAGTGTCCAGCGATCAAGTGTCCAGTAAGTTCATGGAGGTGGTGGTCAGGCAGACTTCCCATTTTGAAGGAGCTTAGATGCAATTGGAAGTGCAGCAACACAATTCTTCAAGACTAGGAATTTGCTCACTTTTCAAGAAAAATGCAAAATTCTTCCCAAAAGCAGCGTTTTACAGAAGGTACAGACACCAGACAGGCTTTTAGATTAACCTTGAGCTGCTTTGCTGTTTTCTGTCCTAACGAGAAAAGCAGGTTGATTTCAAAGTTTATGAGCTGTTCAGAATGAAAGCTATTCAAAAACTGTTCGGATGAGGAGGAACGGGATGGACCTTGGAAGTACTCAAGGATGTCCTCATAAGAACAGGGTATGATGCTCAACTCATCGACCGCCAATTCCGACGTGCCACAGTAAGAAACCATAACGACCTCCTCAGGAGACAGACACGAGCCGCAACAGACAAGGTACCCTTCATTGTCCAGTACTTCCTGGGAGGTGAACAACTACGCCATGTTCGTCGCAGCCTGCAACACATTATCAATGAGGATAAGCACCTCGCCAAGACCTTCCCTATGCCTCCACTTCTTGCTTTTAAACAATTACCAATCCTTAAACAGATCATGATTCATAGCAAACTTCCCAGCTTTCAGGACACACCGTATAACCCTGCTACAGCAGCCACTGCAAGACGTGTCAGAGTATCGACACGGATACCACCTTTACATGTGGGTTCACCTCCCAGCATGTACGTGGCAAATATGCATGTGACTCAGCCAATGTAGACTATGTCATATACTGCAGGCAAGGATGCCCTGAGGCATGGTACATTGGGGAGACCGAGCAGACACTACGGCAATGGATGAATGGACACCACACAACAATCAACAGACAGGAGTGTTCCCTTCTAGTTGGGGAATACTTCCGTGGTCCAGGACATTTGGCCTTGGACCTTCGGGTGACCGTCCTCGAAGGCAGACTTCGGGACAGGCAACAACACAAAGTGGCCGAGCAGAAGCTGATAGCGAAGTTCAATACCCATGGGGAAGGCCTCAACTGGGACCTTGGGTTCATGTCACACTAGAGGTGACCCCACTGCACAATACACACACACACACACACAGACACACACACAGTCCCTCCATCATACACAAGCTCTCTCTCATGTGCACACACCACATTCACACTTAAAAATCACACAACACCAGGTTATAGTCCAACAGGCTTAATTGGAAGCACAGTAGCTTTCGGAGCGACGCTCCTTCATCACCTGATGAAGGAGTGTCGCTCCGAAAGCTAGTGTGCTTCCAATTAAACCTGTTGGACTATAACTAGGTGTTGTGTGAATTTTAACTTTGTACACCCCAGTCCAACACCGACATCTCCAAATCACATTCATACTGACACACATATACCCTCTCATATACACACTTAACCAAGCTTATACACCCACACACTCACAGGCACACTCACTCTGTTGCTCCATAATGCACATACCTATAAGCTTATGGGATGAATCTGTTTTCGCAGAATGACATTTTGTTTGCTCAAAAACTGCATGAATCCATGTAAAACTCTGTAAAACTACAGAGGTTTGTCAGTCTGACATAGCATTGGAACTTCACACCTAATGTTTAAAAACCCTTGAGCTATCTTGAGAATGTAATTTAAAAGTAGTTCTGAGGTTTACATATCAAAGAACAGAAACCAGCATATCCTATTCTAAAAGATGAAAGTTTTAATCTAAGATTGTTTACAGTGTCACATCGCCATGACACTGGACTTCTTTGGCTATATAGTCTGTGAGCATGATCTTAACCTCCACAACCACCTGATGAAGGAGCGGCGCTCCAAAAGCTAGTGCTTCCAAATAAACCTGTCGGACAATAATCTGGTGTTGTGCGATTTTTAACTATATTCAAAAACTACAAGTTTCAGTCACGTGGCTGTGGATTCTGGATGAGTCACTTTGTTAATGTGATGGCTTTGATACATCTGGTCATCACTATCCTGTGTTGTAGGAGATAAACCATGGAGCTAGAAGCACCATCTCATACTTAAGGTTTTGGCATTTTCTTTCAACTAAACCCAAATGGGGAGGTGCATGATCTGTGGGTTTGGCTTGCAAGTCTACAAAATGCATGGATCTGACATTTCATGAGGGCTTTTTCCCACTGAACAATTGGGGGCACATTCTGTGGTTGTTTGTACCTATAACATGTCTAACAAGTGCCCATTTAAAGAAAAATTAGAGCATTTGGCTTCAATTATTTAGAGGGCAAAGAGATGTGGGAGTGCAGGTCCATTGTACCCTGAAGGTTGCTGCACAGGTGGATAGAGTGGTCAAGAAGGCATATGGTATGCTTGCCTTCATTGGACGGGGTATTGAGCATAAGAGCTGGCAGGTCTAGTTAAAATTGTACAAGACATTGGTTCGGCCGCATTTAGAATACTATGTACAGTTCTGGTCGCCACATTACCAAAAGGATGTGGACGCTTTGGAGAGGGTGCAGAGAAGGTTTACAAGGATGGTGCCTGGTATGGAAGGTGCTAGCTATGAAGAGAGGTTGAGTAGGTTAGGTTTATTTTCACTAGAAAAAAGGAGATTGAGGGGGGATCTGATTGAGGCTTACAAAATCATGAAGGGTATAGACAGAGTGGACAGAGGCAAGCTTTTTCCCAGGGTGAAGGATTCAATAACGAGAGGTCATGCTTTCAAGGTGAGAGGTGGAAAGTTTAAGGGGGGTACACGCGGCAAGTACTTCACACAGAGGGGGGTAGGTGCCTGGAACACATTGCCAGCAGAGGTGGTAAAGGCAGGCATGGTTGATTCATTTAAGACGCGTCTGGACAGGTGCATGAGTAGGTGGGGCGCAGAGGGATACAAATGCTTAGGAATTGACCAACAGGTTTAGACAGTACATTTGGATCGGCTCAGGCTTGGAAGGCCAAAGGGCCTGTTCCTGGGCTGTAAATTTTCTTTGTTCTCTTTAAAAATGGATCATCTTCATGCATGGTGGGCATGGCAGAATCACTTGGGAGAGTAGCTTAAAAGCCTCCTGCAAGCTTTACTGTAGGATGGAAAATACAGGAGGAATTAATAGGAGCTTGTAAGTAGAGTACTGCAATAATGGGTGGTTTTAACCTTCATGTAGGTTAGATAAATCAGATTGGTAAATACAGCCTGGAAGATGAGTTCATAGAGTGCATTTGGGAAAATTTCTTACAGCATGCATTCTAGTGCCAACCTGCAATAGACTATTTTAGACCTAGCAATGTTCAGTGAAAGCAAATTAATTAATAACCTTATAATAAAGGAGCCTAAAGGCACTAGTGATTGTAACGTGATAGAATTTCACATTCAGTTTGCAGTTGAGAAGTGTGGGCTGAAGACTGGTATCAAAAACACGAATGCAAGCAATTACAGTGGTATTAAGACAGCATTGGCGAAATGAAGTTGCAAAGTAGATTAAAATGTAGGATTGCAGTGAAACAGTGACAGACATATAAGTGATGTCCCATAATTGTCAGTAAAGAAAAATTCCTTTGATTAAAAAAATGCTCAAGAGAAAGTTGCATTATCCGGTAGGTCAGAAATCTGAACAAATTTCAGAAATCAGCAAAGTGTGACAAAAACATAATAAAGATGAATAAATGAAAATATGAGGGAAAGGTAGCTAAAAATATAACAAATAGATTTTATAAAGGAAAGATAACTAAAGTGAGTGTTAGTCTATTAGAGGGTGAGAATAGGAAACCATGGAAATTAAGGATGTGTCGGAAATGATAAACATGTATTTTGTGTTTATCTTCACTAGGAAAGCATAAAAAAACCCAAGAATTCTTGAAAATCATGGAGCAAAAGGCAGGGAGGAACTTAAACCATTGCAGTCACAAGGATAAAAGGTATTGGGAAAACTACTATATATACTCACGTACAGGTCGATCTCATGTACAAGTCAACCCTTTATTTTTGGCCAAGACGTCTTGTATTGCCCATAAATCTCATGTATACATTGACCCTAGTTCTTTACAGTTACAGATCAACATTTATGAGTCAGCACGCCTGCCCATTGTGCTCCATTGCAGGCCTTCCTGTCCGCTAGCCATCTCAGTCCACTCCAGGTTTTCAGAATTACTGTAATGGTACAACAGCACAGGGCAACCGCTGCATCCATGGAGTCGGTTTCAGTTACCTGCATTTTACCACGGCCTGAAATATTACAGGGAACGTCCCAGAACCAGGGACCAGGGAACTGCCAGGAAGATACATTTCCCATTTTATCTATTTTGTAGATAAATATTCATCCCCTCAAAAACAATACCTCGTGTATAAGTTGACCCCATAATTTCAGATTTAACACGTCTTCAAAATTTGACCTATGCACAAGTATACACAGTAATAACTACAGGTTAGCAAGGGCTCTGGACCTGGTCTTCTTCCTATCAGAAAGATGTTGTGAAACTTGAAAGGGTTCAGAAAAGATTTACAAGGATGTTGCCAGGGTTGGAGGGTTTGAGCTACAGGTAGAGGCCGAATAGGTTGGGGCTATTTTCCTTGGAGTGTTGGAGGCGGAGGGGTGACCTTACAGAGGTTTATCAAATCATGAGGGGCATGGATAGGGTAAATGGACAAGGTCTTTTCCCTGGTTGGGGGAGTCCAGATGAGAGGGCATAGGTTTAAGATAAGAGGAGAAAGATTTAAAAGGGACCTAAGGGTCAACTTTTCACGCAAAGGGTAGTGCGTGTATGGAATGAGCTGCTAGAGGAAGTGATGGAGGCTGGTACAGTTACAACATTTAAAAGGCATCTGGATGGGTATATGAATAGGAAGGATTTGGAGGAATATGGGCCAAATGCTAGCAAATGGGGCCAGATTAATTTAGGATATCTGATTGGCATGGATGAGTTGGACCAAAGGGTCTGTTTCTATATTGCACATCTCTATGACTCTAAGTAAAACAGCTGCTCAAAAAAATCAACTATTAAATGCAATTGTCTAACCCTATTCAATGGGCCCCAAATACACCCCCATTCTCTCTCTCGAGATGTCTTACATCCCCAGACTCAGACCTACCCTCACCCCAAACCCACTGGGACCTGACACAATACAAATGAACACATTATCTCATCAGTCAGTAAAGCCAATAATCAAACACGATGTGATGCTATTTTCAGGTGATCTGAAGTAAAAGCATTAACGTTACCAGTCGGCAGTTTCGAGCTTTTACCAATCTCTATTGAAAGAAAAATATTCAAGACAATCTTGTAATCTGAAGTTGGAAGAACCCACTCACTCACAGCAGCGAGAAAACATAGTTCCAAAAAAAGAAAAGCAACAAAACAAATTCACACAACGTAGGAGCCAATTACCACAAATGCTGGAATCGGTACTGAAAACAATAAATGCTGGAGATCACAGTGGGTCACAGCATCCTTGCAGAGACAGCAAGCTAACGTTTCAGGTCCAGATGTACTCTGATGAAGAGTCATCTGGACTCGAAATGTTAGCTTGCTCTGTCTCCATGGATGCTGTCTGACCCACTGTGATCTCTAGCATTTGATGTTTTTAAAACAAGTACCTCATTTAGCCTCATGAAGGTTCCTCGAGGTCCAGTTGCAATAATTAAATCTAAAATCTGACGAGGTCATTTACCTCAGCAAGTGCTATATACACCCGCAATATTAACAGCTGATGCCCATCTACTTGAACGGTTGCATGTTAGCGCTATTCAAATTTCTGGGATCACTCTTTTGTATTCGTACCTGTAAATCTATGTGCAAAGAGATTGCGTTGGGCAAGGCTGCATTTATTAACTGTGCCCTGTTGTCCAGGCAATGTGCCAGCAAGCTGTCATCTTGAGCTGCAGCATTTCTTCTGTTTGAAGGCTTGGCTCAAGCAGTTACTGGATTTGTAAGGCTGGATGTATAGAGAAACAGGTCTTCTTCGAAGAGGCATCAATCATTTGTCAAACGAGGATTTTCCTCAATTTAAAGGGATCATACCCATCTGTGGAGGTTCATGTACCAGGCTAAAGGATCATTATATTGCTGACTTTGATCCTCAGCCTTACTATCACTCAGCGTCGTCCTCGAGACCCAAGGGTTGCAAAGTGTGATTAGCCTGTGCCCTGTTCCTTCCAGTGCAGGCAGCACCAAATGCAGGTACGGCCTGGGCATGACCACGACTATGAGATGCAACCAGCACTGAGAGTACTGCAGAGCAGTTGCTTGATTCAATGGTGAGTCAAAGCTTGTGCACGGCTGGCACCACATCAACATACCCACAAAACCTGAAGTCAGCCTGCATCACGAAAGCGCAAACTGCAGTCAGGCTGCAGCAGTAGCTGCGAGTAACCCAGGAAGCGTTCTACAAATGACACAACAGGACAAAGGACATGTTCCAATATTCTTTGATAGAGAGGGGATGGGGATGCATACCAGAGCGACACTGAGAAGCCAGTGGGAGCACATGGCTGCTATACAGTGTAACTCTATAATAGAACAAAGAACTGCTGATGCTAGAATCCTTAAAACAAAAGCAAACATTGGTGGTGAGACTGTCCTGAAACTGTCATTGGACTTGAAACATCAACTCTGCTTTCTATGCACCGATGCTGTCAGACCTACTGAGTTTCTCCAGCATTCTGTGTTTGTTGTAGTATAGCCCAAATGAACTGGAGAGAGAAGCTCAATGAGCTCGGGGACTGGCCAAAACCAGGTGATTCACCTTTTAATATCAGATCTTATAAGTGAACAAGTAACTTCACACACCACTCATTTCACCTGTTTGCCACTTCAACCACCAACCAACAACCTTCAACAACTACTATTAAATGCCTTAAATGCCTCAAAGATTTAACTCACTCTCAAACTCAAAGGCTGCAAGCATCACACTCACATCTTACAACTTAAACACACACTATTCAATCTTATCAGCCACTTTACCGAAACAGATTGTACCACACTCAGGGACATAATTCTGTCTCGCTCTTGCAGAACAAGCTGATGTATAATCAGTGCAGGAGCTGAATAGCTGAAATGTTCTTACAAAATCACAGAATCACTACAATGTGCAAAGAGGCCATTTGGCCCATTGTGTCTGCACCAACCCTTTGAACAGCACCCCACCCAAATCCACCCCTCCATCACCTTCCCCTCAGACCCACCTTATCCTAGTTACCCTGCATTTCCCATGGCTAATCTACCTCACCTGCCCATCCCTGGACATGGCAGTCAATTTAGCATGGCCAATCCACCTAACCTGCACATCTTTGGACTGCAGGAGGAAACTCATGCAGACACAGGAAGAACATGCAAACTCCACACAGTTGCTTGAAGCTGGAATCAAACCTGAGTCAATGATGCTGTGAAGCAGCAGTGCTAACCACTGAACCTCAGGGCATCAGTGACCTCCTTCCCACAGCAATGGATGATATACTGGAAGCATTGGAAACATTACCTCCTCCAGCCTGGATGGAGCTAGTCTCAAGTAGAACAACTGACTGCAATAGTCATCTTCAATTATCTTGGCAAGTCTTCCTCATCATGGTAAGAGTTTTCAGCAAGACTTCAGCAGGTATCTTCTCAGTGACGTGGGGAAGTCCCATACCACTATTTCTCACTGAGACTGCCTATAGACAGGTGAGAGATACAGGCTCCTGCTGAGAAACCTCTTCTGACTCCCATCCCTCTTTGTACAGCTTGGGTCCCCTCTGTTTCAGCTCTGCTTATTTTCTGTGGCATGCTGCAAACAAAGGAATATAAAAACTATTGAACACATACCAGGGAGCAAAGGCCTTAAAGTCAGAACAACAAATCAACCCACGTTACACTATGCCCTATGGATTTCTGCAGCTACTGATAACAGTAGAATCCATGAATCACTTCTACAGATTCAGGAGGAGGCAGACAAAATTAATCAATACTGAGCTTGGCAGTAATTGATAATCCTTTGAAAGTAGCACTAATGAGTGTGTCCTTCCTGATGAGGAAAACACTGCAGGTTGGGAGAGGATGTTAAGCTGGAGCATTGAAAGGCTCTTGTGGTGGTAGCATCCCTGCCTTTGAGCCAGGAGGTCCAGGTTCAAGTCTCACTCATCCCAGAGAGGTATACTGACATCGCTGAACAGGTTGATCGCAAAATCCTTTATTTTAAAAAATAAAAGCAGGAGCACTGAGGCCATAAATGGCCCAGCTGGTTTCAATTTGGGTTTGTGCACTGACTGAGTATAGATGGATGGTGAAGTCAGTCAGTCAGTCCAGATTACAGGTGCTACACAACTTTGAGGCTAGTACAACTGCAACATTTAAAAGGAGTCTTGATGGGTTTATGAGTGGGGGGGTTTGGGGGATATGGGCTGGGTGCTTGCATGTGGGTCTAGATTGGGTTGGGCTATCTGGTTGGCATGGACGCGTTGGACCGAAGGATCTGTTTCCATGCTGTACATGTCTATGACTCATTATTTTGTGAAGAAAGAATGAGAACATACATGAAGCAGTCCAGGACTGGTTGTTGGGTATTGGATGTAATCTGAACCCCAGATGATAGGACAATTGTGCTGCACTCTGATGAGATTCACTGTCCAAGCACAGAAGTGAAGAACTGTCATAAAGTCGTTCAGTTGTACAGCATGGAAACAAACCCTTTGATCCAACTTGTCCATGGTGACCATATATCCTAAACTGATTAGTCCCATTTGCCAGCATTTGGCCCATATCCTTCTAAACCCTTCCTCTTCATGTACCAACCAGGTGCCTTTTAAATGTTGTAACTGTACCAGCCTCCCCCACTTCCTCTGTAGCTTGATCCATATTTGCATCACCCTATGCGTGAAAAAGTTCTCTCTCACCACTTGAGGTTCTGCCGCAGTGGACTTAACTCAATAAAACACAGAACCTCCAGTGGGAAGAGGGGAGATAATGAAAGGAGAATATAGAATTTGTGAATATAGAATATGTGAGTAATGATGAGATACAATCACCTTGTTTTAACATGCGAGGTGGACAGATTCTTGAAGGGGGTGGCAAGTTGTTTGGCGCAGGCAGGTATGTGGGATAATCAGATCAACTGTGATCTTACCGAATTGCATCACAGCTCAAGAACCTGAATGATCTAATTCAGCCCCTAATTCACAAGTTCACAAAGAGAGTATGTGGTAAAATAAAAGGTAAAGGTAAAGTTTCCATTGTCTTACCATACCATAGGGCTATTCTCACATTAGACAGAGATGATTGGTGGTGGTTTAACCTGTTGGAAACCAAAGTGGGGACTGACATAGGAAGCAGAGAGTTTGGAATGATATGACGTGCAATGATATTGAATGTACAACATTAAGACATAAAATGATGACAATTGTGGCTTCTTTTGAAGGTGCCAATTCTTTTGTTACTGAGTTTCTTTTCTCATAAGCATGAATTCTTTCATACATCAAAATACACAACATACTTTGAATTGCTAAGTACCTTCTTCTGCTCAGAGCAGTAGCCACGTTCAAGGTTCCAATTATTTAAGTGCTTTCAGCCTTGTGTAAGCTATGGAGCACATTAAAAATTAAAGACATCTACCCTCGAGGTATTTTGCTTTCAAGAGAGTTTGAGCTCTCAGATACCTGCCATTGGCCAAGTGGGAGGCCTGTTACCCGAACTGACCCTCTGCTGATAGCAACAACACTTTGGTTATTGTTCAGCATTTTTCAAAATGAAACATCAATCCAATGTTTCAAACTAAAACGTGCTGCTTGACTTCTTTGACATATTTCAATCTGCCCTCTGGCTAGATCTGGAAAAGAATCAATCTCAGTTCTTTTAGCAATGGAATAAGATGCTCAAGTTCAGGATCAAATTGGTTGAGAGGATAATCTTCCTTTTCCCCTCCATTTGCTTCATATAGCTTCAGAATTTTTGCAATATTCCTTGAAGCAAAATTAGGTCTCTGTTTGGATCATAACTGGAAGTTCTGATGATCAGAAACACTGTGGGAGGGGCTATCGAGATTATACTTGACCTTCCAGTCTTTCTTGGTTGTCAGGTTGAGAATGGACAAAACAATTGGAAATGTTTATTTGGATTGTTGTTTTGTCACAACCTGCTTCTTCACTTCCCTTACGACCATAACCTAGCTACGAGACCATTTCCAAGGCTAACACTTTTTCAATAACAAATCTAACAGTGCCAGGATGGAAGCCAGAGTTACTTATGAACTTTCCATCATAATTCACCAATCCAAGGAAAGACCTAAGCTCCAGTACTGATGTGGGAGCCGGGGCACCTTGAATCACCCTCACTTTATCTTCCAACAAGTGCAACCTTGTTTAGTTGTCTCTGTAATCTGAGTAGGTCACTTGGAGTGCCTGCAACACACATCTTTCCCTCCTACAGAAACTAAGTTTAAGGACTTGCTGGTTATTAGCACGTCATCCGGATAAATAGTGAGCTGGGGCAGATCTTGCAAAATGTTCTCCATCATCTGCTGGGAAAGGGTGCAGGCTGATGATACTCCAAATGGCAATCTTGCATATTGGTACAAACCCTTATGGGTATTACTTGCAGTATACCTCTGGGAATCCTCATCTAATCACAACCACAGATACACATGGCTCATGTCCAGGTTCATGAAAGACAGCTCCCCTGCCAGCTTCACACAAACTCCTCTATGTGAGGGATTCAGTATTTAACCTGCTGTCCATTCCGCAAACTGCACTGGTTTGAGGATTTCTTTACTTTCCAGCCTCTATTTTTGTCCACAAGGCATATAGCACTGGGCGGGCCTTGCAGACTCGTGGACTTGAATCTAGTTTAACATTTAAGGTGGTCTTGTCTCCTTTAATAGTCCTAGTCATAGAAATATGCGGCATAGAAACACACCCTTCGGTCCAACTCATCAGTGCTGACCAGATATCCTAAATTAATCTAGGCCCATTTGCCAGCGCTTGCCCTTATCCCTCTAAATCTTTCCTATTCATATACTCATCCAGATGCCTTTTATATGTTTCAATTGTACCAGCCTCCACCACTTCCTTTGGCAGCTCATTCTATACATGCACTACCCTCTGTGTGAAAAGATTGCCCCTTAGGCCCTTTTTAAATCATTCCTCTCTCACCCCAAACCTATGCCCTCTAGTTCTGGACTCCCCCAACCCATGGAAAAGACCTTGTCTATTTACCCTATCTATGCCCCTCATGATTTGATAAACCTCTAAAACGTCACCCCTCAGCCTCCAAAGCTCCAGGGAGGACAGTCCCAGCTTATTCAGTCTCTCATTGTAGCTCAGACTCTCCAACCCTGGCAACATCCTTGTAAATCATTTCTGAACCCTTTCAGGTTTCACTAGACTTACCTGGAAAAGGTCTGGGTATTTCGTGAGGAATTCATTCCAGCAGCCATTTTCTAATCGAAATATGTCGAGCCAATCTTGGTGAATCTTTCTCAAGCAATTTCGCCCCACCAAGCTTGGGCCGAAGCCTTTAGTATAATCGGTGGAAACCAAACCAGCTGCTTCTCATAAGACACTGGAACCAATGCTACATCCTTACTCTGCAGGGGTTCCCCAGCATAGGTTCTCAGTCTAGAGTGAATTTTGGTCCAGACTGGTTCTCCAATCACTGATTCAGCCACGCCAGTATTAAGTTCCATTAGAACCAAGTGACCATTTAACTAGATGTCTACTGTAATTGGTTCTGATTTTGATGTTGCTAAGCAATTGATCTGTCCCAAACCAGCTGTGGATGGACTTTCCAGTGTGTGCACTGTCCTGGTTACCAGCCCATGTGTTCTCTTACTCAATTCACACCTAGTGGAACTCTTTTGCGGTTTCAAGTCCACATACCACCAGCAACTACAATGGCCTGTTCACCTGTATCCTTGAGAGAATTCTAACCTTTTGTTGTGGGCTGACCTAGGGGACCTAGTTCAGTTAATGTCCTGAATGAGGCGATGCAATTGCCTTCACTCAAATAGTTTTCCCAAGCTCCATCAGTCTGGTGAGGGTGTCTACTTCCAAAATTGCCACATTTTCCAATGACAAAACCAGTTGTTTGAAGTCAAATTAAGCCTCAGCTAATAGGCATTTTTGAATGATCACATAATTAACTCCACTCTCATTGCTACTGAAATAACTCCACGAAGGGTGCTATCTCATTAACCAAATCAGTCTTTATTTACCAAGGCATAGTACATGGTACTAATCCAGCTAGCTCAGAGTCAGCTTCTAGAGTGAACAGAACCTCTGACACTCCTGTTTATTTTTTTAAATTTTTTTTAATATTCTAGATTAGATTAGATTCCCTACAATATGTGGAAACAGGCCCTTCGGCCCAATAAGTCCACACCGACCCGCTGAAGAGCAACCCACCCATTCTTCTACATTTACCCATGACTAATCCACTTAACACTACGGACAATTTAGCATGGCTAATGCACATGACCTGCACATCTTTGGACAGTGGGAGGAAACCGGAGCACCCAGAGGAAACCCACGCAGACACGGGGAGAACGTGCAAACTCCACACAGACAGTTGCCCAAGCCGGGAATCAAATCCGGGTCCCTGGCGCTGTGAGGCAGTAGTGTTAACCACTGAGCCACCGTGCCGCCCCGACACTCCTGTTTATATCTATTGGCCACGGCTTCCTGATTGGACCAGGTTAACAGCCTGAATGAGGGAATTCATATTCTATGAGATCCACCTGACTGACCTTGTTCCAATGACCATACAGCTGAAATTGAATTCAGTAATATCTGGGTAAATAGAAGAGCTAACTCAAAGGACCAAAGATCTACTTCTGCTTCTATTCATCATGTTCCTCCTCCAACACTAGTCTTTTGTACATCATCCAGTTTCTTTGAGATAGGACTTCACCTGTCTGTACCCAAAGCTCTGGCATTCTCTCTCTCAATCTCTGTACCTCACTGTCTTCCTCCAAGGGCCTTCCTAACATGTAAATTTTTGGCTAAAACTTTAATCATTGACCCTAACAGCCTCTTCTTTAGCTCAGTGTCAATTTGCTTCAAAATGCTCCTATGAAGTGCCTATCTTAAAGATGCAGTATAAATGCAATTGTTTTCAGGAGGTTAAATGTTGGCAGTTAGGTCTTGGATTCGGGGTAAATCCAATAAAGGTATGGCTCAGTTTAGCTGTTCAATGTTCTTTCCATATGGGTGGGGGAAGGTGGTGCAATCTGACTGGTGGAAAATCAAAAGTGTTTGGGAACGCTAAATATAAGATGGCACTTTGTGTTTCTAGCTGGTTCCTGGCTTGCTCCAATATCAAGCCAAACTGGCCATTGGCTAGAATAGGTAGTGAATGTTGCATGATTTTAGGCCCACTAACGGCACCGTGGCTCAGTGGTTAGCACTGCTACCTCACAGCGCAAGGGACCTGGATTCGATTCCAGCCTTGGGTGACTGTCTGTGTGGACTTTGCACATTCTCCTAGTGTCTTGTGTGGGTTTCCTCCAGGTGCTCCAGCTTCTTCCCACAATCCAAAGATGTGCAGGTTAGGTGAACTGGCCACGCTAAAGTGCTCAGTGTTTAGGGATGTGTAGGATAGGTACATTAGTCAGGGGTAAATGTAGAATAATAGGGTAGGGGAATGGGCCTGGGTTTACTCTTTGGAGGGTCGATGTCCACTTGTTGGGCCAAACTGTAGGGATTCTATGATTCTAACATTTCATTCCTGCATTAAATGGAGGGGAATGGGTCTGGGTGGGTTGCTCTTTGGAGGGTCAGTGTGGACTTGTTGGGCCAAAGGCCCTGTTTCCACACTAAGTAATCTAATCTAATCTAATCTAAAATAGGGGGTGAATATTTCTCCCAGACGCTGAAAAATAATTCAGGAAGGTTGACGTTTAAAACAGACAAAATTGTACAGGGAATATTCATATAAATATCAAATTTTAGTCAACAATTAGATTGTCTCATTAGTGACATTTTGGAGGGGTTGGAACTCATCAATACCTATTGTCTCATTTTTACTGAAATTAAATGGCACAGTGCACTGCATACTACATTTAAATTGCATTACATATTGGTGAAACATTCAGGATGCACTTAAACATAACATTGATCTGGTGGTTCCTATATTACTCCTGGCACATTTTTACGAAAGCGGATGTTGAGGAAACAAAAGATCATAGTGGGCAATGCTGAATTTGCACAGAATAGCCATTAGTTACAATTTTCCAATGTAGCAGCCCTAGATTTCCAAAGAACCTTTCTGGGAATACAGTTTCTTATTATGCACCAACAGTTTTCTGCAACATAAAGTCTTGAAACAGGCTGTGTGGAGATTATAAAATTGACACTCTGACCAAAGTATACCACCGTCAACTGTGAGAAACAAACAAGATTGAACGTTAAAACAAAATGACCTACTCAACCTAAATAAATTATATCACAGAAATAACTGATAGTGAAAATTAAAGCTTAATGAATATAATTCATGCTCATTAGACAGATTGTTGGAAATGAGGGATTTCAGGCTGTAGGCTGCTCATGATTGGATGTGGGCGTAATTGATCGGAGCACTCTGCTGAAACTGTTCCACAGCTTCCCACATTCACAGTGAAGACTAAGAAAATTACTCTAACTCCCATTGGATTTGATCATGCAATAAATCCATTTAGCTCCTACTGGAATGATGTGACAATTTAAAGGGGCAACACACTTCATACTTGGATAACAAGCTGATTTTCAAGAGGCAAGCAAACATATTTGCATAAGACAATGTTTGCAGTATTACTGTATCAAGTTTGATTCAGCATCTGAGTGCAAGAAGCTGCTAACTCATCGAGAGCACTGAGCTGTGTAGAATGAGAGAGAGACGTTAATCTAGTTATGGATCAACTTTCTATAAAATAACTAAATACTTAACTAGCTTCACTCTAACAAACATCAAGCTGACAAATATCAACCCAGTGATATAAAAGTATTTAGATAGATTCAATAATTCAAGAGAATATATTATTCTTAACTGAAAATAACATAAAAGTGTAATATCAAGAGCGGCACATTCAGTTGCAAGCATCATCATCTGCACTCACTGACCAGGGATAAGACCTGACTCCATATCATTGGCCTTAGTGGTCAGCAAGTCTCACAAGCTGGCCACTGACTCCCACTCTCTTCCCAACTGATTGTCACACAACAAAGAGGCAGCATATGAAAGAGAGGAGTTTGAAAAAGAGAAATGCAATACAGGAGAGAACAGCATATCACGCTAAGAGAAAGCGAGGGGCAGAGAAGAACAGGGGAGATACAGAAAAAAAGGAGAAATAGAAACAAAAAAAAGAGACATTCTTGAATACTTGTTACAGCGTCAGCATTCTAAGTATAGGATACTGTGAATGGAGTGGATTATCAGATGCTGTCTATAACTGGTGGTCAAGCTGATGTGTTTGGCATTAGCATCCAAGACTAACTTCTGCCAGAGCATGGTTGAGAGTAGCAGGCAATGGAAACTCTGTCAATTTCAGAATTGGATAGTTTTTGTTGATTTTTGTTGTCAAGGATGGTATGAATGAGCCACAAGGTTAAACACAACCCAAAGACAGCATTTCGCTCCAGAATTTCAGGAATCTCTATAACAAAATTAATTGCATTTGCCCTGATTATCTCCAACATTCATCCTTTATTCCTTTGTCAGAACACTGACTCTATTCAAAGAATAAGTAGGTCAGTTTCAAGGCAAGGTCACCAAGTTCAGATTCCTGAAGAATGCACATTAACGGGTAATAGAAGTGATGATGCTCCATTAAACCACTGGAGATAAGTATGAATGGATGATGTGCAAATCTGCAATTTTTTTCATATTTTCATCTATTTTTAGCTTTGTGCAGTTTAGCTTTGGGAATGGGAAGCAATATCTTTAACAATATTCAGAATATAATTCAACATTCATGAAGTGCAGGTAAAAACTAGAAGAGGCCATTCTGCCCAATAATCATGCTATGCTATTCAATAAGATTATGGCGATGTGATTGGATTTCCTACCTGCCTCTCAATGCCAAATAACCTTCGACTCTCACATAGATCAGAAAACTGTTGAACTCAGTCTTGAATATATTCCATGATCCAGCCCCTACTGCTCTCTGTGGAAGGGATTTCCAAAGATGAATGACCTTCTAGAGAGAAGAAATTCTTCCTCAACTCCATTTTAAATGGGAGACCACCTATTTCTAAACTATTCCTCCAAATTAATAATACCCCTCAAAACGGGGCAATATTCTCTCAGTATCTACTCTTTCAAACCTACTCAACCTTGTCTTTCAATAAGATCACCTCTCGTTCTTCTAAACAATCAACACAGGACTAACTTGGGCAATCTTTTAGTAATGGAGTAACCTCTTCATCCCAGGAATCAGCCAAGTAAATATGTCCAGAGCAAAGAGACCAAACCTGTCCATGGTACTCCAGGTGCAGCATAACCATCTGTATGGTTGTACAAAGACTTCCCTACTTTATACTTCTCCCCCTTGCAGACAAGGCTACATTCCTATTCCTAATTTCTTGTTGCACCTTCACACTTACCTTTTACGATTTATGTACAATGATACCTAGATCCCTCTGTCCTGCTACATTCCTGCAGATTCTATATTTAGATAATATTTTGCTTTTCTATTCCCCCTACCAAAGTGGACAACTCACATTTTTTCCATATTGTACTCCACATGCAAACTTTTTCTACTCATTTAACCTGTCAATATCCCTTCGCAGATTTTTTTTTGTTTCCTCTTCATAATTTGCTTTCCTACTCAGTTTTGTATCTTCAGCAAATTTAGCTACATTGGGCCATTCCCTTCAGCCAAGTCACTAAACTCAAACTGTAACTAGTTTAGATCCCACTGTTGATCCCTGTGGCACACATCTATTATACTTGGCGAACCCGAAAATTATCCATCGACACCAACTGTTGTTTTGCCATTATTTAGCAAGTCCTCGATCCACGGTAATGTATTGTTGATAATCAGAGTTTTACAGCATGGAAGCAGCCCTTTGGTCCAACTCACCCATGCGGACCAGATATCCTAAATTAATGTAGTCCCAATTGCCCTCAAAACTCTTCCCATTCAATGCACCCATCCAAATGCCTTTTAAATGTAATTGTATCAGACTCCGCCTCTTCCTCTGGCAGCTCATTCCATACATGTACCACCCTGTGTGTGAAAAAGTTACTCCTCAAGTCCCTTTTAAACCTTTCCTCTCTCATCTTAAACTCCCAACACCATGAAGTCTTACCTTGCGCAATACCCTTCTTCCCTTTGACTGCGTAACAAACACTTGGGCAAAGAACTTTATGTGACAAATACAACTTCTCTTTTATCAAACAACTGATCCCCCCTAATTCTCTTAGAATTTTGTAAATGCCCTGCTACTACATCCTTAATAATGGATCGTAGTGCTTTCTCAATGACAGATGCTAGACTAAATGGCCTACAGTTCCCTGATTCTACTTACTTCCTTTCTTGAATTAGAGGTGCTATACTTGCGGCTTTCCAGTCCACTGGAGCCCTTCCAGAATCTAGAGAGTTTTGCCAGAAAACTACCAATGCACCCACCATCTCAGCAGCAATTTCTGAGAATGCAGGCCACCGAGTCCAGGGTTCTAGTTTCATAGTTTGCCATGTATTTTTTTCCTCGTAATTAAGATTGTTTCAGTTGTCCACCGCTTTCATATTATTCTTCAAATGCTTTTTGCACCTTCTCCAATGAAGATGCAAACAAATTCTCAGCATTCAAATTCTGACATTTCATTTTCTTGTTTCTCATTAATTCCCAGTCTCATTCTCAGAGGGATTAACACTCAGTTTCCTCATTCATTTCTTCTTTGATACACTTGCAGAAAATTTTACTGTTAGTTTTGTTTATATTTCGTTTGTTTTCTCTCATATTCCAACATTTCTCTTAAATAATGGGAACAAAACCAAGTGCCATACTTCAGTTGGTCTCACCAGTGACCAGTAGACCTCCAGCACAGAGTCCCCAGAGTGTGGAAGCAGGCATTTGGCCCATCAAGTCCCACTTATTCTCTGAACAGCATCCACACTCTTATCCTACACCTGTAACCCCGCATTTCCCACGGCTAATCCACCTAGACTGCACATCCCCGGACACAAATGGGCAATTTAGCACGGGCAATCCCCTAGCCTGCACATCTTTGGGCTGTAGGAGGAAACCAGACCATCTGGACAGACCTGGGGACAACATACAAACTCCATTCAGACAGTTGTCTGAGGACCAAATTGGACCCGGGTCCCTAATGCTGTTGGGCAGCAGTGCTAACCACTGAGCCACCGTGCCACCACTGCAGAATCAACAGGCTGCTCTTTTCAGGTAATTTCTGAGATCAGCCTACATTTGGAAACAGATTTCAGATCACACACAGATGTCATTCCCATGTTCTGAGAGTGCAAAGTGATTCACTAACTCATCACATCTCATGACACACCATTGGACTTGAACTTCAAGGGATACCTTTTGGAGGTTGAAACTGTGCGAAGACACAGGGGAGGATGGCCAGTACCCTCTCTTCAACTTTTTAAAACTTTAAATTAAAAGACAGACTTAGCATCAGACCACCATTGTAGACAATCAGAGTTTTACAGCATGAAAGCAGACCCTTTGGTCCAACTCATCCATGCAGACCAAATATCCTAAATTAATGTAGTCCCATTTGCCCTCAAAACTCTTCCCATTCAATGCACCCATCCAAATGCCTTTAAATGTTGTAATTGTACCAGTCTCCACTACTTCCTCTGGCAGCTGATTCCATACATGCACCACCCCTTATGTGACTCCTCAACTGTAGAGGGTCAGCCCCTCTTTAGGGTGCTCTTAAGCTTCAACTTCACCGGTAGAAAAGGTCTCTAGATTGGACTGGAATATTTATCGCCTGTCCTGCCACTAGGAGGCTGCTTATTTATTCGTTCACAAGATATTAGCATCAATGGCTGGGCCAGCACTTACTGCCCATCATCAGCTGCCCTTGGAAAGGTGCTGGGGAGACACCTCCTTGAACTGGAGTAGGGTGAGGTGGGGGCTTTAAAATTCCAGAATGGTCGCCCTGCCTCTTCCTCCATCCTGTCTCCATGAAGATGGTTAAAAACTGAAAGCACTGCGAATGCTGTAAATCAGAAATAAAAATCGAAGTTGCTGGAAAAGCTCAGTTGGTCTGGCAGCGTCTGTGAAGAGAAGTTAGAGTTAACACAGCAGACCGGGTGACCCAGTTCTGAGGAAGGGGACGGGGCGATGTGTAACTGCAGTTGGGAATCTGACAAGCTCGTGACACACAATCCTGTTCCTGCCTCCACTGCAGCCTAAACATGCAGCCTACGCTTCAGCTACAGGAATAAAAACAAATCACAATGATGGAGGGCTGTGGAATTCCAGGCCTGGTTCCTCCCATTATTTCCCTCTGCACTCCTCTGTTGTCCTGCTTCTTTCTTCTATAAAGCGTAGGATGATCTGAACAACAGTGACTCATCAACTGACTGACAAGAAGAGAACTTTCTAAGAACTTGCAAGTGCTTATTTGTTTTAAAGGATGGAAGGCTTAAAGATGGAATATAAAGGGGATTTACAGATGTTATTTTAGTTCAGCTAAGTATCCAGTTTAGTACAAACCTTCCATTGCTGAGACTGATCAAAGCTCAGTCAGTGACACTAAAATGTAATTACTGATCCTGCTTCTCAGGAAAAGGGCAACATTTGCAACTCTTGGTCTTTAGGGGTCTTGTAGTGCAGTGGTAGTGCACTGTTCGGCCTTTCAATCAGAAGGTCTGGGTTCAAGTCCCACCTACTCCATGAAACACCATGTCTCAATAGGTTGATTTAAAAACATTACACCTGGAAGTGAGACTGGTTTCACCAGGGCTTTTTTTTTAAACTTTCGCAGGTCCAAGGGATATTTTTATTGCTAATTATCTGACAATTAATAGAACAATTTTTGTATATATGATAATCATTGGTCATGAGAGAGACCAGACCTTCTCCAATTTCCTTTATGCATCCATTATCAATACATAATAAACAGTGAAGTTTACTGAAACAAAAGTGACACATTACACATGCTGGAAAACGGAAACAAAAAAAACCCACTGGAAACACTCAATGGAGTCTGATACAATCTACAGAAAGAGGCATCGAGTCTTAGAGCACGGAAACAGACTCTGCAATCCAACCAGTCCGTGCCAACCAGACACTCCAATCTGACAAAGTCTCATTTGTCAACATTTGGCCTATATCCCTCTAAACCCTTCTTATTCATATACCCATCCAGATGCCTTTTCAATGTTGTAATTGTACCAGCCTCCATCACTGCATCTGGCAGCTCATTCCATACACGCACCAACCTGTGCATCAAAAAGTTGCCCATTAGGTCCCTTTTAAATCATTCCCCTCTAATCTTAAACCTATGTCCTCTAGCTTTGGACTCACTCACACTGGGGAAAAAAAGATCTTGGCTATTCACCCTATCCATGCCTTTCATGATTTTATAAACTTTTATAAGGTCAACCCTGTGCCTCCAACAATCCAGGGAAGAGGAAAGGGCTTAATAAGTGGAATCTTGTTAAATGGTGGGAATGTGGTGAGAAATCTGCACTACCTTTTCCATAAGACTATAAGTCTAAAAGAAATAGGAACAGGACCCTTAACCCTCGTTCAACTGCTCGAGCCTGCTCTGCCATTCAATAGGATCATGGCTGGTCCATGTCCACTTTCTTGCCCTTTCAGCATAACCCTTAACTCCCAGAAGACTGTGAGATTAAGTGCAAGCCTTTGGGAGGAGGCCTGCAGAACCACATGCACTGGTGCGATGATAGTGACCAGGCCATCTTATCCTCCAGAGGAAATCCCATTGACTGAGAGCTCCCACCAGCAGCTCTCGCACCCAGCAATACAACAGAGTAGGCTATGACTGCTGAGGGTACGTCACTCCAGGAGTGCCAGGATTGCACGGTGAGCCAAAATTAAGGAAAGTGATTGGGAGGTGGGTGGTTATTTAGTTAAGGGGATTACAAGGAGGTCAGTACCAAAGACTGGATGTGATTCCCAACTCCACCCTGGACCCCGGTTGACAAGCCTTCCACAGCGTTTGACACGTTGGGTACTACAGACCCAGCTGCGACTGGGTGAGGTATTTACAAACCAATTTGTTCAAGCTTTCTCTACACAGCCCTGGGGCAAGTGGGACCTGTACCTGAGCCTCCTAGTTCAGAGGTAGGGACACTTCCACAGTGTCACAGGAGCCCAACCAATGTCAGTGGACTAAGACATTAAGTGGCCCTTAACTGGCTACTTCTGAAGAACAGTCACTGGACCCAAACGTTAACTCTCTGCTTTCCCTCTCTTTCCAAATGTGAGCAGAACTGTTGATATTTTCGAGCAATTTCTGTTTTTGTACTTTAAGGGTCTCAATTATCAACATAACGGGAAGGTATTCCCCAACCTGGAGTTAACTCTGGTGGAGACAATGAAGCTTGGGTATGGTCACCAGGCCAGCTATCAAGTGGTCCTCCTGCCTCCAAGGCATGGAGAGGGTGAATGCACTCAGTCTTTTTCCCAGGGTTAGGGAATGAAGGACGAGAGGGCATCAGTTTAAGGTTAGAGGAGAAAGAATAAAAGGGAACCTGAGGGGCAACTTTTATACACAGTCAAGTGGTACACATATGGAATGAGCTGTCAGCAGAAATGGTTGAGGTGGGTACATGAACAACATTTAAAAGGCATTTGGACAATTACATGGATAAGAAAGGGTTAGAAGGATATGGGTCAAGTGCAGGGAAATGCAATCAGTGTGGATGGACATTCTGTTCAGAATGGACCAGCTTGGGCCAAAGGACCTGTCACTGTGCTGTAGATCTCTATAACTCTATAACACCTAGAGAACAAGATTCCACCCACAGTTTCAGAGTGATGTACTTGCACGTGTTTCTCTGTCTGCACTGGGCCGACTCAGCATTTTCTGTGAAATCCTCGTTTCAGTTTAACACAGTCGGTATTCCACCGATAAGCTATCAGAGTCTGCAGCAACCCTCCTTATCCAGGGAGCACACAATAATTTACTGAAAACAGCATATACTAAATTCAAATCAACATCCAACAACAATCAATAATTTGATCCTTAAACTGTCCAATTGTTTCTTTAAAGTTTATTTTCACAGCTTTTCTTCAAAACCTGCTCCACATACATATTACATAATATATATTTTGTTTAAGTTTTCAACTTATCATTGTGCAAAAATCTTGAGGGGGAATGAAACAAGTAGAAATGTCTTTTTTTCGGACCTCAGTGATCTTTCTTGTGTGTTGTTTATCCTGCCTTCAACTGAAACTCACATAACGCTATCTTTCAGAATCATAGAGTTGTAAGACAAAGCAGAGGGAGTCATTTCTGCCTACATTCCAAATGACCATATCACTTAGTACCATTTTCCTGCCTTTTGCCTGTAACTCTGCAGGGGTTGTTTAGTTTTGAACAAGAGCTTAATTCCCTTTTGAATGCCTCAATTGAACCCAGCCTAACCAATCTCTCAGGCAATGCATTCAGACCTGAAACACTTGCTGTGTGAAAATATTCTCTCCTCTTATGTCGTTTCGACTTCTCTTACCAATCATTTTAAATTGGTGTCCTTTTGTTCGCGATCCAAGCAAGAATGATTTGAAGATGCCAGTGTTGGACTGGGGCATATAAAGTTAAAAATCACACAACACTAGGTTATAGTCCAACAGATTTAATTGGAAGCACTAGCTTTCGAAGCGACGCTCCTTCATCAGGTGGTCGTCAACTATAACCTGGTGCTGTGTGATTTTTAACTTCATGCAAGAGTAGGAACTGTTCCTGGAGAAAGTGAGGACTGCAGATGTTGGTGATCAGAGCTGAAAACATGTTGCTGGAAAAGCGCAGCAGGTCAGGTAGCATCCAATGAGCAGGAGAGTCGACGTTTCGGGAAGAAGGGCTCATGCCTGAAACGTCGACTCTCCTGCTCCTTGGATGCTGCCTGACCTGCTGCGCTTTTCCAGCAACACATTTTCAGCTGGGAACTGTTCCTCCCTACCTGCTATGTCCAGAGCCTCATGAATTTGAATATCGCAATCAGGTCTTCTCTCAATATTCTCCAAGGAAAACAATCTTAATTTCTCCAATCTATTTCTCTATTTAATTTGTGTTAACTTCAACCATACCTTAAACTGTTGGAGTGCACATTCAGGAAACAGAATATATTCAGTGATCAAGTCTCTTTCTAAAAAAAACATACGTACTTTCTGTCCATGAGACACATAGCGAGTCATTGTGAAGCCAAATTTATCAATTTAATAATGGTGACATTTCTTGACAAGGTGCTGATTTTTTAGTTTGGCACCTCCAGCTCCATTGAGGCTCAGCGACTCAAATTTGAGAGGAATGGAAGCAGCAGGGAAAGCAAAGGAAGCCAAATTCCCCACACTGCCTCCGACTGCTGACAAATTTATGGATCCAAAATTGGGCTCCTCAGTCATCTGGAGATTTATCGCGCCTGACAGACATCATGTTCGATGTCCAAGTGACCACTGATGACATTAGTATTTCAATTGATCTGGCCAAATTTGCCAAAGTAAAAATGTTGATTTGCCTGGGAATGCTTACAATGTTGTTGCAGGTTCTGGCTGCAATATGGCTGTATGGAGTGAATTTTCCATCACCCCTCTGCACATTTTAACATCTCATATCCATCAAATGTCTGTGGCCAACATTGGGAACACACTGGCTGTAAATACACAATGATATTAACTCTTCTTTGCAGGGGAAGCCAAAAACAGGTGACAGCAAATTGACTTCAGTGAAAAAGAAATTGAACAAAAACTAAAAATGCATTGTCTTATTTACATCCAGGGCAAACAAATGTCCCAATATGTTTGTTTCAAAATCAAGTTCAACTCTTTCTAAACTGAAGCAATTAAATGTTTTATTTTATGTTGATCAGCCACTGAAAGGTGTCACTTTTCACACACTATTCAAAAAACCCTTCCTCCAACATGGACTGCAGCAATTCAAAATGGCGGCTAAACACCTTCTCAAGAGGAATTATGAATGGGTAATAAATGTCACCCTATCTCATTAATTTTTAAAAAGATAACAATGATGATGACCGCATGACACTATTAAGGATGGAACAAAGGCAAGTGTGCAGGAAAAGATTTGGACTTTGGTCCTTTGTGTCAAATGGGTGATAGTGAGTCATCTGTTACACATCACCCACTGTTTTTAATCCTTGTTCTCGTCAATGGGATGAGGTTTTAAATGAAGCAATGACTACTACCTGTCTCTCACTATCATAAAGGCAAAACTATCTTGAAGATTGGTATTGAGCTGCATAAGGTTTCCAGATCCATCACGTTTGGGAGCTCAGAGCTAACAGCAATTTATGAAATAAAACTGCAAGAATTAGACTTCTGGGAAAACCATGGTCACAGAGTCATACAGCACAGCAACAAGTTCTTCGGCCCACTCTCTCCATGCCAACCAGGTTTCCTAAACTGAATTAGTCTCATTTGCCTTTGGCCAATATCCCTGCCCAAATATCCTTATAGGGCCCATTTTCCTATCCCATGTACCTGTCCAAATGTCCTTTAAATGTTGTAATTGTACTCACCTCTACCACTTCCTCTGGCAGCTCTTTCTATATATGAACTTCTACATGAAAATGTTGCCCCTCAAATCCCTTTTAAATCTTTCCTCTCTCACCTTAAGCCTCCAGTTTTGGACTCCCCTATCTTCGGAAAAGACCCTGGCTATTCACCATATCTATGCCCTTCATGATTTTATAAACCTCAACAGGTCACCCCTCAGCCTCCTACGCTCCAGGGAAAAAATTCCAGTCCATCCAGTCCCTCCTTATAATTCAAGTCTTCCAGTCTTGGTAATATCCTTGTAATTCTTTTTTGCACCCTTTCCAGTTTAATAACATCCTTCCTATAATAGGGCAGCCAGAATTGTATGCAGTGCTCCAAAACTGGCCTTATTAACGTATTATACAGTCAGCTATTCCAACCTGAATTTACATTATATTGGGTGGCACGGTGGCTCAGTGGTTAGCACTGCTGTCTCAAAGTGTCAGGGATCCTGGTTCAATTCCAGTCTTGGAGGACTGTCTGTGTGTGGAATTAGCATGTTCTCCCTGTGTCTGCGTGGGTTTCCTCTGTGCTCTGCTTTCCTCCCGTAGTCCAAAGATTTGCTGGTTACGTGGTTTGGCTGAATTTCCAGCAACGTGCAGGCGGAGTGGATTATCCATGGGAAATGCAGGGTCTTAGGGATAGGGTAGGGGATGGGTCTAGAAGGCATGCTATTCAGAAAGTGAGTGTGGGCTCGAAGGGGCATAGTGGCCTCTTTCCACACTGCAGGATTTCTATGGTGATTCCGTGGTCCATGGAGCTCAGAGTTTTCTGACTCAGTATTAAATGCAGCTAGCTCCACAAAATAGCATTTTCACTTTCAGCCTAAGTGGGTTAGGTGAAATCCAATGCTTATTATGAGCCATCATGTTGCTGAGCTCAGACAATTCTTGTTCTAATGTGGCAACCCTGCAGTAATCACATACAGCTCCTTTTCTTTAAAGTGAATAGAAAACAGGCCTTGACAGTGAAAAGAACAAATGAAACGCAGTGTGAACCATCTCAGTAATGTCAAACACATTCAGGCCAGAAAGCATGAGGACTGGATTATTGCCACATTATATCTTGTGCCACTGCCTTTATACAAGGAAAGCGTTGGCAAGTAAAACTGCTGTCACTCAGTTCATGCCACAGATAATGGCAAGTGTTGTTACTGCCTTAGAAACGTAACACTGTCGTTACTGCCACCGGGGACAAACAATCTCAGTGGTGGAGGGCAGGCTCAGCAGCAACATCACAAACTCTGAAAGAGTGGTCAGTGGGAACAGAGCTGTCTTCTGATTAACCCTTGGAGGTTGACCGAAATATGAATGGCCAGTTCTTGGGCAATGGTTGGGTACTAAATCTCAGGTGAAGCTGAACCTGCGGTTGTACAAAAATTGTCTCTCTTCATCTAAGTCTAGGAGTGCCAATGAGTTTGCCCAAAGGAATCCCCGCACTAAGCAATTTGCGATCCAAGTATCATTTTGCTGCCAAGACACTTGTGAGGAAAGAAAGGACCTTGTAAATCCTGCAATCAGGTCTAAATAGAACCAAAAAGTAATGAAACAATGATGAAGCAGATAAAGAAAAAAAAGACAAGAAAATACAACTATAGCTTCACCAGTAAACAGTCAAAAATGTCTTCAAGGCGCAATCCCCAAAAGGCCAGGGGAGAAATTCCCTCCTGTGCCTCCTCTTCATGCATGGGTGATGCTATTGGAATAAACAACTGAAGACAAAAAATAACACTGACTTGGCAGAGAGCTGATTTGATTAAAATTAACCATTTGTTTAAAATTAAAATAAATTAGATTAAAATGAGTTGATATATTTTGATGGGGAGGATGCGAGAGTGGATGGGGGACTGAGGGTGAGGGGCAGGGGCAGAGAGATGGGGATGGGTATGGTTAGGGAGGGGATTCCAAGGCTTTGGGCCTAGTTGGAACAATAGAAAATTGGAGATGTGCTGAATGGCGGACTTAGGAATGTCGAGATCTGGGAGGATTGTAGGGCTCGAGGGATTAGCAGACCAGGCAGAGAATTTTAAATTTGAGGCGTTGTGGATCTAAAGGATAATGTAGGTCAAAACATAGGAGTGATCAGTGAACGCAATTTGATGCTAAGTAAGATATGGGTAACAGAGGTTTAAATGTTCTCAAATTTATGCAAGGCCTATGGTCAACCAGAACAGTGTTAAAATAGTCAGGACATGGGTGAAACCCAATCCTACCCCTTGCTCCAATCTAGTTTAAAGGACACTCAACAATGAATGTGAAATTTCTCACAAGCATTAAGGTAATATCTTCTTTTGACGTTTGTCTATCAGATCTCCATGTCTCAAAAAGTATATAGTACTTGATTTTTGTCATATTTATTTACATCCGTAAATTAATTTGTAAACTCTTCTCCTTTACCCAACACAAATAGAACAGGTTGATAGTTGACATGGTAGCAATAGGGCTGCATGGTGGCTCAGCAGTTAGCACTGCTATCTCACAGTGCCAGACACCCGGGTTCAATTCCAACCTCAGGTGATTCTCTGTGTGGAGTTTGCGCATTATCTCTGTGTCTATGTGGGTTTCCTCCAGGTGCTCCAGTTTCCTCTCACAGTCCAAGGATATATAGGTTGGGCAGGACAGCCATGGGGCATGCTAAATTACAGGGAGAATGGGTCCAGTGGGATGGTCTTCAGAGGGTTTGTGGGGACTCAAGGGGCCTGCTTCCACACTGTGGGGATTCTCCAACATTTGTTCATTAAATGAATTTGATAATTGCATATGTATCTTTTAGATTTCCTGTGCTTCTAGTCAATTTGAAGTTACCCTTGACATTTCTCTTTCTACCATTTTTAGTTACCCTTCCAACTCTTATGCACTACTATTACTCCAGGTAAACTTTGGGATTTTGGCTTTCCACTATGTACTGCAGTATGGAACTGAAGACCAACTCAATCTCTCCATAATATTGCTTTTGAATTAAGTACTCCACATTCAGATTGGGATTTGTATGACTTCTGAAATCATGTTAATTGAAAAATGCTCACTAAATGTTCAATTAAATCATTAGACTTATTTTGGTAAGCATCGTTGCAATGTCTGTAGTTTGTTATCAGAAAGTTTAGTGGAGCTGACAAACTGGACCATTAAGCCATTATTTTAGATCTTTTTGAGGTTTCACCAATAAATCAAAATTCAGCTCATACTGGAGCACTGCGACCCCCCCAACATCCCATGATATCCCATACTCATAGTATCCAGGGATGTGCAGGCTAGGTGCATTAGCCATGGAAAACGGAGGGTTACAGGGTTATGGTTGGGGAGGAAGGGTGGGTCTGGATGGGATGCCCCTGGGAGGGTCAGTATGGGCAAAATGGCCTGCTTCCACACTGTAGAGATCCTGTGATTCTCTGACCTAGAAGGTAACCAATCAACATTACAAAAAACTTGTCAAACCAACTGTAGTTTTGATACTTTTGAATCAATCTGTACAAGTTTATTATGACACATATCTACAGCAGTTGGGACTTGAACCCAGGATTTCTGACCCAGAGAAAAGGACACTACCACTTTATACCATAACCCTTACCAACTGTAGCATAATGAGTATGGATAGGAGAATATGATGATAAGGTGGACATGATATAGTTAAGAACATCAGCATGTAAGTGTCTAACAGAAATGGATGTGTAAGTCCGACTTGAATGTTGTTATGTAGTACATACAGAGTACTGTATTATGTATAATAGTGTAAATACAAATGTTCAAAGAACCTCTGAGAGTCAGACTGCAATCACTATTAAGGGGGAACAAGGATATATTATATATTACATTATAAGGATAACAATTTCTCCAAACTGCAAAATCAAATCCTGAGCCACAAACCTCATGACAACCCAAGTATAATTAGAACCTTCAGAAACATCCTCTTAAGACTCCATGCAATGATTTTTTTTTAAATTGCCAATCCAAAAATAAAATATTCTAATGAGGATTGACTTGCAGTGTCAAACTTAAGAAAATTAGTTGCTTTTGTGGACTTGGAGCAATCAAGCTAGTCTGGAATCCCTTTGTTCAATTCAGAGAGAAAAACAAACAATCAGAGCTGGTTTCTAGATGGTTAATAAGACCATAAGACACAGGAAGAGGAATAGGCCATTCGGCCCCTCGAGTCTGCTCTGTCATTCACTAGGATTATGGCTGATCTGGCAATCCTCATTCACTTTCCTGCATTGTCCCTGGAACCTTCGATTCTCTACTGATCAAGAATCACCAATCTCAGCCTTAACGATACACAAGGAGTCTATTCAAACAGCTCTCAGTGGCAAGGAGTTCCAAAGACTCTCAACTTTCTGAGACAAGAAATTCCTCATCTCAGTTTGAAAATGGCGCTCCTTCATTCTGACACTATACCCTTTGGTTCTAGACTTTCTCATAAGGGGAAACATTCTTTCAGCATTTACCCTGTCAAGGCCAATATTTGCGTTTTAAACAAAAATAGATTTTTAAATGTAATATTTATGTTTGTTTTAATACAAACCCTAGAAAATGGAATAAAAATGTAAAAGGTTTATTTTCCTGTCTCTCCTGTTGATAGATTCCTCAATTGAGCCAGAAAACATAACAAATTGTTTTAGATTTATCTAATTACCAGCTTACTTCTTTTTAAAGATTTCCCTCCATGTTTGAAGACTTTGCTTGGGATCTTGAAAAAATAATTGTCATAACGGTCTTTCAAGAAAATCACCGATAAGCTGGCTCGAGCAACATTTTAAACCCGGAAAGGTCGGATTCAGTCAAATGTTTTCTTCTAAACTTATAATTTTATAAAAACCAATTGCCCCAGTCTGTCCCATCACTATCAACTAGAACAACAAGTACAATAAAGAGAGTGTTATTGTGTCGGGCACAGTACCATGCACTGACTAAGAATGGATTCAGACTGCAGGTGGTTAGGAATGTGTAGACTTCTCAACATGTGAAATGCCAGGGTAACTGCGATGCAACTCAATTTGAAACTAATTTATGGATGTGAAAATTATTAACAATAGATCCAGAAAATTAGCTACCCGAAATAAATCCATATTACAACCATTCCAATTACTCGGTTATTTAAAATCAAGCACTGGGAATCTTTATGATATAGAATAGCAAATTTATAATTTGTTCTGAATTGTGTCATGTTACAGGCAGAATTCATGTAATCAGTATGTGTGAAAGAGGGGTTTGATTTTTTACCCTCAAAGTGAGTGTCCCAATTAAATGATTCCAGCAGCAAACGTTTGCGAAGTTTAAAATAAAAGGCGATTATTTACTTTCACCCACTTACTTTGAAAATAGCACGTTTCCCTCGCTCATTACACATACCCACACAAATGTTAGATATCTATAAAGGCAAAATTCAGCTACAATTTACAATTGGCTCTTTCTTGGCAGCCTGCAGTTTCCAAGATGACATTGATACATTAAGGTTGAAATAAAGATCTGGTAAACTGAAGGATTTTCAGAAAACCATGAGGTTTCCTGTGGATGAATTTCCACAAGATTGGTTCTCAGGAAATCGGAACAGGTTGAGGGGTGTTCTACTCTCTGTTAGGATGTCCCGTTTTTTTCCAATTACTTCTGTTCATCACCTTGGCTGCTTGGGTAACCTGCACCTAAAATTTCTGGCTTTCATTGAAACACTTTGCTTTCAAATTAACAGAGAGCAGACAACAAAATTGTTCCCTCATGATGCGATTCCCAAGTCCTATCAAAATGTTTTATACATGTTGATTCTATACATCCTATTTAACCATTTGACACAAAGATTAACCCAGCCTAGTTTTAATATGTGATGATGATACAGGGACTCAGCTGGGTCAGCGACTTTGGATCTCAAAAGAGTAAAGGCCTCATGTCAAGCTCTTCCTCATAGTCTCAGTAACAATGCTCATCATACCAATATGTCTAGTTTCCATCCTACAATAAATTACAGCTTGTTTTAAGAGAACAGCATTTTCTTTTTTGACTATCAAATGGTTTTCCTCTACCACACTAGGCCAAGCAGGCTTTGTCAATCCCCATTAGAAATGAAGGTGGTGGCAACAAGTCTCCATGATGAGCGTTGGTGAGGGTTCATCACACAGTTCTACTGTTTGCATTTAAACAAACCCGAGTTGATCAGCACAGGCCATTATCTGAATAATATGGTTTTGAGAAGAAGCCAATTTCTTAGCAAACAATTTAGAATTGGAATGCTGGAATATTATTGGCCTATAAAATGCCGCAGACAGAAAATTCCCCCTGTCTTCAGGAGAAGATTGAGAAATGAACCTCTCCAAGTATCAGGGATTAAACACGTGCGAGTAACTTACTGAAATGCACGCAGTGGAAGGGAAGCCAAGTTGAGAAGCAGCTTTATTTAGACATCAGCTAAATAGTTATCCAGCAAGGCACCTTGCCAGATTGTTATGACCTGAATGACCTCCCCAAGGGCACTGGGAGGATCCAAAAAAAGCAACCTTTCTCTTCCAATTAAGAAAACAGCATCTTGCTACTTATAGAACTCATGCTAGGAATTACACAACAGGATTAATGATTCTACTCCCATTTACACCTGACATCATTCTATCACCCTGCTGTGTGACAGAGACAAACTGACTTGCTTCACTCCACTCAAAAATAATTATCAATTGAATTAGACATTTCCCATTGCAGTCCAAGAGAATTTAACTTCCCCCCCCCCGCCCCACCCCTTAATCTTTCAGAGTGTATCCAAACACAAAGTCTGAATAACTTTAAGTGAAGAACTCACTCTTTCAACCACAGTAGTAAGAGACTCCTTCTTAACTTAACATACCAACCTTCTCAATTGAGGTCATTTTTACACCTAAATATTGATCAATTAGATCTCATCCCCGGATTATGGAGAAATTTAAAAAAAGGAAACAGATATATGTGAATCTCCTCCAGAAGATCGAAAGCCCCAAACGGGGGGGGGGGGGGGTTCCAGTGCCACCTGCCAAATAATGCTGGACATTCTTGCGCAAGCAGAACAAAGTACACTGCATAAAACACACCTATTATCATTCACTCAGTGCTTTATCTATACTCTACTTCAACCAATGGTAGAACAGTGTAAGAAACTGGACTTGGGGTCAAGAGTACGACTCCTGAATCTGCTCCACCATTCCAAACTTTGAATATCAACATCAATTCAACTTTCTACTGTAGCCTCATATTGCTCGATTCGCTATAGAGGAAAATTGTTGCTCTCCCGCCCCTCATTACTGAGACTGACTCGCCTCTAGCTGCCTGGTGCATCTCTCTCCCCATTTTGTAAACACAGACGCCAGTAGACTCTATCAAAAGTAGCATCTGACTGTAATAACAAGAGAACAAAAGAAAATAATTAAGGGCATGTGGTGTGGTGGTAGTGGCCCCACATCTAAGCCAGGAGACCTGAGTTTCCAATCCCACCTGCTCCAAACGTGTGCAATAACATCTCTGAACAGGTTGATTACAAAACAAAGAAAATAATTCAGTGCTCTAGTGACACAGTGGCAGTGTGGACCAGAAAACCTAGGCACAAATCCCACCTGCTCCAGAAATGTGTAATAACGTCACTGAGCAGATTGATGAGATTTTTAAAAAAATTCATCCTGTGTAGAATTTGTGCAGATTCCAGTATTACAAAGCTCCAAAGTGTTGATCTATGAATAACTAGGTCACAAGGGTGAGCTTCAACCCTTAAAGTAATGAATCAGCCTATTCCAAGCTCAAGGACAAAATTAAAATGTGCACTAATATTATAGTCAGAGTTAATGGGTGAAACAAACTGAAGAGAATTACTAACAGACCCAGTGGCAGGAAACAATAGCGTTACAACAGCACCAGGACACTGATTAGGTATAAAAGATTCAGGTGGCTGACAGGTGTGTAATAATGGGTTAGAAAATAAATATAACAAATAAGCAAAAACAAAAAACTTACGAGCCAGCTTCTCAGTAAAGAAACATGACTAGTTTTCAGCGGTATGGAGTGTCTTCGATTGATTGAAATCATTGGCAGTTAATGGGAAACTGTTGAAAAAGACTCCTACATTTTCAACAGATTTTTAACATCACTTTTCACTGAAGTCACTTTTCCACAGATTGTATTGATCACCCTTTTCTCCAAACAGGCAAGAACTATGTGTCAGATCGGTGGCATTACATTTTCCCAATGCCCTGTCATGTGATGCCTGTATGGTCATCCCTGCTAAAGGCCAGAGTCTCATACATGGTTGTCTGTCCATTATTAATATTGTACTCATTAGTAGCACAGTGATCGTCAGGTTGCAATGTAGGTTTATGATTCAGTTCAATACTTTTACAGTTCAACTGATATTAAAGCTGTGGTAGCCACATTGTACGGGCCTGTCTGACATAAAGATTTGGATGGGTCAAAACCTCCTATATGAATTCTGGCACAACTGACTCAGCACAGAGCTTCCATAAACTACAAGATCACTAGATCCCACCTTAGGCTAAGGGGAGACGTGCAGAACCTGGGATACTACGTGATCCTGCAATTGTATTTCTTTCCACAGATGGTCAACTACACAGCTTTCTTTCATTGTCTGTCAGTACTCATTCCCAGGTCACTTCTCCCATCTAGTCTAATAGCTGCTGCATCCTTCTTACTAGTTGTCTTCTCACCATCTTGCCCTCCCTTTAAACATCTCTCAAGATCCAACTATTTGATGGACTTTGCATCATTCCTTCACCTTGCTTTGATGGCACTTTCCCTGAGGAATCCCGGTGTTCAGCACTTCTGGGAGAGCCGGATTCCGCAGGCCCAAGAAGAAAGGTGAAACAATTTTGGGAAACGTTCAAGGGGAGTGGCAACCTGATGATGATGACTGTAACTTTGCAAAATGTCCAGGTCAAGATACGGCTCATGATTTGCATGCGCCCAGGTGAGCTGGCTGCCTGCAGATACTGTGCTGATATTACAGCTTTAAGAGGTGTATTTTGTCCTCACTTTTTTTTTAAATGAAGGTTGGGATAGATGTGCTGAAAAGTCTACTCAGAGCCAAGAAAATAAACAGTTTGTGAGGCACTGGGATTTTTTAAAAAAAGTTAGAACAAAAGAAGCAGCCTGAATGGGTGGGGTTGCGCTCCTAGAGAATAAAGATTTTCCAGTTTTAGTTTTTTAGTAGCAGTTGCTTCTGGGGGACTTGAAGCTGGATGGGAAGCTGTTTTTCCTGTCTCTGTTACAACTAAAAGCTGGGGGTTCTCTTCCTGCTGCCAGAACTGAATGTGAGATAATCTATTTTACTGTGTCGAGTGTGTGGTGCTGGTAAAGCACAGCAGGTCAGGCAGCATTTGAGGAGCAGGAGAATTGATGTTTTGGGCATAAGCCCTTCATCAGGAATGAGGCTTGTGGGCTGGGGTTCTGAGAGAAAAATGGGAGGGGGTGGGATGGAAGGGGGAAGGTAGCTGAGAAAGCAATAGGTAGATGAAGGTGAGGGAGAAGGTGATAGGTTGGAGAGGAGGGTGGCGCAGATCAATGGGAAAGGTGATGGACAGGTCAGGAGAGAGGTGCCGGGTTGGTGGCTTGGGACTGGGATAATGTGAGTGGGGAGGAGAATTGAGGAAACTGTTGAAATCCACATTGATCCTGTGTGGTTGCAGGGTCCAAGTTGGAATATGAGGTGTTCTTCCTCTCGGCGTTGGGTGCTAAGGGTTTGGCGATGGAGGAGGCCCAGGACCTGGATGTCCTTGATGGAGTGGGATGGGGAGTTGAAGTGTTCAACCACTGGGTGATTGGTTACTGACCTTACCTTTGCCAACAATGTATTTATGCGATGTTATTATATTGGAACAGTTACTATTTAGTAGTTAGGTAGTTTACAATTCTGTTACGTTTTCCAATAGAGTCCAATTCTTTCTTCCGTTGTAATTTAAACAGTGTATGAATAATGTGTGCTTTGTTTCAAGACTGACTAACTGAATTGCATTGGAATGTAACGCCTGGCACTTGCCTTTCAAATAGAAAATATTAGGTCTTAGCTGTCATCTTAATATATTTTGAGGTGGTTTGCTCAGGTCTATAACACTACCAACTTATCTCCCACGTTAAATAGGCAGAAATCAATGGAAATTTGGTATTCAATTGCCTCAGGATAAAGAGCGTAGAATCGTCTTTGTTTAAGGCAGGCCAAGTTTGGGAGTAGATTCAGATACTGGGCATCAGGTCAGCACTCCAACCTGGAAGCGAAGGCACATAAAAACACTCACTCACAATGATCCAGACAGACCAAGAAAAATAATGCTGCATTTGAAAGATATATTAAACTGCACGAAGCTCCCAAAGTTGACACTGTACTGCTCTTCCAGTATTTAAACAAAAGCCGTAATTTATAAACAAAACCTGCATCAGTTCCAGATAAATGATCTGATCAATCTACTCACCGCAGTAGAACATTGCACAGATTACCTTCCCCTAAAGAATAATAATTCAACATGCCATAAGTATAATTAAAATACCAATTACTTCAGCACTGAGCAATCTAGAAAAGCAATTAAACACCTAACCAACAGTATATGCCCTAGAGCATAGACTAAGTTTGACCCTCAGAGTTCCCATAGAAAGGCCAAACAGATACACAATTAGATCCAAATCAATCCTCTGTCACTTATGATAAAAATGCCTCAGGAATGGATCTGAATTGCTTTATCTGGACAGCAACATCATCTTAGATTAAGATCACACCTTTAACATCTGAAACATTCAGAAATGCTCCAGAGAATATTGTCAGATAGAAATTTGCAGCAAGCCTCTCAAAGAGACAGACTATCAAAAGATTACAGCATTACAGAATTGTCACCATGCATTTGGCTCAGTGTGTCTGCACAGGCAGTCTGAGCATTTTGACTTAGAGTCAAGCATCTGCCTCTGCAACCTTGCACTTTAATTAAACAGAATCAATGTCCTCTTGAATACGTCAGTTGAATGTAACTCCATCAGACTTCGGGCAGCGCATTCGAGACCCAAATTACTCCGTGTGCTAAGGTCTTTTTCCTTGTCTAATATTTGCTTCATTTGTAGAACACTTTCAAACCGTGCCCTCTGGCTCTCAATCCTCTTACAACTGGGAACAATTTGTATCTCCTCTGTCTAGAACCTTCAAGATTTAGAAAACTTCGATCAAATTTCCTCTCAATCTTCTCCTTGCCAAGGAAGTTAGTCCCAACTACTCCATTCTGTTCTCATAACAGAAGCATTTTATCTCTGAAACTATTCTTCTGAACCTCTTCTGCAGTCTCCCCAATGCACTCACATCCTTGTGGCACCCAGAACTGTTTACAAAACTTCACCAAAATGCCCTATATATGTTACCAGAACCTTCGCACTCCTGAAATCTATAATAGTGAAGTCTGGAAGACTGTGTGCTCTTCTTAACAGCTCTCTTGATTAGTCATGCTTGTTTAATGACTTATACTCCTGTGCACCCTTTAGAAGGCAGCCCTTTATTTATCATGTCTCTCCATGCTCTTTGCACCAAAGTGCATCATCTCTCACTTCTTGGGAGGAACTGTCAAAGCTTAGAGCCAAGGCAGCTGAAACAACAACCACTAATGGTGCAAACTGGAGGAACACTCTGGTCTAAATGTATTGGAGGGCTACAGGAGCTTATAGAGATCGGAAGGGAGGATTTTAACATCAGGAGTGAATGAAAGTGCGCAAGCCCAAAGCCTGATGGATGAGCAACCTTAAAACATTAATCTTACTAAGTTGGAACTGCTCATGCATGTACTACTGGAGAATTTTATGCTTGGGTCCTTCTACTAATAGAAATCTCACGGTATTCCATGCTTGACATATCAGAGAGGAGACAAAACCAAACAATTCCATATGTGGTTTTATATATTTATACTTGACTGAGCCAGAGTACAAACAATTGATCAGTTCACTACCTCTCTACAGTGACATAGCAGCTCGAGATTTCCAAAGTATTTGATGACGAATTTCCTTTTCAATTTCATTAAAGAACGGACACTTAAATCATAACTTAGTTTTTGAGAAGAAATCAGGGGATAAAATGGGTAACCCCTAAAAACCAGTGTGGTGATTATGTGCGATTATCCTACACTCCTTCAGTGCAAGGCAGGCAGCACAGTCTGTACGCAGCCAGTGATACACCACTCATTGGTCACACATGTTAACAAGTGTCTCAAATCTAACTTGCTGGCCTTCCTTCGAAAAGGAAGGTGCGTTGTAGTGGCTGGACATCATTTGGGATAGTGCGGCAGATAACTACAGCCAACCAAGGAAGGAACGTGCAGCACGGTTTTGTGACATTGTGCTATAGGTCTTGGTTGAGGAGGTGGAGAGGAGGATACATCCACAGGTAGTGGGAACAAAAAGTTGCAGATAAGTGCTGCGAAGGTGGTGCCAAAGACTTGGTGTCATATTGCAAGATGTTTGATAAACCCATTCTTGTCATGGTCATTGACTGGATCTTCAAATTCCGATTAACTATACCACTACTCTCAACCTTTTCTCATTTGACAACATTACCATCAGACTCCCAACAATAATCTTCATCAAGGTCTCAAATTTAACATTCGTATGCCCATCACATCAAACTTAGCACTGGTGCCTGCCTTACACCCACATCTTACAGTTCGAACACACAGTCAACTATCCAACAGTGGCACCAATGACCTAAAATGTTTGCACAGCACTGATACACATTTCTGGAAAGAGACAGCAAAGATGGTGAACAACCGAAGCAGGAGGTATCTGGGGGAGGAGAAGTATGCCTACCCACCCTGAGGGACATGGTGCTGGTCATATCAGAACAGACAGCAGCACAAATAAGGGTATCCCTGTGAATGATCCACCTCTCTACATCACATTTCTCTCCCATATCCCACAACCCTAAAGAGCTGTAGTCGTACAGTGGTAGTGTCCCTCTCTCTGAATCAGAAGGTCCTGGTTCATGTCCCACCTGTGCCAGATATGTGTAATAACACCTCTGAAGAGGTTGATTAGTAAATATCTGGCCAACAACTGCTCTTGACTAATAAGCTACAATTAATGGGAGCATGCACTCCTTACTTTACCCACCTTCCCCTCTCCTTTCAGATCAAGGGCAGCAACATGGACAGACGGGAGAGGAAACTCAGTAAGGTAACAATGAAGTTACACCCAGTCTACCTTCTACCCACTTTACCAGGACCAATACCGTGGGCAAGGCAGAGGTATCAGCTCACCAGAGAACAAGTTCTGTGAGGATTCTGCCATCAGGGGGCTCTGACAGAGGACTTTGACAGGCCAGGCTACAAAAAGCAACCAATGCAACTACAAAATAAATACTTTATGCCTGGGAAAGGTTGCCAGAAAGCCTGCATTCAATGTACATGAGAATGGTTAATATCTCTGCTTTCAGTAGCACAAAAGAAACCTCTACTGAAATGTCTGGGTGCTGCAGTGTAAGTTCAGACTGCTGCAATGCTGACTGTGAACACCAGTGTTATAGCAATCCAGCAACCTGTCAACAATAGATCACTCTGCTTTCTGAGGCACTTTGTCCAGGAAAGGAACCAGGGCTCCTTAGACTACAAACCTGCATTTTTCCCTCAGGAAGACAGCTTTCATGACCCCATCACTACTACTTTCTCAGTGCTGAAAATGTGTTGCTGGAAAAGCGCAGCAGGTCAGGCAGCATCCAAGGAACAGGAGATTCACCGTTTCGGGCATAAGCCCTCCTTCAGGACAACCCTCCTGTTCCTTGGATGCTGCCTGACCTGCTGCGCTTTTCCAGCAACACATTTTCAGCTCTGATCTCCAGCATCTGCAGTCCTCACTTTCTCCTACTTTCTCAGTGACCAAGTTGTGTTGTCACCCAAGCAGCTCAAACTGTTGCTGCCATATCAAAATGATGCATTCTGAAGCCAGTTCTTCTAAGGCCAGAGATGCTTGAAGTTGGCCTCTGACAGCCTCATGCAGTGAGGGTTGGCAATCTTTCACCAGCCAGGCTCCAGTCACTAGGGCAGCACTGGGTCAGAACATTCATCAGCAGGAAATTAACTTGCATATGTCCTGTCCATGTGAAGTGTACACTTGTGATCCCTTTCATCAAAAGGGCATCTAGGGTGTTATAACAGCACATGCCCATATCTTAGAAAATGGATTGAGCCTGATTTCTCTCAGTCATACAACAGAATGAACTCTATTGGATCTGTGTGAATATTTCAGCAGGTTTGAACTCTTGTTCTTTTGGTGTTGATGACCAACATTCCACAAACTTACCCTTTGTGAAATCAGTTGGGCGGTGATTCCCTGGACTCTAGTAATTTGAAGATTAGAGTGGTGCTGGAAAAGCACAGCAAGTCAAGCAGCATCCAAAGAGGAGGACAATTGACATTTTGGGCAAAAGCCCTTGATCAGCTCATCCCTGATGAAGAGCTTTTGCCCAAAACGTCAATTTTCCTGCTCCTCGGATGCTACCTGACCTGCTGTGTTTTTCCAGCACCACTCTAATCTTGACTCTGATCTCCAGCATCTGCAGTCCTCACTTTCATCTAGTAATTTGAAGCTGAGTTTGTACTAAAGGGAAAAAGAAAACAAATGAAAATCAAACTAATGAAACTATCTGATTCCTCTGTTTGAGCTCATTACCTCTTGAGTTATGTTATGTGAGTAGTGATCCAAAGGCCTAGTAAATACCCCAAAGACATGAGCTCAAATCCCACCATGTCCCCTTAGTAACATAAAGTCAATTGCAGTACTTAATAAATCTGGAATGAAACGCTCCTATCTCCAATAACGTTCGTGAAATGACTGGATTATTATGAAGTTACTGGGTTCAGTAAAGTCATTCGCTGCAGATCCACAGCAACACATTTAAATCTGAAATGGCCTATGAAGCTTCAGTTGTATTGAATTACTACAGAAAAAAGTACAGGTGTGTCTACATAACATGAACTGAGGCAATTCCAGAAGGCAAATTATGATCAAGTTATCAAGGGCAATTAGAGATGGACAATAAATGCTGGTATTGCAAATGATGCTTATGAATGAATAAAGCATATTATTAAGGTGGAGATGGTTCAGAAAAGATCAAGTTAAAAATCACACAACCTCAGGTTATAGTCCAACAAGTTTAATTGGAAGCACTAGCTTTCAGAGTGCTGCTCCTGTGGGACAACCACCTGACGAAGGAGCAGCGCTCTGAAAGCTAGTGTGCTTCCACTTAAACTTGTTGGACTATAACCTGGTGTGTGATTTTTAACTTTGTACACTCCAGTCCAACACCGGCATCTCCAAATCATTGTTGCCAAGAATGGAAGGTTTGAGTTATAAAGAGAGGCTGGGTAGGCTGGGACTTTTTCCACTGGAGTGCAGAAGGTTGAGGGGTGACCTTGCAGGGGTTTATAAAACCATGAGGGCTATAGATAAAGTGTACAGCATGTGTTCTTGCCCTAGGTGGGGATTTCAAGGGGCATATTTTTCAGGTGAGGGGAGAAATATTTAACACAGGCATGAGGGGCATTTTCTTTCTTTAGAGAGTGGTTTGTGTATGGAATGAACTTCCAGAGGAAGTGATGGATGTGAGTACAGTTACAACTTTTAAAAGACATTTGGATAAAGACAACAGGAAAAGTGTGAAGGGATATGGGCCAAGTGCAGGTAGGTAGAACTAGTTTAGTTTGGAATTATGATTAGCATGGAAGTGGCTGGGTCTGTGTCTGTACTGTAGGACTCTATAACTATGACTGTAAAGGAAACTTCTAAAGTAGTATTAGAGTGAATTAAACTAATTTACAGAAAAGGCAGAGGATGGAAGGGAGAGTGAACAAAAGAATAGGACAAAATACAAGGAAACAAACTTTACGGAGCTTTTGGCAATATCTGTCTGCAGAACAGCTGCCAGGTACTTTTATCTAACCCTCCCATTACTTGCCCTTTTAAATCATCGCCTTGATTTCCACTTCTGGCAGTGATGTGATATTTAACTTCATAGCTCACCTCAGCAGCAGGAAAAGTAACTTATCAAGCTTCTAAATAATTCATCGCAATGCCTGTGTGCTTCATTACGATGAATTGAGAGAAATTGCCCTGAGCCATGGGTCCACCTCTTCAGCAGCTGCTGGTAGGAAACACAGCTCCTGACATCCCACATGCACTAAATGTCAAGTCGCATACAGATCATCAGGCAGCAACTTAGTGGTCTCGGAGGTGCAGCAGGAAATTTTTGAAGGATTGCTCCCAGGAAATAAAGAGGCGTACGTAATGTAGACATTGAATGATTGCCATACTCTGAAAAGCGAATAGCATTTGAAAACTTTCTTCAAGAAAATACGTAAAATAATATTTGGATGCTTATTCTATTGATGGGACTAATGTTCGTCTGAGCATTGATCATGCATTACACAATGCTTTTAACATTAAAATTTCCTGAGATCCTTCACAAGAGTGTAATCGGGAAAAATTCTGACACCAATCCATGAGATAATCAGATAAGTGGCCAAAGGCTTGGTCCAAGGGGTAGATTTTAAGGAGTCTCTTAAAGGAGAGAGGAGGTGGAAGCAGTGAGGTTTACAGACGGATGACATGACAGCAGGTGCTAGCACAAGAGGCCAGAATTGGAAGATGCAAATCTGAAGTTGTATGGCCAGATGAACTTACAGAGGTCCTTCTTCAGAAACCTACCGTGTCCCCATTACAACATGATCTGAGGTCAAAAATCAAACAACACCAAGTTATAGTCCAACAGGTTTATTTTAAATTGCAAGCATTCTGGGATGTAACCTGGTATTTTTGACAGTGTCCACCCAGTCCAACTCCGGCATCTCCACATGATCGGACACATTTATATTAACCTTACGGCTACCTCTGACTCCCATCCTGGCACTACAAGTGAGCTTTTGCTTTCCAGCTGGATTTCTTCTTTGTCAGTTTTCCTCTTGTCGACTTTAATCAGGAACAATAATTTGTGTCTTTACCGGCACAAAGTCCTACAGCCCTATCTAACAGCCATCATTGATTTTCCAATGTTCCTGAAAACTAGCAGCAACCTGCATCGACAAAGCACCTTTAGTATAGAAAACATCAGAAGCATTTTCAAGGTGGTTGCATGAGGGGGGAAAACAGGTCAACAAACAAATGCTGCTTCAATGTTGGAGGGTTAGGAAGGTAGCTGAGCCTTATTTCAAGAGTGAGATGAAAAACAGAGATTAATAATTTTTTTAATGTTTAAAAATAAAATTAGGCAGTAACAGTGTATACTCAGGTAGTGCATTATTAGGAAAAGGGCCAAAGTAGCTGAGGACTCAGTCAACTTTGGTGAATTTATGCAAATTGAGGGAATGTGAGGAGAGAAGTGGTTATAGTGATCGATTTGTCACATTAGTGGAGAAATTTAATGAGGAGGACAGCAATTTAAATTCAAAATGCTGGTAAAAGGGAGCAAGGACTGGGACAACGGGTATTTAGGATTCAATGTAGGTATAGGGAATACTGGATGACTAAAGAAATTGAGGGTTTGATTAAGAAAAAGAAGGAAGCATATATAAGGTACAGACAGGATAGATTGAATGAATCCTTAGAAGAGTATAAAGGAAGTAGGAATATACTTAAGACGGAAATCAGGATGGCAAAAAGAGGACATGAGACAGCTTTAGCAAATAGAATTAAGGAGAATTCAAAGGGTTTTTACAAATATGTTAAAGATGAAAGGGTAAGTAGGGAGAGAATAGGGCCCATCAAACATCAGCAAGGCAGCCTTTATGTGGAGCTGCAGAAAATGGGGGAGATATTAAATGAGTATTTTGCATCAGTATTTACTGTGGAAAAGGATATCGAAGATATAGACTGTAGGGAAATAGACGGTGACATCTTGTGAAATGTCCATATTACAGAGGAGGATGTGCTGGATGTGTTGAAATGCATAAAAGTGGATAAGTCCCCAGGACCTAATCAGGTGTACCTGAGAACTCTGTGGGAAGCTAGAGAAGTGATTGCCGGACCTCTGGCCGAGATATTTGTATCATCGATAGTCACAGATGAGGTGCTGGAAGACTGGAGGTTGGCTAATGTGGTGCCACTATTTAAGAAGGGTGGTAAGGACAAGCCAGGGAACTATACACCGGTAAGCCTGACATTGGTGGTGGGCAAGTTGTTAGAGGGAATCCTGAGGGACAGGAAGTACATGTATTTGGAAAGGCAAGGACTGATTAGGAATAGTCAGCATGGCTTTGTGTTTAGGAAATCATGTTTACCAAACTTGATTAAGTTTTTTTTGACGAAGTAACAAAGAGGATTGATGAGGGCAAAGCAGTAGATGTGATCTATCTGGACTTCAGTAAGGCGTTCGACAAGGTTCCCCATGGGAGACTGATTAGCGAGATTAGATCTCTGAAATACAGGGAGAACTAGCCATCTGGATACAGAACTGGCTCAAATGTAGAAGACAGAGGGTGGTGTTTTTCAGACTGGAGGCCTGTGACCAATGGAGTGCCACAAGGATCGGTGCTGGGTCCTCTACTTTTTGTCATTTACATAAATGATTTGGATGCGAGCATAACCTAGGGAGTGTTGCTGAACAAAGAGACCTTGGAGTGCAGATTCATAGCTCCTTGAAAGTTGAATCACAGGTAGATAGGATAGTGAAGAAGGCGTTTGGTATGCTTTCCTTTATTGGTCAGAGTATTGAGTACAGGAGTTGGGAGGTCATGTTGCAGCTGTACAGGACATTGGTTAGGCCACTGTTGGAATATTGCGTGCAATTCTGGCCTCCTTCTTATCGGAAAGGTGTTGTGCAACTTGAAAGGGTTCAGAAAAGAGTTACAAGGATGTTGCCAGGATTGGAGGATGTGAGCGACTGGGAGAGGCTTAACAGGCTGAGGTTGTTTTCCCTGGAGCGTCGGAGGCTGAGGGGTGACCATCTAGAGATTTACAAAATTATGAGGGGCATGGATAGGGTAAATAGGCAAAGTCTTTTACCTGGAGTCGGAGAGTCCAGAATTAGAGGGCATAGATTTAGGGTGAGAGGGGAAAGATATAAATGAGACCCACAGGGCAACTTTTTCAGAGAGTGGTACGTATGTGGAACGAGCTGCCAGAGGATGTGGTGGAGGCTGGTACAATTACAACATTTAGGAGGCATTTGGATGGATATATGAATAGGAAGGGTTTGGAGGGATATGGGCCGGGTGCCGGCAGGTGGGACTAGATTGGGTTGGGATATCTGTTTGGTATGGATGGGTTGGACTGAAGTGTCTATTTCCATGCTGTACATCTCTACGACTCTATATTGGATGAATAGAAGGATGAAAAGCAAACAAAGATGCTGGAGAAATCTATTCAAGAGTTGATATAAAGATTGAAGAAAGGTTTAGGTGATGAGAATGATTAAAATATGCAGGGAGTTTTGAGGAGATTTGCAGCTCAGATTGAAGTGTGCTTGCTGAACTGGAAGGTTCATTTCCAGACGTTTCGTCATCTTTCTAGGTAACATCTTCAGTGGGCCTCCGGGCGAAGTACTGCTGGTGATTTCTGCTTGCTATTTATATGTTTGGATTGCTTTGGATTGGTGATGTCATTTCCTGTTCTTTTTCTCAGAGGGTGGTAGTTGGGGTCTAACTCTATCAACAAACACATGGAGTTAGACCCCATCTACCACCCCCTGAGAAAAATCATAGGAAATGACATCACCACAGGAAATGACATCACCAACCCACAAAATGTCTGGAAATGAACCTTCCAGCTCAGTGATCAAACCTACGACCGTAATGTGCAGGATTAACAAAAGCCCAAATAGGGCTGGGAAATAGGTGCACATCTCCTGTGACCAAATGACCTATATGTTGAAGATAGTGAAAGAAACATAATAGAAGCAGAACTATGAACAGACCTTATTTATATCTTACCTATAATTAATAGCTTTGCACATTATTGTGACAGCTGTGTTCATAGTTTCAAATTTCATCACCATTGTTTTGTAAAAAGTGCAGTTAGTAATGTTTGGTGACAAAGTCACTATTCTTATTTGTGAGCTTGCTTTCTTCTTTAAAACCGCTCGCTAAATTGACAAAGGAAAAATTCAAAATACATATTATTGTCAGAGATTTTGAAAGGCTTATTAAAATGTTCTTAAATGGTGTTAAAAAAATCCACTGTATCAGAAAGGCACTTAACCAAAAGCTGTGCAATAATAAAAACAATACGTGCATAATGCAAAGATACCAAGACTGAAACATCTGTGTCTTTGAAAGAGAATGACTCATCTTTGCATTCGACAACATCATGTTACAGAAATGCAGCACAGCAGAACCATGCATTTAATTAACACCAATTACATTCATCTGCTAAAATCATTACTTTCCCAGGAACACTGGACTGCAAATGGCAGAGCAGTAAATATTATTGCAATAATTCCTGTGAAACATTAAAAATAACAAATCTGAAATTGTATGGAAAGCTTGCAAATTAGACATTGCACTTGTGGGAGATAGCTTGAGATAATCCGTGATATTGAACAAAAAAAATTTAAAGAAAAGCTTCTGTCTAACCTCACTAGTTGTATTCCACCAATTTGGAAACAATACCCCCTAGCCTCTAATCGTCACCAAATTGAGACATGCATTGTAAAATATTTCCACTGCTTAGTTTGGGATTACATTCAGCATGGACTGGTTGGACCGAAGGGTCTGTTTCCACGCTGTATGACTCTATCAATGTCTTCTTTATATTCAGTATCAACCTTCTCAGCAAACTGCACCACAGGCTTTACTGAAAATGAAGTGCACCTGGAATATTGCCTTTTCCTCACATCAGTTTTTCAATGACTTTTCAAAAGCAAAATTCCATTCCAACCCATGGACCTATCGTTAAATAGGAATTCTTTACAACCTCACTGTCTTGCAGTTTCCTGAATCATCTTTGCCTCCTTTTCTCAGAAATAGGAGTAACAGCTGGTTCTTACCCAGTTCACCTTTTCAGTATTGAACAGGCTGATTGGCAACAATTAATACTCATCATGTTCCTGTTATTGAAAAGGGTTAATCAATTTGAAATCAGAAGCCTTAACTTTCGGAGGCAAGTGTAGCTCAGCCTGGATTCTGCCTTCACAAGGAAGGTAAAACTTCGTGTTTACTGTCATTCCACCATTAAGACAGATTGTAACTTCTGGGGTCTGTACATTCACCAAGTAACATGGAAATCTGAAAATGCATCAGTGATTCCACATTTCTGCTGAGAGAGTATGTGTAAAAGCATCTCCAGACCGCAATCAGCAAAAATCAATTTAATTGATGAAGACTTGCACTCAATTTGTTTTATTTTGCATATTTTTCCAATCAACCTATTCAGAGATGCTATTACACAGCTGTGAAACACAAACTTGAACCCAGGTCTCTCGGTTCAGAAATAGAGATACTACCAGTGCACCACAAAAAGGCCCAGAACTTACCCTAAAAAAACCTGTTGCAACTTGTTGGATGAAGTTAAGGGTGCACAAACTTCATAATTACTGCTGAACGCCCTTGCCGACCCTGAAAGGCTTTACTTATGTTTGTGGAATGTCAGAACAATACAGCACAGGAACAGGCCCTTCGGCCCTCCAAGCTTGAGCCGTCACATTTTACTCTTTCATGCTGAAACTGTCTGCACTTACAGGACCCATATCCCTCTATTCCCTTCCTATTCATGTGTTCATCCAGGTGTTTCTTGAATGCTGCTACTGCGTCTGCTTCCACCATCTCCTCTGGCAGCATGTTCCAAGCATTCACAATCCTTTGTGTGAAAAACATGCCTCACACATCTCTCTTAAACATTCCCGCCCCAATACCTACCCTCCTCCACACCTTGAACCTGTGTTCCCTAGTAATTGAGCCCTCTACCCTGGGAAAACAGCCTCATACTTTCCACTCTATCCACATCATTCACAATCTTATAAACTTCTATCAGGTCACCCTTCAGCTCCTGCTTCCCAATGAAAACAAACCCAGTCTCTCCAACCATACCAGCTGGATTTCCATGATGATGAGACAAAATCACTTTATTTTTGCATCTATGGTATTCCGACCAATATATGTTTCACAATTTACAAATTTAAAACAAAAAAAAATGAAGAAATGAAAGTCAATGCTTTTAACTTTGTGGTGTGGTCTGTGAATACTTCATGGTGATTGTCTGTTTGCAATCTCTCAGACAGCCCCTTTACTCGGCGGCAGATTTAAACTGTTGCTGGGAAAGGAGGAAACCGGGACAGGGCAATTGTCAAGATTCTTTGAAGCAATTTTCAAGATAAGCAGAGAGTTCCCATGCTTAAAACCATTAGCAAAACAAGACCTTTGTGCCTGCCACATAAATATAGCAACTTTTGCCATTCAATATGTTCAGACAGTGAGCCCAAAGGAGTAAGATGCCATTCATGTGAGAATGATAGTGCCATGAGGAAAGAAAGGAATTGCCACCTACCAGTGTGAAACTGGCAATTCTTCAGGAATATTCTACATAGTGTTACTCATCGTTTATTGTTTGTATGTGCATGGAGAACATACCTCTCCCAGATCAATTAGGTATAATTGACCTTTTCCAATCACACTCATGATTTCTTTACAAGACCACACAATGCAGGCTGAAATATCCATTATGGTCTTGAGCATTTAGTTACAGTTAAAAATTCTAACACTTAAAAAGTGAAAATTGATTTGCATCTTGCCATCATTGCAGCAAACATCACTGCAGCACTTGGTGTTACTAAGTGAACAAATTTAAATTTAGGTCATTTAATTAGTACTTCCTTCTAAACTTCATTAATGCACAGTCCTTCCAGAATTTTCCTTTCCTGTATTAATTTTCAATGGGTTATATTTGGCTGTTTTTCAGATACATATGAAGATATGAAGTCTGCATGCTGTAAAGATAAATTAACAAAGAAGAGTGCAATGCTTCACCTATCACAGTTGTGTTTACACTGAATATGGCAGGATTCTGTCCAATAACATCATTAAATTCTTCTTTTATTTATTCTATTTCAGGTCATGTGTTTCAGCTCTGCATTACCTTTCAGTATATCGAAAAACATTCCCTTTAGACGTGGTTACTCAGTAATTTCTAAGGAGTGTCCATAATGTAGTCATTAATTTTAACCATTGAAGTTGACTTAGCTGTGCCTTCTAGCCCTGGAGACGGGATGTGTAGTCTCAGCATTTAAAACATACCAATATTCTGCAGCAATAACAATGTTTCATCTTAGTTTCAAGTTTTATATTCATTTCTTTAGTTTTATTTTCTAATCATCTTTTGTGCTCTCTAACACAGTGCAAACTGAGAGTTTGGTGAGTGAGAGAGCTTGGTGATTAATTATAAATTAATTGACAAAACATATAAATTAGGACATAATAGCAGAAAGGGGGGGGGGTGGGGCTGGTGATGTGAAGTCCTGGGTGCTAGTGTGATCCAGTACACCAAAGTCTGTGCTAAAGGTTACTCAAGGACCTCGCACAGAGGTAATTAGTGGGATGCTGAGCAGCACACACTAACTCCTCGGGGTGAGGGAATGGTACCAGGACATTTTCTTTTCCACAGAATGTAGGCATACCCATCACAATTCGGTCAGCAGTCGTTCAGTGGGATGTGACTCTGACAGAGTCAAATATGAGAATCCAGGAGATGGAGCAACACCAATCTTTGCAAATAGGCAGCAGGTCTGAGAACCTTTGTTTGGTTGAGAGTAAAGGGTGTAGAGTGGAGGGCAGGTCAATGGACTGACCATGGAACTGTGCCTCTAGGAAGCTATTCAATTGGGTGGAAGCAAAAGGAATGTAGGGGACAGGGAGGAGGATTGGCATGGTTCTTTGCAGCAAAGAATGCAATTGAGTTGCCCGTGTAGGTGACTGCTGTCAGAGTTTGGGACTTCTGCTCAGGGCTGGAGAAGACTTTGTAGTGAAGTTAGTGGGGAAGGATGGAAGAGATCCAGTCACCATGATCCATGTAAGTATCGAAATAAACAGGAAGAAGGAGGAAGCACTCACTCAAAAAGCAGAACCTCACAGTTAATTATCTCTGGGATATTAGAATCTGAGAATCTTCACAGTGTGGAAGCAGGCCATTCAGTCCATCTAGTCCACCGACACTCCAAACAGCATCCCACCCCAGCCCATCCCCTTACCGTTTCCATGTAACCCTGCATTTGCCATTGCTAATTCACCTAACCAGTACATCCTTGGACACTATGGGATTATTTTCCATGGCCAATCCATCTAACTTGCACGTCTTTGATTGTGGGAGGAAACTGAAGCACACGAAGGAAACCCAGGCAGACACAGACACTTCCCTGAGGCTGGAATCGAACCCAAATCCCCGGCATAGTGAGGCAGCAGTGCCAACCAAGAAGCCAACATGACACCCAGGGAAGCATGAGACATGAACAAATTAGCACAGAGCAAATGAAATTAGAGAAATGATGTGTGCTTCAAAGGCTGGTGTGGGAAGCTGTTCCAGTTTGTGGGCTACTGGCCCCGGTATCGGGGAGAGTGGGATCTGCACCAATGGGGCATTGTCCACCTGAGCTATGCTGGAGCCAGTGTTCTAGTGAGTTGCATACTGAGGGAACTAGAGAGAGCTTTAAACTAAATAGTAGGGACAAGGAATAAAATGTTGGAAGATGCTACAAAGGAAAGGGAAATGACTGAACTACTGTGTCACTCCAAATCGCAGGATGGCGAAGATTGAGAACTGAACATTGAAGTATATAAAGCATTTAGGAAGAACAGAGAGCTAGAAAAAGGTGGATGGGTGGCTCTTAATTAATTATGGTATTAATACAACAGAGGGGGATGATTTAATTGCAGGAAAGCAGGGTGCTGAAGCGATTTGTGCAGAAAACTGATAAAAGCTAGAAGTAACTTGTGGGAGTGGTGTGCAAGCCCACTAACAGTAACCACATAGCACAAAAGTAAGAGGAAGCTTGTCAGAAAGGTACGCAATAGACATGGAGAATTCTAAGCTACACATAGATTGGTAAACTCAGACGGGCAAAGGTAGCCTCAATGAGGAATTCATTGGATGTTGTTGACACCATTTCTTAGTGCAGCACATTGTTGAGGCGACCAGTTCACAAGCTCCCCAAAACAAAAGTCCAATCTCCAACTAAATGGGCACCAGAAGATCCCACCTATTGTTTCTGTTTGTGAGAGAATCAAAACTAGAAGCCACAAAAAGAGGGGTCACAAATGAATCCAATGAGGTTGAGGAGAACCTTTTTATTCAGACAATAGTTAGGATGTTGAACTGACTATCACAATTACTTATGGGAAAATATAAATGCATGTAAGGTGATATTGGACAAGTGGTTGGGGAAGAATGGAAGAAGAAGTATGTATTCGGTATTAGATAAAGGTGGAATGAGGATTACATGAATAAATAACATTTATAGCACATAATGTAACCATCATTACCACCTCAGGACAACAAATAATACCTTACCAGCAACATCTGTACTCAGACACCAAATAAGATAATATTATAATCTTTGTGCATCAACTCAAAACCATCTCGCACATAGTTATCAAACTGCTGCAGCTCAATCATGACTCAAAGTTATGAAAGCCATAAGTATTTGTATACAAAATATAAAATGGAGACAGTCAATTCTGGTACAACATGGTAGTTCTGTTCTCATGCAATCTCCGTGTTATAAGAAAATCGTGTAATAGCAGCAACATTTAAAATAACGGGGCTGGAATTGCATTTTAACCAATCCAAGCTTTAAAGGTTTGCGCTTTAGCAAGTTTCTTCAATTTGTCAATTAGGTTATAGCGAATTTGTGTTAACAAAACACACGTTATAGCAGAACAGCCTATACTTTATGCATTTTTTGAAAATGTTTTGACCCTAAAGAGTTACCTAGAAGGAAAGAGCACTTTTCCAATGCAAATAATTTTGCATAAAGACAAAATACTGTGAATGGTGGATATCTTAAAAAAAAAAGTGGAGAAATTGAGAGCATCTGTGGAAAAACAGTTAACATTGAGTTCAGTTTGATTCTTCTTCACAACTAGTTTTGGAACCCAGTTTTGAAGTGGAGGACTTTAAACAGTTCTGAGGAAGAGCCACTGGACCCAAAAAGTTAACTCTGATTTCTCTTCACAGATGCTGTCAGACCTGCTGAGCTTTTCCAGCAATTTCTGTTTTTATCCTGATTTACAGCATCCGCAGTTCTTCTGGGTTTTACTTAAAACATTAACTCTGTTTTTCTCTAAAGATGCTGCCAGACCTGCTGAGTTTCTGTAACATCTTCTGTGCTTGTATCAATGACATTACATTTCTGCTAAACCTCCTGATCGGTAGATTTTATGCAAAATAAGCTTTTGCAATTCTCTCATCATAATTCCATGTAATTTCACAGGACAATCTGACAGCAAATCTATATTAATATTTCCATGAAGTCTTAAAATATCACAAGTGATTACCATGGTAATGAATGTTACAGTGCACTTCATTGCAACTAGCTGTGGTACATACCGAGTGAATTGGCCTAGTTAGGAAAATGTGTTTTGTGGTATTAAAAAAAACCATCTTCTATCACACTACCACCACTCTAAGTACCTTTTCTAACTCCAGAAGCACAAGATTCCACTCTGCATTATCAATTTCATAAAGTAATCAAAAAGACCAGCAAGCTTACTTCTCTCCATGATCTAGAACCCCTTCTGCCTCCAAAAATGCCCCGATGTGTCCCAAACTTGTTTACATGACTTACATTAATTAAAGGTGCTGTGGTTATTTGACCTTTGTATATTTAAATAAGCATTCCTGATTCTCATGTGCATTCTTGTCCAACAAGTAGCCAGCTACTTCAAACACCATTCCAGAATTCATAGACATAATGGGCGGCACAGTGGCTGTGGTTAGCACTGCTGCCTCACAGCACCAGAGACCAGGGTTCAATTCCCGCTTCAGGCGACTGACTGTGTGGAGTTTGCACGTTCTCCCCGTGTCTGTGTGGGTTTCCTCCGGGTGCTCCGGTTTCCTCCCACAGTCCAAAGATGTGCGGGTCAGGTGAATTGGCCATGCTAAATTGCCCGTAGTGTTAGGTAAGGGGTAAATGTAGGGGTATGGGTGGGTTGCACTTCGGCGGGTCGGTGTGGACTTGTTGGGCTGAAGGGCCTGTTTCCACACTGTAAGTAATCTAATCTAATCTAATTGTAGATGGTTCCCCGAGTGCAGTGTTGAGTGAACGCTTCATTGTTCAGATGAGCCATTAAATAACATCTGACTTGCTTTGCAGGTGAATGCAGTATTTATCCAGCCAGTTGCTCAACTTTTCAGTCAGCTGGTCTTTCATCTTATGTGCTGTTGATGATCCCATGAATGGCTCCCTGTTTGCCTGTGACAATGGCTACATTTCAAATAGCAGCAATTTGTTTTTGTGAAAATTGATATAGACCAGGAGTAATCTACTTGCTGTGATGGACAATTTGATTGGATTAACTTTGTCAAATGTTCATCAGAATCCTGAGAGAGCATTTTATTGCTCCCAAAATAAGCAATCTCAACGTTATCTCCTTCCATTTTAGACAGAGGCATAGAAAAATCATGTTTGCTGGCTTCAGTATCCTTTGCTAGTCTTTTTTTATTATTAACAGTAGAATGATTGGAGTTGTTCACTATTTGTAACTGTGCTAAAGGGTACATTAATTCATCAACACATTCTTAGGTCACTTTCATTGGCAAGATAATGTGTGACTGTGATGTAACATGCATTTTCAACAAATGCTGTGGCATTTTTTCCTTTCTTCATTGCTTTTGTTTAATGACTGCATCACAGTCTTCAGCACTAGTTAATATTCCCAAATACTCCTCACATTCAATGTCCCTCCAAGAGATTATTTTGCAACTAAAGTATGTAGCTCACTGGTTTTCAGATGATATAATTATACGTTTGGTAACATATTTTTTATGAATAATGTATAAAGCACCTTTGGTCAAATTAGTTACATTATCCCATTTCTCTATTAGTTAGGGCTAGAAGTTGAAAATATTATATAACTTCATAAATCAATATTTGATAAAATAATTACTGAAAAAAACTTGCTCTCTCCCAAAAAGATATAAATTCAAGAGGACTACTAAAGCTGAGGATAATTTTTAAGATGTTAACAGACTTGCACGGATCTTCCATCAATGGGTGGGCAGGCCAGATTATTGGAGACAAGATGAGCAAATTCAATCCTTGGTCACCTTAGACGTCTACAGACATTATATCAGAAGATGCAAAGCTACATGGCATCGAGCTCACTGCTCAACTGTCTGATCTTCCCTCCCATCAAAATAAATTTCTCAATAGGAGTGCTTAAAGCACGAACTGCTCAAAAAGTCTGCTCACCTCAAAAATCTGGCAATTCATAAAATTCTAACTAGTAAGAGAAATTTAACTTGCATATTGAACAAATAAAGACAAACAAACTACAAAGATTACATTAAGGGTATTATAGTTGTTGTTTTATGACAGAAAAGGTTGAAGTGTATCTGTGAAATATCTTGTGAAGCTTTCCAAAAAGAAATTCCAATTTTCACCAGTTACTTCTTAAGATGTCACTTCACAGTTTGTTACTAGCATTTTTGCTACTGTATGTCATTTGTATGGCTATGTTGACTACACTCCGAATTTTGAGTCAGATGATTCTGGGTTTAAAGTCAAATGTAGGACTTTGAGCACTGCACTACACAGGACCACTGCTTCATGGGACATCGCAAATTGCTTCACAGTTAAAGAAATCATCAATGCTGGTTTGTATTTCAATATACATATAACTGATCTGATAATTTTGAAACCTGCTAAGGCAATCTTGCTGTCCTTCATTCCTAATACAAGAATCACAAAATGTTAGTCAGCAAGTGCTACTTCTGTTGATTTGATTGTCCCATACTACATGGAGATTAAAGTCACCCATGATTAATGCAATGCCTCTTTCATCTATCCTCGTTAGGTGTTGATTTATTGTTTGTCTTACAGAAGCCTAGAATGCATTGCTTGGGAGGATAGTTGAGGCTGAAAACCTCAACCTGCAAAAAATATTTAGATGATCACTTGAAGTGTCATAATTTTCAAGGCTATTAGACTAGTGTGGGAAAGTCGCACTAGTATAGGTACTAGTATAATTAGACTCAACGGACTGAAGGGCCTCTTCTGTATTATATGATTTTAAGTATGGATCGTGTTGAGAGGCCTATAAACTACTCTCACTGGTGCTTTCTACTCTTTGTTATGTCTTGCCTCCACCATTATGAATACAGGATGTTATTGAAGCAGACTACCTTTGGTGAAATTTTTGCCTTCAGAATTGTTACAGCGCAGAAGAAGGCCATTTGACCCATCATATCTGCACTGGCTTGTTAAAGGAACATTATTACTAAGTGATAATCTCCTGCTTTTCCCCTGACACATTTGATTTTTTTTTTGGATAAAAATAATGTGCATCTTAGGTCCTCTTGGAGCACCACTCAGTTTGGAAACCCCAGTCCAGATACAGTCAGCCATTGCTTCTGGAGGAGCATCCTGACAGTGATTTGCAGGAGGGTGAAGGGGAAGCTGGGATCATTTGGAACTAAACTGGAGAGATCCTTGGAGGAGCCATCACATAACACAACAAACAAATAATGGCCTCCTTTGTGGTCATTCCAAGCAGCACACAACTTGTCTGGCCTCGAGAGAAGGGACATGTTAATGATACCCACATTCCAGAAAGAGGGAAATCTAGTGTTACAGAGGTCTCTGCCCTGTCTCAGTTTGCTATATCAATAGTTGGAGGCAACAGCATTAACTTCAAATCTTCTATGAAAAGATCAACCAAGACTGAAGCCCAAGATGGGGAGGCATTAACCTTTACTTAAAATGGAACTTGAAGACCACTTTGGTCAATCACGTTTGAAAATAATGACTACTTGGTCTAAAGAAGCAAAGCTAGAATTTAAAGCTTAGCACAGAATTTTGAAAAATAATTTCAAGTTACCTGCAATATTTGGGGATGATCTGCTTTGTGCACAGTATATAATTAAATCAGAATAAATCAGTGCATTTTTTTCCACCAATTTCTGTTTTTCTTTCAGGTTTCCAACATCTGCGGCCCTTTAGTTTTTGTTGAGGTCAAATTTCTTTCCACATGCTGGAGACAATGTTGTAGAAAATTTTAAAATCCATTTACAAGATCTGGCATTGCTCATATTTATTGTACAATGCTAAATGCTCATATTTTCAGTCCAATGCTAATTGCTCAGAGAACAGATGAGAGAGATTTTTTTAAAATGACAATCATTTGTGATGAACTTTTTATTGCATTTATTGAATGATAGAATTTCTACAGTCCATTCAGCCCAAGTCCTGAAGAGTATCCCAACCAGACTCACTCCCCTACACTACCCCTCGAAGCCCTCATTCCCCATGGCTAACCCACCTAACCCACACATCCTTGGACAGTTTGGGCACTTTAGCATGGCCAATCCACCTAACCTGCACATTTTTGGACTGAGAGGGGAAACCAGAGCACCCAGTGGAAACCCACGCAGACAGACGTATCAAAACGGGGTCCCTGGTGCTGTGAGGCAGCAGTGCTAACATCCACTGGATTCAAACATTAACTCTTTCCTTTCTATAGATGTTGCCAGACCTGTTGAGTTTCTCCAGCACATTATTTTTGGGCCACTTTTTAAAAATGTTGTTACATACATTTTTCAAGATGACTATAATTGTAGAAGCAATCAGGCCTTAGAGGACAGACTATTAAACCAAAAGAAAACCATGGACATTTAAAGGGGCATCAAAACGTAGTTCTACAGCAACCATTACTCCCTCAAAGCTTGTCAAAATTCTGCATTATGACTGCAGTGGGGTCATGATTCACAGATTGGGAACCTCTGAAATAGAGTCTGGGAGTTGGGAATAACTTTTACTTTTACATAGAATCAGAGAAATCGACAGCATGGAAAAGGCCATTCCTCCCATTGAGTCTGTACCAGCCAAAAATAACCACTTAACTATTCTAATCCCATTTTTTAGCACTTGGCCTTGCGTGCTAAGGCACTGAAAATGCACAATTGAATATGTATTCATTGTTAAGAGGATCTCTGCCTTTACCACCTTTACAGAGAGTAGGTTCTAGATACCCAATGTCCTCTGTGCTAAAAACATTTACCTCACATCCTTGTAAATCTTCTGCCCCTTGTTGTAAATCTATGGGGTGGCTTGGTGACATAGTGGTTAGCACCGCTGCCAGGGACCCGGGTTCGAATCCAGCCTTGGGTGACTGTCTGTGTGGAGTTTGCACATTCTCCCCCATCTGCGTGGGTTTCCTCCGAGTGCTCCGGTTTCCTCCCACAGTCCAAAGATGTGCAGGTCAGGTGGACTGGCCATGCTAAATTGCCCATAGTGTTCAGGGATGTGTAGGTTAGGTGGGTTAGCCATGGGAAATGCAGGATTACAGGGACAGGGTGGAGGGAGTGGGTCTGGGTGGGATGCTCTTCAGAGGGGCGGTGCGCTGAATGTGTGACTCAATGGGCCAATTGGCCTGCTCCCACACTGTTGGAATTCTATGAACTAAGTTCCCAGGTACTGATCCTTTTACCAAGGGGAAAAGTTTCTTCCTGCCCATGCTGACTAAAAATGAATAGGCCTTGTGTAGGTCCTTTGTACAAAGTATGTTCAATGGTTGGGAAATGGAAATCTATTGACAGCAGGACAAATGAAGGGTTCCCCTTAACAAATTAGCATTGCGAAGATTTTGTGAATACCTAAAATGAACAACTATTTCATTTTGTGGGAATAATTTGTGCTTGGTCCACTGTATAATAGATGCATCACTGGTTTATAGGCAGCCCAGCCCTACAACATAACTTCCATTAACTATACTGCCTTAATTCACTTGCTTGTTTATTCATTAGAATTCATACAGAACCAAACTACATATAATATCTTAAAACTACCCCAATAACCTATAATTTGCCACACTGGTGATATCTCAGTTGGACTGTTTTGGCTGTTTCTCCCAATCACATGCTGCTCATCAACAATACAATCTGGGCATCAGTTGTTAAACATAAATGGCTGTTACACAACTCAAAATCGTCAGGTGCTTGTTTGACATTCAATGTTGGATGAACAGAAATACTCTTAATTTGTATATTGGGAAGATGAAGACATTGCCTTTGATCAGATACAGAAACTCCAATTCAGAAGTGAAAATAGACTGCTTGATGTCCAACACGGAAACAGACTCTTCGGTCCAACTCATCCATGCCAACCAGATATCTGAAATCCCAGTCCCATTTGCCAGCAGTTGGCCCATATCCCTCTGAACTCTTCCTATTCATTGTTGACTATTTGATCCCAAAGTGATCTTCCAATGTCAAATCTTTGCCATTACTGTGACTGCTTGTTTCCATCTCCACAACATCAAACAGTTCCACTTCTATCTCAGTTCACTTGTTGTCTCTACACTCGGCTCTTCCAACATATTCCTCGTTTGCCTCTCCCATTCTGAGATTGTTAAATCTGAAGTCATCCAAAATTCTCACTATCATGCATTCATGCAGCATAACTTTGTTAACTGCCCTAAACTAGCTCTCGGTTAAGCAATACCTCTATTTCTAAAATGCTCATCCTTGTTTTGTACTGCCTGCATGGTGTCACCTCTCTCTCATTGATCTCTCCCTGGCCTTCAGGATATGAAATTCCATAATTGCAGCATGGTGAACACCGCTGATTTTAATGGCTCTACTACTGATGATCATACTTTCTGTGCTAAGCCTTTCGGCTCTGGAAATTCCTCTTTCTCCAGTTAAGATGCTCCATAAAACTTACCTAGAGCAAATGTTTGGTCTTTGCCCTCATTCCCTGAAGTGGCTTGGTATCAAACCTTCTGTGGTTTTGCTCCCCTGAAACAGTTTGGAACATTTTAGATTGCTAGAGACGCTGTATAAATATAAGTTGTTGTTGTTCCCCAGTCCTGCAGAATTGAATTCATGCTAGAACTCATCAAGAAATTAGTTAATATATATTGAATGTCACAGTAAACACAACAAAGGGACAAGGAGCAGTAGGATTATGGCCAATGATGGAACTGAGTCTGTAACAGTTTCAAATAAAATGGATAAAGATTTAACTAATGGGTAGGAATCAGCACATGTCCAAATTAGACAGTGCTGATTTATCTTCAAGCTTGCTTTTATATCTGTCTACACCAATTCCCTAATTATACCCTTCCCCCAAAAGTCAGGAATCCAAAGGTTTATAGCCTTCAGTAACTCGAGGAGTCTGTAATTCAATTTCTATTTCTGAAGTTTTACTTCGATTGGAGTGCAATCATTGGTAATAAAAGTGCATGGAATTATTTATCTGAATTATATGTTAGAAAAACAATATTTGGATGGTAACTTGAAATTGAGAACCAGCAATCAGAGCAGTCCCCAATCCCACCCCCATATATGTACGTACAAGGAATATAAAGAGAGTGACACAGATGTATCTCATACTCAGAAAGCATATGCACATAATTTACTGCAAAGTATATTGTGTATTTCAGTCGATCTGTATTTGCAACAATGTCTGTAGACACATTATACAAATACACTCTGCTGTGTTGCATTATTTTAAAAACATCTAATGAAACCACAATTATTTCTCAATCTACACAACAAACTAGGAGTCCTCTGATTGCTTCAAACATAATGAACCCACCATTACATTTGATTGCCATTCTGAAAATTCCAAAACAAAGTCACCAAAGGACAATAAGGCTTCTATCGCATCAGGGTAATGTTTTAACCAGAGGGTCACCATGCCTCAGGTGAAGGGCAAGATTGAGAAGGAGGGATCTTCAGAATAACCTCAGCCAGTGCGGGAATTGAACCTGTGCTGTTTAGGCATCACTGCATCGCAAAACAACTGTTCAGACTACTGAGCTAACATGCTCACAAAAGCCATGGTGATCATATGTTAATTCAGCAAGATGTGAATGGTGGGTGGCACTAATGGAGACAGCTCTTCATCTTGATCAGTGAGGGGCTCTCAACAGTGCAGAAGTCCCCAGAACTTAGGGATAGATTGAAGATATTACTTTGACTGGCAATTCCATTTTCATTTTCACATCTCAGCACAGCGCAGCTAGAATGTGGAGGCTCTTTAATAATGCATATCTTCCATTACCCACTGACAGGTCTCCCCTCATATTATAAATATTGAAGATCTCACTGTATCTGTTCCATCGATGATGTGAAAGATTGTTATTTCCAAATCAAAACTTAAATACTGTGAGACAAAGTGATTCCTCTTTGGACTGAACAAACACTGAATATGAAAGAAACAACTTCTGTCCATAAAATATTAGAAACAAACATCTCAAACTTTTATAAAGGTTACAAAATATTGGCCATCAAACAGTATTTTATAAGACAAGGCATCTTTGAAATTATAAAAAGCTACAATCATACATCAAACACAATTTAGGAAACAGAAACTGTGTAGTAATTAAGTTAATGAAGAAACTGAATTTCTAAAAATTCCAACTTCCCAAAGTGGTACTATTTAAGAGAGAGGGAGCTTTAATAGAGAAAATTAGTACTAGTTATTATTTTAAATTGTATATTTACTGGAATTGCTTAAATATGGAAACTAAAATTAGCCCTTCATACGAACACAAAACACCAAATAAAAAACATAGCTTATTTTAAGATGACTGGGTTAATGTCAAGCTTTAAACAATCATAAAATCTCAATTTAGACAGGCCATCAGGATGGAAAGTAACATACTTCAATCCTAAATTGATGAATTCTGAAATGGCTGAGGAATCCAATGACGATCTGCAGTCTCCACTGCAAGAAGGGCAGGTGACAAAGTCACTTGATATGTTCGGTGCCTTCCTGAGTTAACAAACTCCATTTTGGTCAGGCAGAAGCCACGGTCTCCCCATGACTCTGTGAGTCATTATGGTAATCAACCTGTTATGACATCCCTTTGGGGTAGGTGGAGTTTGAACCTGGATTTTGTGACTCAGAGGTAGGGATACCGTCCCAGCACTATAACAGATGAAGGGCTTATGCCCGAAACATTGATTCTCCTGCTCCACCAGATGCTGCCTGACCTGTTGTGCTTTTCTAGCACCACACTTTTCAACTCATATTCCAGCATCTGCAGGCCTCACCTTCTCTCAGTTGATACAACAGCTTTTAAGTCTAATGTGATAACCACTGTGCTACAGAAACACGGCTGAGTCGGTTGGCTTCTTTGACCTCTTAAGGGATGCTTTGAGGATGCCCTAATGCATTTCCTGCATTCCTGGATATTTCATGTGGCAACAGAGCCCAGCATTTTTGCTTCGAGAGTCAAACATCCTGCACATAAACTATCTGGTCACAACAAAAGTGATCTATCAGGACCATCCTCTCTCAAACCAATACTAAGGGTCTAATTGTGCAAATCCCGCTCTGCTGGGCAGGACATCTTGTCCATATGCCTGACACTAGATGCCTGAAGTAACTGCTATACTCTGAACTGGAGGGTATTCTAATTCATGGTCCCTCACATCCTTGAAATATGACTTTTGAACCACAGGCAGCTCAAAAAAGTCTAATGCAAATCGACATATGCAAACCGACGATGTTTCTCCAGAGTACTTTCATCGTAACTGAGATTAAATACTTCCTCATTGGGGAATAAATCCTCAATCAGAATGACAGGTCTTGCTAACATCAGTAACTTTTATATATATAGTGTGTGTGTATATATTAGTTTAATATGGATTTCAACTTAATATATGTGCTCGTGTGGTCCCGATGCTTCCACATACGATGTATTAATTTCATATTTTGTCAAAGCATATTAATTTATATTAACATTATGTAAAGCATCATGCCGACATCTTAAATTACCCCATGTGGTGCTGTAGTTAAAACTGAATAGGTTAAAACAGATTATGACTTTTTGAATTCCTTGTCAATTGTGATATGGTATGGTTACCTAAAAAAGTAATAACTGCATGTCAAGCAAGGCTTAAGAACAATTTTACCAAAAATTTCAAACTAAAGATGTAAGTGTGCCAATGTAACATTACCAACATATTGTCACTGAAGTCAAAAAGAACACTATATTAAAACTTAGTATCAGCAACCAAAATGATGGCACTGAGTTCCTTGTTGAACTGATTCAGTCTGTGGCTTTACAGTAACATGGAAAGGTTCTGGAACTAGCTGAGTAATATGGTGCACCATAGGTTTAACATGGGAGAAGTAGAGTGGCCAGGTTTAACATGGGAGAAGTAGAGTGGCCAATCATCATTTACTTATTAAAAATAAAAGCAAAAATTGGTTAACAGAAAAAAGAATGTTTGGGTAACAAAACCTCTTGTTTGATCCCAACAATTGTGTGTAAGAGCAATGAAGGCGATGGCATGGTGGTATTATCACTGGATAATTAATCCAGACACCCAGGCAGTGTTCCAGGGACCTAAATTCGAATCCCGCCATGGCAGATGGTGGAATTTGAGTTCAATTAAAAATCTGGCATTAAAAAGAAAGATCATGAATCCCTGTCAATTATCAGAAAAACCCTTCTGGTTCACTAATGTCCTTCAGGGAAGGAAACTGCTATCCTTACTTGGTCTGGCCTACATGTGACTACAGCCCATTTTAAAATGATCATTCATTCGAATCCATTCAGGGCCACACACTCCCAACTCTGTAAATTCCTTGAGTCCCACAACATCCAAGATAACAGAAGTCCTCTAATTTAGCCTCTGTAGCTAGACCATGTTATACCAAGACTATAGTGAAAAGTTTATACATTGCCAATTACAGTTGTCAAAGTGGTGAGCTCTCATACTTATTTACTAAACATCTTTATCTTTAGTTCTTTACCTCACTTACCCTCTTAAAAATACTCCTTAAAACCTAATCTCTTTGACTAAAGTTCCTAATACCTCCGTATGAAGCTTAGTGTCAACTTTATAATGCTCCTGTGAAGCACTATGGGATTTCTGCATTGTTCTTACAACCATTGTATTTAGAAACACTAGCACTTATATAAAAGCTTCCAAAACTAAAGCACTTGGCAGCAAATAAAGCAGACTTATTATCTAGTCATTGTTAAATTGTGGGCTTTAATGAACACTGCCTATAAAAGTGAATTGTACAACTAATGCAAAATGGAGATCTTAAAACCTAAAAACCAAAAGTGAAAAGCTTACAGGAGGGCACATCTTTAATATTCAATGGTGGTATCTGACTGCTAACCAACACTGACCAAAACAATGGTATCTGGCTCCGAGTCGAACTGAAACAGAGACAAAGATTTGCAGTAACACAGGAAGGTCTGGAACTAGATTAGTATTTTGGTGCGATGACCAGTTTAACATCGGAGAAATAACGCTGTCAACTGTCCTTTACTTAAAAACTAAACAAAAATGGTTATGGGATAAAAGAATGTTCAGATAATAAAGAGCCATTTGAAATAGTACTCAGGGCAAGCATTAAAGGAGACAAGTCTGGAGCTTTGCTTCATCCAGACAAGGAGTTGAGAGAGTGGTACGATGCAACTCAATCCTTATTCTACCATCACTGCCTTTTTAACATCTTAATAACTTTGAACACGGCATGAGGTTGGGCTGAAGGCAGGTTAATTGAAGACGGAGTTGGATTACTGTCTGAAAAGGAAGGATGTGCTGAGTGAGAGGGGGAAGCCAGACACATTACTGAATCCAAGAGTTCTTTGTAGACATGATGGGTCAAATGACCTTCATTTATATAGCAACGATTCTGTGATGCGCGGTCAATCATCAACTTCTGTGGAAAATGACCATCTTGCTACTCAGTTTGGATCTGCAACAGCTATGAGTCTGAAAAGTTATGATTTGCTAAATAATGTGGAAGAAACTTGTATTTGCTCAGTATTAATGGTGCATTAACAAAATGAGTGATGTTTCTGAAACATTTGATCCTTGCCATTTATTGCCGTAATGATTGATATTTATTTCCAATAACAATTGATCTACAATGGCAATCCTTTAACAGCATTAATCCATCTGAAAAGTGGATGATTGTAGTGAAAAATAAGGGAAATAAACCATAAAAGTAGCCAGGTTCCTGAAGGGGTAGCTAATATGAACAGACCCCTGCAGATTTACCATATGTGGAAGGTTTGAAATTAAACACCAATAACTTTTTCTTAAAAAAAACACAGTAACTTATTCAAACTATCGATGCACTTTTTTATTTTCCAATTTAATATTTTAAGTTAAAAAGTATTATTTAATGGGATGACAATACAGTTCAAGAGTTGCTTCTACTGCTTATAGTTTCTGCAAATGAGGGATTACCTTGGGAAGGAGAAAAGGGTGCCAGCTTTTTTTTTGGCATTTTAAAATGTAAATAACACAGAATTACATGGATTAAGGTCCTGCAAATTGTATTTAATTTGTACAGATGCCATAACACAATACATTAAGAAATAAATTTGAAATTCGACAAGGAAACATTCAACAATCCAGATACAACCCATGTATGAATTTTGCAGAATTATAGAACTGAATGGACAGAATAAAATTGTGAAAAAAATTGAGAGCTTAAAGCTTATCCCAAATGTTTTTTAAGAGTAATTGATGTGAGAATGCTCTCTTGGATTTTAAATGTCCTTAGAAACACAGAAAATAGGAGCAGCAGTCAGCCACTCATCTCTTCAAGCCTCCTACACTATTCAGTATGATTTTGCATGATCATACAACTCAGTACTCTACTCCTGCTTTCCCCCTATCCTCTTTAGACCTCAGAATGATGTCTAGGAGATCCACAGTTCAGGACTCTAGGTTATCAAGGACATCTTTTCTGCATCTACCCTGTCTGAACTTATTAGGATTTTTTTTATTGGTTTCTTTTAGATTTCCCCTCGTTCTTCTAAACGTTACTGAATTTAGTCCTCACTGATATAGTCTGACCCTTGACATCAATCTCATCTCCACACACATCATTTACTGCATCCGCTGCACCCAATGTGGCCTCCCCTATATTGGGGAGACAGGCCGCCTACTTGCGGAACATTTCAGGGAACACCTCTGGGACACCCGGACTAACCAACCCAACTACCCCATGGCTCAACACTTCAACTCCCCCTCCCACTCCGCCAAGGACATGCAGGTCCTTGGACTCCTCCATCGCCAGACCATAGCAACACGACGGCTGGAGGAAGAGCACCTCATCTTCCGCCTGGGAACCCTACAATCACAAGGGATGAACCTAGATTTCTCCAGTTTTCTCATTTCCCTCCCCCCACCTTGTCTCAGTCAAATCCCTCGAACTCAGCACCGCCTTCCTAACCTGCAATCTTCTTCCTGACCTCTCCGCCCCCACACCCACTCCAGCCTATCACCCTCACCTTGATCTCCTTCCACCTATCACATTTCCAATGCCCCTCCCCCAAGTCCCTCCTCCCTACCTTTTATCTTAGCCTGCTGGACACACTTTCCTCATTCCTGAAGAAGGGCTCATGCCCGAAACATCGATTCTTCCACTCTTTGGATGCTGCCTGACCTGCTGCGCTTTTCCAGCAACACATTTTCAGCATCAATCTCATCTAGCCAGGAATCAGTCTTTCACACGTGATTAGACTTGGTGTTCCTGCAAAATCAGCCGATTTCCTAAACTTGCTTTAATTGTAGCCAATAGGATCAACTCCAACATCCACTCATTATGTCAGTACATTACTGACTTATTGATCTATAATATGAAAATCTTGTAGAAGGTGAGAATTACAGATGCTGGAGATCAGAGTTGAGAGTGTGGTGCTGGAAGCATCCGAGGAGCAGGAGAATCAACGTTTTTGGCATAGGTCCTTCATCAGGAATGAAAATCTTTTTGCAACTACAAAATAAATAATTTTAAAAACTCAAAATCTTTTAGGAACATCTATTCTGGGAAGGTGCTAGAAAATATAAGCATTCATTTTCACACACTGCTGCTGGTCAGTGTATGTGAAGTTGAATAACTATTTTCAATATTTTTTTCCTGCTTTCTTTCTTATTTGTGTCCATGATGGGGATCAGGTACTTTACTGACCAGCATACTGGATGTTCAAGTTTCTCCTATTGGCAATAATCACAGTAGTCGCAAGCACCAGGTCTGAGCATATCTGTATACTAATTTCTATAAGTTGCACCAATCTAGTATATATTTCCCCGTGTTAATAAAACTCCACGAGGCAAAGGTAAGCTCTTCGCTCGCGAGTTAACTAAACATCTTTCAAATGCCTGAAAGGGTCACAGTCTTAAAAGATGTGACCAAGCAGACAGTGGATCAATTCATTACAATATCCCAAAATACCCTGGATTTTGGATGTAGGTTTGCTCGCTGAGCTGAAAGGTTCATTTTCAGGTGTTTCCTCACCATACAAGGTATCATTTTCAGAGAGCCTCAGGATGAAGCATTGGTGGGGGTGTAGCCCGCTTTTTATTTATGTGTTTGGGTTTCCCTGGGTGCGTAATGTCATTTCCTGTGGTGATGTCATTTTCTGTTCTTTTTCTCACGGGGTGGTAAATGGGATCCAAGACAATGTGTTTGTTGATAGAGTTCCTGTTGGAATGCTATGCTTCTAGGAATTCTCGAGCATGTCTCTGTTTAGCTTGTCCTAGGATGGATATATTGTCCCAGTCAAAATGGTGTCCTGCCTCATCCATATGTAAGAATACTAGTGAGAAAGGGTCATGTCTTTTTGTGGCTAGTTGATGTTCATGTACCCTGGATTCTGAAAAGGTACTAAGTAGATTGGAAAAGTGCTAGCTTAACACACTTATTCAAAATGGGAGGGAGGCAGAAACTAGGAAACTTTAGATCAGTTAGTTTAACATCTTTTGAGAAGTTGTTAGAATTGATTATTCAGGATGATGTAATAGGTCTCTAGTAGGTCACTTGGAAAGTTAAAACATGATTCAGAGTCAACATGATTTTCTGAAGGCTAAAATCATGTTTGACTAATTTTCTTATTCTGTCATCAAAGAACTGTAGCAAAGTGGATAAAGGGGTCCTTTGCACAAAATGTTAATGCACAAGGTAAAATCATATGGGGTTAGAGGAAATATATTAGCTTTGGAGGATTGGCTAACCGACAGAAAGCAGAGTCATGCTGAATAGGCTTTTTTCTGGTTGTTAAGTTCTAACTAGTGCCCTACTCCTGCCCAAATTTTCTATGTTTTCACATTTCTGTGCCACCACATTGTTCAATAATGTTTTTAAAACATATACTTTGTGTTTGAAAATAGTACCTATGAAATTTCAAATATGATGAAATACTTCAAATATTTTAAGCTGTGAAACACAGCAACACTCGTAAATATCAAGTGTAATCATAATATTTTGTGACAATACCATGGAGTTACAGTTCATTTGGTCATGATTGTCTCATTTAGAATACAATTGAATATTTCTAAATATGGAACTCACAATTAAGTGAGATGATTTTCACACTACCATGACTGGCAAACCATTATAATACCAGCACAGTATGGGAAAATACTTTGCATGGATAGAATGCATTTTTGCAACAGTTGTAACATTTGTGCATTGTGTGGCTAGCAACATTTTTCAGGGTAAGGGGAATAAAATATAGCCCTCTGAGCATTGTAGAAATTATTTTGTAAAATATTTAACTATAATGGCTGGACATCTGAAAGCTAATTGTTACACACTTATCACAATGGTACAAGATTACGTTCTTGCTAAATACCTTTCATTGCACCTGAGCAACAAGAATTGATGTCATGAGCATGAATATATTTGAAATTAAAATCTGTGACAGAACATATTTTTTGCTCCTCGTTAGACAGCTGGAACTAACCGACTCTATAGAGCATATTATTTACAGATAAAATAAAAATATCTGATACAGGAATATTATCCATGAAGTAGCTCCATAATAACGATCCATGCTGTTTAAAATGGGACATTAAGGAAAAACACAATCAATATGACATCAATGCCCATAAATATTGGAAAGGGAATTCAAAAGGGAATTAAAACAATACATGAAATGGCACTTTTTGCTCAACTATCACACCAAGAAAAAAATCCCAAAGATAAATAGCTTTGCCTATATAAACTGTCAGTTGGTTCAATACTGGAATACATCGCTGGATAAGTAGTGCTGGATTTCATCTCTCTTCTAAGGTCTTTATTGGATCATCTAGTCTAACAGGTTGGTGTTGAATTGTTGGAACGACTGCCATTCAATGAGATGGCAAACCTAGGTTTCGTATGATTGTTCAAGAGGCTCCTTGGCACTATTCAAAGAGGAGGAGGCAATTCATGGCATTTTAGACAACATTTATTTCTCAACCTACGCAAGCCAAAATGCAATAAGTGATCATTTATCTCAGCACTAGCTCACAGTGCATAAACAGCCCAGCCATCTGCCTGCAGAAAAGCCTCTCAGATAATTCATTGGCTCGAAAGAATATGGGCGATATCATGAGCACATGAAAGGCATCATACGCATTCCAAGCTGCACGATTTCAATTACGAATGAAATGTGTACTATACGGAAGTCAGTATCTTTATTGTTCAGAATTCTATTACCACTTAAGCTAGCTAATTCCTGACATAACTGTGAATGTCATATCAGGCATAATTCTAATAGGTTAATGTTGGTGGATTAAAACATTTACAATGCTTTTATATCTTTATTAAAATGGCCATTTTGACAGGGGTAGGTTTGCTCACATTATGAGGCTCCAGCTGGGAATTGGCTGAACTGCATTAATTTAGCAACTGAACATCAATCCCCAGGGTTTCTATTCATAAAAGTGGTGAAAGAAAGAATTAGCTATCTTCCAATCATCAAACCACTCAATGGGAACAGAACTACATCAAAACAGAAATGCTTTGATGCGCTGCATTGTGACAGTCACTGCACAAATTGATGGTTGGGATCAGACTATTCAGGTCACTTACTGATCAGCCATCAGCATAATGGAGCCAACAATCAGCTTCCTCAGGAAGGAGGAACATACAGGAAACCATTTTGATCAAAGTGAACGTCTATGTATTCCTGAGAGAAGCAATAATGCACTTGAATTTTATTCTCATATTATATAGCCTATGAAACCCTCATACAACAATGAGTCCAAAACAGCTAGAATTGATTTGATATAAACTTGTTACATGTACCAAGATTCAGTGAAAAGTATTGTTTTGCATACTATCCAGGCAATTCATATCAATTTGTACATCAGGGTAATAGAACAGAGTGCAAAATGTAGTGTTAAGGGCTACAGAGAAGGTGCAGAGAAAGATCAACTCTAACATGAGAGGTCCATTCACTGATAACAGTGGGGAAGAAGCTGTTTTGAATCTGTTAGTACATGTTTTTTTGAAAGGTTGTATTTTCTGCCTGATGGAAGAGGATGGAAGACAGTATAATCAGGGTGGGCGGGGTCTTAATTATGTTGACTGCTTTCCCGAAGCAGCAGAAGTATAGACAGAGTCAATGGAAGGAAGGCAGTTTCTCGTAATGGAACGGACTGTGTTCACAACTTGTGTTCTTGAGCACAGCAGTTGTCATACCAAGATGTGATGCATCCGAAGAGGATGCTTTCTGTGGTGTGTCTGTAAAAATTGGTAAGAGTCATTGTGGCTATGCCAAATTTCTTTTGCCTTCTGAAGTAGTAAAGGCATTGATGTGCTTTCTTGACTGTAGCATTAACGTGAATGGACCAGGATAGATCATTGGGGATATTTATTCCTAAGAACTTGAAGCACCACTGATTCAGACGGGCTGCCCTCCACTCTGCTTCCTGAAGTTGATGGCCAGTTCCTTCATTTTGCTAACATATACACTTTTTAAGGAAGTGAACAGTTTCACTTCGTTTTCCAACGAAGACTTTTACCCTAATCAGTGGCAATTTTCAATCTCTAAAAGCAATGGCTAGCAGCTTGGTGGTCAGCTGTGTATTAAGCAATACCTGGTGTGACTTGGGACCAACACTCAGGCATGGCAGTCTCTGCTGCATTTGCTGTAGAGTCAGACAGTAGCTGAGATGATGCATGATTCACTAGCTTCTATTTTCTCTTAGCTCTTGTCAGCTTGTTGCGCTTTCAGTTTCTGACTGAGTCATCCTCCAGACTCTTTGAAAGGTCATTGTCATCAATGACTTCCTTGACATTCAGAATGTCTACTATCTTTATTGTTTGCTTGAAAATGTCTTAATGACAGAGGTGTGGGAGCCCAAGAGACACTAACCTAGTGGCCATCTCACTGCACAGAAAAGTTTTGGGTAGTTGGTACACCAGTCAAGCCACATTCAGATATCATTAGCTTAGCAATGGCTACATTCTGATGAAAACAGCATACTCCAGGGTCTCCACGTTGTGATCTTGTCTTGCCAAAAATATATTTGAGACAGTATTTAGTCTTTTTTCCTGAATAGCCTCCATTGTCCAGGTCTTCCCAATATACATGGAGGATTAAACCTGGCAAATTTGGTGTGTGTTGTTCTCAATTGAAATTCTTACTCGCCTTGGGCGTAGCTGCAGATTTTGCAAAGAGTGTACGTTGATTTTGGCACATTGACAGAATTTTGTTGATCATGGAACCTAGCTATGTGAAACCATCAACAAATCTCAAAGCTCTGGTGTCACATTGTCAATGGTGACTTACAGCAATATGGCAACATCCTCAAGAATAGCATTTGTCTTCCCTGGTACTAATGGTCAAATTAAACTCTTCACAGGCATGAGAAAGAATCCATTTGCCAGTGAAGGTATAGCTCAACATGGAATGTTCATCCAAGCCCATCAGCAGAGACCAACATTCTGAGGAGGACTTGGTGCGTCTTGGGTAAGCAAGGCTGAAAATTCTTCTGCCATTCTGTTAGGCAAGTAAGCACCATCTGATTGTAGATGCATTCTGGATGACTAGATGCCAAAAGGCAGCAGCACAGAGAAGGATATACCAGACTGTGGAGGTTTGTGTGGAACCCTGTTTGATCCTATTGCAGATCTCAGAAAATTCTGATGAAGCGCTTAACTGTTGTGTACCAGACACAATCACGTTGCCTTACTGTTGAAGTTGCTCAATTTCCTCCAGGAGCTCTAATAGACCACTGAAATACATGGAGGATCAGAGAGCACTGAGGAGGCAGAGAGGCTGCAGAAGGACTTGGACAGGCTAGGCAAAATGGCAAAGAAGTGGGAGATGGAATGCAATGTGCAAAAAATGTGAGGTTATGCACTTTAGTAAGCATAGAGGAGTAAGCTATTTTCTAAATTGGGAAAAGCTTTGGAAATTTGAGGCACAAAGGGACTTGGGAGTCCTTGTTCAGTATTCTCTTAAGATTAACATGCAGGCTAGGTTTGGCAAACAGGAAGGCAAATGTAATGTTAGCATTTATTTTCATAGAATCATAGATCATAGAATCCCTACAGTGTGGAAGCAAGACATTCAGCCCAACTGGTCCACAATGACCCTCTAAAGAGATACCACCTGGACCCATCCCCACGCTAATTTCACCATGACCAACCTACCTGGCCTGCATATCCCTGGATACTACAGGGCAACTAAGCACAGCCAATCCACCTAACCTGTACACCTTTGGACAGGAGGAGGAAACCAGAGCACCTGGAGGAATCCCACGCAATCACAGGGAGAACGTGCAAACTAACAGTAACCCAAGGTTGGAATTGAACCTGGGTCCCTGGGGCTGTGAGGCAGCAGTGCTCACCACTCAGCCACCGTGTTGCCATAGCTTGTTTGACTACAAGATCAGAGATATACTGCTGAATCTGTGTCAGGCTACTGTTAGAGCGAATTTGGAATATTGAGGGCAGTTTTGGGCCCTGTATCTAAGTCAGGGTGTGGTGGTTGAGGACTCTGGATTGTATTCAGAGTTTCAAATGATGGGTGGGATCTCTTACAGAATACTGAGGGACTTGGATAGAGTGGGCATGGAGTAGATGTTTCCACAAGTAGTACAGACCAAGACCCGAGGGCACAGAGTGAAGGAATGACCCTTCAGAATGGAGATGAGAAGGAATTACTTCATTCAGAGTTGTGAATCTGAGGAACTTGCTGGCTGTGGAGGCCAAGTCATTGACCACATTTAAGAACAGAGATAGATAGGTTCTTGATTATTACGAGAATTAAAAGGTTATGGGGAGAAGGCAGGAGAATGGGGTTGAGAAACATACCAGTCATGATTGAATGGCTGAGCAGACTCAATGGGCCAAGTGGCCTAATTCTGCTCCTGAGTACAGGTAGTCCACATCAGACTGAATGCCTTGATGACATCAATGAATGTAATATATACAGTTATCAAAATCCATTAGATTTAACTGTTGCAATAAAATTAAGATGTTTCAGCTTAACATTCTGGATTTAATAGGAATGGTATACCCACTTAGCATCAGCTCATTCATTATAGTGTTGGTCTCAAGGCAAAACATCAGAGAGTGAGACACATGATTTTGGAATGGCCTCTCCCAGGCCCAGTGATACCACCTCTCACCAGTACCCTCCTACACTCTCCTGCTCGTTGCTCCCCAGCTGAAGTGTACATGACCTGACTTGTGCCATTTTGGCGATGTCTTCTCTACTCCCGAAGGTAGATGTCTAGTTATTGATGCACTAATTCACCATTTTCTAGGCCAGTCCTTCCACACAATTCCTGTTTTTTTTCATGCTTCTTCAGTCTTCCTGTCCATTCCCAGAATCCTATCGAGTTTCCATATCAATTATGGCTGCCTTGTGTGTGCTATCCACTAGCTGCGAATAGTCAAACGAGTACACATGGTCATGATGTTGCCAAAGAATTGGCATCCACATTTTCTTAAAAAAAAAATCCATTCATGCTTTTAAATGTTGGACCCCATCCACTTGTTGAGTACAGATGAAGTTCTGAAGATGATGTAGCAAGCCAGCACCTTATCAGCCAGGGGCTGCCCAAGTTGAAGGTGGTGTTGGCTGACTAGTGAGACATGAAGATCCTTCTCACAGTTAGAGAAAGCCACAGAACCCTTTTCTATGCCATTCACAATGGGTTCACAACTGGTGGCCGCTGTCTCTCATGCTAATGTTCTACATTGCAGAACATTCAGGAAAAACTGAAACGCATTGTCCAGGCCATAAGACTGTACAAGGAAGCCTTTCACTACCCAAAAGTCAGGGTCCTCCTTCTCAATCTATTTGCCCAAGTCCAAAGAAAAGCAAAGCACAACATTTGGCAGTGACTTGATTGAAAAACTGATCAGGTTTCAACATTGGTCTCCCTTTGGCATTAAGGTTTTCTCCCTGAGCCTTTAGGTCTCATAATGTACCAATGAGGTAGTGAAGCTATTCACCCACAGCGGGCAGCTTGGCTCAACGCATGACTACATGCTGGTCAGCCTACACAATGCCTGTCTGTTGCAAGTTGCAAGTTTTAGCTTGGCATCAATTTCTGCATTGCCACAAGGAGACATAGCTGAGGATTTGGTGACAGAGAGGCCATACTGACAGGAAAAGATGAACACATTTGGCTTGCTTTCCCAAATTGTTGCTAGACCACAATAGGGGCTGGAAACAGGAAACAAGCCATCACAAAAAAGCAGTAAGCTTCAAACTCACTTCACCCACACACTAGATGCGTCACATTGACCTGCTTGACACATTTGCTGGACTTGTGTACAATTTACAACAGCCAACACATTTCACACTGTTTGGTGTACATAATAGAAAATAGCTATAATTTATTCAGTATCTGTAAAAGAGAGAAGTTACACCTAAGCAGTGCCTTTCATGACCTCTAAAATGATCCAATGCACTTCACAGCCAATTAAATACTTTTTGAAGTGTAGTCACATTTGGATATGTGGCAGCCAATTTATGCACAGCAAACTTCTACAGGCAACAGCCAGATAAACTGTTCTGACGTTTGCTTCAATCTTGATGAGGCTCAATGTTGGGGTGAGACTCGTCATTCAGGAAGTGGCTTGCTGCTTTTGGGGAGTGGCATATCTGTAACAAGAGGAGGAGGATACATGTTAACTACAAGCGGACGGCAACTCAACTTCTCTTATTCAGACAATACAGGGGACACCACACATACTGCACTCCACCTGCTGAAACACATTTCCACAAATTAGGTACAGAATCATACAAACCCAAAACATCTTTCCACCAGCTGGAGTGTCATTCATCCTGCCAACGGTTTCCCACCAATAACCGTCATGAACTGTTGCCTTAAAGGACGCAAGATGTTTGAATTCCTGAGTTCTGTTGTCCATGTGAGCTTGCTAAAACAGGCTTCGCTTTTTGCAATAGGAAGAAAATATGCATTCAATGGTTTCCTGGACAGGCTGCTTCAAGCAGCAGCATTCTGAATCATAACATAGGTTGAGTACAGGATATTGGAGTGCTGTTAAAAGTGCATGGAGGATGATAAAAATTGGTTGGCAGCGTTTCTCATCTGCATGTTTCCAGATTGTCAGTTCTGGTCTCCTCTAATAGCTCCATGACTCCCTGTGATGTTGCAATTCCAAAAGGTTTCTGGATGGTTTTGGCAAACCAGTAAAGGCAGCACAGCAGACTCATTGTAGGGCTAGGTTTCTTAGAGGAAGCAACAAGTCTATAATGGAGAATGATCTGGAGACATTTTGTTGTGGACAATATTTATCTCTTAACAAGCATCATTTAAATATAAAAGCAGGGAGTTTGCTGTGTGCAAATACATTCCAAGATTGACTATGCCTCAAAATAAAAGACTTAACTGGTTATAAAACATTTTGAGACAGCGGTCATGAAAGGCACTCGATAAAACATAATTCTTTCTTTCTGATCCAGATGATTACTGATCCTCGATTCTTTTGGAAATCACAAAGTCTGTCTCCTCTGATTTCCAGGTCCTGTTACCAATGATAATTCACTCTACCCTGTCTATGCCCTTTATGATTTCATATATCTCTGCCAAATCTCCTCTCAATATTTTCTTCTAAAAGGAGAAGAACAGCATTCTCTCCAATTTACCCATTTATCTGTAAATACCTCACAGTAAAAGCCAAGTTGTGGACAAGGAACTGCCTAAGTAAGGTGACCACAGTACCTTGTGCTCTCCTATCCCACATGATATTGAAGATCATACTGTTTTGCTACATAAATGAATTAAGCATTATGTCACACAACACAAAATAACAATACAGCTAATGTCAACTTTAAGTACAGTCATTATCATAATGGGGGAAACAATGACATCTAGTAAAGTTGGTGACGAGGGAAAACAAAGCTTTATATGATATTATAGGCAGCATTTAAGTATCTGAAGAAACCAGATTTTCTTTGCAGAACAAACTGACTACATTTAACAAAGTCAAAAATCACACCACACTGGGTTAGAGTCCAACAGGCTTATTTGAAACCACAAGCTTTTGGAGCCCCTGCTCCATCTTCAGGCAAGTAGTGAAATGAATACATTGGGCACAGAATTTATAGTAAAAGATCAAAGGGTCATACAACTTATGCAAATGTACTGAACACACCTAAGTTGGCTATTAAGTCTTTAATCAGTTAGAATGGAGGTGCAGGTTTCAATTGATTAAGATGTAAATCTTAGAATTTCTTTCAAGTCACTGCCCCAAGATAACTTCAGGTTTTTTAGAATAAAGGTAACACCTCAGGTCAGATAGTGCATTTTAGGTATGAAGTCATGTTTTAAGTCTGTTTGAATCTCAACCTAGAGTTAGACAGGCTTTATTTCCACAGTAGAAATTTATAACATATCACATTGACTGACTGGCTACAGATCATGGGCTTTTTGAACAAAATGAAATGAATGTGCAAATATAAATCTGCAAATGTGTTTTGTATTTGCAGATACATTCCATTTTATAATCTGTTGTCGTATGGTTTTTGACCTTGCCCACCAACATCAGCATCTCCATATTATATTTAACAAACCATAACCTGTCAGTTAAGATTTAAAGAACAATATACATTTTTTATACAAAATAACACAGAACATGAATTCAAGGTTGTAAATTATCTCAGGCTTGAAATGCTGTTTTGAACAGTTTGTCCTTTTCTTGTGAAAGCTTTTGGTGTCATCCGAAGTGCCCGATTAAATTACAAATCTTGTAACACACTTGCGGATGCTGCATTCTAAATATGAATGTGCATACTGCATTCCTGGATACAGACACTTATTCCAAAAACAACAGACCCATTAATTCTGCTTTCTGCTGCCAGAGCTGCTGTGTTTCTCCAGCAATGTCTGTTTTTGTTCCAAATTTCCATGATCTGCAGTTCTTTGTTTTATTTTGACTTTGCTGCAATATGTGACATCATCATGAAAAGCACCTGTCCTCTGTGTAGGGTGTACAGGGTATATTTCTTGCATAACAACAGCAGACAATAACAGCAACTTCAATTGTGTGGTGCAGCACACAGTAAGACGGTGACAGAGGGCTGAAAGTGGATGATTTATCCCCTCAATTCTCCATACTTAGAGCTCAGCTCTGCACGATACGACAAAAATACATCAAGTATATCTGGGAGGGACAGCAGACAATTTCTGTCAACAAGTTAATTCTAACTACAGGTTAGGCTAGTATAACACTCGTTTTGTTAACATAAATTGGTATAACATGATTGATGAAGTGTGGAAGCTGTTTGGATAATGTGAACTTTCTACTGAACAAGTATAGCAATTTTCTATAGTGATCTTGTACAGCATGAGGTTGCAGAGGAATGCAACTGTCAGGTTATAGCAGAATGACTTTTACATTTACATACATCTTTACTGGTCAGTTACAAGAAGCAGTGGCACAAATATGGGATATACTGATGGCAAAACCCTCACTTCAGTTTAGCGCAGTCAGTCTTTCATTGATAAGCTATCGAATCCTGCAAAGCCCTCCCTATAAAAGACACATAAAAAGAGCACACGTTAAATATACAACACACCCAAAAACATTGAACAACTTAATACTTTAACTGTTGCATTGCTTCTCTAGAGTTCATGTTCATAACTTTCTCGTAGCTTGCCTGGCATACAATATATAAAATAAGTATCATGTAATAAATTTTCCACTTTTCATTGTATTTCATTTTGGGATGGAATGTGCCAAGTAGTATTTTTAAACCACATATCCAACACTCTGCTCCTTTCTTATGCATGCTCTCTATCTTGGCTTCAAGATTGTTTGCGGAATGCAATTTTTCAGAATCACGGTTGTTACACCGCAAGAGATGGCCATTTGGCCCATTGTATCTGCACTGATTTTCTGAATAGGCATTGCACTTAATGCCATTTTTCTGCCTTTCTGCCTGTAACCCTGTATACTCTTGATCTTGAATCTGGCACAAATGGTGGTTATTCCTATATAATCTTCCCAGACCACTCATGATTTTGAATAGCATCAGATTTTCTCTACAGAAAACAGTCCCAACTGCTCCAATTTATGTCTGTCGTTATTTTGCATTGTTGAGTCATGAACTATTTGCAATATTAAATTAAGACTGCTCAAGTCAGAACATAAATGGTCTCCTTGAAAGTTTGAGATTTTTTTTGCAGATTAACATCTAATATAATAGCAAAACGTGGAGAATATGGAGCGAATAGATAGTTGCAATTGAATCCAGGCAAGAACTGCAGGGTACTTAAACTCACTGAAGTTATTTATCCTCTTGTTACATTTTTGGTCTCTTCCATAACCATTATAAACCAGCTGATAATTGCTAAATGCTCCCCATTCTGTCATCCAGTACAGAAGTGGCCCTTCGGCCCATCGAGACTGTAGCTCTAGTTGCCTCACTTTTTACCAAACTCGATCCAACACTGTTACCATCCTTCTTGAGCTGGAAGCACACTTCTAAGGAGAACGTGTTCTATAATATTGAAAGAATTCATCTCCCTCTTTCTTTCACAATGTTATTCAAATTATGGCAATTTAAGATCTTTGCTTACCAATTATAAACCTTGCAGGTTTCCATGATTTGATCTGCAATATTCTTTTCACTATTTGATAGTCTTTCCTATATTCATTTTTTGGATCAATACTGTCAACTTCAACCCTCCTTCTTTGCTATCCTTTCCTAACCAGCTCCTGTCCATTACAAATTTCTCTTGCCTCAAAAAACTACCAGTTTCTCTTTCCATCAATGGTCCAACCAATCTCTACACAATCCATTCTCCATCAGCTGGATGAACTTATTCTCACATTGGTCAGGCCTATGTCAAGTAAGTTTGGTACTTATGAGGATGGCCTCAACTGGGATCTTGGGTTCATGTCACACTACAGGTGACCCCACAACACTATACACTCACTCACATACAGACCTCCTCTCTCACTCTCACACACACTCACTCACTCATGTGCTCACCCTCTCACAGGCACATGCTCTGTTGCACTCACGCGCACTCTCTCTCTCTCTCTCTCTCTCACACACACACACACACACACACACACACAATTTCCCTCTCCCTCACATACATGCATGCAAACATATATATAAGTCTATGGGGTGAATTTGTATTTGCAGATTCATTCTATTTTGTTCAACAAGCACACAATCTGTAGGCAGTCAATGTGACATTTCACAAATTCCTCCTTTAGAAATAGAACCGGGCTGACTCGAGGTTGGGATACAGACAGACTCTAATCTCGCACCTTTAGTGCATTGTCCGAGCTGAGATGTCACTTTTTGTTATACTGATAAAACCTTAAGTTATCTCAGGGCTGTGACTTGAAAGAAATTCTGAGAGTTACATATTAAACAATCAAAACGTGCACCCCCATTCTAAGTGATTACAGACTTAACAGCCATCTAGGTTTGTTCAATACATTGCTTCAGTTGTATGGCACTTTCATCTTTTACTATAAATTCTGTGTCCTATGATCCTGCCCCACTAGCTTTCTGATGAAGGAGATAAACCTGTTGGCCCATAACCTGGTGTTGTGTAATTTTTAACTTCTTCCAACCCATAATAATCTTGAGTTTTATTCATTTGTTGTTTGGGACAAGATGTCAATTATCATCAGTAATGTTCAGGAACACAAAGTAAAGCCTGAATATCAGAGGCCATGCAGGAACTGAACTACTTATATCAAACGTCAATCATGCAAATGGCAATTGCAAGACGACAACATAAACAAATCATAATTTGAAACAGGTCCTAGACTCTAAAGGTCGGTGGCATTAATAAAGATGTGGAGAAAGATTTTCCTACAAACACAAAATGTAATTAAGAAATTGTGGAAAATGGAGCACTTATGATGTAGACACCATTGCACATCATCATCTATTTGGTAGCTCAACGTGGTTCAAATTTTTAGCAATTACAAAATTCTGAAAAAATTCTTTGCCCAAACCTCAATTCATTTTATACAGATGGCTAGAAAGTTAGTCACACACATGATGTTCAGATTGTCAATGATGAGTGTGCCAAATCATAATCGGCAGCAAGTATATCAATAATGTTTACTGACAATCTCATGAATTTGAATTTCTCCATCAGCCTCATACAAACAACAATAAGCAGCAGGGCACACTCCTCACTGGTCTTACCACACTCAAGTTTGCTTAAGATTTATTGCCAACCTATTTACAGCTCTTTGAAAATGTCAGCCTGACTGTAACCACCAATGGTTGTATCAAGGAAACACAACTCATCACTAGCACAATGAAACAACAGATCCGTGTCTACATTGCGACTCAACCATTCATCCACCTAAATACAACAGTTTCAACAGATAAGATGCATGTGTTTTCTCTCTCATTAATAATCTTCGAAACCATCAAAAAGCAAACACTGCCAATGCAATTTTATTAAACACCACAGGCATGTACATAAACGCTTCACTTTGAACAGAATTGCAGTTTCACAAAGCACAATGCCACAGTACAGAATGAGATATCAAGTCAGAGCTTTAATAATGCAGCACAGATCACGGAATTCCGAAGGAAGCACCACATTTTCAGGGAGTGTGAGGCGAGCTCAGAAAGCCAGCCCAGCACCCCCTCGGGTGAGATAGGAAAGCAGCCAAAAAGGCCCATGCACCCAGATCTGCTCGCCACCAGTCTCAGACCTTTAAATATTGACATTAACCAGTGAGGGCGATGTTTATTTAAACAATTAAATCCGAATTTGTGGAGGGATAGTCCATATAAATAACAGAGGGAAGGCACTGTCAGTCCCAATGTACCAAAAAAAATCAAAAAGTCATTTGCATTTTGGAAGGTAAAATAAATTCTATTAATATAGTTGAACTCCGAATCTGTAATGAAGCATTATCCAGAGGAGGGTGCTGCTATCCAGCAGCCTACATACATATTTGCATAACCTGTGGCTACCGTTATAGAGTCTAAATCCATTTAAGGAGAGACTGCATCTCCTGCAAGCTATACACACACAGGGCAGGCAGCAAAGTGATCCTAGCGGCATGGGGCGTCTCCTACCTGACTGGCTTTATGGAATTGCTTCTTCAAGCCGGCAACCGACATCTTGACCCTCTTGAAAGGAGGGGGAGTTTGGGGTGAGGGGAGGGGGGAAAGAGGGTTGGGAGACAGAGGTGTCTTATTGTTGTTGCTGTTGCTACATGTATACCAGTTGCAAAGCCAGCTGAGCACTCGGATACTTGAGCAGCGTTTGCTACAGTAACACTGTCTGTCACAGCAACACTGTAGCCTTTCACCACATTCTGCATCGCCCCATTCAACACCCCCACCGCCGCCTCCTCGTTGGCCGGAGCCGCTGTCACTCAGCGTATGCAAATCCACGGCGCTGGCGTCATGCCGCCGCAGCACCCCGCCCCCTCATTTGCATTTTAATTCCCCCGCCCCCACGGGATAAGTTTGTTCAATGGGGCAATATTGTGGTCAAGTTCAGTGCCAACAAAGTAAGGCCTCGGTTACTGTATTTTTCTAAAAGTTACACTTTTAATTAAATCTAAAGCAAAGTTGTTGAAATTCTGAAATCCAATCAGTGTGGATTTGCCAACCAACTTTCTCCTGTAGTTCTGATGAACTTTTTTTTATGATTAGGTCCCTTTCAGTCATGGCTGACCATGGGTTGTATCCTCATTGTTCTGGCTTTCTGCTTCCCTGAAGCAATGTCGCTTATGACTGAAGAGACCGATGCTGGATTGACAGTCCCGGTTGCAGAGGTCACATCTGATCTGCTAGAACTGCTGCACTCCTTCCTGCGTGCCCGCTTGTCTGCTGCAGCTCTCATCAGCTTCTCTTCCCCTGTTTTGAGGTGTTCGTTCAGGCTTCTCCATCTCATGCGGTCAGCTGCAATAATGATATCAAGTGCCTTCATGTCCCTCATGCAGATGTCCTTGTAGCGCAGCTGGGGACACCCAGTGAGTCTCTTCCCAGATGTGAACTCTCCCATAGAGGATATCCTTTGAGATGTGGCCATCCTCCATACAGTGGATGTGTCCCAGCCAGCTGCCTGACCAGAGTGTACATGCTGGGAAGGCCGGCATGAAATAGGACCGTTGTGTTGAACACTGTCTCACCAGGAAATGCCCAAGATACAGTGAATACTCCTCAAGTGGAAGGTATTCACTCTTCTCTCCTGTCTGGCATATGTAGTCCACATTTCAGTGCCGTACAGAGGTATGCTTATGACACAGGCATTGTAGACTGTTGTTTTTGTCTTCACTGTCAGCTCAGGATTTGTCCATAATCAAGTCATGAGACGAGCAAGAGTTGAGGCTGCCTTCCCAATCCTCTTGTCAATCTCTGTGTCCAAGAAGGGGTTGTCAGTAACGGTTGAGCCAAAGTACATAAAACGATGGGTGACACTGAGTTCATAGTCGTCGATGGTGATGACCGCCGGTGCCTCTGTGTCCTGTCCCAGGACACTCATTTTCTTCAGACTAATAGCCCGAAATCCTTGCAAGCATGAGAGTGGTGGTCTATCAGTAACTGGAGTTCCTGCTGGGTGTGTATTGCAACTGCAGCATCATTGGCAAACAGCATGTCCCTGATGAGTGCCGCATGTACTTTTGTCTCGGCTCTGAAGCGGGCCAGGTTGAAGAACCTGCTGTCTGGGTAGATCCCCTCCGCTGCGGTGCCAGAGTCATGTTTCAGAAGCATGGCAAAAAAAACCCCATGGGAGCGAGGATGCAACCTTGTTTGATGCTGCTGCGGATGTCAAAGGGCTCAGAAGAGCTGCCGTTGAACTGCACTGTCCCTTCATGTTCCTGTGGAAGCGTTTGATCATGCTCAACAGTTTCAGTGGGCAGCTGATCTTCAGGAGAACCTTGAAACTGCCAGGTCAAACACCCATGAAGGCAACACACGGGCATTTCCTGTTCTCTGCACTTCCCCTGCAGATGGTGAAGGGTGGAGATTATGACTACTGTTGACTTTTGAGTTCGGAAGCCGCACTGTGATTCTGGGTATACATGTTCTGTCAGTTTCTACAGGCGAGTCAAAATTACGCAAGCAAAGGTTTTGGTGACAGTGTTGAGGAGAGAGATGCCTCTGTAGTTGTTGCAGTCACTTCTCTCGCCCTTGTTCTTGTAGAGAGCAATGATCTTGGCATCCCCCTTGGCTGCACTACAGCTCCTTCATGCCCAGCACCGGCAAAGGACTTCATGCATTGGAAGCATTAAGCTAGTCTTGCAGCACTTGATCAGATCAGGAGGAATCCCATCACTACCCAAGGCCTTACCTGAGGCCTGGCTGTCAATGATCTTGCTGAGCTCTTCCACTGATGGCTCTGTGTCTAGCACGATCTGCAAGCACGTGATGGCATCAACTGCTGAAGCGGACACAGTATACTGTCTGGCATAGAGATCAGAGTAGTGTTCAACCCACCTCTCCACCTGCTGGCCTTTGTCTGGGATTACTCCCCAGCAGAAGATTTGAGGAGGGCTGTCTTGCTCTGAGCTGGTCCTAGTGCCTTCTTGACAGCTTCGTACATTCCCCTACTGTTCCCTATTATAGCAGCTGTCTGAATTTCCTCGCCATGCTGTATCCAGTACTCATTAGTGCAATGCCTGGCAGTCTGCTGAACATTGTTCCTGGCAGCCCTGAGAATCTGCAGGTTCTACCGCTAGCTGACCGCTTGTACTCAGCTAGAGCGACATGCTTGGCTTCAATGACAGGGGTCATTTCGGTGGCCTTAGCCTCAAACCAGTCATGTGTCCTGCAGGTCCAAGGTAACCAGAGATGTGCAGTGAATTATATCCCTCAAGGTTTCCCGCTTATCTGTGGCAGAATCTTGTGTCACGCGACGCTGTGTTCTCTCTTAAAAGCTTTTGTGAACTGTTGCATAAGGTTTGACTGACATTGATGCGAGGGTTTCCCGGTTGCTTAGTGCGATGTTGCTTTTAGGTCGCAGCCTAATCTTGCAACACCATAAGGAGTGGTCTGTGTCACAGTCCGCACTGTGGTAAAACTGTGCCTGGAGAATGTTTGATGGAGCGAGGTCTATCCTAACCCTCCTTATCCACATCTCCCCTAACCTTCCTTACCAACATCTTCCCTAACCTTCCTTATCCATATCTCTCCTAATTCACTCCTCCTCTCACCTGGTCACCTCTCTCTTGTCTAACGTAACTTAGGATGATGTAAGTTATGTGCAAGAATGGGTGAGGAGGGGAGTTGGGGATGTAAGAAAGTTCTGAAGAGGGGTCATATCAAACTTGAAACATTAGCTCTGTTTGTCTCTCCAAAGATGCTGTCAGACCTGCTGAGTTTCTCCTGTAGTATACTTTGTTGTAACCATTGCACTTGTCATGTCCCTACCTCTGGGTTAAGAGGTTCAGGTTCATATCTCATCTGCCCTGGAAGTGTTTGATTTGATTTATTGTCATCTCATGTACCTAAGTACAGTGAAAATCTTTGTTTTGCATGCAGTACAGCAAACAGGGGCTTACAGATCATAGGGTTCTTAGACAGAGCGAGGCATACAAGGTTACAACTGTACAGGAGGTGCACAAAGCACGATCAGCATTAACAAGATCAACTTTTTTTAAAGTTAGAGAGGTTCATTCAGCAGTCTGATAACAGCAGGGAAGAAGCTCTTCTTGAAATTATTGGTGCATATGTTCAAGCTTCTGTAACATCATAACTTGGCTGAATGGACCAATTTAAAATACTTTGATTTTTGTTTAGACATTCTTGCATTTGAATTGATGAGTGCTAGGTTTCAGCAACATTTTGCTTTTCGACGTGAAGATCATTGTATATGTTGGTGATGCATGTAAGACAGCAACTGTGCAGAGAGAAACAGCAAGAACATTTTGTTTTAAGCAAGGTGCTGTTAGCCATTTTATGATTTATTCACTCCTGTCCTGCACATGCTTATAAATTTTCTTTCCCCTTGTCCTTTCCTATCCCCTTCTCCAAAGAGTCTGTAGGGATACAATCAATTTTTTAAAAGATTGTAACGTAGCTAATATGATGGAAACAGATTCAGTAAGAACATTCAAAGAGAATTGGATAAACATTCAAAGTATAACATAAAAGAATACAAGAGGAAAGAGCTGGGGAGCAAGGTTTCTTGGATGGATTTACCAAAGAGTTAGCACAAGAATGATGGACCAAGTGGCTTCCTGCCACAGCGTATTAGTTGCTGTGTGAAAAAAGGCTGGGCCACCCTCTCAATAACTCCCCCTGCCTGAAGTAAGGTTGAATTCGCCACAAACCATCCATCTTTAGTAAGACAGCACCCCAAGGTCCTATGGGATTTTGAGAACTTTCCCTTTTACTTCCTTTGGTGCTCCTACCATTCACCTTAAATCAGTGACCTCTGGTTTTCCCTGCTCAGAGTTGAGGCCTAACAGATGTTTTATAAAGGTTTATGGTAGCCTCCTTGCTTTTCTACTCTGACCTCTCCACTTTGAAGGCTCAATGTTTTGCTATTCGATTTTCTCACCTTGTCCAAGCCACTTTTAAAGATTTGTATCCATAAACTCTCAGGTCCCTCTGGTCCTGCACCTCCTTTAGAACTTTAGCCTGATTTTGTATTGTTTATCTTTGGGCTTCAACACAGCACTTCGCACTTATCTACATTAAACTTGGCCTGCCTTCTGTTGGCCCATTATACTGTCCTATCTGTTCAAGTCTATCACCATCGCCCTCGCAGTTCACAGCACTGAGTTTGTGTCAAATAAAAGTTTTGAAAGTGTGCTCTACACCTAGATCATTAAGAAAGATCGAGGAAAAACTGATCTAATACCAATCCTTAGGAATCCCCATTTACAAATACCCTTCTCCATTATGAAAAATAAATGTTCGCTGATGCTTTGTTTCCTGTCACTAAACTAACTTCATATTTATTCTGGCACCTTGTTTTATTCTTTACTGTCAAGCATGTTGTGTGGCACTTTATCAAACGTCTTTCAGAAGTTCATACACATTACATTATTATGATCCCAGATGAGCCCCTAATAATGAAATGAAATTGGATGAGTTATAATCCATTTAAGTACCGATAATCTTCTATTTTAAAGTAGCCATGATGTGGAGGTGCCGGTGTTGGGCTGGGGTGGGCAAAGTCAATAATCACATGACACTGGGTTATAAGCCAACAGGTATATTTGAAACTGAAAGCTTTTGGAACTGCCACTCCTTCCTTTTGCAGCTCGCAGAAAGCTGCTATTTCAAACAAACCTGTTGGACTATACCCTGGCGTTGTGATTTTTGATTTTTAAAGTAGACAGCAAGGGAGGTTCAGGAAACCTACTAAAAAAACCAAAGCCTCAAATGACGATAACGTGTTTGCTATGCAAGTTGGAACAGGGATAGAATCGACAATACATATTTCCAACATCCAGAATCAATATGTGGTGAACATGGGCAAAATATTGTTTCAGAAAACCCTGAAACACATGCTAAAAGCCAATATCATCAAGACAGATCCCATAGATTTTTCTGTAATGTCCAGTCCCTACCCCTATTAACAGTGGCATGGTAGGCCATCAGAACCTTGGGCGGCACGGTGGCACAGTGGTTAGCACTGCTGCCTCACAGCGCCTGTAGACCCGGGTTCAATTCCTGACTCAGGCGACTGACTGTGTGGAGTTTGCACGTTCTCCCCGTGTCTGCGTGGGTTTCCTCCGGGTGCTCCGGTTTCCTCCCACAATCCAAAGATGTGCGGGTCAGGTGAATTGGCCATGCTAAATTGCCCGTGGTGTTAGGTAAGGGGTAAATGTAGGGGTATGGGTGGGTTGCGCTTCGGCGGGTTGGTGTGGACTTGTTGGGCCGAAGGGCCTGTTTCCACACTGTAAGTCTAATCTAATCTAACCCTTTAAACTTCACACAAAATTATAATTCTTTGCTTTTGGCTATCCTTGAAACGACATCATAGACTACTTCACTGACTGCTCTTACTCTAGTCAACCATCCTTCTGTCCAGAGTCTAAGCTCCCTTGACCCCTGAAAACTGCTCTCCACATTTCCCATCTTGTCCTGTTCCATCAAGTTGGCGCTGCCTGTAGCTTTTAAAGCTCCACTCTCAGTTATGTTGACCTATTTAGGCATCTCACTCTTTGTGAATCACTGCAGCTTCCAGGACTTACATTAAACATGAACAGCAACACCTATTTGCCTAATAACTCCAAAAGCTCTGGTATCTTCAGGTAAAATGGCAGTGGAGTAGGGATTCTGAGCCTAAGGCTCATTCTTTCCATCCACTTTTTTCTCTTGTTTTTGTTTGTTTTCTCATTTATTTTACTTAAGTCTTGTTGAAGAGCTTAGAAGCTCACGGCATTTACAATTTGGCAGTTTCATGGCGTTGGTGTCAGAGGGAGTTTGGGTGCATTGGCGAAGTGGTTTGAGTGTTGACTCATGGCTGCTGCAGCAGAGGTGAGTTTAGGCTCTTGGTGGCGTCTGTGTCCAGCAGAGGCAAGTTTGGCCCAGTGTGAGACCCTGCGACAGCAGCTGAATCGGCCAAGTGGTCCCAAAGTGGACTCATGGTGGCAGAGCTGTGGTTGGGCCTGTGTGGTACCCAGTGTTGATGGGGTCTGCATTGGCGAGGTCTAAGCGAGGACTCATAGTGGCGAGGGCATCACTGGAGGTGCGAAAGAGTGACCGTTTTCATTCCATTGGCAGCAGCATGGCAAAGGGGACTAGTTAAAAACAATAACTGCAGATGCTGGAAACCAGATTCTGGATCAGTGGTGCTGGAAGAGCACAGCAGTTCAGGCAGTATCCAACGAGCAGCGAAATCGATGTTTCAGGCAAAAGCCCTTCAGGGGACTTGTGCCTGTCCACCGGGGCAGCACGGGGGCTCAGTGGTTAGCACTGCTGCCTCACAGAACCAGGGACCTGGGTTCAATTCCAGCCTCAGGAGATTGCCTGTGTGGAGTTTGCTCCCCGTGTCTGCATGGGTTTCCTTCGGGTGCTCCGGTTTCCTCCCACAGTCCAAACATGTGCAGGTCGGGTGAATTGGCCATGCTAAATTGCCCATAATGTTGGTGCATTAGTCAGAGGGAAATGGGTCTGGGTGGGTTACTCTTCGGAGGGTCGATGTGGACTTGTTGGGCTGAAGGGCCTGTTTCCGCACTGTAGGGAATCTAATCTAATCTAAAGCACTTAATAAGAGTTAAGTTGAATTCTTCTTCTTTATTCTTCTGCCTTTATATTTTTATGGTTTGATTTATTTTTCTGTGTTTTAAGTTGGTGCCAGAGAGTGGTAACACTATACAACACTTTTCACTGTATTTTGTAACAAAATATATGTGAAAATAAATAAATCAAATCAAATCAAATCAACTTGGCCTGAGTTCTAACAGCACTGAGATATCCAACTGCTCTTGGAATTTGACTCACAGTGTTCTGTATATAGAATTTGTGCAGTTCAGCTGCCTTCCCTCGGATGATGAGGGGTGGCCTTATAGAGATTTACAAAATCGTGAGGGTGAATAGCCAAGGTCTTTTTCCTAGTGTGGGGGGAGTCTAAAACTAGAGGGCATAGGTTTAAGATGAGAGGGGAAAGAATTAAAAAGGACCTGAAGGATAATGTTTTCACACAGAGTGTGGTGCATGTGTGGAATAAGCTGCCAGAGGAAATGGTGGAGGCTGGTACAAATACAACATTTAAAAGGCATCTGGATGGGTATATGAATAGGAAGGGTTTAGAGGATTAAGGGCCAAATGCTGGCAAATGGGGCTGAGTCAGATTGGAATGCCCAGTCGGTGCAGAAGAGTTGGACTCAAGAGTCTGTTTTTGTGTTGTACGTCTCTATGGCTTTATACCAGCTGGGAAAAAGCTAATCGTGAATCTTGGTTCCCCATTAGATAAATTGCAGAAAAACAACATTGGTCCAGGTTGTGTGAGCTGCTCCATCACTCATGTTTAACTCTCAACTACTCTTGAACAATGCCATGAGAGATTTATTAGTTTTTATTCTGAAGTTATTGTAGAGACAGTGAGCTCAGTATAACAATGCCAAGTTGAAGCATCTGCAGTGAAAGCGTTATCATTTTGCTTCTGTGTGTTTAACTGTAAGCTTCAACAGCTGTGACACAAAATAGTGAAGTTCCACTGTGCATTTGTTTGAAATTGGATGCATCCATTAAACACAACTCTGTGCAATTGTTATCAAGGTTATTTTTGCAATTAGATTGTTCAATTTCTTTATCAGATTAGATTAGATTACTTACAGTGTGGAAACAGGCCCTTCGGCCCAACAAGTCCACACCGACCCGCCGAGGCGCAACCCACCCATACCCCTGCATTTATCCCTTACCTAACACTACGGGCAATTTAGCATGGCCAATTCACCTGACCCGCACATCTTTGGACTGTGGGAGGAAACCGGAGCACCCGGAGGAAACCCACGCAGACACGGGGAGAACGTGCAAGCTCCACACAGTCAGTCGCCTGAGTCGGGAATTGAACCCGGGTCTCAGGCGCTGTGAGACAGCAGTGCTAACCACTGTGCCACTGTGCCGCCCTGCAATAAATAATCCAGTTTGTTCTCTGAACACTCCAGTTATTTAATTTCATTTACAAACATTGATTGAAATAAACTGAACGCTAATGGCAAAATGTCCTACATGAATCTGAATCACTTGGGCTATGGTGAGATTTGTGATGGTACTGGAAGATCTCCACATTAGGAGCAACTCACTTCATCCCTTGTATTTTTGACAAACAGTGCAGTGTTTCTCACTTGGTGAATTGCGATTAAAGGGTTTTGGGGGGAGCTGGTTATTGTCTTAAATGTCTTGTTATTGGACCAACTTGCCTAATTAATATTCAGTTTCCTATCTTACCAAACAAGTTAGACATTGAGAAAACTTGATATGGCAATAGCACAGGCAATTCAGATTGCTGCTTGCTCTAAATTACCTCTGTGTTGGATACTGGGCAACAACATTTCTAAGCACGCTCCATGGGCACTGGCCATGCATACACCATGTCCACAGATTGACATCTACCATGTTCTAGCATCGGAGAACCCTCAAGACTCATCTCTGATCCACTGACAGCATCTACCTTTGTAGGGACCAATGCAAGGACCCAGTGTACTCAGGGACACGTAGCCAGCTCATGGAGGGACCCAAATGTGCCTCCATGCTCTTCATGCCCCTCATGCCCCTTGCTGTCCTGCCATTCGTTCACCTGATGCTGGCAGTATTCCTGCCTCGCATTACCTTGCCTTGCACTATGGCCCCTCGGGCAGAGATCTCAGGCCCATGTTTCTTCTGTTTTGCTTTGCTGATTAGCACAGACACAAAGGCAAGAAGCCTGTCAAGGTTGTAAGCTGGCCTCAGTTGAGTCAAGGGGTATAGCCTTCAGTCAGGTGTCCTGGCACGGTAAATCAAGAGCAATCTCTGATACCAGGATATGGTCAGTCTACCATATGGTGGTTAGAGTCAGGATGTTCTCCAAATAACGGGTGAGGAGTTGAATGGTGAGCAGTATGTCTTGAGTCTTTCTACCCTATGGTTATCTGTTGTTCCCTTGGAATGAGAGAGGGCCATGTATCAAGAGGGAAGAAAGTGTGTGGCACAGCTGCAGGTGGGGAGGTGTCCCGAGTGAGTGAGCAGGCAGTGCAGACATTATATAGGGTTAGTGGTGTCATGGGTAGGGGTGGATGACAACAAATGAAGGAAAATGTTACAGGATTATAGTGAGAGTGGTAGAGAAAGAACCTTGGTGAATGGTGTGTGCAGTACCAGAGATAGAGTGAGTGTGAGCTATCAAACAGAAGATAGGTGCATTTATGCGAGAAGGATGGGTGACATCATTGACCTTATTCCTGCAGTTTTGGACATTCCTCCAGCCAGCTGGGACTGCTTTAACCTGGCTGGAAACCCAGCAAGGTCTGGTGTCATGGCCTCCACAGCTGGTCCTGTGGGAGGAGCAAATACAGACTCTCCACCACCCCCATCAGCAGGGCCTCCAGATCCGTATCTGTGAAGTGAGATAACAATTTCCCTCTCTTTGCCAAATATGAGACAAATGTGGGGAACCATGCAGGGCAGTTTTAGGCTGAAAGTGCTCATTTGGGTGCACAATGGAGCCAGTGAAGGGATTCCAGAATATCCACTGAGTTATGTGTTGTTCTAGAAATAGCATACTATAAGAGTGGCTAAACGTATACATGAGGGACGCCTTGGAGCCAAATTAAGTCATTAATGAGATGAGGTTGACAAAAGACAGTGAGAAAACTCACTGGGCCTTGTGGCAGAAAATCCTTCAAACAACTTGTTGGTACTTACACTTAGCTTTAGAAAAAGTAAGATTCAGCCCCATGATTCAGCTTGAGCACCTGTTTATAAAATATCCCTTCTTTTGGCATAATGCAGCAATCAGATCATATAAATTTCATAAAGAAAATTCCGGTGCGTATTTTAAAAAAAAAGAAAATATTGTAGCATTTCAACATGTTGCCTGAAGGTTTATTATTCCTCTTTGAATTTTAATAGTTGTCGACTAAACTAACAGCCGAATTCCTTGAATTTCATGTTCTGGCAAATTAAAGATAAAGTATAGAAGCTTGAGTCTTATCTTTGACATTACAATAAATTGCCACATTTCGGCCCTCCCTAAGTCTGTAGATGTCTCCCCAGCAAGACTCATTGTGTATATTGACCTGGTAATTAAGCCAAAAGGTACAAGATTTGCAAATTGACAGAATTAAAACAGAAATTGCTGGAAAAGCTCAGCAAGTCTGACAGCATCTGTGGAGAGAAAATAGAGTTAACATTTCAGGTCCAGTAACTCTTCTTCAGAACTGACAGAATTGTTGACTGCTGTTCCTTGTACTGTATCCATGCCATTGAAAATCCAAATACTAGCTAAGGATATTTGATTATAAGTTGAAACAAGTTTCTTGACCTTGTAAATAATATTGGTGAGACCCTGTTTTTTCTGCTATTAACCCATGTCATTGCAACCCACAGTGCACTGTTTTTGGAGATCCTAGTCATGATGATATTACACTCCCCATGCTCAACTATTAACTCAATGTGGTTTAATGAATTCACCCTGATAATAACCTGTCATAAATAGTTTCAAATGTCATAAACACATTTATAATTACATTTGAATTTGAATAATTAGATGAGTTGCATTGCTAATTGTTTGTTGACAAAAAGGTTTTGATTCACTGCAACATTTAGAGCATAAACTGGGAATTTGGATATGTCTTTTAGCAAGTTCCCAGGTGGTCTAAACCAGTCCTACACAAACAGTTGTAGCATAGCTAGCTGCTGACTTTCAGTGTGACTTTCATCTTCTACAGGGTGAGCTGGAAACTATTCAACCCATTGTTGCCTCCAATTGAAAAACTAGATCACGCTACCTCTGCCACAGAGCTGCAGATGATGCTTGTATTTGTGTACACGCTCACAAGCTGACCTGTGAACCATTGTCATGCACTCAAAGTGGCATATGAAAGAATGAGCCTTGAGATCAATATCCTGAAGATGAAGGTTCTTTGTTAGCTAACTCCTGCCGGGCAACTATTGAGATCACTGCAAGCCATTGGATAATGTGGATCAATTCTCATGATTGGGAGTCTTCTCTAAGCAAAGGCAGACATTAGCAAGGAAACTGAATGTTACCTTCTGGGCACCAAGGCAGACTCTGGCCATCTGAGGAAAAATGTAATTGATGACAAAGACCTCAAACCTCGCACTCAGGTTTGGTCTACAGGACATCAGTATTATCTGTCATGGATAATGCACATCTGACATCCCAAATCCTTCAAGAAATATTACCAGGGATGCTTTTGTAAAGTCCCACAAATCTGATGACAGGAGAGGCTCCAATGCTGCTGTCCTGTCTCAGGTCAATGTTCCCAGAATTGAAGCACTGTTTACAGTTAGTCGGCTGCATTGAGTTGGTCACATCATCCACGTGTCTGATAGATGGATCCCAAACTAGGTCTCTACTCCAAACTTCATAACAGCAAGAAGTTACCAAAAGAGTAGAGGAAACACTTCAAGGATGTCTCAAAGTCTTCCTGAAAATACTACCACAATCCCATTGAATCATGAGAATTTATTGTCCAAGATTGCCGAGACAAAGCGTCTGTGAAGGTGATAATTATTTCAAGCATCTCTGATCGGCCCAGGTACGTCGAGGCCAAGTGCAGCCAATGCAGCAGATGTGCAAACACACTTGTGTGCACCTCTCCGGCAGCCTCATCAAACAACCACCTGCTGCACCTATGTTAGGGACACAGATCCAGCATTGGATTGTTTAGTCACCTCAGGACCATCAACTCTAAGAAGAGAGCACATTCTTATTGAAAGAATTGCGTTATTGTAGTGATTGGAATGAGGTAAGCCAGGTAGATCTCATAGAATACAAACTCCCTGATTGGGGTTGTTAACCCGGTCCAATCAGGGAGCCCTGGCTGACAGATATAGAACATAGAACATTATAGCACAGTACAGGCCCTTTGGGCCTCAATGTAGAACCTGTGGAACCAACAGCCATGTCAGGAAATCGGTTTGCTCTAACAGCCGGCTCTGTGCTAGCTGGACCAGTGTCATGTACTGTGCATGTGTAAATAAAGAGTGACTTGGTGACCTTTGTGGAGTTATTTCAATTATCATTTCAAAAGGGATTTTATTTTATCCGTCCTGGTTCTACCGAAAGCAGTGCTCTAGTTTACTGGGTGGCAGCCCTTTAGTGGCAGCACTCTTGCTAATGTGTTAGAACAGGAAACCCAACATTGTGTGACAGTGCGCTACTGAGAGAGGCTACTCCACATTTAACTGAGGCACGATCGCCCACTCCGTTGGATGCCCCTATCTCTACTTGAAGAGGTTTAGGAAGCATTCTCCAATGTCTCCTGGTCAGTTTGCTCCTGAACCAACACTAGTTCCCCACTCATTAATCATTTATGTTTTGGAGATCTGGTTCAGTGTAAAATGGCTGTCACATTTTACTGAATTACAACTGTTCACCTGCAAAGATTGCCTCCTTGGCTGAGATACTCCCAAAAGTGCTCAGTAATAAATAACATAATTTAGAAAATATATATTGGCCAATTGATGATGTTGACTCATAACTACTCAACATATTGCAATATAAAAACAGAATTCAAAACCATAGAAAAAAATCTACTGTTTGTGTTACCTGAAAAATTTAATTCTTTAAGTGGTTGACAACAGTATGTGACCCAGATGGGACATCATCTAAAATCCAACATCTGCAGAACATTTTTCAGCTAATGGTTTGTGATAAATTAGCTAAAATACTTTGGATTACTATTTAAAAAATAAACTACCAAATAGATGATATTTTGACATGACCAGGGAAACAACCATACCTATTTTAGGAAAGTGAAAGCATAGAAGGAGCTGGGGTGCAAATATGTTGAAATTATTAATAAAATCCTTTCTACATTGACTTAGCACAGTGGGCCAGCCCTGAGTTGGAAGGTTATGACATCAAACTCCACTCAAGTATTTGAGGACTTAATTCAGGGTCAAAGAATTTCTAAGCTGAATTTCACAGGGGCATGGATTATCTGCTACACTGTCCCATCACTGAGCTAAACGTGGGTTGGCACGTTGCTGATGGGCAATCCAGCTTCATCCTCATGATATCTTTACTGGGGCGAACTGGCAGAGTCAGAGTCGGACTTCTGCCTCCATCTAGGAGGTTGTCCTACTCTAAATAGCAGCTGACCAATCATATTGGCCAGTAGCTCTGTACTCTCAGTGACACCAGGCAGAGAGTAGTGACCACCACTGGAATCACAACAAAGAAGATATTCCTGGCATCTAAGCTACGTCAGGGGATTTTTGGGTGGGAATGGTTGGGAGGGGAGCTTAGAACTGGGGAGGCAGCCTGCAGAGGCTGGGTGGGAAGGATAGGGGGAGGATATGGTCTTGGATGGGCCACCCCAATGGGCACAGGGATTTTCCCATCAATGACAATGTCACAAAACTGCTGGGTTACTTGCCATGCCCCTGCTTTTTCAAAATTCAGTCAGGGGATGGGGAGATCATGACTAAGACACCATTTATTATTCATCCCTAGTTGCCTCTGAGAAGGTGGTGGCAGAGAGTTGGATAAAGGGATCTTTTCCAGCAGTCAGTGGCAAGTGGAGTTCTGGAGGGGTCAGTGTTGGGACCACGGCTATTCACATTGTACATTACCGATCTGGACGAAAAAACTGAGGGCATTATTGCTATGTTTGCAGATGGTATAAAGAGAGGCAGGTAGATTTGAGGAAGCAGGCAGGCTGTGGGACTTGGACAGGCTATGAAAGTGGGCAAAGAAGTGACAGATGGAATGCAACGTGGCAAAGTGTGAGGTTATGCACTTTGGTAGGAAGAGTGGAAGTATAGACTATTTTCAAAATGGGTAAAAACTTTGGACATCTGAAGACATTAGAAGTACTAGTTCAGGATTCTCTTATGTCTAACATGCAGGTTCAGTTGATAGATGGGAAGGCAAATGCAATGTTAGCATTCATTTCAAGAGGGCTAAAATACAAGAGCAGAGATGTACTGCTGAGGTTGAATAAGGCTCTGGCCAGACCAAATTTGGAATATTGTGAGCAGATTGGCCCCCATATCTAAGAAAGGACTTGCTGGCACTGGAGGGAGCGCAGAGGATGTTCACAAGAGTGATCCTTGGGGATGAAGGGCTTGTCCTCTGAGGAGTGATTGAGGACTCTGAGTCTGTACTCAATAGTTAGATGAAAATAGATAGGCTTTTGATTAGTAAGGACTGAGTCAAAGGAGTTAAATGGAAATAGATAGGTTCTTGATTAGTGAGGTAATCAAGGGTTACTGGGAGAAGACAGGAGAGTGGGGTTGAGAAACATATCAGCTATGATTGAATGGTGGAGCAGACTCAATGGGCCAAATGGCCTAATTTTGTCTTTTATCTTATGGTCTTATGATGAGCTGAGCAGATGTACTGCTGCAATGCATTTGGTGTAGGTACACCCAGAGTGCTGTATGGAAGGGAGTTTCAGAATTTTGACCCAAGGAACAGTGATATATTTCTAAGTCAGAATTGTGGAGGAGAAAGTGAGGACTACAGATGCTGGAGACCAGAGTCGAGAGTGTTGCGCTGGAAAAGCACAGTAGGTCAGGCAGCATCCGCAGAGCAGGAGAGTCGATGTTTCAGGCATAAGGCCTTCATCAGGAATGAGGCTTCTGGGCAAAGGGGCTGAGAGATAATTGGGGGGGGGGAGGTAGGTGGGTAGGGTGGGGGCGGGGAGAAGATACTGAGAAAGTGATAGATAGATGAAAGTGAGGGAGAAGGTAATAGGCCGCAGAGGATGGTAGAGGGGATAGATGGGAAAGGAGATGGATAGGTCAGGAGGGTAGTGCCGAGTTAGACTGGGATAATGGCTGGGATAATGACTGGGATAATGTTGGGGGAGGGGAACTGAGGAAACTGGTGAAATCCACATTGATCCCACATGGTTGTAGGATCCCAAGGTGGAATATTCCTTCAGGCATTGGGTGGTGAGGGTTTGGCGATAAAGGAGGCCCAGGACCTGCATGTCCATGGCAGAGTGGGAAGGGGAGTTGAATTGTTCAGCCATGGGGCGGTGAGGTTGTTTGGTGCGGATGTCCCAGAGATGTTCCCTGAAACAACCCTCAAGTAGATGTTCTGTCTCCCCAATATAAAGGAGACAACATCGCGTGCAACAGAGACAGTGCACTTCATTGGTGGAAGTACAGGTAAATTTCTGTTGGATGTGGAAGGTTCCTTGGGGGCCTTGGACGGAGGTGAGGTGGGAGGTGTGGGCGCAGGTTTTGCACTTCCGGCAGTGGCAGGGGAAGGTGTTGGGAGTGAGATGTGGGCTGTTGTGGAGGGTGGGAGAGTGGATCTGACAAGGGAGTCATGGAGGAAATGGTGTCTCCGGAATGCTGATAGGGCAGGTAAAAGATATCTGGCAGTGGGGTCCATTTGTAGTTGGCAGAGGTGGCAGAGGATGATGCAATGTATGCGGTGGTTGGTGGGGTGGAGGGTGAGGACCATGGGGGTTCTGTCCTTGTTGTGTTGGGAGGGGTAGGGTTCAAGGGCAGAGGTGCGGGAAGTGGAAGAGATGCACTGGAGGGCATCGTCGACCATGTGGGAGGGGAAATTGCAATCTTGGTAAAGGAGGCCATCTGGGATTTTCTAAGGTGGAATTGGTCATCCTGGGAACAGATATGGCGGAGGCCAAGCAGTTGGGAATACAGGATGGCATTTTTATGTCCTTAGTCAGAATTGTGAGTGGCTCGGAGGGGGAATTGTGAGTAGTGGCATTCTCATGTATCTTCTTTTAGGTGGTTGTGGTCATGGGATTGGGAGATGCTGTCTAAGAACTCATGGTGAATTTTTGCAGTGCATCTTTTAGGTGGTACAGACCGCTATCTCTATATTTGGTGATGGAGCGAGTGACGTTTTATGGATGTGGTACTAATAAAATAGATTGATTTATCCTAAATGCTGTCAAACTTCCTTCATGTTGTTGGAGCTTCTTTCATTCAGACAAGTGCAAGTATTCCAGATCCTGACTTGTGCCTTGTAGATGGTAAACTGCTGAATGCAGGATTCATACCTTCTGATGTGCTCTTATAACCTCAATCTTTTTTTTGTTGAGTCCAATGCAATTTCTGCTCAGGATGTTGATAGTGGGGATTCAGCAATGATAATGCCTATGGCCAAGAGGCAATGATTGGATCCTTTTTTTTTGAAACCGTTCATTATCTGCTACGTACGTTATACAAACGTTACCTGTCACTTGTCAGCCCAAGCGTGGTTATTGTCCATGTTTGGCTGCAATTGGACATGGACTACTTCAGTATTTAGGGTGTCATGCATGGTTCTGACATTGTGCAATAATCAATGAACATCCTCCCTGCAGATGTTACGATGGAAGGAGACCATTGCTGGAGCAGCTTTGGACCCTACACTGAAAATGCCATATCTCATCTGATCTCAGAATCTAAACAGACTCGGCCTAGTTGGTACTTTGAAGGGAGATGGCTTGGGAATATCAGGTTCTGTAGGTTTCCTGGGGTCTATGGTGCAATGGTAGTGCCCCTATCTCTGGGCTAGAAGGGCTGGGTTCAAGTCTAACCTGTTGCAGCAATGTGTCATAGCGTATCTGAACAGGTTGATTAAAAATATCTACTGTGAGGTACACGTGCTTAGATGTCCTGGAGCTGAGGAGACTAACCAGCACAACTACCTTCTTTTGTGCTCAATATGACTCCACTCAGTAGAGATTTTCCTCATGAATTCTATTGACTTTGGTTTGGTCTTATTGCAATCACCACCAAAACTATGATTATTTGGTCATCCACCATATTTTTGTTTGTAAGGTATTTGTGTGTAGAAATTGCTGCTGCATTATATATTTAACAACTATGTCTCACCTCAATATGACTGGGCATGTTTCTAACATATGAAAAGCCATAATATGAATACAAATTCTTTCAACACAATATACAAAGTTGTAGAGCGAATGTGATTTCTGTTACTTTTTGCTTATCAATTTTTCTCTTTCCCTCCTGAAGGAGCTGACATTTACTGAGGTTCAATTTAATGAGCATCTACCTTTCTTTAATATTTCTTCCAAAGATGAATCTAGAATATTGCAAACTGTTTTGGTCCCCTTATCTAAGGAAATATATATTACATTGGAGGCAGTCCAATGAAAATGCATTAGGTATGCAGGGATTTTCTTAAGAGGAAAGGTTGTGTCGATTGGGTCTGCACTGATTGGAGTTCAGACGAATGAAAGGCGACCTTATTGCAACATCCCAACCGACACACGGGAAATGCTTGCCATAGAATGCATGACTGAAAAAGAAGCATCCGCAAAGTGCAAACCATTTCGAACATCACTGAGTGGAGCACGTGGAGCCAAGCATAAGCATCAGAAAGGGCATGCAGAATCCAGAATGTCCCATCCGCTCACTGCATCAAACACCTCCTATGCCACCTATGGCAGTTTGTAGCTATGGGATCAGACTGTTCAGCCACCACAAAACCTACCATTCCTGGAGTGAAAGCAAATCACCCTCAACCTTGAGGAACTGACCAAGGAGATTACAGGACCAGACTGATGGTGCAATTGGATTGACTAATTAAACTCAGATCTGAATATATTGAAATTAGCTGTAATATTAAGTCATGTTATTAACATAAATAGATACATTATTATTTAGCTCTGATTAGTACTGCACTCATTTATTATTACTGGAAAATTAGATTTATTTCTTGTCTAGGAACTGACTAGTACTTCAAATAGATTTTTCCTTGCAATTCTGATCTGATTAATGCCATATGCATTCGATTCCTGGCCATGACAAGACCATCAGGAAATCCTGGAGTGAAAAGAATTGCTTTCCCCCAAGGCAGGAGTGAAGCTGAGGAAAATGAATCACCCAGTTTGCTGTAATGAAGCTTTCAGTACCTGATCACAGCAACAACTTGGAAACAGTCTCTGACTGCTGCAGAGATCAAGTGTTTATTTTATATTGGTTGTCAGGATTTGCTGATAAAGTCTGTAATTATTCATATTTGAAAGTAAGCAAAGAAGGTGCAGATCTGCTTGTTTCAACATCTGTATTATTTGCATGAATTCATATCCTCAGTGACCCCAAGTCAGTAATTGTCAAAGTCAAGGTGATGTGTGAGATTTGACGGTGTTCTGAACATTATTTACAATTAAGTATGACTGAATTACACTCGGTGAGTTCTACAGTTCTTTTTATAGATTGTGTAATTCTCAATATGATAGCTGCAGGATTCTGCAATTTCCTTCTCTCCTGGAAATACAGAGAAATAAAATATTGACTCCAACTCAAACAGACGAATAGTGAAGACTACGAAAGGCCAAAAGAAATGGTAGCAAAATGCTTTGGCTGGGTCTAATGAAACTGAAATGGATACATTTAGAGTTGCTCTGAGCTCTTCAGCTGACATAGAGTGGAAGTTCTGAACAAACCCCTTGCCCCCTCTTTTTTTAGATTAGATTAGATTAGATTAGATTGCATACAGTGTGGAAACAGGCCCTTCGGCCCAACAAGTCCACACCGACCCGCCGAAGCGCAACCCAACCATACCCCTACGTATTACCCCTTACCTCTTGTCTCCCAAAGATGCTCCGTTGAGAGGGCAGATATTTTTGATGGACTTAAAGGGTTTGATATAGTAGAAAGAGAGCAGCAATTTCCTTTGGGAATTCCTTAACAATGTTATAGTTGGAATTAGCTTTGTTGTCACACGTACTCACGTGCATACAGTGAAAAGTTTACAAGTCGTCACTTCAGGCAGCATTTTAGGACCCAGGTACAGATTCTTAAGTACAAATTCTTAGGGGAAAATACATAGAAAAATGGAGAAATAACAGTTCAGAATAACAATCCTTCCAACCCAGATCACAGCGGTGTGGTTCTATCTCATCCAAATGGACTGCAGCAATTGAAGAAGGCTATTCACCACCACCTTCACAAAGGAGACTAGGTTTGGACAAAAAATATTGGCCAATTCAGAAATGCCCCGTTGCCCCCCCTTCCCCCCCCCATCTTATGAATGATTTAAATAACTCTTAAAATTAGCATTTGACCATCCAGCAGTGAGATCAGGAAATAGATTTTCACACCAAGAGCAGTTAAGATCTCAAAAGGTAGTGAATTATTAGGTCAACTAACTTTCTCATGACTACTGAGAGACTTTACCAACGACAGTCTATCAAGATATACAGATCAAAGGAAGATAAATGCTGTTGTCACTTTCACACCTGCAGCAACAAACTTGTTTTACTACGGGAAGTGTCATAGAGTATTTGGAGGAAGAGTACTTATTTAGATGGGAGGCAGAGAGGCTGAAGAATATCTCGTTCTTTCCCTGCCTCCACCCATCGCTAGGGTGGGAAAATCCATGGTTGACCTATCCATCCTTTCGCTAATTAAAACCCTCAAGTGGACAGGTAATGACCAGGTAAGGACCTCATTGTGCTAGTCCTTGTGTTAACCCAGCTGTGCGTGAGCCTGTGGAACATAACAAGTAAACATCTGTGAGCTGTTTGTCATCTCCTGGTGAGATTGGCAGGGGATGGGGAGTGAGGTAGTTGGTGGGAGCTACTTCAAAGGTATTCAATGCTTGATCAAGAGACATGGCATCCAGAAGGGGGAGACCACTGGGAATGAAACACCACCTGACTCATTTGCCTACTCTGCACAATCTCTACCCGTGATATCCACTTGCAAAACCTCTCACAAATGCAGTTGTTTTGGTAGCTGCCATGATCTCTCTGGTGATACTGTTGAGCAAAGGAACTGGAGAGCTACAATTGGTGGGCAGCTCATGGTAGGCAGGAGCTGGGTCCTGATTATGGGGAGAAAGCCACAGTCAGCCTCTGAATTGCCTGGTGCCTACTGTTCAGTTGCCCTTCCCCAAAGAAGACAGTGAGATCTTTCGCTTGATCTCCAGCCGGCAAGTGAGATCCTCATCACTTCCACATGATTCCTCAATATGACCTTAATGGCCTCTTTCTCTACTGTAATTACTCCATGATTCTTAGAAATCTGATTGTCACAATGAACAGTGAAGTACAAAAACATTATTTCTCCCCAGTACACTGATCATGTGAATGGCATTTCTTGTGGGATGTTGAACTAGCGCCATATCCAATCAGGAAAGTTTAATTCTTGACTTTTTTTCTTGCATTGTCCAACATTTTGAAAGGAACTATGTATCAGCATTTGTAGCCAAAAATAATGTCTGCTAGAAAGATCTGACCAATCAGATGGATTCTGAAATACTTGACAATCCTGATATTTGCAGGGGATATTTCCAAGCCAGTTTTCAGAGGCAACAGACTCAAACTAGTTCAAGTTTCTGGATGCGCTAGAAATCATGTATTCAGTTCTGGTTATCTCATTATAGGAGGGATGTGGAAGCTTTAGAGAGGGTGCAGGGGAGACTTATCAGGATGCTGCCTGGACTGGAGGGGCATGTCTTATGAAGAAAGGTTAAAGGAGCTAGGGCTTTTCTCATTGGAACGAAGAAGGGTGAGAGGTGACTTGATAGAGGTATACAAGATGATGAGAGGCGTAGATAGAGTGGATAGCCAGAAACATTTTTCCCAGGGCAGAAATGACTGTCACAAGGGGGTATAATTTTAAAGTGATTGGAGGAAGGTTTAGGGGAGATGTCAGATGTAGATTCTTTACCCAGAGAGTGGTGGTTGCGTGGAATACACTGTGGTAGTAGAGTCAGATACATTAGGGTCATTTAAACAACTCTTGGATCGGCGCATGAATAATAATATAATGTAGGATATGTAGATTAGTTTGATTTTAGAGTAGGCTTAAAGGTTGGCACAACATCGAGGGCCAAAGGGTGTGTACTATGCTGTGTTGTTTTATGTTCTTGAATACTGAGGTTAGTCAGTCTCAATATTGAACAGTCCCTATATATATATATATATATATGTACACACACACAAAACTTCCAACATCTGGTGTTCAAAGATGCCTGAGGAGGTACAACTGAGACACTAATAAAACTGGGAGGGTCAAGAGGTTGTTGATGTGGTGGTGAACTTGCTTTATGTTATTTTGTCTTTAAGCAGCGTAGGTTAATTATAGAATTATGCAAAACAAAAGCAACAAAGTATTTACCAAATTTTGAAATCTATGCAAGATGAAATATCTGAAGTTCAACCAGATCTGCCAGTGAGATTTAACTGTTAAGGAAGTTAGCATGAAGTTAGTAAAAACATTTCTACATTAGTTCATGAGAGGTAGGCATTATCTATACAAACCCAATGAGGACCTACTGAGGAATGTCTCCATTTTAAAATACGAAAGAAACATTTGAAGATTGAAATGCCTGATATTTAAAAATTCATTTATTTGATGCAGGAGTCACTGGCTGGACAAGCATTTATTCCTTTGAAAGGCTGATTAGGAGCTGGCTTTATGAACTGCTGCAGTCCATGGCAGTGTAAGGATATCTATGAGGCCAGTTGGTTGTTGGGTGTCAGGATGTTGAGCCAGTGACGGTGAAAGAATGGTCATTTATTTTCAAGACAGAGTTTTGAGTGACTTGGAGCAGAACTTGCAGAGGGTGTTGTTCCCTTTATCTGCTGCCCTTGTCCTTTCAGGTGGTGCAGGACTCAGGTTCGTAAGGTGCTGTCAGAGGAGTCTTAGTGAATAGCCGCAGCACATCTTGTAAATAATACACACTATCACCACTAAGTGTCAGCGAGGTGTGAGGAAATGTTTAAGGGGATGGATTAGGTACAGATCACGAGGGCTCTCTTGTTCTGGAGAATTGTACACAATTAAAGATCAACCGAAATGAAGTGTGATAACCTCCTGATTATTGTAACAGATCAGCAACACAGAGGTAATGAGTCCACAGTTCCATTATGGCAAGTTGCGAAATGAAGTTAAATAAATCTGGCAAGGAGGGGATTGACATGTAAAAAAAGTAGATGTGAAAGTTACTGAAACCAGTTCATTGATGTCTTTCAGATAAGAAACCTCTAGATGTAACCACCAGGTCCACACTATGGTGGAATTTAGGGTAGCCAGCAAGGTGAGGTGAGAATTAGTCATCTCAAGAGCTGGCAAGAGGTTGTAGCACCTCTTCTGAGGAATGGCCACCACATGACTGAACAATGTGGGACCATCAAACAGGCTCTAGAGGTGGAAGTCTCACCCCTGGGATCTGCTGGTCAATCAGATACTGGCTGTTCTTTATGGCTAGGCAGCATCGCTGGAGAGAATGTGGCTGCTGCCAATGATGCTGCCACCCTTGGCCAAGGATCAGTGAGGGACCCAGCTCAGTGATGGCAGGAGGGGGATCATGGGGGAGCTGGTAGATCTCAGTGGACATCCCCCATCAGTCTGTCTACCAGTTACAGAATGCCTCTGAATGGAGCAGTCCTCCTGAAGCCTGCAAACAGCCCTGGCAGTGCAGCTTTGTGTGCTGTCTTGTTTTTCTTACGCTAACAGGTCTAGACAGAATGAATATAGGAGGGATGTTCTGAATGACTGGGGAGCCGAGAACCAGAGATCACAGTTTAAGGATTCAGGGTTGGCTATTTCGGACTGTGATGAGGAGACATTCCTTCACCCAGACAGCAATGAGTCTGTGGAACTGTTTCCTGCAAAAAGTGGTTGTGTCCAAAAATATTGATGGGGTCAGATATATCTCACAGGGCTAAAGGGCTGAAAGGGTATGGGGAGAAAATGGGAACAAGGCACTCAGCTGATGATTAGCCATGATCATATTGAATAGTGGAGCAGGTTCGAATGGTGGAATGGCCCACTCCAGCCCCTGGAGTGTTCCTATGGTTTACATTTTGAAATACCTATTTGGTGAGCCCCTCTCAATCAGTCAGTACATGGCAGTAGAACCAAGACGAAACTATATATGGTCATTAATTGCCCATTACAGACCACAGGGACTTACCAGGCAGCAAGGTGGGAAGGCCATCTGCAATCCTTCCTCCATCGGACTTACTCAGACATAGGAGTCAAGGTAACAGAGACCCAATCAACACACTTCCATCTGATTAAATGCCCCCATCACTCAATTCATCATCTGGGAGGGCATTAAATTCCACCCTATATGTTTGTCACGTAAAATCCTGAGGGCAACAAAGGAAAGCAATAGACTACAGTATTATCCATATTCCCAAGTTAAATATGAAATAATGGTTGTTCACTATTCTCAAGTAATGAGCCAATTAAATGTTCCAATTTCTTAACAGGCAGCACTTAAAACAAAATGATATTTTTCAGAATTCCCGCTGCATTGATTGAGATGAGTAAATATCAAATTGTATCTCCATGACTGGTCAAGAGAGTGAAAACTATCGCCCTTTGGTCAGGCTGCTAACTGGATTTCAGAGTTGTTCCTTGTTACTCATGTATCAGAGGCTTGACTGCAGGGACTTACAATTCACTGAAGGCATAAGTGGTATCATCACTCACAGCAGAACAAATTCCCTGCAATCTTCAGACAATGAAGGGAATTAAGAATTCAGCACATGCTGTGAGTGTTATTTTAAGCTTCCATTGGAGGTTGTTTGCAATTAACAGCATTTGAGATGGGTGAGGCTGGTTATTACGAAGCTGTCCAATGCAAGAATCCAAAGGCAGCTCTTCTGCATCAATGCTCTTTGAGGTTTCATTTGCTCCTTTGTGACAGCTCACTCATTTTACCATCGATTTGAGGCTAGGGCAGCGTTCAACAGATGAACATAGTGTTTGTAATAGGCCTCAAAAAAAAGGTCATTCTGCAATTTGTATTGCTTCATGAGCAGCGGTTACCGTTGGATGGGAAGTAACAGTATGAATTGCACTGATCCTCCCATTGCTGAAAAGGAAGTGGTTGAGGCAAAACAAAATAACACAAAAACACAATTCTAGTTCTTTCCCTGCTACCAGAGGTCTTGATGGCACATTGTCCTTCTTTATGCAAAGATAAATTTTATAACAAGCATGCAGTTTTCGGCAATTTAAAATTGAACAGATGGATGTAGAATGTACAGTATGCAGTATATTGCATTTGCCAGCAACTAGTGGCAAATTGCATTAGACATCAGAAATTACATGTTAACATACACAGCTCAGTAGATTTCAATGGGATTACTGGAGAATTTGTTCATCATTATAGGTTTAGAATCATTGGATGATGCAGCACAGACTACTCATTTCATCATATTGTGGAGGCTCTGTGGTAGAGCTGTTCAATTAATCCCACTTCTCCACTTGAATTCTGGGCTGATAAACAGGTCTCAAGCACACGCACACTGACAATGGGACTGGGTCAGCCATTCCACTGTGAGTGGCCTCTGATGCTGTCTGACTGATTGAGGCCATCAGGGGAGGTGGGTACTGCTGAGGAGGCAGGAGACCGCAGGAAAGTGCCTCGGACAGGAATGTAAAACTTGAAATTTATCAGGCCTATGGCATACAACCACATGGGACAGAGGGAAAAGCTGTCTGATGGAATCATTGGCACCACAGGAGATGGGTGAGCTGCCTATTCTAACCATGAGCCCCTCTTTAGGTTCAGGAACCTTCAGCATCAGTGTTCAATACCGATCCCCCCACCTGCTGCCTTGGGAGCTGTTTCCCATGCGCACCACCATTATGGAAAACCAGCATTTTGTTAAAGTGGGCCATAATTCTGCCCTGAAACTATTGTGATATGGGTATCCACTGAGCAGCCAGTGGCGGGGAAAATTCCACAATGATGGGCAGTGGAGTTGGGGTGGAACTGCACTAGTTATTTTACCAGACCCCATCTCACCTCCATTCCCACCTCCCAGGAGCTCATGACATTCAGTTCCATGTCCTAGCTGAGGCCTAACTTGTGTTGTATGAAGGTTTAGGTACATAGGAACATAGTTTTAGCAGAATGTCCATGTCTTTTGCTTCTATTAATAAAGCTCCGGATTTCATATGCTTTTTTTGAGCAACTATCCAAACAGAATAACGTAAGAACTAATAGCAGGCATAGGGACTTCAGCCTCTCGAGCCTGCTCCACTAATCAATAAATCATGGCTGATCTCATCTCAGGCTCAACTCCACTTTCCTGCTCACTCCCCATAACCCTTTTCCCTGTTACTAATTAAAACTCTATTTCCTCAAATTCATTCAATTTTCGGGCATTCAATATACTCTGGGATACTGAATTCCACAGATTCACGACCTTTTGGAAGAAGTAATTTCTCATCTTTGGTTTGAATCTGCCAGTCCTGAGCCTAAAACTGTGGCTGGTTGTTTTAGATTGCCCCAGAATGGAAACATTTGTTCTACTTCAACTTTATCAGTCCCCATTCATATCGCTTATACCTCAGATTTGCAACATGTTCTGCAGCCTTCATGGATTTGTGAACACTCATCATTAGGAAGTTAGGACTTAGGAGCAGGAGTAAACCTCTGGATCACTCATTAGGGATAGTCAACATGGCTTTGTGTGTGAGAAATCATGTCTCACCAACCTGATTGAGTTTTTTCCAGAAGTAACGAAGAGGGTTGATACGGGCAGAGGGGTGGATGTGATCTATATGGGCTTCCGTAAGACATTCAACAAGGTTCCTCATGGCAGACTGGTTAACAAGGTTAGATCACACGGAATACAGGGAGAATTAGCCATTTGGATACAGCACTGGCTGGAAGGTGGAAGACAGAGGGTGGTGGTGGAGGGTTGCTTTTCAGACTGGAGGACTGTAATTAGTGGTGTGCCACAAGGATTGATGCTGGGTCCATTGCTTTTCATCATTTATATTAACAATTTGGATGTAAGCATAGGAAGTACGGTTAGTAAGTTTGCAGATGACACCAAAATTGGAGGTGTAGTGGACAGTGAAGAAGGTTACCTCAGAGTACATAGGGATCTTGATCAGATGGGCTAATGTACCGAGGAATGACGTATGGAGTTTAATTTAGATAAATGTAAGGTGCTGTATTTTGGAAACTAAAATCAGGGCAGGACTTATACACTTAATGGTAAGGTCCTGGAGAATGTTTCTGAACATGAGACCTTGGAATGCAGATTCCTAGCTCCTTGAAAGTAGAGTCGCAGGTAGATAGGATAGTGAGGAACGTGTTTAGTATGCTTTCCTTTATTGATCAAAGCATCGAGTATAGGAGTTGGGAGGTCATGTTGCAGCTGTACAGGACATTGGTTAGTCCACTTTTGGAATTTTGTGTGCAATTCTGGTCTCCCTGCTGTAGGAAAGATGGGAAACTTGAAAGGGTTCAGAATAGATTTACATGGATGTTGCCAGGGTTGGATGGTTTGAGCTATAGGGAGAAGCTGAATAGGCTGGGGCTGTTCTCCCTGGAGTGTCAGAGGCTGAGTTTGATTAAATCTCAAGAGGCGTGGATTGGATAAATAGATAAGGTTTTTCCCTGGGATGGGGGAGTTTCAGAGGGGAAAAATTTTAAAGGGACCTAAGGGACAACTTTTTCATGCAGAGCGTGGTATGGGTATTGAATGAGCTGCCAGAGGAAGTGATGGTGTACAATTACTACATTTAAAAGGCATCTGGATGGGTATGTGAATGGAAAGGGCTTAGGTGCTGGCAAATGGATTAGACTTATTTCGGATATCTGGTTAGCATGGGCAAGTTGGATTGAAGGGTCTTTTTACTGTTATATATCTCTATGACTGATCTGTCATCTGATCTCTATGATCTTTATGTTCCTCAATCCCCTCAAAATTAACACCATTTTGTTCATTTTGCCCTTGCTTATAGTCCTTATCAAAATACATCACATTAACTATGTTAAATTTCTCTAGTCAGGTGTTCGCACATATATTACTAGGATATCTATATCCTCTCCCTGAGTTCTGTTACCATCCTCCTATCTTTAACAACATTCGGGGACTGACAGTGCCACAATATGATTACTGATCCAGAACCCCAGGCCAATGTTTGGATTCCTCAGTGACACATAGTGAAATTTGAATTAATTTTAAGAAATTTAAAGCTAGTCTAACAAAGACTGTACAGCCATTGTTGATTGTCAGACAAAAAACTATTCTGGTTCAATGTCCTTGAGAAAAGGAAATCTGCTGACCTTACCTGGTCTGGCCCACACATGACTCCATTCATACACCAGCACATCGATTCTCCAGCTCCTCGGATGTT